>NC_083110.1:34674732-35296771 GCF_949774975.1 Lagenorhynchus albirostris | reverse complement strand
TCCCCTCTCCGCCCCCTGCCATGAAAAGAGAACCAGCACTTTACGACACCTCTGTAACTAGACGACAGACCACAAAGCCCAATCTTCTAAAGGAGGTCGGTCCCATTTAGGGTTAATAGTCCTGCATTTAATAAGGACAGGCCACGAAGCCCCAAACCCCTACATCTCACAACTCAAACGCAAACATGAAGAACACCCTGATTGACTCAGGAAATATATTTTCCTGGCACCAATGGTTTATGAAATTTATTCTCCAGTTGGCTGATCTCTTGAACAGTTGTTTGTCATCATCAGATTTTGAAACCATTTATCCTCTTTCAAGTAATGATTGTGCTGTAACCTCTGGCTCCATCCACGCTTCCGGTCTGGGTAGAGCAGCTCTTGGCAATGAATGAAAACCATAGCTGTCTTATCAAACAGCGGCAGTTTTCGTTTTGTTTAACAGTGCTGGAAATTAGTTTTTCAGGCACTGATCTTGACAGGTCAGCTGTCAAAAGTGGGTTTCTGTGGCCATAAATTCATTGACCCCATAAACAAAATTCTGTCTGCAAAATACAAGAGGAAGTCAGAGTAGATGCACTTATGTACAAATGAAATGGTCTGCAGCTGTATGACTAAGTGTCAGGACTTCACTGGGTGAAAGGTTTTTCTGGCTTCCCATTTATCAAGCCTATCAGCTTCATTTGGCTTTTATTATCTGAACTTTTTTCTCCAGCATTCTGATCAGGGAGCCCCAAGCTGTCCTCAGGAGGGAGGCAGAACACAGTCTCTCCTAATCTTGATGGGCGGCAAGTTTGGGAATCCACTTAAAGGCTTTATTTTATTTTTAAAAAATTCCACTTTAGTCTTTTAAACGAAAGATTTTGTTTGAAAAGGATTGTGACTTTCTCTGCTCTGGTCTTACATATTGGGTGCTCAGAGGGATGGCCTCACTCAAATGAAGGTTTACCACTCTGGTCTTAAGATTTGGACAAGAGCCAAGGCTTTGTGGAAATAGGGAGATTCACTCAGCCTAGGGCACTTGGCTTCAGGCTGATGTGAGGGAATAGTACACTTTCCTGCCCAGCTCAAAGGCTCCCAGATCCTGGAACATGGTTACTTTGATGTGTTTTGAAGGCAGAATTTTGGTTTCTCTTTGAAGTACTTTTTCTTTCTTTGTTAGAGTACAGGATGCCTGAAGGCCAGGGAGAGAGAAGTGAGTTTTGAAAAACAGTAAACTAAAAAACCTTTAGTCCCTAAGTACTTTCAGACAAAAGAAATAGGAATAATAGTAACAGGTTGGAGGAATTTTTTTTCTTTCTCTCATGAAGTTGCACTTTGATTTAAATGACTTTGCCTTAGGATGGTCTGAATAGTAACTAATAAGATTTGATGCCACCCGCCCCTCTTCCTTAGTGGAGGAAGACTGCCTGTCTTCATGGAGCTGGGCCCCAGGAGGGGCCACTGCCCTGTCTCCAAACCCAAACAGGCTCATGGGGCCCTACACAATCTTGGAGGTGTCTTAGATTGTGAGATGCTGTCCTGGAAGACCTTGCAGTGTGCCTCTTCTAGGAGATGGGCACCTCGGCCATAGCTCCTTGCAACCAGAGAACTGATGTATTCAATATTAAGTTCTGACTCTTAGACTGGCCTTGACCTACCGATAGATAATTTGACTCTAATTGCTTCCTTCCATTCAGCCCTCAATCATACAAGTGCATGTGACAGGATTTTGCTTTATCACCCGTGCTAGCTATTTTTATCAAAAGCATATTTTCCTTTTTGTGAAAGTAATGACAAACCTGTTAAAAACATAGGAAAGCGTAAAAAAAGTAATCATGGTTATTCATAATTCTACCACCAAGATAAATCCAAATATTACATTTAAACACATTTCCTCCCGTTTTAACCACTGCCTTTAAAAGAAGACATAATTAAGGTCGCATTGTACACACCTTCTAATATCTTGATTCTTTACTTTGTGATTATTATTTATTTTATTACATATTATTTCAAAACTATTTTCTCCTTTGAACAGCCCCTCAGCATGGTAGGCAGGGATGGTATTTTTATTCCATTTTATCGATAGGAAAATGGAATCTCAGTGAAGTTAAATTTATTCAAAAATATTTGTTGCCTCTTGTGATTTAAGTACTGTGCTGTAAAATGTGCTGAGGTCACTCAGGTAAGTGGTGGAAACACACCTAGAACATAGATATATTGGCTCATAAACATATGCTAATTTAATATCTCCAAGTTCCCAAACTATACCAGTAATAGGGAGCTGATCGTCTAGAGGAGAAATGGCATTCAAGGCAAGGTTAGAAACTCTGAGATGGGAATAAGCAAGGCAAGGTCCAGTCCAAGTGCCCAAGACTCTAGACAGTTTATGAAGACAGGGTTTGCATCCCAGGGAACGGGGTAAGAAACCCAAATAGCACAGCGGAATCACAGACTTAGGTCTAGAATGGAAGACACTGAAGATCATTTCTACTGCAGCTTTGTATCAATGGTGGAGATTGAACTAAACATTTCATTAGTTGGGAGGAATGTATCATACTAATCATACCAATGTAACATCTTAACAACAGGGGAAACTGGGTGTGGGGTATATGGACGCTTTCTGCATAACCTCTGCGACTTTTCTGTGAATCTAAATCTACCCTAAATTAAGAGCTTATTTTTTTGAGAAATTGAGTAAGAGTTTACCAGACCCGGCCAGAGAGAAATGGCATTCCAGGGAGAAGAACCTGGATGTAAAGAGTCAGGAGGGAACACCATGCGCTTGAGAAAGGTGAGGAATTTGGTGGGGCTGGAGTGAACTGAAGCTGACAGTCAAGGTTGGGTCTCGATCAGGAAGGCCTTTTCATTTAGACCAAGTTGAAAAGTGTTAGCCTTTATTCTTTAAGAAATAGGAAGTAATTAGAAAATTTTAATTAACATAGTTTGTATTTGAGTTTATGACAAATATCAGCACAATGGAGGAGGGCTGTTAAGAGAGAGAGGTTGGGGTAACAGTGGGGAGGCTGTTGCAGTACTTTGGGGCAGAGGTGCTGCTGCCTTGAGCCAGGCAGTGGGCTAGAGGCAGAGCACGGTGAGGACAGGGAAGGAGAGGCAGAGCATTTCTCACAGCTGAACTAAAACTGTAGAAGGACAGGGCTTTATCCCAACTGTTTTTCCTGCTTCCATTCCCATGACTGATTACAATCCCAATAGAAAGACAGGTGAAGCCGGTTGGTCGATGCCAAGCGGAGCCTCATTCCAGGTGCTCATCCAAACCAGGGCAGCACAAAGTCGAGATGCCCCATCACCAGTGCCAAGGAGGTTGGGCAGCAGGCGTTACGAATTCAAGTCCTGGTACAGAGCAAACTATCCAGTCCCTGGAGCTGACATGTCATCTTTGCTTCCATTATGACTCTCTAAGTCATTGAGGTAGTAAAGGGGACCGGGACCTTCATAACACCACCCAACCCAGGGGGTGCAGCAGATCTCACATAGAGTTAAGCAGCCCCAATGCCTGGGCTAAACAGTTACGGGGATAAGATGCAGGCTGCCCAAATACACACCATGAGTCCCCCGAGTCTGATATCGAAGGGTCCAAAGAATGCAGGGAGTCAACACCTGGACTCCGTTTGTCTGAGTTTGTCTTTTCCCTTTGACCAGCATTTGAATCCGGCTGCGGGAATTGATCGCAAGTCCCAGGGCTATTTCCTGAGACCCCATAGAGAAATAGCCATGAAGTTTCCTTCTCACTATACCAGTTCCAAGAGTGTGGCATCTTTGATGTCCTTGAACAGGACTTTGGATAGATCTTAACTTTGTTCTTCACTGCAGTGCCCCTCAAATTAATGAGTGGTGGCTGTGGGGAGTTCCTCAGAGTATGTAACTGTGCTCTTAACTAAGTGATCTATTCATCACTTCCAGGCATCCTATTATCTAGGGTGAAGTGGGTTTTAGCTTGTATCATGTTGGAAGTGATGGCAGGAGGTTCCAGGTTCCTTTAAACTGGTTCTAGAACCACATATCTCATTCCGATGTTCCTGCTTTAGGCCTCAGGGTTCTAGTATCTTCCAGGTAGAGCGGCCCCACAGATTCTGGAACAGTGGCCTCATAGTCAAGGCTCAGGGTGCCGACCTTGCTGCAGATGTCAGGGCTATGGGAAATGCTGGGAGAGTAGAAGTGTCCGTAAGCGGCACTATTGGTGGCTCCTTTAGGGCACCTGGTGGCACTTTTCCACAGAGGGGTAGTTCTTTTGCTCAGACTAACTAGGGGTCTTGTGGGTTTTCCCTGGCGAAGAGTAGGTGCTACTGTGACAGTCTGAATTTTAACCCCTTGGTACTGAACTGATGGTCCATGGATCAGCAAGAGCAGCACAGGGGAGCTTGTTAGACAGGAATAATCTCAGGTCCCAGAATCAGAAAGTGCATGCAGAATCCCTAGGTGATTTGTCTGCGTATTAAGGTTTGAAGATCACTGCTTTCATCTGTGGCGGCGGTTCACAATCCTGGCTGTGCATTAGAATCACCTGGGCAGCTAAATGATCCATGTCCAGTCCACTACCGACCAGTTAAATCAGACTCTGGGGCAGGGGGCAGGCTTCAGTTGGTTTTAAAAGCCCTCTTAAGAGATGCTAATGTGCAGCTACATCAGAGGCCCAGTGACCTAGAAGAGCAGAGGTTTTCAACGAGGATCGCTGGGGAAGCATTAACATTCCTCATGTCCAAGTGCTGAGACCCTAATTATGTTGGCTTTAGATGGGGCCAATATCTATCTTTTTACATCTCACCAATTAACGATTGAGAATCACTGATCGGACAAAGGGTTCATCGTTGTTGCTCAGGCCCTGCAGGGAGGCAGGGAAGGGAAGCAGTCCCAAGAGCATCTGTGTCTCCAGTTGTTTCTGAGCCAGGATAGGGTCTCCTTGACCATCTTAGATGGTCTTAAATGCATCTATTGGACAGATCCTGCAGGCTTAGGAGGATGTGGCAGACCCAGAGCACATGTATTCTTGGCCTCTACCTGCCTATCAGGGAAAATTATTAACTTAGCACTACAGTGAAGACAGTGAGCTCTTGGTCCTGTTTGCAATTGGCATCAGGGTATAAGACAACTGTAAACTTGGGTCTTTGTTACCTGCTTCACTTTTGATCTCATCCTGCTCTGGTGATGGAAGCAGCTGATCTCAAGGACCTTCTGGCCTGGGCAAGTCAAAGGAGTATGAAAGAAAGAGGGCACTTTGTGCGAGACACATTGACATGGCCTCAGTAGGTGGACAGTAAAATTGGACATAAATGTTCATTCCAGAAACAAGTTCCTACCAATTGGTTTCATTTCAAGGATGAGGCAGGTCCTCAAGATCCAGATGAGCTGCTGGAGGAAGCGGAGCTCTAGCTGTCACACCTTTATTCTTTCTAAGGTTGTAAGATGCCTCTAGCTCTCTGGGAAACTCCTAGGGCTGTTGTCCGTCTATCTGCCTGATTCAGGAGCCCAGTTTAGGAGTCGATTCCTAAGGTTTGCACAGGTGCCCGTTCTGTCCCTCACACTCCCTTTTTCCTTCACAGCTGGCGACGTGGGACTCGGAGAAGGGCCTGAATGGCAGCCTGCAGGAGAGGCCCATGGGCAGTCGCCTCCAAGGACTGACTCTCAAAGTGGTGACTGTCTTGGTAGGATCATGGGCATATGGGGGAGGTCTGCCATTCAGGCTTTGAGTCAGAGGCTTCTCTCTGTTTGGCTTGATGCTGGGTTTAGAGAGAAGGGGATCTTAAGTAGTGGCTTGAGCTTTCATAAGGCCTTTCACTCAAACAATTTTATGAATAGTGAAGGAAGAGTGAGATTGGAGATTCTGCCCCAAGCCTCTGAGACGTTCCATGGGAGGTCACTGGACTGCTCTAGAGAAGGACCACTAATCCAGATCCAGTGCTGAGCTCCAGAGCGGGCATAACAACTCTACTTGTTCTTGGATGTAAACGATCTTGACCTACTGGTGGTCCTTAGGAGAGCTTCGCTGGTAGCTAGAGCCCCCAGAAGGATGTTGGGAGGACATCCTTCCAGAACCCAATACCACTGATGGGCCCATGTGACACAAAGTTCATAACGAAGACCATTTGTTGCAGTTTCTCTGCATGTTTGTCCTGGAATCAGAGACTTTTACATATTTAAGAGACCTTAGAAGCATCTTCCTTTCCATTTCTTTCTTCATCTCTTTAGAACTGTAGGAGACATTTTAGATTTATCTCTTATTAGCTGGTCAGACATGGTCCAAACATTCCCCTCTGTCCCAGCAGCACTGGCGTCTCTTGGCTCTAGAAGCCTTGGGCAGCCACGTTTCCGCATTCCCCATATGCCCACCAGGAATAAACATTATACCTTATTTCCCCCCAAAATTAAATTAATGAGATGTAGTCTCTGGGGACGTTGCCAAAAGGCCCCTTCTTGTTCAGTTTCACAGGGTGGTGGTGGGGAAGCCTGAGGTGTTTTCCAGATGATCACGTGCCCTACAAGAGCACATGTGACATAGCGCAAATGTGTGAATGTGCACATGGCCTGGCTTTGGACTTTCAGACCGTGGGGTTTAATGCTGTCCTGTCCTTGACGTGCAGTATGGCCTTGTCCTGTGACTCAGCCTCCATTTTCTAGTATAATCTGATAGATGTATTACTGTCTTCCCTCAATCCAGTATCACAGAGCTCTGTTGTCATCTGATACCCTGGATGAGAGGTATCCACATTCCTTATGTGGATCCCGAAGAATCATGGTACTTCCAGCGGACAGAGTCCTCAATGTTATAAATGAAGGAATGAAAACAAGCCGTGCTATTCTGGGAGATGGGGCTCTGGGCCGAGTCTGGGATGACACAGGACAAATAAGTCTGTTCCTCCATCAGTATGCTGGCTGGAGGGATTCTCCTGTGCCCTGTATCCTGAGTGTCCACAAACTGCTTTAGAAAAGAGCAGAGGGGTTCAGACTCCAGGCCTAAATTGGCTAAATACAATGCATGTGTCCACAAACGTTCTGAAATTATGGTTCATCGGATTGGTCTCTCTAATGATACCCTGGAAAGATGTGTGTTCACGAACCTGTGATTTAGTTGAAGAACATTCATTTTGTTGTCCTCAGGAAGAGCCTTTTGTGATGGTGGCTGAGAACATCCTTGGACAGCCCAAGCGCTACAAAGGGTTCTCCATCGATGTCCTGGATGCACTGGCCAAGGCTCTGGGCTTCAAATATGAGATTTACCAGGCCCCCGATGGCAGGTACGGTCACCAGCTCCATAACACCTCCTGGAACGGGATGATCGGGGAGCTCATCAGCAAGGTAGGTCCCAAAAGCAGGTCCATGGGGAGGGGTACCCCAGTCTGCCTCTGGGGTGATGTCTAAATTGGGCCCATTATGAAGTTGGAATCTTGGGACCAGCTAGACAGACCACAGTTACCACGCTCCACACACTAAGGATCTCTTTTCCTCCACCCGCCTCCTCCCTGCTATACCCATTTTTGCTCTTTTATTTTCTAATTCCCTGGTACTTTGTGTTTTCCTTCTGTGCCCATTGCTCTCATTCCTTTGAAACGTGTCCACGGTGCCTGTTCTGTAATCCACACTTCATGAAATCCACTCCCACATTTGGGCTGCAGTAGGAACCCAATTCTCACGAGGGGTGGTTGGGGAGGACTGATGCATGCTTATTCTCTTCTTCAAGGCCCACAAGTGGGCGTGTATATCGTGTGTGTCCACATGCATGTGTGTAGGTGAATTGAGTGTGTGGGTGTGTCTGCATTGCTACGTATAAGTGATACGGCATTCCCCAGCTCCTCAGATTAATTTCAAATCATTAATCTTCCTCCTTCCTGTAGAACCTGGGTCCTCATTTAGATTCATGGCATGAGGCCAATTTGCTGTGTCCCCATCCTTGAGCCTTCCGTCTTAGGACCTCTAGGTCATTTCCTGACAACGATTTACATCGGTGGATCTGCTCAAGCCCCCCCTCTCCAGTATTACTGTTGCCATCAATCTTGATGTTTCTGACATCCCTACGGACCACCCTGGGCTTCGAGTGCTTTGATCCCTTCACCTCCAGTGACCTTCGAGGACCTGCCCCCATGCACCCTGTTAGCGTCTTGCATGTCACTGTCACTGTCCCAATCCATAACTAAATCCTGTCGTCCTTCTGACTCTGGCCTTTGTTCCTAAAGCACAGGTCCTCTGCTTTATAACCCATGAATGCAGACACGAGGCTTGTATTCTCTCCGGTTTCTCCTAAGCTTAAAAAACAAACAAACAAAACACATACAACAAGTTTATTGTGGGAAAAGTTATATATCAAATTCACCCATGTCAGATGTATCATTCAGTGATTTCTAGGAAATCTAGTGAGTTGTGCAATCTTCACCGTATCTAGTTTTACAGTACTTCCATCACCCCAGTGAGATCCCTCATACTCATTTACAGTTAATCCCATTCCCAACCCCAGCCGGAGGCAACCTTTAATCTACTTCTAGCTCTATAGATTTGCTTTTACAAACATTTACTATAAACGGAGTCATACCATATGTGGTCTTCTGTGTCTGGCCCTTTTCACTTGGCACATGTATTTGAGTTTTCATTCTTCTCTAAGATTTCTGTGCCCTTCTGTTACTGCATCCTTTCCTGGTGCATCCTCTGTGGCTGTCCAGATAAAGCCCTGTTCCCTTCATCCTGTATGATTCTTCTAAATTATTCTTGATTTCTTGTTACATTGAAACCCTGACCTGGTTCTATTATCTACCCTCTGACTCTGACATCCAGCTTGCTGTATGCAGTTAGAGGAGAAAATCACAAATTTGTCCAGGTGGATGTATGAACAATGTGTGGCCTCCCAACTCAACTGGGCCTTCGGGACAGTTCCTTAACATGTCCTTTATTGGGCCCCTTGGCTACATTCCTTAGAGACTGTTTCAAAACTTTATCTTTCTCCTCAAGCAACCTAATAATCTTCTATCTTAAATTAGAAAACAGAGTGCTCTTATTTTAGGGAAAGAAATGGAGACATCTGGGCATGAGATTCTACTTCAACTTCCTGTGAAGTTCATATCTGCAGACACGTGCCCTCACCTCCAGTTTCGGGGTAGGGGGAGTGTTTTCCCTCCTGTTACAGCTCACCCCTCCACCAGCATCACGAGTCAACTCTCTTGTGCCTCGTCTGGACCTGGTTTCATAAATTAGTTTCCCTCCATTCTTTGTTGTTAACCTATCCTGATCCCCTAGATTTCTTTCTCTGTCATTAAATATGCTCCAAACTTAAACAAAACAAAAACAGACAAACAAATAAACCAAAAAAGCCAGAAAACCTCCCTGGATCGTGGGTTTCTGAGAAGAGAAGCAAGAACCAGAGATGCAAATGTGGCAAGTCTGAGATCTCTGACACGGCCACCTCCACCATTTTTTCTCTTTACTCTAGATATGTTGTTGGATTTCACAGTTTAGATGTCAGTATATTTGCCCCTCTAGCCCGCATATTGGACCTGATAAAATGCTTCTATATAGTTTTCCCCAATTTGAATATGTAGTTTGGATCAGCTGTCACAACTGGTCATTCTAAAATAAACCTAGTTCTGACGATGCCTCCTACTTAAGAGACCCCAGAGCCAAGATAGGGATGATCACTGTACATTTTAATGCTCTTATGTTGACATCCACCTAGGCATAAGGATCCTAGTCTCCACCAGTCTTGGCAGCTTTAACCTCACAGTCTAGTTCCATCTTAATGGGGTCTTGGGTGCCCGACTAGCTCAGTTGGTAGAGCATGAGACTATTATCGGGTCTTTGTCCATTTTTTGTTAAGGTATTTTTAATTTATTTATTTTATTTCTTTATTTTTGTCTGCTTTGGGTCTTTGTTGCTGCTCGTGGGCTTTCTCTAGTTGCGGCGAGTGGGGGCTACTCTTTGTTGCGGTGCATGGGCTTCTCATTGTGGTGGCTTCTCTTGTTGCAGAGCATGGGCTCTAGGCACCTGGGCTTCAGGAGTTGTGGCTTGCGGGCTCTAAAGCGCAGGCTCAGTAGTTGTGGCGCAAAGGCTTAGTTGCTCCGTGGCATGTGGGATCTTCCCGGACCAGGGCTCGAACCCATGTCCCCTGCATTGGCAGGCGGATTCTTAACCACTGTACCACCAGGGAAGCCCTCTTTGTCTATTTTTAAATTAAGCTCATCTTGGAAAGCAAAAATCTTGGGAGGTACTCTTGAGGTCGCAGCACAGGATGCCCAGCATGGCTTTACTAAAGGATGAAGCAGCCCATATGTCTGAGAAGCCATGAGTTAAGGCAGGCAGAAGATCAAAGGAAGTGGATGACCCCTTTTTTCTTGGAGGATGTTATTCTCTGACATAGACTCTGCATATAAAACAATCTAGGCCTGATACACTAATGAGATTCAAGGCAGTTATATACCCACCATATAACTTCTAAAGTATTTTAGAAAAGAGAGATACCTGTGTGGGCTAATGGCATTTGGAGAGGTTTGATGGAAAAATGGAGTGTCCCTGTGGCCTTGAAGTATAGGAAGGATGTAGATGAGGCCAGAAGAAGACAGAAGGGAGTTGGGGCAGGGATGGGGGTGGGCGGTAAGAGGGAAATACCAGCAAAAGAAAGGAGATAGTTCACTAAGGGGACTGTTAAGAAAGTGAAGAAAAACTGTAATTCACACAGGAATGAAGATGGTTATAGACTCTTTCCTCCAGAAGTGGTTTCCAGGAGTTTTGAGGGTTTGGGAGAGAAATTTGTAAGGTGAAAGAGGTAATAAGAGACACCTTAGTGCTGGATTTTCCTTACAACATTCAAAGTCATGAGGTGTCAACTCTCGAGTCCATTTCCTCTGAACTGAACAACCCAAAGGGCAGAGGACAGGCCTTGACCCAGGGTAGAACCGAGTGGTAAACTGAGGACTGCTGTCTGATGAGATGGGTTTGCCTTTCAGAGAGCGGACCTAGCCATCTCCGCCATCACCATCACCCCGGAGAGGGAGAGCGTGGTGGACTTCAGCAAGCGGTACATGGACTACTCGGTGGGGATCCTCATCAAGAAGCCCGAGGAGAAAATCAGTATCTTCTCCCTTTTTGCTCCTTTTGATTTTGCCGTGTGGGCCTGCATTGCAGCAGCCATCCCTGTGGTTGGCGTGATGATATTTGTGCTGAACCGGATACAGGCTGTGAGGGCTCAGAGTGCTGCCCAGCCCCGGCCATCTGCTTCTGCCACCTTAAACAGTGCCATCTGGATCGTCTACGGAGCCTTCGTACAGCAAGGTACCCTCCTGGTTTCTCAATGTTGGAAGAGCCCCAGGGGCTTGGAAGAACTTGTCCGTTGGCAAAGTTCTTGGACGCATTTTGCCAAAGTCATTTTAAATGCAATTTTATTTAATCTCTAAGGTAGTCCTAATATGCTGCTCCCAGGTTCTCTGAGTAATACCAGATAGGAACTAAATGAAATCACAACACGGAACTTAACTTCAAGTCCTGATTTTCCACTTTAGATAAAATTAACCTGCGAGTTCTGCTTTGCACTTTCCTTGCCTCCCACATTAGATTGATTGTTATGCAGACAGGGTTGTCAGAAACTCCATCTTGTTTAAATTTGAAGTCTTAATGGGATAAAAAATCAAAATTGTTTTGCAATCATCTAAGCGGTACTCCAGCCATTCTTGAGATACAAAGTCTCCTGTCTCTGAGAAGTCTGGATAGCACTTGGGGAGTTACAGGATTGTGCAGTTTTGACTGGAAACAACAAATTGCAAATTTCCTAATGTGAGTCCTAGCCTTATTTGCACCGTGGCAAATGTATGTATCACTTGCTTGAGAGGTTATATAAGAATAGTCAGTGAGGAGTTTTCTTCTGCTACCACCTAAGGGACCAAGGAGAAACAATTGGCCTCAAAGAGGCAGCTTCTGACTACAAGTCACATGCAGTGATTTCTGAAAATCATAGGAAAAAAAAAAAAGGTCATCTAGCGAGGGCTGAGTAATAATAAAAGTGATATGGTGCATCTCATTTCTTAAAAGAAAGCCAGGAAATCCTCCAGGTAGGAGGTAATTTTACAGAATTGCTGAGACTGTTCCAGGTGAATTTAAAATGGAAAGGGACATTACATAGGGTTGCAGCCCTGAAAGTTCTCAACACAGTGAGGTAGAATCTTCTAACTAGAAGATTTTGATATTCAGAACTCTGCTGTTGGCATTTTGAGAAACATCCTGTCACTAAAAATGCCAGTGCTAGCTTTTCCGTATTTTGTGGTCTGCCGTCCCTTTCCAAGATTGGTGGTCCTAGCATTTTTTCCCCAGAATTGTCAGAGCCCACCATAACCAGCCGGCAGTCACTTTCCTGATCCCCAGCTCACCACCAGGGGTGGTTCCTCATGCCTGGCCGCAGGGCAGAGAATTTCTCTGGAGATGCAAAGCAAGAGCAGAAGCCCAGGACCAATCCCCTTTGCCTGCCTCCTGCAGGTGGTGAATCCTCAGCGAACTCCATGGCCATGCGAATCGTGATGGGCAGCTGGTGGCTCTTCACCCTCATTGTGTGCTCCTCCTACACAGCCAATCTTGCTGCCTTCCTCACAGTGTCCAGGATGGATAACCCCATAAGGTAAGATCCATTACTCCTTCCAGAAGGCTGAAAAGAGAGGATGCAGACCTAGCCAGGGCAGCCTGGTGTCAAGGAGGCAGAGAAGGACTTAGATTCCAGATCTGCAATTTGATGACAGTAATCTTTAATGCATGAGGAGTATCACTCCTGTTGTATTTTATTTCATGCACAATTAAACAATGTATAAATTCATTAAATAACATTTCTTTGAATATTTAAATTCTGCTTATAAGACTAATAAATCAAAACATTAAAAATTAACAAATTAAAAGTCCTCAGACCTTTCAACATTGATTACAAACTTATTTAATCAAAAATTTTAAACATTTAATTAAAATTAATTAAAACCACAAGTCTAATATATTTTTCCAATCTTCAAACATCTAAAAATTATTTTTTAAAACATGCCAGTTATCACAGTGATTAGAAAATTTATGTCACTTACAGTTACAAAATTGTTAAATTATTGAAACCAAGGACTAAAAATGTTTCATTTTAACCAAAATGTTAAAAATATGGCATAAAAGAATTAATTCAACATAGTGAAATAACTTGGAAATGCCTTTGCTTTATAGTCAGATTCTCACATACTGTGTGAGTTACAAAAGAGCTTGGATAAAGTGAATGTCTGTTGGATATGTCATCGCTGAACTGACCAAAGGCAAAGATCTAGTCCATACTTCCTTGGGTGCAATACCCTCTTCAGTATCACCTCTTACTTGATCCCTGATTATGGTTTTCTGTGTCCCTGCCTTCAGTAATTTCTCCTTTAATTCATCATACTTACTATCATCATATTGATTCTTTTGATCCATAGCCCTGTAATCAAGTCATCCATACCCAACCAGCTTCTATAGCTCCCAACTGCCTATTTGAAAGAGGTCAGATTCTTGATTAGGATTCAAAATTCAGAATGACATTATCTAGTCTTTATTTTAATTGACATTTTATTGAGATAATTATAGATTCACATGCAATTATAATTAGTAGTGCAGAGAGATCTCATAATATCTTTTAACAAATTTGCCCCAATGGTAACATTTTGCAAAACCAGGATATTAATATTGATACAATTGACTGATTCTATTCAGCTTTCTCATTTGTACTTGCCCTCATTTCTGTGTGTGTGTGTGTGTGTGTGTGTGTGTGTGTGTGCCATTTGATTCTACACAATCTTATCGTATGTAGATTTGTATTGTTCTTTTATAACCACACTCACCTCCTTTGCACTTCTTTCCCTCCAGTCCTGTTCTTAACACCTGGAAAACACTAATGTGTTCTCCATCTCTAAAATTTTGTTGTTTCAAGTATGTTATATAAATTGAATCATACTTTTGGGATTGACTTTTTCTTTCAGTATAATTCTCTGGAGATTCATTCAAATTGTTATGTGTATTAATAGTTCATTGCTTCTTTTTGCTTGGTAGAAGCCAATGTAACACAGTTTATTTAACAATCCACCTATTGAAGGACATCTGGGTTGTTTCCAGTTTTGGGCAATTATGAATAAAGCCACTGTGAACATTTGTATGTAGGTTTTTGTGTGAACATGTTTTTATTAATATGTGATACATATCCAAGAAGGTAATTGCTGCATCTGTGGTAATAGCATGTTGTTTTATTAAAAAACGATCAAACTGCTTTCTAGTGACTGTACCATTTTACCTTACTAGTGATGTAGGAATGATCCAGTTTCTTTGCCTCTTTGCCAATATTTAGTGTTGTCACTATTTTTTATTATACTATTCTGATAGGCATGGTGAGATAGTGCATTGTGGTTTTGTGTTTCCCTAATGACTAATTATATTGAATACCTTTTCATGTGCTTATTACTATCTGTGTATTCTCTTTGGTGAAATACCTTTTCATGTGTTTTGCCCATTTTCTCACTGGATTGTTAATATTGAGTTTTGAAAGTTCTTTATATATTGTAGACACTGGTTTCTTGCCAGATGTGTGGTTTGCAAATATTTTCCCCCACTCTGAAGTTTGTTTTATCAACCTCTTATCAAGGTCTTTCACAAAGAGGAGTTTTTAATTCTTGTGAGGTCTAATTTATAAATTTATTCTTTTGTGGATCATGCTTTCGGTATCAAGTCTAACTCTTTGCCTAGCCCTAGACCCTGAAGATAATCTGGGATTGTTTGTTTGTTTGTTTGCTTGTTCTTCTAAAAGTTTTTTAGTTTTACATTTTGGTCCACAATCAGTTTTGAGTTAATTTTTGTATAAGGTGTGAAGTTTGAGTTCTCTCTTTTTTTGGGGGGGAGGGGGGCTATGGATGTCCAATTGCTATAGCACCACTTATTAATTTAATTACTATTTAAGTTTGTCCGAAATCAGCTGAACATATTTATGTGGGTCTATTTCTGGGTTCTCTATTCATTCCATTGATCTATGTGCTGATTCCTTTGCCAATAGCACACTGTCTTGATTACTGTGGCTGCACAGTAAGCCTTAATACTGAGCATAGTGATTCCTCCCATTTTATTGTTCTTTGTCAAGATTGTTTTAACTATTCTGGGGCCTGCATTTTCCATACAAATTTTAGAATAAGTTTGTCTATGGCTATATAAAAAAATTCTGTGGTTTTGACAGGAATTGCATTAATTATAGTTATAATTGCTTTAAGCCAAAAGATCATGATTTGCTGAGAATATTTATCATGAATGGGTACTGGATTTTGCCAAATGCTTTTTTTACATTACTTACCATGATTATATGCTTTTTCTTCTTTAACTTATTAATATGGTAGATTAAATTGATTGTTTTTTCAAATGTATATCTTGAATGAATCTCACTTTGTCATGGTCTATGATTCTTTTCATATATTGTTGAATTCTGTTTGCTGATATTCTGGTTGAGGATTTTTGCATCCAAACTTAGAAGAAATATTGGTTTGTACTTTTATTTGTAGTGTCTTTGTCTGGTTTTGATATCAGGGTAACACTGGCCTCATAAAGTGATTTAGGAAATCATCTTCTGTTTTTTGGAAGAGATTATGTAAAATTGCTGTTAATTCATCTTTAAGTGTTGGGCATTATTCTCCAGGGAAACCCTCCAGGCATGGAGATTTCGTATTTTTGGAGCTTTTAAATTGTGAATTAAATTTTTCATAGCTATAGGGCAATTCATATTGTCTATTTCATCAAGTCTAGTTGGTTTATAATGTTGTTCATGTTTTCATTTACTTGATCTTCTGCCTTGTTCTATCAATTACTGAAAGTGGGATATTGAAATCTCCAACTATTTTTGTAGACCTCCCTCTTTCTCCCTTCAATTTTATCAGTTTCTCTTCATTTGTTACATGTGTATATGTTTATAATTGTAATATATTCTTATTGATGGCTGTTTTATCATTATATAATGTTCTTTGTTTCTCATAAAATTTTTGTTTTAAAGTCTCCTTTTTCTGATCATTAGCATAGCCACTCCAGTTCTCTTTTGATTATTGTTTGTACAGAATATTTTTTCTATCCTTTTGTATCAGTCTATCTGTCTCTGAATCTAAAGCAAGGAGCTTCTACACAGCAAATAGTTGAATTGTGGTTTTTAATTCAATTTACCAATGTCTACATTTTAATCAGAAAGTTTAATCCATTTATATTTAATGTAATTAGTGATAAAGAAGACTTCACTTCTGCCATTTTGCTATTCATTTTATATATGTCTTACATCGTTTTTGTTGTTCATTTTCTCCATTACTGCCTTATTTTGTGTTAAGTAGATATGTTTTGCATACCATTTTAATTACCTTATTGTTTCTTTTACTATATATTTTTTGAGTTATATTCTTAGTGGTTACCCTAAGCATTACAATTAATATCTTAGTTTATAGCAATTTAACTTGGATTAATACTACCTTATTTTAATAGTGTACAAAAACTTTGCTCCTATATTATTCTGTTCCACTGCACCGCTGCCCCAACAACTCATTTTTGAAGCTGTCTGATCCCTTCCTTTTTAGGAGATAATTAGTTTTTTTTCCAATTTATTCAATGGATAGTCTTCTAAAGTTAGTTTTTAAATTGTTATTTTTTGGTATTTTACTTACTGAATAAACTTTACTTTTTTAAAAAAACAAATTTACCTAGATATTAGAATATATTATTAAAATGCATGTTTGTTGTTTTTTTGTTTTTAAAATCGTGGTAAAATATACATAACATAAATTTTATCATTTTAATCATTTTAAGTGTACAATTCAGTGTCATTAAGTATAATCACAGTGTTCTGCAAATATCACTACTATCTCTAGATCACATCATCTTGCAAATATATATACAATATTCTTTATTCCCCTCTTCCCCAGACCCTGGAAACCACCATTCTATTTTCTGTCTCTATAAATTTGACTCTCTAGGTACCTCATATAAGTGAAATAATACAGTTTTTGTCTTTGTATGACTGGTTTATTTCACTTAGCATGTCTTCAAGGTTCACCATTTTGTCATATGTGTCAGAATTTCCTTGCTTTTTAAGGATGAATAACATTTCATTGTATGTATATGCCACGTTTTATTGATCTATTCATCTGTCCAGGAACATGGGTTGCTTCCGTCTTTTGGCTATTATTTAATAATGCTGCTATAAATATAGGCATAAAATAGCTGTTCAAGTCCCTGCTTTCAGTATTTTTGTGTATATAGTCAGAAGTGGAATTGCTGGATCATATGGAAATTTTATGTTTAATAATTTTGAGGAACTACCTTACCATATTCCACAGTAGCTGTACCATTTCACATTCCCACCAGCAAGACACAAGGATTCCAATTTCTTTAAATCCTCACCAACGCTTGTTTTTGTTTTTATTTTTGTAGTAGCTATCCTAATGGGTATGAAGTGATCTCATTTTGGTATTGATTTCCATTTCCCTCATGATTAGAGATGTTGAGCATATTTTCATGTGTTTATTTTCCATTTGCATACCTTCTTTATAGAAATTTCTATTCAAGTCCTTTGCCTATTTTTAATTGAGTTGTTTTTGTTTGTTACTGAGTTGTAGGAGATTTTTATATTCTGGATATTAATCCCTTACGAGATATGTGATTTGCAAATACTTTCTCCCATTCCATGGGTTGCCTTTTCTTTCTGCTGATCGTGTCCTTGGATGCAGAATTTTTTTTTTTAATTTTGATGAAGTCCAAATTATCTATTTCTTTGTTGTCGTCATTGCCTTTGCTTTTGTTGTCATAACTAAGAAATCTTGACATCATTGTTGAAAATCATTTGACCACTTATGGGACAGTATTTCTATGTTGTCTGTTCTATTCCATTTGTTTGTATGTCTGTCATCATGCCAGTTCCTCACTGTTTTGATTACTGTGGCTTGTAGTACATTTTAAATTCAGAAGTTTGAGATCTCCAGCTTTGTTCTTTATCAAGATTGTTTTGGCTATTTGATGTCCCTTGAGATTCCATATGAATTTTAGGGTGGATTTTTCTATTTCTGCAGAAAACATCATTGGAATTTTGATAGAGGTTGCATTGAATTTATAGATTGCTTTAGGTAGTATTGGCATCATAACAATATTAAGTCTTCCAATCCATGAATACAGGATTCATTCCATTTATTTGCGTTTTAAATTTTTTTTCCAAAATTTTTAGTTTTTGGTGTACATGCCTTTTGCCTTTTTGTTATTTTTCTTCAGTATTTTATTCTTTTTGATATTATTGTAATTGGAATTGTTTTTATAATTTCCCTTTCAGACTGTTCATTCTGAATATATAGAAATGCAGCTGGGTTTTGTGCATTGATTTTTGTATCCTGAAACATTGCTTAATTAGTCTGTTAGTTCTAATAGTTTTGTGTGTGTATATGTGTCTGTCTAATTTTAGCATTTTCTACATATAAGATCACGTTGTCTGACAACAGAGATACTTTTACTTCTTCCTTTCCAATTTATTTCCAATTATTTCTTTTTCTTACCTAATTGTCTAACTATGATTTCAAGTACTATGTTGAGTACTACATGGTAAAAGAAGATATCCTTGTGTTGTTCCTAATTTTAGAGAAAAGTCTTTCAGTCTTTCACCATTGAGTATGACGTTAGCTTTGGGTTTCTCAACAATTGTTACATTATGGATGTTTCCTTTTATTCCTAGCCTGTTGGGTTTTTATTATGAAAGGGTGCTGGATTTTTTCAAGTGCTTTTTCTGCATTGAGATGATAATGTGGTTTGTATCTTCATTCTGTTAATGTGCTATATTACATGGATAAAATTTTTTATGTTGAACCATTCTTGCATTCCAGGAATAAATCCTTCTTGGTCATGGTACATAATCCTTTTAATATGCTGTTGAATTCAGTTTGCAAGTATTTCACTGAGAAGTTTTGTATCAACATTCATTAGGAATATTGGTTGGTAGTTTTCTTTTTTTGTAGTGTCTTTTTTGGACTTTAGTATCAAGGTAATGCTGGCCTCGTAAAACGAATTAGGAGGTATTCCCTCCTCTTGAATTTTTTTGGTAAGAGTTTGATGAAGATTGGTGTTTCTTCTTCTTTTTAAAAATTATTTATTTATTTATTTGGCTGCATTGGGTCTTCTTTGTTGTGCGTGGGCTTTCTCTAGTTGCAGAGAGCAGGGGCTACTCTGTGTTGCAGTGCACGGGCTTCTCATTGCAGTGGCTTCTTTTGTTGTGGAGCACAGCACACTGACTTCAGTAATTGTGGTTCATGGGCTCTAGAGCACAGGCTCAGTAGTTGTGGCGCACGGGCTTAGTTGCTCCATGGCATGTGGGATCTTCTCAGGGATCGAACTTGTGTCCCCTGCATTGGCAGGTGGATTCTTAACCACTGAGCCACCAGGGAAGTCCTGGTGTTTATTCTTCTTTAAATTGTAGAATTCCACAGTGAAGCTATCTGGTCCTGGGCTTTTCTGATTAGATCCTGATTAGATCTCCTTACTAGTTATAGGTCTATTCAGATATTCTGTTTCTTCATGATTCAGTCTTAGTAGGTTGTGCATTTCTAGAAATTTGTCCATTTTTTCTAGGTAGACTATCTAATTTATTGAAATACAGTTGACAGGTATTACGATATAAATACATTTGTTCTTACTGCTATCATGTTTTTTATGCATTCTTAATTATTTTCATAAAGTTTAACATTCAGTTACCATTGTTATTACTGTGTTTCTCCCACCACCTTGCCCCCACTAGAAATTAAGCATCCTCTTTTAACCTCCAGTGGTTTCCTTTAGGCTTAAATTTGCATGCACTGCTATTTCTCTTTCAGAATCAAGAGTGAAACCATATATTCATATCTCTGCCTATGTAAGAGGATAGTGGAATATCTTTTTCTCCTCTTCTTCCACCTACTCAATCATTTCTTTGGTTGATAGAATCTGAGATTTTAGACTCAGTTTACTCTGATTTTTTTCTTTTGTTATGTTTTTAAATCTTCTGCAGTTTCTCTAAGATATATATTTGGCATTTGCATTCTTTTGTTTTATCTCATCCATATTTATAGTCATTATTTGGACTGAATTCTATGTTCAAAATGTTTCAATGCTTGTTGAATACCTCTTTATTCTATGATTTAGCCATCATTCATTTCTTTATTTTAATGCATTTTTATTCAACTAGAATAGCTCTTTGAGCAATATATCTAGCAAGAGTGGTATATTTTCTGGGACAGCATATCTGTGAATCTTTTTCTGTTGTATTTACACATGAATTAAACTTATCTGGGCGTAATATTCTTGTGTCACAACTTCTCCCCTTGCTATTCTATAGAAGTTGCTCCATTGCCTGAGCAAGCTCTTCTTGTATGTAATGCTACAGAGAAGCATAAGTATACCCCATTCACCTCCTCTTTCTCCTCTCCTCTTTCTTTACCTCTCTTCCCCTTCTTACTCTGTTGTCTGTTCTTCCCTCTTTCTCTCCCCCCCATTTCCATCATCTTACCCTTCCGCCTTCCCTTGCCCTTCTCCCTCCTCTCCCTCCTATGCTTTCTGTCCTTCCTCTTCCTCCCTCTTCCTCCCTCTAGTTTAATCCTTCCTCCTCCTCCTTCCTATTCCTCTTTCTCCATATCCACATTGAAAACCTGCATGTGAATTTTCTATAGCAGTTTTCCTAAATTGTCAAAACGTGGCAACAACTAAGATGTCCTTAAAGAGGTAAAGTATAAATAAACTGGAGTACATCCAGGTAATGGAATATTATTCAGTGCTAAAAAGAAAGGAACTATCAAGCCATGGAAAACCATGGAGGAACCTTAAATACATATTGATAAGTGAAAGCCTTATGATAAATAAATACATATGTATGTGTATATATTTACAAATTTTATAATGTATAGATTTATTTTATATATGTATATAAAGAGAGAGAGAGAGATGCATGGATTTTTTGAAGACCTATCTATGTAAATTTTAAGGTATCTTTGTGGATAATATGGGAAAAATATGAGCAGGGCAGCGGTAGATATGTATTAGGCCAAATAAAGCCAACTTAACATATTTTTAATTGATCATGCTATTGTTGTATCTAAGAAGTCATGGCCAAACCCAAGGTGGATCAATTGCTCTTTGCAAACTGAACTTAAAGGCTTTTTACACATGGATCATCATCAATTTGGATGTAAAGATTCCATTTTTAAAATTAACTTATGGGGCTTCCCTGGTGGCGCAGTGGTTGAGAGTCCGCCTGCCGATGCGGGGGACATGGGTTCACGCCCCGGTCCGGGAAGATCCCACATGCCGTGGAGCGGCTGGGCCCGTGAGCCATGGCCGCTGAGCCTGTGCGTCCGGAGCCTGTGCTCTGCAACGGGAGAGGCCACACAGAGAGAGGCCCGCATAGAGCCAAAAAAAAAAAAAAAAAAAATTAACTTATGGATAAAGACATTGAACAGGAATCATAAACAGTTGGATGTGACCTGAATTTACTTCCCAAGTTTATGGGGTTTTTTGGTAGCATAGTGTTTTAAATATTTAAATTTGAATGACTTTGGTGGTGCTAGCACTCTTCAGGTTGCCTTTGGTCCCACCATCCTCTGTTTTATTACAGCTGCTAGCTTCACACTTTCACACACTCACCTTTCAACATCAAGTCATTCAAGTTAGTGCCCTGTGACAAAGAAGACCTGGATGACTCTTTGTGAGCTGGCAGGTCTTAACACATCTGTGCTATTCAAAGTGTGGCACACAGACCAACATTGCTGGCATAAATCCCAGGCCCTATCTCAGATCTCATGAATCAGAATTTATATCTAAGTAGGTCTCCAAATGATTTTTATTCACATTAAAGTTTGAAAAGCACTGCCTCCAATTAAACAAAAATGATCTATGAAATTCTAATAGCCTGAAGCGATTGGCTTCAGCTAACAAATGCATTTTAATAGAGCTATACATCAGTTCCTGCCTTTGGGGCACCACAAACTGGAAAAGAAAGATGGTGCATATTAATGGTCCCAAGAAAATGAATGTGGGACTTACTCTACATGCCATGATGGAATAACAGTTATCTGACTAGACCTCCCATCATTAACAACTATAAAACTGGAAAAATATGCTGTTTACAAGCATTTTAAACATAAAGGTACAGGTAGATTGAGAAAGAAGGGAAAAGATATACCATGCAAATAATAAGCATAAGAAAGCTGGTGAGGATATCTCAACATCAGACAAAGTAGAATTTATGCCATAGAGTATTACAAGGGGTAAAGGGGGACCTTACATAATGATAAAAGAAACAGTTTCACCAAAAAGGCAATTCTAAGTATGTTTGTACTTTATAACGAAGCATCAAAGTTTATGATATAAATTTTGACAATTCTAACGGGAGAAATAGAAAAATCTAATACAGTCCAAATTTTAATTTCATTCTCTTAGAAATTGACATAACAAGTAAGCAAAAGACAAACAAGGCTATAGAAGATCTAAAAAATGCTATCAACCAACTTGATGTAATTGACATTTATAGGACACTATACCCAACAATTGCAGAATACACATTCTTTTCACGTATGCATCCACCAAGATGCATCATTCATTGGGCCATAGAGTTAAATCTCAGTCAAGTTCAAAAGAATAAAATCTTACCAAGTATGTTCTATCACTATAATTGAGTTAAAGTAGAAAGCCAAAAAAAAAAAAAATCTAGAAAATCCCCACTGAAATTTAAATAACATAATTCTAAACCTATGGGTCAAAGAAAAAAAATCATAAAAGAACTGTAAAAATTATTTCTAAGTAAGCAGTAATGAAAACACAATATATCAAAATTTGTGGAATGCAGGTAAAATAATGCTTAAAGGAAAAATTATAGCTTTAAATGCCTATATAAGGGACAGAAAATGCTTAAATTTGAGATTCTTAGTTTCCCTCTCAGAAAAGATAAAAAAATAAGAACAGGCTAAACTCAAAGTAATTTTAAAGAAAGACATAGATTATGTATAACAACATAGAAAATTAGCAAAGTCAAAAGTTGGTTGTTTGATAAGTTTAATAAAGTTAATAAACCCCAAACAAGAATAATCAAGAAAAATGAGAGAAAACTGAAATTATTAATATCACGAATGAAAGTGGGGATTTCAGTATAGATCTTTTAGACATTAAATGAATAATAAGACAATATTAGGCACAATTTTATGCCAGTAAATTCAACAACTTAAATGAAATGGATACATTTCTTTAAAAACACATCTTATAAAAACTGATTTAAAAAGAGACAGAAAATCTGAATATTAATTATCTATTAAATATATTGGATTTGTAAGCCTCACTACAAATGAAATTCTAGCCAACACGCAAATAAATGACACTAATCGTAAACTTTTTCAGAAAATAGAGGAGAAAATGTTTTTTAATTCATTTAATGAAACTGGCATAATTCTGATACCCAAAACCAAAAAAGATACTACAAGAAAAGAAAATCACTGCCCAATATCTCCCATGAACTTAGATGTAAACATCCTCAACAAAATGGTAGGAGATTGAATCTAGCAATATATAAACAGGATAATACATCATATTCCAGTGTAGTCTTATCCCTGGGATACAAGCTCGTTTCAGTATTTGAAAACCAATTAATGTGATTCACCACATTAACAAAATAAAGGACAAAATTCACATGATCATCTCAAATGATACAGAAAAGCATCTGACAAAATTAACCACCCATTCATGATTAATAAATAAATACATAAAAGGAAACTTCCACACCCTGATAACAGCACAGAGAACTGACTACTAACAACATACTTAGTGATGCTTTTTCCCCAACATCATATTGTGGGTCCTTGTCTGACCAACAAGCAATAAAAGAAATGAAAGGTGTACAGACTTGAGCGGGAGAAGTAACACTGTCTGTTTTCTGATGACATTTTGTGAAAAATCCTAAAAGTCTTTTAATAAAATTAAATCTAATAAATAAATCTTCATAGTCTGCCAGAAACAAAGTCCCTATACAAAAATCAATTGTATTTTTGCATACTAATAACCAACAAGTGGAAAATGAGTTTTAAAAAATTATAATAGTACCAAAAGTATAAATTCTTAGGAATACTTTTTTTAAAAATGTATAAGTTACACCTTTAGCAGAAAATTTAGTGGAAAATGTCACCAAGAGAAATTAAAGATCTAAATAAATGGAGAGATATCCAATATTCATGGATTGGAATACTCAATATGTTGAGATGGCAAATCGTCCTAACTGAGCTATAGAGTCAATGCAATCCCCATTAAAATCCCAGCAGACTTTTAAAAAATAGAACTGGAAAAGATTATATATATATTCAAAGGCTCTAGAATGGGGAACAGAATTTTGAAAAAGAACAAAGTTGGAAGACCAGCACTACTTGATTTCAAGACTTTCTACAAAGCTGTAGGGGCATTCTGCATGCCCTCTAACTGTATTTAATCTCATTTCTCAGTGCTCTTGCTTCCCTGGGTACGTTCCTCAAAGATCACAGTTAGTTTTCTGTTCTGTGGCCTTCACTAAGCTAGTTATTTTTGGAACACTCTTCTATGCTTTTGACCCAGCCAACACTGACTCATTTCTCAAGTCTCTACTCAAATGTCACCTCCTCACAGTGGCCTTCCTGGATATTCCTCAATTTAAATCACCCTTTTCTATTTTTCTCCTTCATATACTTTAGTACTTTTCTTTCTTAGTAATTGTCACATGAGTTTATGTGTTTACTTTTTGTTATAATGCATCCATCCTTCTGGATAATAAACTCCGTGAATCCAGGGACTGAGTTTGTTTGTCCTCCATTGTATAACCAATGCTTAGCACAATGCCTGTCACAGCTCAGCTGCCTTAACAAAATACCATAGACTGGATGGCTTAAACAATAGGAATTTATTTCTCATGGTTCTGGGGGCTGGGAAGTCCAAGATCCCGGTGCCAGCAGATTTGGTTCTTGGTGAGAGTCCTCTTCCTGGCTTGCAGAAGGCCTCCTTCTCTCTGCTGGGTCCTCACATGGTGGAGAGAGAAGGAGCACTGGTCTTTCTTCTTCTTCTTATAAGGTCACTAATCCCATCATGGGGGCTCCACCCTCATGACCTTATCTAAACCTAATTACCTCCCAAAGGCTCACCTCGAAATACCATCACATCGGAGGTAAGGGCTTCAACTTGTGAATTTGGTGAGGGCTGGGTGGGATACAACATTCAGTTCGTACCGCTCACTATGTATGCCCAATATATGTTAAATGGATGCATTAAGTTTTGAAGGAAGACTTGTTCTTTTTGGTTCATATATAGAAAATGAGGAACTTTGGGTAGAACAATTCAAGATATAGAGTTTAGCTCAACAACAAAAAGTCCCTTCCTGGTGTCAGACCTGTCTGAAATTTAGTAAATGACCTTGGGAGGTAATGAGCTGCATATCCCTAGAAGTGTGTCTGCAATAGCTGGGAATCAGGAATGTCACTCCTAAACTCTGAAGTCATGTATTCTGTGCTCCTTGCTTTTTGGGTCACACTCCATTTATAGATCTGTATGCAAAGAAGGAGTTGGCTTTGCTTTTTGTTTGTTTTTCTCTGATTATTTATTTTTATCTTGAGGGCAAAGTCTTCTATTGGGTATACGTGTTGGTTTCCTGCTGGGCAAAGTGTTGCTAGAACACCTTTTTCTAAAGGTCACATTGGAGATTTTCCACATGTTTTGATTTTTTTAAATCATCCTTTTTATTCCTCTGTTGCTCCTGTATTCATGGATCCATTAGAATCACATGAAATGCAGCTTGCAGTCTGTGTACTGTTTCACATTGGAACCCTGGGATTCATGAATTGAAAAGCTCCAGATTTTTATGGCTGTGATAAATCATCCATAGGCACAAACTGGCTGTAGAATTTGTATTCAGGCTCAGGCTTATGAATGCACAATATAGGAGCAAAATTGATATAATTCAGGAAAGCTGGGTTCATAAGGGGCAAACAGATTGTGCCACTCCTGTGATGGGATGCATGCCTGCTTCTCTCCTGTCACATCTAGAACTACATTATCATGCTGTGAAAGAAATGTGAAAGGATTGGAACCCAGTCCTCTGAAGCAGATGTTGGGATCCTAAGGAAGTGTAGAGATAGGACTTCCTTAGGCTTACTGTGTACACTGTTCAAGAAGATGATCCTTCTCTATGGCTAACTTAAAGTGGCATGCCCAAGGTGCTGGGGGACCTCGAACTGGTATTTCTCACACCTTCTATTTTTTCTAAAAAAGTAGACTAGTTTTTTTTTTGTTTTGTTTTGTTTTGTTTTTGCGGTACGCGGGCCTCTCACTGCTGTGGCCCCTCCCGCTACGGAGCACAGGCTCCGGACGCGCAGGCTCAGCGGCCATGGCTCACGGGCCCAACCGCTCCGCGGCATGTGGGATCCTCCCGGACCGTGGCACGAACCCGTGCCCCCTGCATCGGCAGGCGGACTCTCAACCACTGCGCCACCAGGGAAGCCATAGACTAGTTTTTTGAATGGCTTTCGGTTTACAGGAAAATTGAGTGGAAAGTATGGAGAGTTTCCACATACCCACCCCGCTAATTTCCCCTATTATTAATATTTTGCAGTAATGTGGTGCATTTGATGAGCTGACATTGTTATATGATTATTATGAAGGTCATAGTTTACCTAGGGCTCATTCATGTATTGTGCATTACATAGATTTTGATAAATGTATAATGATGCGTATCATAGTAGCATACAAAACAGCTTTACTGTACTAAAAATTCCTTGTTCTCTATTCATCCTATCCTCTTCCTTTTTGAATATTATTTTTAACTAAGCAGAAACTGGGGTCATTCTAAAAACCTACCTGTTCTATACTCTCCAGACTCTTCTGTAAATAGATCATATCCATTCTACCTCCTAAATCTCTCAAATAGGTGTCATTTATGTTTTCTTTCTGCCATATCCACGTCCTGATGACCGCTTAGTTTATTACAGCAGCCTTCTGACTTTCTTTTTTCTTTCTTGAAGAACTCCTTCAAACCTTTCTCTGTATAGCCAGCAGAAACATCTTTGTAAAATAAATTCTGATCAAGTCAGTTCCTTGCTTTTAAATTTCCAGTGGTTCCCCATACATTTCAGGTTAACAATTCAGCTTCTTTAGCACAGAATCTTCACTTGACCTTAGCCACCCTTCCAGACTCAACTTTATAACTACATGTATATTCTGTTTTGCCTCAGGTTGCTAAGCCGTGGTGGGTATCTCGATATATGTACTTCCAGTACTTAGCTAGTGTAAGAGTTGAACTTTTTTGAGATGCAGGGTTTTTTTTTTAATCCTGTATGGTTTTCCTTCCCTTATTTTTTTTCCATATAGAACTTCTTAAATTGAATTTTAACTGTTGATTTATTTGTTCTCTTTGTGTTTCTATAATCAGACTTATTAAATTGAATTATTACTGTTCAATTATAAGTTATCTCCTTTATTAGACCATGAGCTCTTTGAGGGTAGAAAGAGTCATATTAGGATTCTCCATCCTAAGTAAAGGGCTTTGTACTTAGCTAGAACTTAGTAGGGTTGGACAGGTGCATGAATGAATGGACAAGAGAACTTGACAGACTCAGGTAACCTAGAGTCAGTAGGAAAATAAATAATAACAAAAATGAGCATTTGAAAGCTGGAGGAAGAAATGGTTGAATATAGAGAGAAAGTAGCAAAAATGGGGCTGCTGGTGAAACCAGGGAGAAGAATATCTGTTGTTGAGAATGAGCTCCTCATTGGGCTTGTATAGTATCATGTGGGACATTTGGGTACCAGTGAGGCTATATCAAGTGCTACTGAGAGCGAGAGGGATACAGTGACAGTTTGAAGTGAGACCACCCAGTGTACAATGGAACCCCGATTCCAGTATCCTCTGAAGTGGAAATGAAGTAGTTTCAATGAGTTGGTCATTGCTCTTGGTGTTCAATGACTATGGAACCATCCATCTTCCAGCCAACCTGGGTGTTCTTGGTGTTCAGTAATTGTCTTCTAACAAGCCCAGGTCAAGTGTCTTGGAAAACAACCAGCATATTTATGGCAAATTTGGGGCCATGTGGATCTGTTCACATTTTAATTATTATAGAAAGAAAATAATGTGTTGATAATGCAAGTAATGAGAAGTTTTGGGGAAAGAGAAACTGTCTTATCGAAATTTATTATAATAGACCTGAAATAGAAAAATAGCTAGGCATAACTTGACAGTTATCTCAGATTACAAGAAATTTCAGAAGGGAAGGTCTTTAAATAATAAAATGGTAGCTGTCTAATCACAAATGATCCCAGTGAGGAAGGTTCAGCAAGCCGATGCCCAGGGCATCTCCCTTGGGGTCAGACGGCTAAAAGACAAGTACAGAAGTTGAGAGATAGTGCACAGGGTAATAAAACAAAACAGGCACATCTACTTGAAAACACATGAGACTTCCCTGGTGGTGCAGTCGTTAAGAATCCACCTGCCACTGCAGGGGACATGGGTTTGACCCCTGGTCCGGGAAGATCCCACATGCTGTGGAGCAGCTATGCCTGTGCGCCATAACTAAAGAGCCTGCACTCTAGAGCCTGCAAGCCACAATTACTGAGCCTGTGAGCCACAACTACTAAAGCCCGTGCTCCACAACAAGAGAAGCCACGGCAATGAGAAGCCCACACACTGCAACGAAGAGTAGCCCCCACTTGCTGCAACTAGAGAAGACCCGCATGCAGCAACGAAGACCCAACACAGCCAAAAGTAAGTAAGTTAAATAAATTTAAAAAAAAGAAAAAGAAAACACATGCAGGTAGGGCCAAGTTACAGAATTAGCTTAAATTGGGAAAAATGCTGAAGAAAACAAATGTAAAGTTTAGGCAGAATTAATTTCTAAACTCTAGTTTTGATTTTAAAACTGTCACAAGAAAAGAGAATGCCAGTGCTTAAGGAATACTGGGTGGTATGAATGGATGATAAAGTGAAGCAGAATCACTGCTGCAATATAAAAATCATGGGACTCGAACATTGTGCTAGCATAGTGGCTTGCTGTCTGTGTGATTTTAGATGATCACTTCATGGATCAGAGCCATAGTTTTCTCATCTCCAAAATAGACACAAACCTACCAGTTCAGTGGTGTGTTATGTCAGTTAATTAAATTGAACTTTATAAGATCCAGCCTGGTGTTGGCATTCAGTTGGTCCTCGATAAATAAATAAATCATTTTTCCCTGATGCCTTTTAAATCTTGCTTCCAGATTCAATTGGATAACCATCCCAAGACATTAGAAAATTGCAGATATATATGCAAGTGCACTGCTTATAATATTTAAAAATGAGAATAGGGTCAGATTATTGATGATGTTTAAATAGCTAACCTTTTGAAAAGCAGTTGAATTTTTTATTTGGTATGCTAGTGAATTTGATGTGCAACCATGGCAAAATTTATGAATGATTTAATTGAAAACAGATTTGCAAATACTTAGAAACGAAAAGGTGATTCCTAGGAGGTGGTACCAGTTCCCCAAGAACAAATCGTATTGGGTTAGGCTAACCTCTTTCAATTCGTTTTTGTTTGTTTCTGATAGGCTTATTAGACTGGCAAAATAGAATAATTGTATAAACATATTATATGTTGATTTAAGCAATACATTTGATGCTCTTACATAGTAATCTTGTGAATAAGAGGGAAAATGTGGTTTATAGTTAAATAGATTTGTAATTGTAAGGTTTAAAAAATGTCCCAAACCATTAATTAAATAATATTTGATTTAACTTGGCAGATGCCTGCCTAGTCGAGAGGCATAAAGTTCTGACCTTGGAACCACTGTGTTCAATAATCATCAAAGTCTTAACATTAAGATAGCAAAGACATACTGATCAATTTCCTAGATGATATAAAATTTCAAGGACATATAATATGTTTTATACAAAGTTGATTATTAAAAATACATATTCATTAAAGACAAATGCACAAATCAAAGTACAAGACCGCATATTTCAATATATACTTATTTTATTGCAGATTTAATTCATGGCCAGTTCAAATAGGTATGGTTTATTAAAATCTTTCTCTTTAAGATAATTTTGAAAGGTAGAGTATTGTTCCTGCTGATTATTTTTTTGGAAAATCTGAAAATCATTTTATATACGGTTTTCCTATGTTTAGGTTCTTAATGTCAATTTAACCCTTGATTGGTTGATGTTCTTAGTGTCAGTTTAACTCTTGATTGGTTAATGTTTTTGGTAGGTGTTTTAACGTCAGACTCTAGGCATTTTCTTTTCAAAACGCCTTCATTTCTGCAGATATGTTTCATTTCTGGTTCTTTAGATATGAAGGATAACTCAGTGCATCCAAGTTTATATTCTGTAGAATGTAGATTCCACATGAGATGAATGACCAGCTTTATTTTTCTTCCTTTGGATCTGTCCTGCTTTCCATTCTTAAGCTTGAATTGTAGGGTAATGTTTTTTTCTTTTTAAGATGAAATACTTCAAAGGTTTTTTTTTTTTTTTAGATGTTGGGGGTAGGAGTTTATTAATTAATTAATTTATTTTTGCTGTGTTGGATCTTCATCTCTGTGCTAGGGCTTTCTCTAGTTGTGGCAAGCGGGGGCCACTCTTCATCATGGTGCGTGGGCCTCTCACTGTCGCGGCCTCTCTTGTTGCGGAGCACAGGCTCCAGACGCGCAGGCTCAGTAGTTGTGGCTCATGGGCCTAGTTGCTCTGTGGCATGTGGGGTCCTCCCAGACCAGGGCACGAACCCATGTCCCCTGCATTAGCAGGCAGATTCTCAACCACTGCGCCACCAGGGAAGCCCCTGTAGGGTATTTCTGACAGATTTTTGTTAGTATGTGTACAAGTAGTGTAGCTTTCTTTTCATTGGTTTCCCTTTGAATGTGATAAACTCTTTCAACTTTCTTTCTCCTGTATTTTGTTTTTTTGTTGTATTTGAGGATTTTTGTTAAAGTACAACTTTAGCTATTACTTCTACTATACTTTTTACATGTATCTTAGCAACTACTCTATTCTGAGGGTGGTGCTCTGGTCTTTTGCCTCTGCAACTATCATCAATTTATTTTCATTTTCCTTCCATTTCTTTATTCTTTTACTCTGGATTCAGAGCCAACTTTTGAAGTGTGTCATTCATACAATTTATTCTGTGTTCTCTACTGTCAACATGGATTTTATTTGAGCAATTACAATTTTTCACTTGCAATTCTTTATTTTATAAACCATTTTCCTTTACATCTCATTCTGTTGACTTTTCACTTCTGGCTGTTTTCTTCTTAGACTTTCTGTACCAGTTCCAGAAATGTTTGCAAAGGAACAGCACATTTTCTATCTCAGAGAGTTGTTAAGTTTTGAGTGATCATGTGACATTTTATCCTTTCTCTGGTTATTTTACTAGGAAGTTGGGAGACTAGTGCGTGCTAGCTAGAAACCATTTTCAGCGGAAACATCTTAGGATGGTTAATATGTTGACTGATAGAATCGAGACTCTAAATGGTATCAACAACATGGAACAAAGTGCTGAAACCAGCAAGCTGGATAAATGAAATCTGACAGGCCGCCTAAAAATAATCAGCCACTTATATCCAGGACAGTCTAGGGGATGCCTGACTGGGTGTATTTCCAGGCTTACACATTCAGCTCACTGCTCTGCTCACTCTCCTGACCTTCACAGCCAATCTCATCCATCCTGAAGGCTTCAATTACCACCAAATGCAGAAGATGTGACATCCATGGCCTCGGTCCAGGCCAGGCACTTAAAGTCAACTTGTTCAACGCTGAGCTCATTAGCTCAGCCCCCAAACTATCCCACCAACATCATTCATTAGTTGAAGAGCATCACCATCCACCAGGTCACTCAGTCATCCTTAACCCAGCCTGTCCCCATTTCCCACAGGAAATCATTTTCCACCTATAGATTGTCTGCCTCATTATTATTTCTCAGAATCTTCCCCTCTTCACTGTACTGTTAGAGAAGGGGCTCACAAACCTGGATGTCTTCCTCCCAGCCTTTGGAAGTGTTTAAACCCATCTTTTCTGCTTTTCTTTCATCCATTTCCTTCTGACCATCTTTTTAAAAGACAAATTTGATCATGTTATTTCCCATTTCCACCCCGCTCCAAGAAAGACTCTATTAGTGATTTTCTGCTAGATATAAGCTCTTCCAGAAAGTACTGAAGGCAAGAACGTTATCCTTGCCTGCCTTTGCAGCCTCACCCTTCTCCATTTCTCCTCACACACGTTTTAATCACAAGTTGTCGCCTTTCTGTCCTTTTGCATTTTTTTTCCATCATGGAATATTAGCCCTCACCTTCCTGGAAAATTCATAATTTTCTATTTGAGAATCTGCTCAAGTACTCCATCCTCTGTGAATCCTTCTGTGATCTACCAGACTCTGAACAATCCCATTTTTCTATGCTTTCCTAGGACTTTACGCATATCAATATTAATGGCCAACTCCCTCTATTGAAATTGTATCATTACTATACTGTATTTCCTACACAGTAATATTTAAATGTTTAATATTTAAATATTTTAGTATTTAAATATTCCTGTATTTTTGAATATAGTCATTTCACTGTCAGTGAACCAGTCTTTTTCAAGTTAATTTCCCCCACTACCCAACACACATTCCATTCTTCCATTCTTTGTGACACTTTACTCTTCCAGGTCTGGTTAAAGTCTGTTCTTCCTTGAATTGTTCTTGAACTTTTCCAATTTAGTTGGTATTCCTTTCTTTAAAATTCCTTGTCACGCTGTCCTCTTCTGGCATGTGGTACTTCATTGTCATTGCTTCATGAGTCTTAAAATAATAGTGGCTGTATTCTTTTTTATAAATATTTCTTAATCTTACCATAAAAATTCAAGTAAAAAATACTAACAATCACCAAAATTCTTCCCCTTCCCCCTAAAATAATCAATATTTCCATTTGGAGAAAATAATTTTAGGTGTCTGGCTCTGCATACTTATGGATACAGAGAGGTAATCTAGGAAACAATGGGATCATATGATCAAATTTATTTTTAGTGAAATCATTACATTTTTACATTTATTTTTTTCTTGACTTTGAAGAAAAATGAAAAAAGTAGAACTAAAGATACTGCTGAAATTTAATAAATATTTATTTATAGCAGGAAATATTAGTTCCTAAATTATTCTTTGTAGTTATAAAATCATATCTGAAAAACTGAAGGAATCCAAATACTTTATAACCACCTGCTTCAATTATTTGAATCTCTACTATGGAAAAAAGAGAAATACCATACACAGATATTCTCCCCATTTCCCTGAGCATTACTTTCATTTTTTTTACTAGTTATTATATTTATATGCATGGTAAAAAATTATGACATTTGCATTCCTTTTCTGTAACAACCATAACCCAGGATTTACAAATATTAGTTCTATAAGTACATGAATTCAGGGTTTGCTCAATATTTGTATTTGTAGCATAGTTCACATCTCATTAGTTATCGTGGGTTTTGTACAACATTTAAATTGTGAAAAAAAATTAAAAATAATATAACAAAGACTTTTGCCCTACCACCCACATGTAGCAAATGTTACTTAATCAATTTGCTTCAAATTATGTTTTTGAAATAAAATCTTATAGACACAGCTGAACACACATTTGAACCTATTCCCGGTTTCATTACCTTTTATTCTACCCAGAGGCATTTTCTGACATGAATTCAGAGTGTGTTGAGTTTACATATATATAAATAAAATTTTACTCTATATAATATGCATCTATAAATAAAATACAGGATTATTTTAATATATTTACTATCTCTTTTAATATATTTATATCTATACGTTTAAAATATTCAGTGTAATATTTTTAATACCTTCAAATATATATAGGTAGTATTGTAGCATATAATTTATATACAGTAGAAGGTCTTCTATGTATTGTGCTTTACAATCAATATTTTTTTTAATTTATTTTTGGCTGCGTTGGGTCTTCGTTGCTGCGTGCAGACTTTCTCTAGTTGCGGTGTGTGGGCTTCTCATTGCGGTGGCTTCTCTTGTTGTGGAGCACGGGCTCTAGGTGCACCGGCTTCACGAGTTGTGGCTCGTGGGCTCAGTAGTTGTGGCACATGGGCTTAGTTGCTCCGTGGCATGTGGGACCTTCCCCGACCAGGGATCGAACCCGTTTTCCCCTGCACTGGCAAGTGGATTCTTAACCACTGCACCACCAGGGAAGTCCCTACAGTCAATATTTTATACATAAAGGTCTAGTCCATTTATTTAGATACTATATAGTGGAGTATATTTTAATTAGACAAGCATGTATATTTACTTATCTCCCTACTGACATTGGATTATTTCCACTATTTTGCCAGTATTGACAGCCCTGCCTTGTGCATTTTTATATGTGTTTTGTGAACACATGGGTATGTTTCTTGGGATACAGACCTTGAACTAGAATTTCTGGCTCATTGGTACAGGCCTGTTTGATTTTATTAGATATTGTCAAATTGCTCTCTAATGTGGTTTTGCAAATTTGCATTCTCAATAACTGTGAAAGAAAATACCCATTGTTTGTCAATGTTCTGAATATTTGATGATTTCACACTTTTCACTTTTGAAGATCTTATAAGTCTGACATGGTGTTTTATGACTATGTTAATTTGCAGTTTCCTGATTACAAGTGAGGCTAAGCATTTTTTCGTAAGTTTATTTCCACTCAAGCTTATTTTTTTGCACATTTCCTTTTCATACTTCTTGCTTTTGCTTTTATTCAATTGGATTATTAGTTTTATTCTTACTAAGCTTACATTTATCTGTTATGTGTATATAACTATTTTCTTCCTGTCTGGGCTTATATATATATATTTTTTTATAGTATCTTTTGTGAAGAAGATTTTAATATTAACTTAGTCAGCTTTATCAGTTATCCCTTTAGGGTTTGTTCTGTTTGTGTGTTATTTTAATATATCATACCTAACTCCAAGTCATATAATTTGTATTAAACATTGTACGACATTGATTTTTCACGTATAGATTTTTTTATTCACCTTGAATTTGTTTTTGAGAATATCATTTAACCCATGTGAATAAACTATTTTTACAGCACCATTTATTGAAAAAACCCATGCTTTCCCCTGTGATTCTTTTAAATAAACATTTTCTTTTAGAATAGTTGATATTTACAGAAAAGTTGAGCAAATAGTACAGAGAATTTCTGTATACTTCTCACCCAGTTTCACCTATGGTAACATCTCATATTATGATAGTATATTTGTCATGACTAAAATCCAGCATTTACTATTACTATTTAAATTACTATTAACTAAATGCCACAGTTTGTTTTGATTTCACCAGTTTTCCCCCGTGCCGTTCGTCTTTTCCGGGATTCCATCCAGGATCCCATGTTGCACTTATTTATCATGTCTCCTTAGTCGGTGACTGTTATTCAGACTTTCCTGTTTTTCATGTCCTTGGCAGTTTTTGAGGAGTGTTGTATTATTGTATAACAGATAATTTGTAGAAAGTTCCTCAGTTGGGGTTTGCTTGCTTTTTTTTTTTTTTTTTTTTCTGTGGGTTTTTGTGAGGAAGACCATAGAGAAGAAATGTCCTTCTCATGACATCATATCAGGATTACATTCTGTGGACATTATTCATGACTGGTGATGTTAGCCTTGTTCACCTGGCCAAGGTAGTATTTTCCAGGTTTCTCTAATGTGAAGTTACATTTTCATCTTTTCTGTACTCTGTCCTTGAGAAGCGAGTCATTAAGCACAGCCCACACTCAGGGTTGAGGGGATAAGTTCCACTTTCTAGAGGAGTGAATATCTACATAAGCTATTTGGAGTTTTCCTCTAAGGGAAATTTATCCCTTCTCTCCCTATTTATTTATTTATTCAGTTATTAATTTATATTAGTATGGACTCATGAATATTTTATGCTTCAAATGATAATCCAATACTACTGCATTTATTCTGTTACTCAAGTTATTTTAGCTTGGGCCATTGGGAGCTGTTTTGGGTTGGCTCCTGTGGCATACCCCCATTCTTTTATATTTTAGCACTTCTTTGCTTTCTGACACTACCGGATTTTTCACAATCATCTTTTCCACGAGATCCTGCCCCAGACCTAGAATCAGCCATTTATCCAAGGAGCCTGGCTTCTTTTGTTTAAGAATGGTATTGGAATCTAACATGCAGGTTCTAGCTGTGCTCACTGCTACTGGGGCATCACTGCTTCTAGACCCTCTCAGAGGTTAGAGCTAGGAAGTTATCTATCTGTCTATCTGTTCACTAACCCATGTGTTTATATTTGTTTCTTTATCTGTTCATCTGTATCTTTACTAAGTTACACATGAATTCATAGTGTTGTCTCTGCTTCTAATTCAGTGTCACATGTTACATTCTGGTTTTCTCCCTTTGCTTCTCTGTAATTTCCCTCTCCAACAGTCAGAAACCTGGGTCCCACTATCTATCATTCATTTACTTATTTTTTCAATCCCAGTGAATACATGAACCGGTTTCAGAATTGATCTCATTATTCCACGAGAGACAAATTTACCAACTAGAACACAGCATTTATGAACACTACCTTTTGTCCTTAGCCTTACACCTTTCAGTAAAACATTGTTTGCCAAAGTTACCTGGGTAAGCTTATTCTTCCCCATACCCTTCAGAGGTTATGTGATACATTTGTATTACAGTTAGATTCCTGTGTCACAATTTATATAATTTATATTCTACCACTCTTTCTCCTATAAAGTGCTGTGGGTTTGGACAGGCGCCACTGTTGCCAGTGCCTCTTTTATCACATAAACAGGTTTTATATGTCCCTGAGACCCTGTCTGGGCTTTCTTTCTCTTTGAATGGTCTATTTGTCCGCCCCTATGTACTGTATACTTTTGTAATTGCCACATTCATCTTTGTTTTTCTTCTCCAGAACTGCCTTAAAGCATAATTCTTTCAAAACATTTAAAAATAAGCTTCTTCTATTTCCCCAAAACAAAATTATAATATATTTCTAGATAAATTTTGAGATAATTGACCCCTTTTGGGCATGAGTCTTTCTATTCATGAGCATAGTATATCTCTCTTTTCATTTATTATTTATTTATTTTAATTTTTTTCTTCAATATTGGATATTCCAACTCATGTAAATGGTAGTCTCTCCATTTATATAAATATTCTTTCTTTCAATTTAATTTCTCTCAATAATGTTTTTGTGACAAAGACGTAAACACCTTTTGTTAGATTTATTACTTGGTATTTGAAATTTTGATGCCATTTTAAATGGTATCTTATAATTTTTAACTTTATCTTGAATATTTATGTTGCTAATATGTAGAAAAATAATTTAGTTTATTTATTTTAAATGTAACTGCTTTTCAGAGCAGTCATAATTCTAGTGATTTAACTATAGAGTCTTTTAGAATTTCTGTGTACACAGTCATATCATTTGTGAAAAATCAGGATTTTGTTTATTTGTTCAATTCCTTAGAGTTTCATTCTCCTTTCATTTAATGCACTAAATAGGACCTCCAACATAATGTTGAATATAAACAATGTTAGTGGATGCTGTGGACTGAAATGTGTCTCCCCAAAATTCATATGTTGAAGCCCTAACCTCCAATGTGACTGTATCTGGAGATGGGGTCTCTAGGAGGAGTTAGTAGGATAAATGAGATCATAAGGATGGGGCTCTAATCCGATAGGACTGTGGCCTTATAAGAAGAGGAAGAGAGATTTCTCTCTCTCTCTATCTCTCTGACATGTGAGGACACAGTGAGAAGGTGGCCGTCCGCAAGCCAGAGGAGATCTCTCAGCAGAACCTGACCATGCTGGCACCCTGATCTTGGACCTCCAGCCTCCAGAATTGTGAGAAAATATATTTCTGTTTTTCAAACCATCCAGTCTGTGGTATTTCGTTTCGGTAGTCTGAGCTGACTAATACAGATGTTGGTGCTAAAGTGGGGTGCTACTGTAACAGATACCTAAACATGTGGAAGCAGCTGTGGAGCTGGTAATGGATAGAGACTGGAGGGGTTTAAGGAGTGTGCTAGTAGTATGGATTTGGAGGGAAGTTCTGGTGAGGTCTCTGATGGAAATAGGATCATGTTACTGGAAACTGTAAGAAGTACAGTCCTTGCTATAAAGTGGCAAAGGACTTGACTATATTCTAGTGTTTTGTGGAAGGTAGAAGTCGCAGACAAGGAAATTAGATATTCAGCTAAGGAGATTTCTAAGTGTCAAAGGAGCAACTTGCTTTCTCCTGACTCATTACAGTAAAAGGTGAAACGAGAGATGAACTGAAGGAGGAATTGTTCATCAAAAAGGAACCACAAGTTGAATATTTGGGAAATTCTCAGCCTATCCCTATTGCAAAAAATGAGAAATCGTGTTCTGAAGAGAACACTAATGGTCTGGCTGAACAGCCATTTAATGAAGAGAACCCAGGTGTGCCTCGTGGACTTAATCAGCCATCTCTGCAAAATCCGGGAGTAGAGTGGGATTCACACCAACAAAGACATTTCCAGTTTGAACTAAAGGAGTCAGAGAAAGTGGGATGGAGGGCAGGAAGTCACTCGAACCTTTGGATGCGATAGACCTGGACCATAGATTTATTTGGCTGTGAACATATGCTGTTCTTCAAGAAAAGGGAAGAATTTCCAGGAAGGTGATTCAGATATCTTCAGGGCTGCCACTCCCACCATAGGCCCAGGGACAAATTTGGTTTTGCCCTGATTTCAAAGGGTGGGGCCCACCTCTCTGGTTTCAGTGGGTTAAGATCACTCTGCCCAGTGCCTCAGGGGTGGAGCTGCCCTCTCCAGAGAGCCTCATGTGCAGGGTCCTCAGAGAGCCAAGGGGGAGGAGTGGCCTTACAGAGCCTTGAGGGTGGCAACCCAGCGGAAGGCAGGGTATTTGACCAAAGAGGATAATTCTCCAGCCTTAAGATCTAATGGAATTTACCTTAGCTAGGTTTTGAACTTGTTTGGGACCTGTCATGCCTTCCTTCCTTCCAGTTTCTCCCTTTAGAATAGGAGTGTCTATCCTATGCCTGTCCTCCCATTTATATTTTGGAAACATATAACGTGTCTGATTTCATAGATTCACAGCTGGAGACAAATTTTGCCTCAGGATGAATTGTATCTCAAGTATCACATCTGATTTAGATATTTAGATGAGACTTCGGACTTTAGAATTGATGTTGAAGTGAGTTAAGACTTTGGGGGCTACTGGGATGGAATCGATGTATTTGGACTGCAATAAGGATATGATTTTGGCAGGCCAGGGATGGAGTGCTGTGGACTGAATTGTCCCCCCCAAGAAGTTAACCGTGATCTCAGACTTCCAGCCTCCAAAACTGTGAGAAAACATATTTCTGTTGTTTAAACCACCAGTTTTTGTTATTTTGTTATGGCAGCCTGAGCTCACTAATACTACTCATCTTGTTTCTTGTCTCAAAAGGGAAGCTTTCAGTATTTTGCCATTTAGAATGATGTTTGATATGTTTTCCAGGTAACTATGATTAAGAAATTCCTTCATTCTTATGAAGCTTAGAGTTTTTGTTTTTTCTTAAGATGAATGGATATTACATTTTTGTTAAATGCTTTTTCTACATCTATGAAGATGATCATAGGGTTTTTTTCCTGCTTTATTATGTTAACATGGTAAATTGCATTGATATTTCTAATGCTAAACCAACTTTGCATTTCTAAAAAAACCCAATTAAGTTACAGTGTTTATCTTTTAAAATATATATTGCTGTATTCATTTTCCCGATATTTTATTTAGGATTTTTACATCTATATTTGTGATTAAGTTTGGCCTCTAATTTCCATTCTCCTACTATCTTTGTCAGATTTTGTTGTGAAAGTTATGCTAGTTTCATCAGTTGGGTTAGGGGTATGAGTATCTGTCAGGTTAATCTGTGCTATATTGTGATAACAGGTAAATTCCAAAATGCCTTAATACAATTCATTTTGGATGCATTATAGTCTAGAATAGTTCAGGAGACTCCTTTTGGCATGGGGATGATTAAGGGTCCAAAATCTGGGCGTACTATAAGGCTCTCATCTTAAATGTGTGGTTGCTTGAGTTTTCCATGGAAGGGGAAAGAGTATATGGGCTCAGGTTTTATGGTCTGGTCTAGAATTTTTATACATAATTTAAGTCCATATGCCATTAATTTGAATCTAGCACGTGGCCCCAGTCTAACTGCCAGGAAGGCTAGAAAATGTAGTTTTCCATTGTGTCCAGTAAGAGGAAATAGGTTTAATGAGCATTTAGACACTTGATTACAGGAAGAAACTCATTGGCTATTATCTGCAAGAGTCTGTTGAAGACTGGAAATATTTAGTTCTTCAGTATTTGGTAGCACACTAGTGAAGCTAACTGGGCCAAGAATTTTCAATGCAGGAAGGTTTCAAAATATGGGTTTAGTTTCTCTAATACTTGTAGGACTATTTAAGTTTTTAATTTTTTCTCCTGTCAGATTTTGCTAGACATCTTCAGTGCTGTGTTTCAAGCATTTGTTCATGACCAATGACCATAAAAAGCTGGAATCCCAGGGATTGCATGGCAATTTTCTGCTGCTCGTAAGGAGGAAAGGAGGAAAGATGTTTGCTTTAGAGTAGATATCATGGCTTTGTACGGTCCGCAGCACCGTGTCTCAGATTAGCAGTCCTCAGGACACTTCCTGTGCCCCATGTCAAGTCTTCACTAAGGGCTCTAAAACAATATTGTGATGATTCGCTCATACTTTCTTTGTCAGATCAAAAATTTCAAAAATTCCTCTCTTAAGGTCTAGAGATCACCTCTCCAATCAGATTTGTATATTGTTATTGAGAGAGACTTGGAGCTTACCCTGTCTATTCCGGCACTCACACATCCCTAAAAACATCTCTGTAGAAGCTCATTTTCACTTCTGTCCAGTGAAACTTTGTTTCCCTATTTTCCTTCTGCATGTCTACAACAAGCCTCTAGAATTTCCTATAAAGTGAGGTCTCTGATGTTGAGTAGGTTTCAGGCAGAGATAAACGGGATCTCTGTTGGAATTGCTGTTTATTTGGGAGTGGTCGTGAGCTGGATGTGAGGGCTACTAGTCCGACATGTTGCCCTAGGCACTGAGTATCACTTAAGTACTGATTATAAGAAGAGGTTGCTTTACCAGACTGGTTGAGGCAAACTGAGAAATGAAACAGAAATTAATCATGAAGAAAAACGTAGGATGTTCTTCATATCCTTGGAAATTGAGAAATGACCACAACTGAAAAGTTGTGTAGCCGTGAGCCATCTTCCCTGGAGATGGATGCCAAAAGGAGGCTCTTGGGCATTTGAAGAGAATTCTCAGAACAGGCAAGCTTGTGATTCTGTCCAGGTGCCTACGTTCCATGAGCTTGGCCACACCCCAGGCACTCCACCCAGTCAAGTCTATGCTGCTGAGGGCATGCAGGCAGGCTCAGGGCATGCTCCGCCTCTGTTGGGGACGCCTGAGGTCTCAGTCTTCTTTCCCTACCCCAATTGGAAGTCGTAGTTGTTTCCTTTTTCACCTAGCAGAGAAGTCTGTCTTTATTTACAGGGAGGTGGAGAGAGTGGCACATGGAATTAACACTTTTTTTTTTTTTTTTTTTTTGTGAGCCACCAGCGGTGGTATGCTGGAGTCGACTCAGTCATAGTTTGGTGACATCATGATTTTAGCTTGAAATTGGCCATGGTGGGAGTATCATACCATAGAAATCGGCACACTCTACAATTCAGGGCTTTTTATTTTTTTTATTTATTTACTTATTTTTTCAGAGCCTGTTGTTGGACATTCATTCCACCGACCATAGTCTATAAATGCTGTACAACCGCTATGCGCTGAACCCTCTAGTCAATGTGTTATAAACATGTCATTATGTCTCATAATCTCATCGTCCCAACTCTCTGGGAGGTGGGTGCCGTATTATTCCCATTTCACTGAAGAGGAAATAGAGGATCTGGGAAATGAAGAGCCCTGCCCACTGTTACCTGACAGCTCATGAAAGCTCTGTGTTCCTGGGCTTCCTCCCATAGCCTTCTTATATTGACTCATTACCATTTCCCCACATCTTCAAGGCCTTGGTTGAGACCCTTGTCTCTTGCTACAGAGAAGCCTGCTGGTTCTGAGAAGGTAAGTCTGTCTTTCCTGTCCTCATCAAACAGGACCTGTTGCTCTCTACTACTGCTTTCCCGTAAAAAATACTCCAGGCCATGATAAGAGAGGGGATGGGATGCTCTCGCCGTGTTTGCTAGTGTGTAAGCTCTTCCAGGAAGTACACTGAGAGGGTGCTTTTGAATGAATTGCCTGGGGAACCCTGACATTCATTCAACTCTAGTTGAGCATCAGCTCTGCCTAAACACTGTGCTGACAATGTGTGGGCATATACTGTCGTCCTTGGAAAGGACTTTTCACTAGAGACTTTGCTGTTTGACATGGGAAATAAGAGAGAAGTAGAAATGCCAGCAGAACAACCCAGAGCGATGTGTCAGATGCGTGGGCCAAAGGCACTGTGGAGGAAATAATTACTTTCAGCTGAGGTGGCAGGAAAGGAGCTGGGTTGTGAAGGAGGTGTAAGATTTAGAAAGTGATGGTGAGTGGGGCATTCCAGGTAAAGAGGCAATGCATGTTGGGTAAAAGCAGAGGTGGGAATTTAGAGAGTATTCTGGGGAAGCATCAGGTTGGAGTGAAAGGAGCAAAGCTGTGGAGGCTGTCAGACAAGGGCCCGAGTCCTTGCTCTGGAAATTAATAAACCTTGCGCAACCTAACTTTTCTGGTTCTAGTTTTCTTTCTTTTTTCTTTTTCCAGAAATAAATGAAAATACTAATATCTGCTTTATGAGGGTTGTTTGGACTTTTTTTTTTTAAGAAGCTGATGCATTTGGAAGTGTTGGATGCATTGCTGGACCCCAAGGAGGTATCCAGATAATTCCTTAAGTGCTCCTTTTCTCCCTTCTTGGGTTCAGATTAGGTGGAGAACGGGGCTCATAGGGGAGCCAGGGGAATAAACTTGGACCTGAGGTTGGACCAGGTTTGTGGATGGAGGGCCCTGCACATGAGATCAAGAATTTTTACAGTTAATGACTTGGAGAATGAGGGTTTCAATCGGGAGTCAGCCATGATCATGGTGACACATTTGGGAGATGCGTTTGTGTGAACATATTGGAGAGAGAAGTTGTGAGTTCCTGGGCTAAGGAAGGGATGAGGGTATTATCTCCAGGGGACAGCTCTAGTGGAAGAAGCACCAGTGGAAGAAGATACAGCAGAGGGTGACTGGCAGAATGTGTGTGCTGGTGGGGCGTGGCCTGAAGAGGAGGGTGAAAGGTATTAAGCTTGGCCTCTCTGGGGCTTCCTGCTGCCTAGTTTCCTTGTCATACTCTGCACCCTCCCTCCAGTCCGTGCACACTTACTCTCACAGTGACCCTGCAATATTATTGGGAGTTCCAGGACCTCTGCAGAATGGCCAGAGGACCAGGCTTGGGCAGAGAAAGGAGGAACGGGTTGGTGGTGTAGGCCACCATGTGGCCTGATGCGGTCAAGGTTACGGCAGATGCAGTAGAACACAAGCTGCCCTCCCAGAGCCACGTGACTCCTTCTATAACCACCCACGCTGACCCACTACCCCCTCCCTAGGCCATCACCATCATTTCCTGCTCAACACTCTCATGCTACTCTTTACAGGGAGTGGGGCTGCCTCAGTGACAGGGACTGGAGTATGTTAATAGCACCGCAGTGACTCCAGCAGGTGGATTGCCTTTGTATTCTGAAATTAATTTAGGGACACTTGCTGCCTTGTTAGATTCTCTTTCATTTTCTTTTCAGCTAGATGTCATTTCTCTGGGAACATTTTTGCCTCATGCACTTCCCTACCCCCGCCAGTGACACATTTCCCTAGCAGACTGGGCGCTTCCTGGCTCTGCATCCCCTGTTCTGCATCCTTCTCCTTCTGCCTGGAAGAATCTGCTCTCCTGCTTCTCCAGGGAACTTATGTCTCTATCTGCCCCTGAAGACTCAGTTCAGTGTTACCTCCTCCAGGAGGCCTTCCCAGATCCCCCTAGGATGGGTTGAGGAACAGCTAGAAATGTATACCTACTGGTCTGAGACAAGTAAAGACTGCTAAACCCAGAGCTTTCAGAGCTCCCTGCCAGGAAATGCACTCATCATTGTGGACGTTAACGAATTCTCAGTGGAGATACTGTAGATTGTATAACCAGGAGGGCATGGACAGACCTTGGACAGGAGTTGCATGTAGGGTATGGCCAAGGAAGAAGAGGGAGATCTGTGGTTAGGGAGGTGTGGGGGAGGCCCGAGGAGCTGGATTGGCATGGTGTTCCAAGGAGCAAGCATTGTGGGGATGCAGCAGGGGAGGGGAGGCGGTTGGTCCGGGGTTGATTTCAGAATCCTGTGGGCGGGGTGTTGAAACTATGCCCCCACCACCACTGAGAATCGCTGCCATGGCAGTTAGGCCTCTTGCCACCAGGAAGATGTCCTGTCTCTAGATGTGACGGGGCACGAGAGACTAGAACAAACGCTGGGTTAAATGACAAATTAGGTCATCAGCACTCTTTGAGAGCCTGTTTTCTCTTATGGCAGGTGTAGATTACCTATAATGATGCATGTTAACATATAGGGTGGGACTTAGCTGAGTATAACTCCCTCTCCTTTATCCATAGATAGAGAAATTTAGTTGCATGCTAAGGGTGTAATTTAAATTTCAAGGAGTATAAACCCAACTTGAAGAAGTGAGGATATATTGTTACTGAGAATTTTAACAGTAAGAGGCAAGGGAGAGAAGGCTGTAGCTTGCAGAGGTGATGGCGTAGGGTTGGGGTCAGGAGAGGAACTGTCCAGGGAGATCTGCATGTTGTAGTTATTGTTTTCAGATAAGGCAGACCTGGTTGTGCTTCTAGAATGAGCATAACCAGGGGTAAGAGAAAGAGGGACTGGGACTGATCAAGGGGTCTAGTCTCTAAGAAGACTAGAGAAAATGAGATTAAAGGTGAGATTCAGGTGGACAAAGGAACCCGAGTATAAAGATGCAAAGACCATTTGAGGTGATGAGACCTCTCCACGGACACAACCTGTTGAAGAAGCTCATGTTTGGGTATTGACCCTTCTAGAAGTCCACTCTTCCCAGTTTACGATTTCTGCTCTTAGGGCTTGAGAAAGGGCAAAAGGAAAGCCTGGGGCCATAACTGTCTTTGAACATGTTTGAAGGAGGCTGGTGGAGAAGTAGAAATGAGTACATTATGTCCACTCTTTGATCTTTCCCCTCAGGACATGAATAAGAAAAAGTGCTTCTCTGCTGAATCATCCAAGTTGAGGTTTCCTCCTGGGGTGGATTGGCGCCCCACAGGGCCCTGAACCTCCTGCCCCACTGAGGCCTCAGTTGACAGGCTCATTAGTGACAACCCCACTCTTGCCAGGAAGCCCATCCCAGGCCTTGCCTCAGCTCTGGCCAACTTAAAGTTGGGGGGCAGGGGGCTGGTGTTGGAGAAACAGGATTCTTGGCCTCTGAGTGCCATGTAACTAAAGAATGAGAAACAGCATGATGCCTGCACATTTCCTATTTTAAAGCCCTTCTGTAGACTCCAGTGTGGTGTTTTGGTGTCTGAGGGGGCTCTGGCACCATCACTCTTTGGAGTTTCGTATTCTTCTGTGTGTATCTCAAGATGCAGCTCTATGAGCTCACTTCTCTCTAATCTCACCGATCTGCAAAATGCATCATGTCCTTTATTTATTTATTTATTTATTATTATTATTTTTTTAATGTTTTTTGTGGTATGCGGGCCTCTCACTGCTGTGGCCTCTCCCACCACGGAGCACGGGCTCCGGACGCGCGGGCTCAGCGGCCATGGCTCAGGGGCCCAGCCGCTTTGCGGCATGTGGGATCCTCCTGGACCAGGGCACGAACCCGTGTCCCCTGCATCGGCAGGTGGACTCTCAACCACTGCGCCACCAGGGAAGCCCTCCTTTTTTAAATTTTTAATTGAAGTATAGTTGATTTACGGTGTTGTTTTAATTACTGCTGTACAGGAAAATGATTCAGTTATACACACACACACACACACACACACACACACACACACACACATATATTCTTTTTTTAACTATTTTTTTCCACTATGGTTTATCATAAGATATTGAATGTAGTACTCTGTGCTGTACGGTAGGACCTTACTGTTCATTCATTACCCATCATCACTCATGCTAATCCTACTCCCTGCAATGTTCTTGCAGTTTATTTACCTCCAACATTCTACTTTTCATTCATGGCTCAGCTCATAAACACTACTTCCTAGGGGAGACTCAGGTTCAGACTCAAAACTCCATTCTCTCCAGGGAAGGCCCTATCCAACTCAGATACCAGAAAAATATTGAGAGTAGAACCGTGGTGGGTGGAAATCACCTTGACTCTGGTACTCAACTGATATAGGTTGGTATCTTCTCAGCTCTGTTTCCTTGGGCTCTTAGCTAGAAAAATGAATTCCTTCTCCATAAGCCTGTTGAAAAGGCTAATAGAGATCACCGTATGAATGCACTTAGCACATGGTAGGTCCTCCATTGGGATTACCGCCTCTCTTTTCTTTCCCTCTTTTTAAATCCCCAATTCTTGAGGCATTCAGGAACATACTGATCTCTGATCCCCATTTTCCCGCCACCTCCAAGTCACAAGGATGACTCAGGCAAGCAGAGCCTCTTCCTCCCACTTGCTAGCCACTTGGTGCTGGGCAGTCTTGGTCTGCCTGCAGCCATCACACCTGACCTTGGCCTTAATTAAAACTTACCTGTCCTAGTCCCACTTGATCTCTTGTCCTGTTGAACATTTTGGCTTATGAGAATTTGTTCTAGAAATAGTTTCCAGGCTTAACAGCCAGTGACCCTGACTGTTTTGGGTGGGGTGGGTCAGAAAGTCCTGCTCTGAGATGATCAAAGTCACACAGTCCAAAATCATCAGCACAGCTTGGAACGTGCTGTCTAAACATGGGGGCTGAAGAATTGGTTTTTCAGCTTGTCTGCAACCAGCAGCCACTGTGGATCAGGATTTCTCTTGGGCCTTATTTATTTTATTCCTTCCCCCAACAGAAAAATGATGGTTCTTATGGTTCTGCCTGCCATTAACTAATGGCAGACTCAGTGACTAATTGTGCTTGAATCTGGTGAGCAAGTGAAATTAATTGTCCTTGCAGAGCCTGGCTCATGAGGACTTAGGGGCGAGCGGAAATGCAGGTGTGCAGAGAGCCAGCCGTGTGAAAATATGGAGTTTTATCAATCAAGTCAGACCTCCAGGATTTAATGGGTGCTTACGACGTTCTCAGTTCTGTGCCTCTGTGCTCTCCGTAACTCGGGAGTATGTGGCTCTCAGCTTCCATCTGCCAGCCTGGGGCTGGGCGAGGCTTGCTGGAGTCTGCATCTTCCTTATGGTGTATTTGACCCCAAAGCTCCAGGCCTCTTGCCCCTAGTTGGGATCCCTACAAACAGAGCCTGAGCCAAGGAACCTTCCACAAATGTTTTAGGGGATCGGCGGTGAGAGGGGAGAATCTCAAGCAGAATGAGAGCAATAGAGTCAGGCAGGGAAAATTTGCTAAGAAAGGATGCGATATCAGCCGGAAACTAGCTCCAGACTGATCCTACAAGAACTCTGGTAGGAGCTGCCCCACAGAGATGGTCCTGTCCTCAGGCAAAAGGGCTGGCCTTTTTCAGCCTCACATCATTCCGTTTGGGGCTATGAGCTGCGCCCTGCAGAGGAGATAGGAGTGGGTAGTCTGTAGGGGAGGGAGCTCCCCTCTGTGGAGGGCAAAGCTCCTTTGCCATTAGCATCCAACACTCACAGGAGGGGTGGGTACATCCTTGCAAAAAGGGATCTAGGCAGGGCACCAACCGTATCCCCTTCAGGTCTGGCAGACCTCCCTTCCATGAGCAGGGACTCATTATACCTGTGTTCTTTGCTGCTATGAAAACCCTCCTGCTTAGCTGTCCCCGTGGCACTGCACAGCCTTTTTAGTGAAAAACCACATGGGGAGAGGCAGGGCAGGGGGCAGAATTTGCCAACTGCTCTTTGACCAAGCCCAGGATTCTGAACTTGGGGCCTAGCTGTGGACCTTCACTTCCTAATCGTCACTTCCCCTGCAGTTCCCAGCCCTCTTGAGCTGCCTGGAATGCTCACAGTTCCTGCCTGGGGTCCCCTGACACAGACTCCATCCCTGGCCTCTGACTTTGCCTCACAGGTCAAGAACCAGTCCTGTCTCTCTCATGCACACCTGAAGCTGACACATCCAATTTTGCCTTTGTGGGTTAGTGTCATACCAGGCTGTACAGCATTTTTATACCAGGGGCCCTGCTGGACAGTGAGAGGACATTATTCTTCTTATCCCTGAAGTCTGAATGCTGGCTTCATTGTGTTTATGACCTCCCTCTGTTTGGGAGAAATAAAGATGGAAAGAGAGATGGGGCTGATTTTCCACCACATAAACACATTTTAATTAACTTGCTTTGTCATTTTCTCAGACATTTCCCTTAAGGATCTTGAGCCATAGCCTGCAGGACCGGGTCAGGGAGCCCCCTAAGTGACACACAAACAATGTGATTCCTCAGAGCAGCCTTCCCCGCAAGTAGTTGTCATGCGTCCCTGCTCTAAGGTCGAGCTCCTTCTGCATTATTTTGCCCCAGGTTGCGTTCTTCATTGTCCCTGAACCGGGGAGAAACTGGGGTGGAGGGGACGGGATGGAAGAGGAGGGCAGTTACATTCCAGACTGTCCATGCTGGTCAGTTGCTGGCCCTAATGTACCTCATCACTCCCTCCTCGCCAGGCTCTCATGTATGTGCTGCCCCAGGGTAGACACTGACATTAGATCCTTTCTGGACCCTCTCATAGTGAATAATTTCTGAAAACTTTCCCTGAGATAGTTTTCCTAAGAGGAAATGACACCATTTTCCTAAGAGGAAATGACACAAAACAGCAGCATTGAGCCTGATGGACAGTCTCTTATCTTCTCTGAAACAGCTGTAAAGCCATTGATAGAGCATTGAACATGAACACAGAAATGAGCTTTAAAAGATCATTTTCAATAAACTCCAATGGAATATATCAGTTTAGGCAGAACGATTCTCTACATGTCTGAGTTCAAACTCCATGAATAGTTTGTCTCTACATTTATCCCCTCTTGGGATGAAGGATCTAGTGTGTCTTTGGTTACGATTGACATTAATAATGAATGAGCTTCTTATGGGCATACTCTGGCTGTGTCATGGTAGGTAATCCATTTGTCTCTACTATGGATGGATTTATGTGGCACTTGAAAAAAATCTACAGTGTCATCTCCTAACTTCTCTTGTGATAACTGGTGTAGCAAAAAGGATAGATGATAGCGTTCCATACAATACCAGCTCTGTGATTTGGAATAACCCTTAACCACTCAGAATCCTGTTTCCTCATTTTTAAAATGAGGAAAAATAACTGCAGTTAATTTTATAGGATAGTCATCTTGATCAATCAGTGTGCTAATTCCTGGAGTATTATAAAATGTCTTATGAGATATAATGTATAAGCTTTTATAACCCATCAATCTGTGGAATAGGACTTTTTTTTTTTTTTTTTTTTTTTTTTTTTTTTGCGGTACGCGGGCCTCTTACTGTTGTGGCCTCTCCCGTCGCGGAGCACAGGCTCCGGACGCGCAGGCTCAGCAGCCATGGCTCACGGGCCCAGCCGCTCCGCGGCATGTGGGATCCTCCCGGACCAGGGCACGAACCCATGTCCCCTGCATCAGCAGGCGGACTCTCAAGCTCTGCGCCACCAGGGAAGCCCTGTGGAATAGGACTTTTATAATTTGTATTTCTTGAACTTTGAGCTGTGCAGCAGAATATGCTAAAGCTCTCTTTTATTTGATTTCTACTTAATATCCATTTCCTGGGTACCTGGTCTGTGGGAGGCTTTCCGAGGGACATCTGGAATCAAATGGAGAAAGATGCTGATTTTTTCCTCTAGGTAGATATGGGGGGAGAACAGACTAGCCCACAGTTTGGTAATTATTGGGCAGATGAGCCAGAGAAGAGGTGCAGAGGAAAGGGCCAACTCACACATCCAGTGTGGAAGCGTTCGTGGAAGGGTTCATGGAAGGGAGCAGAAAGGAAATCTCATTAAGTAGGACAGGTAGAGATGTGGGAAAGAAGAGTAACAATTTTTAGCCTAAGTCAGGCTTTAAAAATGGATTTATAGATTAAGAAGAGAGATCTGAGAGGAATTTGTAGCTGGACTCAAGCAGTGAGAGATGGGGATAGTGGAGGCCTGTGACAAGAATACTACAAAAATTGGGTGACTGGGAAAGAAACTGAACTAAAAGGGTAGCAGCAGGAATGAAAAAAAGAGGGATGGCAGTAGAATTCTCCTGGTTAAATATGGCAAATGGAGAAAAAGAAAGGATTAGTAAATAGTCCTAAGACTTTGTGTTTAGGGGATTAAGTGATGACAGTGCCCTCAGAGGAAATAGAGAAGTCAAGAGGAAGGGCTGGTTTTGGAAGAAGTTTGATTGATGGAGCTCTCAGAGTGGAAGGGCCATATTTTGGCATCATGGAGGTACTTGCTATAACCCCATGAGAGCAAGAGGGCTTGAGGGGTAAGGGAGAAACAGCAAACAATCTGTAAGTGGGTGAGATGAGGCAGAGGAAATGGGGGAGGTGACAGAGGATTTGCAATCAGAGATGGAAGAGAAAAGGTAAAACAGGGCATTATCAACATGCATGTCCAGGGATACGGCAGTTTCCAGGAAGTGGTGGTCTACTGATCCGGCGAGATGGGAGACCCCATTGACTGATGGGTGAGAGCAGAAAGTGAAGTTGCGGGGGATTCACATGTGCTTTTTGTGTTCTCAGTTGTCCTCGGTTTTGTCTTTAGACCCCAAAAGACTATGTCTTTATGTTATTTTGTGCTTAGGTCCTTAACTTCTGATATTGTTTTTGGCTCTTTTTCTGAGGTGTCATCCTTAGTCGTCTCCCTTTCTCAAGGAGCAGAGTTTCTTCAGTTAATCTCAAGATGGAAATACAAGGGCTTGTAAAGGGGGAAAAAAGTCCCGAATGCTCTGTTTCTGATACAAGTCTCGATTCTGACTCAGCATTTGATTCCCATTTTGGAACCTTCTGGGCTTTGGATAGTCTATACACCAACATTTCCAAAAGTGAATTCATAGTAACTTTATTTTTCTAACATTGGAAAAGCTGGGCTAAATAAAGTTAACAGTTTTCTTTTAGAGGACTTCTCAGAGTCTTCACTATGTTATTATGCATCGTAAATCTCCAGGAGGGAGCCACAGTGTTCAGCATTTCCCAAATGTATTTGGCTAATGAACTTTGTTTTTTAAAAAAATCGAAAATTTTATTTCCTACAAAAAAGATGAGAAAGAGAATATGATTAGCTAACTTGATAAAAAATATTTTCATCACATTTTTACAGGAAACAAAATGCATTTTTTATGATACAATTTTGCCAGTATCTCTCACTGCAAGCCAAATCACAGCAGAATATGTTCTAGGAGGTGGGAGTCTGCAGTCCTGTCTGAGACAGCTTGATCTAAGGATGGGTAAAATCAGGACCCATGAAGCAGGGCTGAGGTAGGATGCCATGAGGGGTAAGGCTGGGTGGTCAAACTGGAGATGCAGGAAGAAGCCTAGGATGGAAAATGGGTTGGGAGCCATACCAGAGGGGTAGAGGAGTGGAGGGAGAGGGAAGCTAGAGGCTCAGGAAAGTGTGAGCACGGTTGTATGTGGATGTGTTTTGTTTTTTATATTCTGCAGCTGACTTGTCCACATTGGAAATCATTTGCCTTTCATGTCTTTCAACATGTCCCCTAGAGAAGCACTGGGAGTCTTCTCAAAACCCCAGTTCCCTCCTCTGTGAGATAGCCCTGACTTCCCAAAAGTTCTGTGACTGTGGAAGGAGATGCCATCAGCAAAGGGCTCTGCACAGTGCCTGGCACATAGTGGTCCTCAATCAATAGACTTCCCACCATCCTCCACTTCTACTCACCCCACCCTCCCCCCAGAGCCGTAGGAGAAGACCATGTCCTGACTTCAGGTTATGGCCATGAAACACCCCTTGGCGAGGGACATGGAGTCGAACTTGGTTAGGGCCTCATGTTTGCTCAGGCCTGGAGTGGGGAATCCTGTGATTAGCCCTGTGTCATCCTCTGGGGGAATCAAGGGGATTCCTAACTTGGATGATGCTTTCCAAACCCCCGATTTCATCAGTGCAAAGCCTCTGTGGTTTCCCATGTGTCCTCTGGGTCACTGCTTTTCCCTCTGGCCTCCCGAGCTCTGGACCCCTTAGAGCACACTCGCGTTGTCATGACTTGGCTTCTGGACTCACAGGAAGAGTCCTGAGCAGTTGAGAAGGCATTGACCAATGCGACTTGGATGTGCCACATCGAGTGTGAAAATTGGTGGCCTTTCTTAGGAGCCTTGTCTTACTCTGCTGCTGAAACGTAGGATAAGGTCTACCTTAAAGCAGTGGCAGGTTTTATAACAGCCCCTCGGGCACTGTGCAAAGTCTACTGCATAGGGTTCTGGGAGTCCTGGCAAACTCAACAGCTGTGTGTCCTTGGAAGAGTGTCCTTACTGGGCCTCACTTTCTTTTTCTATAAAATGCAGGAATTTTACAAAATTTCTAAAGTTCCTTCTCATTCCAACAGTTTGCAAGCCTGTCAACAACTTAGCTGCTACCCTGTTCTGACACAGAAGCAGAACATCTCAGAAGTGGCTTCTCTTGACCCAGCCCACTAAGCAAAGCAGGCTTCAGATTAGGGTCAAGAAAAGTCACGTTTTCTTCCCTCCACTGCAGAGCTCCACGTTGGGAGGACACACATCAGCTCGCACACACCCACTCAGAGGTGGCCACACAGGTACACACACACACGCGCGCGCGCGCACACACGTACATCAGAGCCACATACTCTGTTGCTCACACCCGGAAGGGAAGGGAATCTGATCTCTTTGTGCATTGCCTGCCTTCTTCTACTCCCCTGTCTGCTTTTGGCTGAGAAGGGCAGGGCTGTTGGTGCATTTTCCTCCTTAGGATTCCTCCTGGCACCTCTGTGTCAGAACGTTCCTGACTCCTGCGTCTGACAAGCTGTGGGATGTGCACGTGTGCCTGATGCCCTCACGTGGCTAATGTGCTTTATATCATAATAACAGTGGTCAAAACATACAGTATCTTGGCACGGGCTTTTCCTCTGAACACGGGGAGAGCTCAGCTGGTGAGATGTGTGTGATCGTTGGGGAGCTCGCCTTTGCCTGTTGCTCGGGGGACTGTGGAGATGGTGGGTGAGAGCACTGGCTCAGCCTGAATGGATGGAGAGGTGGGGAAGGAGGAGGTGCCACTTCTTGTAGGGGAGGGAAGCCAAGTCAGACAGTGGAGCCAGGAGCCGAGGGGAGCAGAGGGACCCAGGAGCAGGAACCATGCTCAGGGCTTACAGTGATGACACGCACTGCAGCAGGACAGTCTGAACTCATCCACTCACCAGATCTTTATTGATTACCTACTGTGTTCCAGGCACTGTGCTCAGTTCTGGGACCTACTGGGGAAGAAGGCAGACCTATGGAATGTTCTCATGGAGCTTAAAGCATGGAAGGAATGCCGGCTAGGGAGCCATATTGCCTGAACTCACACCGGGGACCCAGTATTTAATGGAGGCATGACATTGGGCAACTTAGTTAACCTTCTGGGCCCCGGACTCCCCTTCTGTAAACTGAGAACAATAATAGGCCCTGCCTGAAAGGGTTGTTCTGCAAATACTCAGAACAGTGCTCTGTACATAGTAAGCACTCAATAATCTTCTCTTATTTGCCTTTCTTCTTCTTCTCTTTTAAAATAGCAGCTTATTAGGGGAACGAGCAAGATAATAGGAGATATATAATACAAGACTTTGGTTAAAGAAGTGTTGCATATCAGGATGCCTGCCCCTGTAACATGGGGATCACAGAAGGATGCCAGGGGTGAAATCTATTCTACTTTCCTGCTCTTAGTGAGACTAAGCTCATTCTATCTGCTCCTCTCTGCTTCTGCTTAGTTCTCACCTCCTTATGGCCCAGTGAACATTCTCTCTATTTTCCTGACCTAGGGCAGCACTGCTGTTGGAGGAGGAGGGAAATCTGAGAAAGATTGAGGAGGTCAACTTGAACATGCCTGTTGGGATATGACAGATGGGAGGAAGGCTGAAGTGAGGAAGCAGGACAGCCCAGGTCCTGGCTCCAGGGCCTGGGTGGCTGGTGAGGCCTGACCTGATGTGAGGTGTACAGGGGAGGGGCAGTTGGGACCAGATAAGTTAGATGCTCACAGATGTCCAGGTGGAGATGCCCAACAGGTAATTATAGTGAGAGAGCTCAGGATGAGGTGAGGTCACATCTCCTACAGTATCTGAAATCAGGGCATACAGCACAGGCGACTATAGAAACTGATTTACTGACTACAGTGAAATTGACCTAAATAATGCAACGCAAACGTGGAGTCTCTAAAATCACCCACCATCTCCTCATGCCTTACAAGTTAATCCCAACTAAACCTCATACTTGTCCATGGAGAGTTGCCAGTACCTGCCCCTCCCTGGGGAGAAGAGCTTCCCTGGCTGGGAAGTCCAAGTCCCAGTGTAGCCTCTGCTGTTGGGGGCGGAAACAGCAGGCCATGGTCTTGCGGAGGGAAGCTCTGACCCTGGAGGGATGTCCCATCAGAAGGACTCTCCCAGGACTGGTCCCCTGGACAAAGCCTTCTCATTGTACCCTGGCCTCTGGTACCTCCTGTTTGATCAGAACAGTGCAGGGCGGTGATTTTAATCAAACATGGTCTTGAATTCTGCTGAGCCGTTGACTAGCCATACTGGGCCTCAGTTTCCTCATCCAAAATGACACCCCTCTGTGTCAGTATATTGTGAAAGTCGAGCACATAATAACTCTCCATTAAGTATGAGCTACTCCCCAGGCCATATCAAGGGATGTTTACAAAAGTGATGGCCTAGTTTTCTACAAAAGAGGTGGGATATCAGATAGTCACTCTTGGTCTAGTTTCTTTGTCTGGTTTCGGGAGCCATTTGGGAGAACCAGAGCCGTGACCTCCAGGGGTGAGCTGTGTGCACTCCTCTCCCCCCTCCCCTCGGTGGAATTATGCTGATCTTGCCTGGCAACGTGCCTCTCTTCCTGAGACAGCCTGGAGATGCATATTTATGTATTTCCAGTCACACCCCCAGAGCTCAGATTTTCCTGTCCTTGGTGTCACTTTAATTAATACACTCCCGTGTGCTGGGTGACAAAATTAGGTTGCAGGGGTGGCAGGCGTTTATATCACGAAGGGAGAGAAAAAGGTGTCTTGCATCATTTTCCTTCCTGAACTCCGTTATTAATCTTTGCAATCAATACTCCTTTATTTTTGGCTCCAGGAGGTGGTAGGGTAGAATCAGACTGTCAAGCCATTTAAGGCCACATCTGCGTAAGTAATAGAGATGGTTTCTTGCTTTCACGCCAGGTGAGGTCATGTGGCCCTGGCTAGATGTGCCAGGGCCAAGCTCTGTGATTCTCATGCCAACTTTATGATATGTTTGATTTAGGTAAAGTGCCTGGAACCTGCTGGGATGAAGTTGTTATTAAACACCATCTGTAGTTTTCACTTTAATTAATATCATAAGAACTAGGATCTCATGCTTTCATTACCATGTTAACCCTTTACAACCATTGGAAGAAGCAGGGGAAGGTAGGAGTGCGGACTAGATGGCTCTTTAGAGACCTTTGGATCTGTGTGTTGACGTCCTTCATCCTGAGCCCCAGGGCTTTGAGTGCATGTCTTGGGCTGGTCACTGCCCAGGTATGACCCTGGGGCTGCTGGAGTTTTCTTGTATGGAAAGGAAACTGGAGTGTATAATAGAGGAGTCTACTGAAATAGCAGTCATACCTATTTCCCTGACTCTGTAAGGGAATATACTTCAGCAACAACACTAATAATAATTGGAATGACAGCATCGATGCATATCATTTACTGGAGAAAGAGGGAGTTATACAGTAATGTGCTAGAAGTTGCCTAAGTGCTTTACATAAATTTTATCATTTGTTTGTTACCATATTGAACTATTATTGCAGATGAGGAAACCGAGGCAGAAAACCAGTTCACACAACTGGTATGTAGCAGGGCCTGGGTTCAAATGTAAGCTTGTTTGAACCAAAGCCACTGCTCTTCACTGGCATACAGCACTTAATAAGATATTCATGCCGAAAAGCTGAAAGGAAAGTCTCCAAGTTGAGAGGGGACCTGTTGTGCCCTCCTGAGTTTCATTTCCTTTGGGGAAATGAAACCTCAGGTTCTATTATCTCTGCCACCACCATCTCCAAGGTACCCATGGCTACAGCTTCAAGCTCGGCTCTCAGTAAAGAGACAGAACTCATCCCTTGGGTCCTCAAGCACAGCTAAGGTTGGCTGGGACTTTGAAGTGCTTCCTCAGCCCATGCAGGATGATAAAACATGAATACCTTCAGCCATTACAAGAGATTAAAAAACTGAAAACATAGACTGTGAGTCGAAGTGTAGCCTCAAAGTCATCCTCTAATTCCAAGAGAAGAGCATTCTGGAGTCAGACACCGCTAGGGAACCTTTGCTCCACCCCTACTGGCTGCAGGACCACATAAGTCACCTATTTCATATGCCTTGGCTTCCTCATAGGAAAATTGAGATGTCCGTATTTAGCTCTCTTGGGTTTCATGAGGATTTTGACAGGTGCCTGAGACATAGTAGGTGTTCTTTACACAGTATGATTCTTCTTGCTGAAGGCTCTTACATGTGAGCTCTCAGGCTGTGATCTTTGACTCCCAGCTAGGAGCTCCTTACTGAGACCTGACTTCTGTGTTCCTGTTCTACTGCACGTCAAGGTCAAGTGACTATTGCAGAGCCTCCAGAAGAGAAGAAAAGGAGAGAAAAACATGGCTGAGGCAGCAGAGATGTGTGCTTATACATCCTTCATCCACTCAATCAAATGGAAGTGCACTGTCTACTTAGTGACTCTTGTGATCTGGGTATAAAGGTCCAGGAATAGCCTGGCCCTGGTGCTCCAGGTTCTGAATCCCAGGAGACACGGGAGGTGGCTGTGAATGTGGATGGCCTGTGAACATGGCAGGAGGGGGACATTTGAGGCAGAGCCTTGATTTTGGCAGACACAGCAGTCTGGATGGGTGGCAGACACAGGGCACCCCATCTTTGAACAACATAGTCCTTTGAAGGTTCCCATGGAATGCTCATTTCTCTTGAAGATGACAGCCAGCATCTTCCTAAAATTTACCATCAACCCTCCCTGCTACATCGAGGAAGGGATTGGCTTCACTTTGGGTTTGTGGCTGGTTTTTGTGCATTTTTCTTTCATCCCTAGGCACCGTGGGGACCATATTATGCTGCTAAGGGTCAGGGAAGCCCACAGAGACCTGAGCAGATACCTTTGAAGGTGGTTAATTTGCTTTGCCCCATTAGGTGGGTTGTGGCCACAGCCTCGGTGTAACTTGGAGACAAGCTCCCGAGACCTCTGCTTCTGGGGAGGTGGCTGTCAGCTTCCCATAGGGGCAAGTCTCCTGGCATCTGGACAAACTGGATTTTAATTGCTAGAAGCCTGTTCTTTGTGGGGTCCTCCTCTCGGTGGCTCTGAGCCCTGACAGACACTGAAAAATGAGATTCCAGTTTTCAGAGAAAACAGTCCATGGCACTGCTGCTTTGTCAGAAGAGAGAATCCTAAATAAGATGAGGTTTTGAGTTCCAGCCCAGGCCATAGACTCATGAGATATCACGGTGCGGGGAGATCTAAGAGAGCATCTTGTCCAGGGGTTTCAGTCACGAATGTTTACGGGGCTGTGCAGAGAGTGTCCATGAGAGTCTAAGAGCACCGGAGCTTGTGATGACCCAGAAATCACATGCCCACGTTAAAACCATTCGAATTTAACACAAACACTACGCTGGACCAATCCAGCCACTCCTGGACCTGTCCTGAGGACTGGCGGCTTATAACCATGACACAGCCTAGTTTTCTCATTGAATAGTTAGGGAAACTGAGGCAACTGTTGATCAAGTGTGTCCCAGGATCCAGCACTATTCTCAGGGCTTTTCCTGAATTCACTCAATCTTGCGAGTAGCCCTGTTGTATAGATGAGGAAACCGAGGCACAGAGAGGTTGAGCATCTTATCCAAGGCCATAGAGCTAGCAGTGTAGTGTGATACTCACAACCACAGTCTGACTCCAGCACTGAAGCCCTGGACCCCTGCCCCGCACTGTCACCCCAGGACGGGTGCCCCTCAGAGCAGGGAGGTGCCGTGTTCTCTAGGCAGAGCCCAGAACCCAGGTCCCAGACCTCCCAGATTCACCAAACTAGCCCATGTTGCTTCCCTAACTTGCTCCTGTTTCTCAGGAGGTACCACGTCAAGGTGTAGAGCCAGGCTTTGCAGCCGGAACAGACAGATGTACATGCTCAGCTCTAGTGCTGATGCTACATGGTCTTGGGTAAGTTGGCGTAAGTCTCTAATTCTTGCAGAAGTTAGTTCGCCTCACAGAGTCCTGAGAATGAGGACTGTAATAACTTCCATCCAGAGCTATTACGAGGATCCAGTAATAAAAGAGGAGATGGCACAGGAAGGCTTGCATATATTTGGATGCCCCCACTAAGTGCCGGAATCCTTCTCTTTGTCCACCAGGCCGCAGAAACTTTTCCAGAAATTTCTCTGGGGTGCTTTATCTAGTGTTCCACAGCTAGGTGTTTTGCTCCCATCAGACAGTCTCCTGTTGGACACTGCAGAACTGTCCTGAGTGTTTTGCCCAAACCCTAAGAAGTTAATGGGATGAATTATCTTAGAGAACAAAAAGCAGGACCATGTGTAGTTCTGCCAGCATCCCAGTGCTGCAGCTGTAGGCAGTGTTCCTCTGCTCGGGCACAGCCAGCTTCCGACAGTGCCTGCCTGGGGACTGAAGCAGACAGCCTCTGTCACTAGCCAGAGAGAGTGTCAGATCAAGGCCGTTTGGCTGGTGGGACTTTCTGGGGTGGTGTGGCTGGCACCTGGCATTGCTAATGGTGCTAGAAGAGCCTTTTGTCCAAGAGAAAACCAGCTATAACTGAATGGTCCACAGCAGGGACATCACCCCAAGTTGGAGCTGGTTTGGGAAGGCCTCTCTGGCATCTCAGAGATACAGGCCTGGGAAAGCTCGGGATCAGACAGCCCAGCAAGCTCAGCTTGGCCCTGGCATGGGGCTAGCCCTAAAAACGTCATCATTTCCTCATCTAGGAAGGGGTCGAATAACTTGTCACGAAGTGTGTTTCCGTAGATGAAATGAGCTGACCCTCGTGTAGCACCTGGCACAAAGTAGGGCCCCCTCCGTCCCTGAACCAAGCAAGACTCATCCGTATCAGAACATACCTCTGTCCTCCCAACTCCCTTCCCTAACCTCTCCATCGGCGTCCATATCCTTGTTAAGTGATTATTCTGCAGACTGATTCAGAATGGCTAGCATCTTGTGGCTTCACTTTAATTACAGCTGGGTTTGTATTGTTCAATAACAGACTCACATGCGCTAGTATTTTCTCTCCAGCTTCCCCACATGGCAAGGGCCTGAGTCTCCCATTTCTTGCGCAAGGAGTGCTCCAATTTCTTGCGCAAGGAGTGCCCAGGCCCATAAACACACTCAAGTGGGCAAGATGTGTCATGTGCTATGATCCCTGCACTAGATGCTTTGGTTGGTTTCCCCGTCATACAAATCTGCCTCCTATGAGGTCACCATTCTGCTACCGAAGAACCCATAGCTGCTCGTTTATTTTAACATTTGTCAGAGCAAATGACATCCCTTAATCTGAGTGTCCCAGCCCTCCAGCCATACCCCTCTCCCTCTTTCCTCTCTTCTTTCTGCCCTGGAGTCCTTCCATGCACACATATACATGCACACACCCAGGCCCTGAACACATGTGCACAGGCGTGCATGCACACGCACGTGCATGCACACTCACGTGCAAGCACGTGGGCTCACTGTGAATCCTCAGCCCTGCCTTTTAAAACACGTGCGATAGCTTTCTGCAGTACCTTCCCTACTGCCCATTGTACAGGACGTGCCCACCTGCTCATCTCCCACATGCTTGGACCCTGTAATTGTCCAGGGTACACCATCATTTTTGCTTTTCCATCCCATTATACTAGCCTCTAAGTATTTTATGAATAATTCTTTCCTCAATCCTATCCTTAGTGCTTCTTGGTTACTTACCATTTCTGCTCCCTTGTAGTAAACCATGAGTAGTTCTCAGGAGGTTTTGCTCTCAAGACATCCATGGTTTGAAAATACTATCACCTTTGCACAGAACATCTTTTATTCCCCCTCCAATGTCAATTTCCGCTTTCTCCTTAAGTCTCAACTTAAGCCCTGCCTTTCCTGCTAACCCTGTCTCCTTTTCCCCACCCTCAGTCTCTCATCTGCCAAGCTGGGATAGGTTCAACATCATGTTCTAATGACTCTGAGCTTATTTCTAGCAATATATTCTGCACGATATTTTTGATCGTCTGCTTACTTGTTAATCCTCCACACTTAGCTATGGGCTGCCTAACATCACTGTAGGATGGTGATCGAATGTGTGGGTTTTTGGATCAAGCCAGTCCTGAGTGGGGAGATGGCTCTTCTTCTTGCTGCTTCTGTGGCCTTCCATAGTTGCTTAATCTCCTTGAACCTTGATTCTTCATCTCTAAAAGGGAGGGATAATAATAACTTCATGAAATTATGGCCAAGGTTAAATGAAGCAATACCAATGAAGTCTTAGCACAGTGTCTGGAAGTTAGCATTATTATAGCTTTCTTCTACCATATCAAGTGACTGCATGCTGGGGAAGCTGACATAATAGAGGGACTCAGTCAGACATCTGGAAAGAAGGAGCCAGAGGGAGGGGAAGAGAGTGAAAACAAAAGCCAGCAGGGAGAGAGGAGACTCAGGCTGTTTCTCCAGAGCACAGAGGATGCAGGCTGTGCCAGGAGACAGTGAAGGCACCTTCACACCCTCCTGGAGGGCTGCCGCTGTGATTTGCATTTCAGTCACATTTATGACAGCCTCGTAATGGATTAAGAGCCCTAACACTGATATATTAAAGGTTAATGGTGCGTCCTGCTTTTGTATGGATTTGTGGCAGCAAATATTTGTGGGTGCGGAGAGCTGGGAGCCAGTCGTGTTCCTGGCATGGTGGTATTGCCGCCTGGTGGAGCTGTTTGTGTGGGGCTCCCACCGAGTGGGAGGGGCGTGGGAGCTAGGGAGGCAGAGAGCAGCTGCTGGGGATGCAGACCCAGGAGGAGACTCTCAGCCAGTGCTGATGTCCATCAGATCCATAAGGAAGCTTGATCCTGAAGCTTCCAGACCCTGAGAAGGAAGCCCGTGGAGAACCCAGCCTGACCCCTGGGCTTCTTGGTGATTTGCTCCTGGCCTGGCTCTGACCATGTAGCTCTGTGCTGTACCTCCTGGCCCAAGGCTACAGCTCTCCCACTCAGACTCCCCAAGCCATCAGTATGCTTGCTTCTCTGCAGATGACCGGCCCACGCTTGTCCTGAAAGGACACTGGTCAACCCAAGACCTTTCCAACAGAATACCCAACCTAGATAATGGGAAAGTGAGAAAAAGGCTAATTCGTTAATATATTATTCATGCACATAATAACCCATGATTATTAGAGCATCTACTATGTGCCAGGCACTGTTGTAGGTAGGGGGGGATATTACCACTATTTGGCTGGAACTTCCCTGGTTTTAGCACTGAGAGTCCTGTAACCCAGGAAACCTCTCTGTCCTGTGCAGACTGGGATGATTGGTCATGCAGGTGTAGGCACTGGTGACATTGCAATACACCAGACAAGTCCCATTCTAGGGGGAGAACTGCCATGAAACAGCCTGTCATATGTGTCTTTGTTTTTATCATATAATTTAAAGAGGGTGGTATTTTATAGAGGGTTGTCAACAAAGGTCTCATGGAGAAGGTGACATTTGATGTTCCCAAAGCACTGAGGGAATGAGCCAATTAGAGATGTGAGGGAAGAGTATATGGCGTGGAGAAAAACAGCTGCAGAACCCCCAAGGCAGGAAGGCAGAGCAGCCAGTGTGGTGAGAGCAGAGGTATTGGGTCCAGATTGTGTGTGACCTTTCAGGCCACGTGAGGATTGGGGGTGTTTCTTGGAGAGGTGAGAAGCAATTGGAGGGTTTCTAGCAATGAGGTCACATGATCTGGCTTAGATTTTGAAAGGATACCCTACTTACCCCCAAGTAACAGACTATAGAGTTAAAGGTGGAAGCAAGAAAACCACTGGGGAGATGATCTCAATATCCAGGTAAGACACAGAGTGGTTCATCATGAACGTGATGAGAAGCAATGTGATTCTGCATCTATCTTGATGGCAGAAGATATCAAACATGCTGAGATTGTATGTAAAATATGCAAGAGAGAGGAATCAGTAGTGACCCCATGGCTTTTGGCGACAGCATGTCAAAAACAGAGCAACATTTGACTGAGGTGGATGAACTAAAAACAGAGCAGTTTTGGTGGTAGGTTTGGGGGTTTGCGATTCAAGAACTTGGATTTGAACATGATTGCTGTAGGGACCTAATAGCCATCCAAATGGAGATGTTGGGGGCAGCTGCCTAAAGTCCGCGGGGTGGATCAGGGCTGGGGTGGTCCATTGGAGTCATCAGTGTATAGATGTATCTACAGCCAACTGACCTGACCAGATCGTGGTGAAGGGGGGTCACCAGAGAAGAGAAGGAATCTGTGGATTGAAGCCGGGACACCCCAAGATTCAGAGTCTGAAAAGAGAACAAGAACTAGAAAGGAGATGGATAGGGAGGAGCCTGCAAGGTGGGAGAGCTAAGAAAGGTGCCGTCCCAGCAGCCAAGTGACGGAGGGACAGATTGATCAAGTTTGTCAAATAAATGCTGGTGGGTGGGAGTAAAGTGAAGACTGGGAATGGGCCACTGTGTTTGAGAGATCATTAATGACCTTGACAGAAGCAGCTTCAGTTGAGTGGTGGGATGAAAGCTTCAGCTAGGTTCATGAGAAATGGGAAGAGAGTAATGGAGGCAGTGACCATAGACAGCTCCCTGGAAGAACTGGAGAGTGGTTGGAGGAGGATGGGAACTCAAAGCAGGATTTTTTTGTAAAAGATAGAAGATGTATGTGTTTGTATGCTGATGGAAATGACCTATAGAGAGAAGCAATTTCATGATGTGGGAGATAAAGATGACACCTGGAAGGGCAATGTACTTGAGAAAGCAAGAAAGTCTGGGATCCAGGAGACAAACAGAAATAAATAGGAGCAAAGACAGAGCCAGTGTTTTGAAAAGCAGGTATTTGATGGTTTTTGAAAAGGAAGTTCTTTATAGAGAGGCAAATTTCTCTACTGATTGCTTCTACTCTCTTAGGAAATTGGAAGTAGGGTCCCTTGTCTGAGAGTCATCTAAGAGAGTGAGAGGGTGAATTGAACAGGAGAATTTAGATTGCCAGGCAGCCTTAGGGGTCACTTGAGGTTAGTGGTCATGATTCTAAAGTTCGGCCCGTCACTGTGCTAGTCTCCAATTTGGATTTTCTCCAGCCATATTCAGCTGTAAACACAGAGTTGTTTTTAAACTAGATTTGATTCTTCCAGAAAGCATGAACTCAGCACACACTGTCTGTCAGACCATATGAGGGGTGACAGGGATCCAGAGATGTACACAGAATCCAGCCCTGAGGGAGCCCACTGTCAAAGTGGGGGAAACAGGCATGTCAGTAGCCACATGAAGTCCAGGAGGTAGGATAGACTAAGCGGGGAGCACATAGAGGGGTCATGGGCCCAGGGGGGGAATCCACTCTTTCTACTGGAGATGACAGCTGAGCTGATTCCTGGAAGAAGGGTGGGTTTTAGTCACATGAAGGCAGGGAACTGTGTGGGGAACAGACAGTGAGCCTGAGTGAAGGCTCAGAGGCCTAAGAGAGCAGGACATCCACCAGGCTAACACCCGAGAGCAGGGTAGTCTGAGAAGAGGCTGGAGGAGGTAAAACCGGAGTGCAGAAGTCTCCATGGGCCGAGCACCCCTTGCCAATGGTACTGGAGGTCCCCGGATTAGACCCAGTGAAAGATGTGGATATCCAACCTCTGCCACGTGCCAGGGCCTGGGCTCGGTACCTGGCCCAGAGTTATCTGGCCTGACTGAGGTGATCCTTCAGCACCTATTACTGAGCACCTAGTACTATTAGCACCTATTACTGATCCTTCAGCACCTATTACTGAGCCCTGCTCACTTCCAGGGTCTAGACTGCATTTAGCAAATCACAAACATGGGACGCGTATGCCCTTCTTTCAGAAACTCATGTCTAGCCACCCCCATCTGCTTTGGCAGCCAAGGGCACCTGAGCTGGGCTGAATCCAAGCAGAAAATGTGCAAGTAAGGGAAACTCCAGCCTGCTTTGGTGAGGGAACCTTGGTCCTGACGGGCCCTGGATGCCCAGGATGGCTCAGCCCCCTTGTGGTTAATACGGGCATGTGTGTTTTGCTCCATGGATGGAAGATGCGACTATCACAGCCCCTTGGAGCCCTCTCCCTACAGTCAGCGGGGCACGAGTGTAATGGGGCAGGAGAGAGGCCTCTTTCTTCCAAGCAGATCTTGGCTGCAGGGGTGGTTGGTGGAAGGGGTGGACGTGGAGGTGACAGAAGAGCGCAGAGCTAAATTCCCAAGGCCCAGAACTGACACTTGGGCAGCAGAAGGATTTGTTAAATCATTCAGATCACACTTGTGTTTACAACGTAATAAAAAATGCAAATTTTACAGAAATACGTTTATACAAAGTGGAAGTCTCATTACCGTTCAGTGCACATTCCTCCTGTTTTTGTCCCTATATTTACATGCATTTATTAATGGTTACTCTTTATAAGAATGGAAATATACTACATACAAATGCATTGAGGTTTGTTTTTTTTTTCCTTAGCGTACTTTGGGCATCTTTGAATTTCAATAGTAATCAAAGAAATGGGATTTGGAGGGAAAAGAATGTGGAGGGAAGATTGGGGGAGGGAGTGAGCACACGTCAGCTGGGTACCCGGTACCCACCGGGCCCTCTGTGACTGGCACGTGGGACACACTTTTGAAGAAGGGCTTCCTGGCCTCCTGTGTCCTACAAAGAGGCATTTTCCTGCCACGTGACCCTCATCCCGATGGGTCACTAAGTGTCCCCATACAGTGTTAACCTGACAGTTTCCTGAGCTGGGATACAGTCACTCAGATGACAGCCTGTGGATACAAAGGAGCCCCGTGTAATATCCAGCATCGCCTGCCCCAGCCTCCCAGCGGGGACCCTGGTCCATGTAAAGGGGGCCATTCCGGGGGAGAGAGGCTGATGAGCTTCGAGCCTGCCGGCCTCTGCTCCTCGGAAGGCAAGCGTCTCCAGGTCTGAGCCCTGCCCTCAGCAGTCTCTACTCTCACCTCCTCCCAGACCAGGTCACGAAAAAGTGGTGAAGAAACACACGCCCTCGATGTCAGCTCCAATAGCTAAAACACCCCCCTGCATACTTCATATAATCACTTCCTCCATCATTTTCTCTAATCCTTACTTTGCTTTATTACTCTTCGTAGCACTTTTCATCACTGGAAACATGACATCGGCAGTCGGCTGACTACGTCCCCACAGGCCACATCTGGCCAGCAGCCTATTTTCCTGCAGCCTGCAAGCTAAGATTGTTTTTCTTTTTTTGAAACATGTTACAATGTTCTAAAAAAAAACCCAAAACACAAAATCAAGGAATATGCAACAGAGTGGTATGTGGCCCTTACTGCCTACGTACGTGCTCTCTGTCCCTTCCCAGAAAATTTGCTGACCCCAGCATTTTGTAATTATTGGTTCTTTTGTTTGTTGCTTATATGTTTGTTTCTCTCTCCCACCTCCATCAAGCAAACTCCCCAAGAGTGGGAACTTTGCGTTGCTCATATCCTTAGACTTAGAGCAGTGCTTGACAGAAGCAGATGCTCAGGAAATAGGATTTTTTTTCATTGGATGAAGGAAAGAATGAAGACCCTGAGATGCCTTTCAGGGCCCAAGGTTGAGAAGCATCTTGGAGTGTCTCAGCCTTCACCTGAGGTCCTGTTCGCCTTGAAGAACCCAGGTCTGGGGTGGAGAGAATGGGAAATGTGGCGGAGCCCTGGGTTGGAGCCACTGCATGGGAGAAGGATTAGAGAGACTGGAAGCACAGGGGGAGCCCTGGGAAGAAGCTCAGGAAGGGCAGGGAAGTGGGCAGCTCTGGTACCCAAATGTCCTGGAAGGAGGCTGTGGAACCTGACCAGGCAATCCCAACTGATTGGCACAGCACCATTCTTGTCGAGTCAGACACGAGAGAGAAAAGTGAGGGGGCTTCCCTGGTAGCGCGGTGATTAGGAATCCACCTGCCAGTGCAGGGGACACGGGTTTGAGCCCTGATCCGGGAAGATCCCACGTGCCCCAGAAGCAACTAAGCCCGTGCGCCACAACTACTGAGCCCACGAGCCACAACTAGTGAAGCCGGTGTGCCTAGAGCCTGTGCTCTGCAACAGGAGAAGCCACCGCAATGAGAAGCCTGCACACTGCAACACAGAGTAGCCCCCGCTCGCCGCAGCTAGAGAAAGCCCATGCGCAGCAATGAAGACCCAACTCAGCCAAAAATAAATAAATAAAGTAAATTAATTAATTGAAAAAAAAAAGAAAAGAAAAGTGAGGCTGCCAGAATGATAGTAAAGGCATCTGTGGGCTGTAGTTACGACAGCTTCAGATTACAAGGATGAGCATCCCTACCTGCCTGTAACTTTTGGGGTACTCCACTATTTCCTTTTCTCTCACTCTCTCTTTTTCTCTTTTTGGCTGCGTCGTAACACGTGTGATCTTAGTTCCCTGACCAGGGATGGAAGCCGTGCTCCCTGCAGTGGAAGCACAGAGTCCTAACCACTGGCCCACCAGGGAATTCCCATTCCTTTTCTCCTTAAGCAAGAATAACAGGGCTTTGGGATTTAGATTTATCAGACCCGTGATGATGGCATCCCCACAGTTGTTGAAATCTGTTTTACATATACTGTATATTGATTCTCCTCTTGTTGCAAGTGTATTTATCTTCATTGCCAATGTAAGTATTTCTGTAACATGCAAAAATGTATTTATACATTCTGTGTTATCGATTTTTCTCATGCTGGAAACAAATTTATCTCTTTTTTAATGAAAATGTACCTGGGAAATAGTAAGATTGACTTATGGAGAAAGGTACGGGGAGGGAGGGAGGTGGTGCCGACCTGGGTAGACTGTCCTTGGCCGCAGCTGAAGGAGACGTTGTGGGACTTCCAGGAGGTGCCTGTTTAATTGGAGGAAACTGCTTTCAGAGGCAAGGGATGCTTACAGAGTTCTTTTGTGAGACAGTCTGATGTGCTCACAGGAGTCAGCTAGGCTTTCAGCTAGGAAAGATCCCAAAAGTCAGCCATCCAGGCCAGGAGATGCAGAGAAGCAGCTCCTATTGGTCCCAAACCCAGTTTCAATAGGGTTCAATTGAGTAAAAGATACTGGCTCAGTGGAAAACATGGAAAAGAGGCTAAGCTTTGCCATGGGAGGATTGTAACACTCGTCGTTACTAAAAGGTGAAGTAAGGAGATAGGCAGCCGAGCACAGAGCTGGGGGTCAGCCGCTAAGTGTGCATGCGTGCACAGGACACTTAATTAGTCAATCCAGACCCAGGCAGCCTTCCTTTTCTAGAAATCCTTCCTTTAGCTCTGGCCAACAGGCTAGGTGCTTCTCCTGTGTGCTTCCAGGACCCCTCATGCAGAACTCTGCTTTAGTCCCTCTCACATTGTTTAGTTACTGTTGGTTAACTTCTCTGACCACTCATCACCCATCACTATGAACCCCTTGATGAGGCCCACCATGCGTTCCTTGCCTATGTGCCTCTGTGCCTTACCTAGTACCAACTAACTAACTAGCTAGCTAGCTGACTGTGGATGACTTCAGCCAGTTGTATCATGCATGATTTTGGTTTATAGAGGCACCACGTGTGACAGGAAGATCTCCTCCATCTCTGTGGTGAGGGTGCTTGGGCACTTCTAGCAGTTGTTGCTGAAGAGACTATTTTGGGAAACATGCTAAATTAAGTGTGCTGCTAGCGCAGCCTTCTCCAGGCTAAGCCTCCCTTGCTTGTTTGGATGGGCGTCTTATCTGATGTGAACATCTGTCTTCTGCTGACTGATGGCTTGGAGCCTGGATGGCTGGCTGTTCTTTATTCCTCCTTCCATGTCCCTTCCAAAACTGAGCAATCGGACAAGAGAATAAGTGCCCCAGGGAGATGACAGCTTTGGTCCATGAGTAGTCAGGCCCTCCCGCCAGATTCCAAAGAGACTTAGGTTTAGTCACTCTGAAATATGATGGTAATACTTCCTGTGTGTTAATGAGCTTGGAGACCTTCCTTGAAAGAGGCAATGTGCATTTAAGCTGGGAAAGATCCTTCTACACAGACTCATGGCTACCGGAGATGATGGATGGAGGCCAGGGGGCTGGCACAGCAAAGATGGTGGTGGTGTTTTGGGATGGGAACAATGACCTCTAAGGGGACAGAAATGGACATGAAGCCAATAACATTTGGGCTGCCTGCTTGCATTCCAGAGATGCTCCCTGAGCCTCTGGCCAGGAGCTCCGTTGTGAATAAATACCAAGAGGAGAGAGCAAATCTACATTTCAAACATGGGGATGAAACAGTAGTGCTGAACTCCTTGGCGGTTACACATTCGTTCCAGACTCACCGAAACTGCAGTAATTTAGAGCAGTTCAGTATTTAGACTCAACTGTGTAATTCATCCTGATGTTTCCCATTCATCAAAGCCTTGTGTTTGTTTGTATTACCATGAGAAAAATAAAAAATGCGGGGGGAAAAAAAAGATCCCTCTTCCTTTCATTACAGGCAGATTACGACAGAGTTACAACCCTTGGGGCCCTTTAAGCAAAGGAACATCTTGGTTTAATTAGATATAAATAATGAACAATAATTAGAAAGATTTCTTCATCAAATTTGTTATTTTGTGTTTTCTTTCATCTGTAATGTATTGAAACGAATCCTGAGCTCTGTTTCTGGGCCATGTAGCAGTGCCTGAAGGAATTCCATGGAGTGTGTCTCCAAAACAGGAGGAAGCATTCATTGCTGGTTCCTCTGTGTGCAGGCTGGCAACTGTCCTGGATCTAGTGCTGAGGATGCAAATACTGGGCTACTTTGGCTCCATCTACTGAGGACCCAGCCATATAATAATAACACAGAAGTATTGCTCCTAGTTTTTGGGCACTGAGTTTACATCATTCACTGCTCTAAGAGTTGAACACATATCACCTCATTTCATCTTCACAGCAGCCTCTGCTACAGGCTCTGCTTCTAGCCCTATTCTTTTAAACATTTGGGAACTGAGGCACAGAGAGGTCAGCTAATTTGCCCAGGCCCATAGTGTTAGTGCTGGTGGAGCTGAGAGGCAAGGCAGGTAGTTGGACTCCAGAGCCCCTGCTTTACCCATTCTGCTGCGCTGCTTCCTGCAATCACAGTGAGATCTCAACGCCATAGAAGCCATGCAGGGTATAGAGATGGTCAGGGAGGTGGGGGATGGCGATGTCTTCCCACAGGGAAAGGTGGCAGCTGGAACTTCAGGGTGTTTGCAGAAGTGTATCAGGTGGATGAGTAAGATAAAGGGATTCCAGGAAGAGGGAGCTCCATGGTTTGGTGCCATAAATGGGGACTGTGTGGGATTTCTCATTTCAGCCTTGGCTTTGGGGTCCTGTGGAGGCAGGAGCAACAGGGGAAGATGAGATCAGAAGATGGAGAGTTGTGTAGATCAGGTGGGAATGACTGGATCTCTTTGTGGGAACAGTAACTCAGTGAGAGGTGGGGATGATGATTCTGGTTGATTAAAAGGAGAGACAGATTCCCAGAAGAGAAATAAATAAAGAGGGATCAGGTTGGAGCCTGGAGAGAGAGGCTGGCTCACCATTGAGCTTTTTGTTTTTTGCAGTTCTGTCCTCTCAGCACACAGAGTCAGGTACAGCTCATCTCGGGACAAGTGAAAACTTTATGCCAGTTGGTCCTTCCTGATGTGACTCTTCCTTCTACCCCAAGGAAGGCACTGTTCCTCTGCCCCCAGCTCAGACATCTGCTCCTGGACCGCTGGTGGACCTACCTGACGTGCCCCCTCCCTGCGTCATGCACCTGGCCTGAGCTACGTGCTTCTCCTCCATGTACAGCAGACTGAGGCTCTCAGAAGTACTTTGTTTTATCTTCATCACCTTTGGAATAATTGTCAACACTTCAAAGTCAAGAGATTTCATGTACAAACCCAGATTTCTTTCTTTATTGAAAAACAAACTGGGCGGAGATTCTTAAAAGGCAACCATTGGGTGGAACTCCAGAACAGCTGCAAGCTGTGGAGGGAACATGCCTCTTCACTGACACAACCTCTGAGTGTGTGTCTGCCCCACGCCATCTCTGAGTGTCAGAGACCAGTCACCATCGTCAGTCTTGCCAACGTGCTTCTCTTTCCTGTGCTTCTGCAGGAATTTGAGCTGGAGACCTTAAGTGTACAGCCTCCCACGTTGCCCTGACTCTTTCATATTGTGACTGTCTGTCTGTATGTTTCTGCAGCTAGACTCTAAGCTCCTTGAGGGCAGGAAACATGTCTTTCTCATCCTTTTGTCCTTCAGGCTCAGCACAGAACCTGGTTTTAGGTGTTCAGTGACATTATTGAATTAATCTACACTGAGGAAACGTAACTGGGATAGAATGAGGCCCTGGCAAGTGGTGCTCCAGACTGAGGGACTCATACAGCTGGGGGTTGGCAGTGAAGGATGTGGACAGTGGCCACAGCCAGGCTCCGACCTCAGGAGGGCCTTGTAGCCCATGTGTGTCCCTGCAAGTTGCAACATGTACCCATGTTTCATGGCCATTTTGTATTTCAGGACATTCCAGGACCTGTCCAAACAAGTGGAGATGTCTTACGGCACCGTTCGGGATTCTGCTGTGTACGAGTACTTCCGAGCCAAGGGCACCAACCCTCTAGAGCAAGACAGCACATTTGCTGAGCTCTGGCGGACCATCAGCAAGAATGGAGGGGCTGACAACTGCGTGTCCAGCCCTTCAGAAGGCATCAGGAAGGTAGGCGAGAGCTGGCTACCTGGGCATGTGTGTGCTGTGACGGGGCCATGGGGACTGTCATCCTTGGGGTAGGAGATACCTTCCCAGAGGCATCTCCTTTGAGAATCCCTGTCACCTGCAAGGTGATCCATGTTAGCAGCCTAGGTAGACACTTCTCATAAGCATGTGGGTATCAGGTAAAGAGGCACACATTCTTTAGGCAAACACCCATTTTTGGCCGGAGAAGCAAAGGGGCTGGTCCTTATGGCTTTTCTAAGTTTCCAAAGGGTCAGGGAAGAGCAGACAGGTTAAGCCCAAGACATGGACCTCCCTCCTCCTGGGCTCAGAGGATGGTGGCGCAGAGGGGTCTCCCCACCCCAGGTGAGAACACTTGACAAAAGCAGACGCAGAAGACCAGGTGAGAGGTAGGTGGTGGAGGGAGACAGGGTTCAGGGGAGGGTGGGCACACTGCAAGATCTAGCTGTGGAGCAGAGGTGTGCTTGGGAGATGGTGATAAGGACAGCAAGCCCAGGATGGAGGCTGATTGGGAGGAGGAAGGGCAGAAAAAGGTTAATGCATTCTTCAGCAGTGGGTTAGACTTCGCTCATTTATTACAGTGAGTTACCACAGTGACCCGAATTAATCATGATCATCCCGTTACACAGATGAGAATCAGAGCCGTGGGTCACACTCCTCGTTAATTTTGATGCCTGGGGTTCCAGACTGAGGGGTTTGGTATTTATCTGCCACATGCTGCAGAACCCTTGAAGGTCCATGAGGAGGAAGGTGGTGGGATGAAGGCAGGTGTCATCAGGATGTTGCTGGTGGTGGCACATTCTTCCCAATGACCCTCACATGCAGAGGCTACTATCTCTTGGTCATTAGTGAATGATGCAAGAAAGATGTGCACCATGGCCAGCACTACTGCCTCTCTGGGTAGACCAGCTGTCCAGCCTGTCTCACTCAGCATCTCTTCCCTTCTGTTCCCTGTTCAACCTACCCCACCACCTCTGCAGAACCTTCACACACATGCATTCACACACACGTACACACATACATGCACACACCTGTCCAGCCTGCCTCAGTGTGTCCTACCTTTCCCTACCCATCAATTCTACCTCTGCGGAACCTTCTTGCAGGCTCTCACACAAAGGCACTCGTGCACACGCTCCCACTACTCACACACACTAATGCACACACATATTCATGTACACACATACCCGTGTTCTACATCCCCAGCCATTTGGCCATCCCTTAGCTTTACTGCAGAGGGCAGTGGATATAAGGGGGCAGTCTGCAGAAAGCTTAGGGGCCACTAGGACCCACCACCTTGCTCTTCATGATGAGAAGAGTCCTCAGCAGTTTGCCAGCCCCTCTCAGGAGAGCCCCAAGTGGGTCCAAGGAGAGAGGCAGAGCCTGAGTCCTGCTTCAGAAGCAATAGGCCCTGGCCCCTGAAGGCAGTGCTTTGTGTGGTGTGGGAGCCCCCCAGGGCACATGTGCTCACAGGGCAGTTAGCTTGGAGTGGTTTCTCCCTGTCATTTAGCAAAGTTGAGCAGCAGAGAGTGTCTGGGCTCTGGGGCCTGGCACGTTTGGGTGTGAATCCCAGTCCCACAGTTCACCAATGACATAAAATTGAGCACACCACTCTTCCTGTTGGGAACCTCTCAGTGTTGAGAGAGGCCTGGGCAACTTCCTGTTCCGGGTTCCCTTTAGACACTTAAAACATTTAAAAGTACAAGTTATGGTAGATTTGGAATGTTTATATTTAACCAAGTGATATCTTGACAAAAATAATAGAATGCAACATAAATGTGCTATTCCCATGCTCACAAGGTTTATTAAAACCTCTTACGTCCTCGTGCACAGAGAAATACGGCGCTCTCACCTTGAGCTGCTGGGTTTTCTTTCATCCCTGACAGTGGATCTTTGTGGCTATAGGTGACCTCATTTGGAGATAATGAGCACAAAGTTGATTTAAGACCTTTTATGAATATAAGGCTTGGTCCAAATGGCCTTGGAGTTTCCCTTCTCTGATTTCCTTGTCTCTCACAGAGAGCCAATACTCCCATCCAAACTGGATGCTTATGAAGATTCATTGCAACAAGGCTACAAAAAGAACTTAGAAAAGAAAAGATAGCAGCTTTTGACTTTATCAAACTTCTGTTCATTACAAGGGACTTGAAAGAAAATAAAAAGGCAAGTCACACACTACGAGTGGACATTTACAATGCATACAGTCAATATAGGATTCATATCCTGTATGGATGTTATATGAAGAACTTTTACAAATTAATAAGAAAAGCTCAATTTAATAGAAAAATGGGCTAAAGACTTGTACAGGACTTTCACAGAAGAGGTACCACATATGGCCAATAATCACATGAAGAGATGTTCAAAGTCATTAGTGTCTCCAGAAAAGGAAACTCAAGACCATAAAGATATATCACTCACTTTACCTCAATTAGACTTGCCCCAAATGAGAGGTGGTAGAAAGGATGGGAGTAACAGGGGGTTAATTGCTGGTGGTAGTGTACTCAGTACAGTCACTTTGGAAACAAGTTTGTCATTCTAGTAGAAAATGGAACATTTGCATACCCTGTGACTCAGCAATTCCACTCCTATACATCCACCCAAAACAAACTTCTGCAGCGCCTCAGAGATAAGAAAGACCATGGTAGCATTGCTTATAGAGCCAGGACCCTGGAAACAATCCAGATGAGCATTAACAAGTTAAAAAATAAGGCCTGCGGGGCTTCCCTGGTGGCGCAGTGGTTGAGAGTCCACCTGCTGATGCAGGGGACATGGGTTCGTGCCCCGGTCCGGGAAGATCCCACATGCCGCGGAGCGGCTGGGCCTGTGAACCATGGCCGCTGAGCCTGCACGTCCAGAGCCTGTGCTCCGCAACGGGAGAGGCCACAACAGTGAGAGGCCCGCGTACCACACAAAAAAAAATAAAAAATAAGACCTGCAATGAAATGAATGAACCACAGCTTCATGTAATAGTATGGATGAATCTTAGCTGAATAATATTGAGTAAAAAAAAGAGCATTAAAGGCAATTTCATATAGGTCAGCTAATAGAAAATAACATTCAACATAACACCCTTTTAAACACAGGCATACACACATCCAAGGTAATGATAAAATATAAGACTCAGGGTAAGGGTTACTACAGATGGGAGAGACAGAGCAAGAGGAAGGAGAGAAGCATATTGTTGGCTCTAAGTCAGGGTCAGTGTTAGCTTTATAGTCACAGTCTTTCCTTTTTTTTTTTTTAATTTTTCATTTCTCATTAAAATAAATAATAAGTTAATTTTAAAAGAGGGCCGTTCCTAGACAAAAGGACGGGTGTCCTGAACCAAGGGTTGTGATTAATCTCATTCTTTGCACCTACCTGCTCTTTCAAATAAATAATTCCAAGCCAGCCAGGCAGAGTTTGATTTAAGACCTTTAAGACACACCAGCCGCTTCTCTCCTTGCGGGCGCCCAGGTGCAGGCCTACTCCTGGTGTTCCTCAAGAAGGCCAACGCCACCAATAATGCCCTCTGGAGCACGGTAAATCTGGAAATGGGTCGTTAGAGAGATATCTCCCCATCTCCTGTTTACTCCTCGTCCATAGTTGGCACCTTAGAAATCATCACCCTCTGGTGATATTTAGGGTCTTACGCATGAATAAAACAATGTTAAAAAAATACGTGGGGGGGGCTTTCCTGGTGGCGCAGTGGTTGAGAGTCTGCCTGCCGATGCAGGGGACACGGGTTCGTGCCCCGGTCCGGGAAGATCCCACATGCCGCGGAGAGGCTAGGCCTGTGAGCCATGGCCGCTGAGCCTGCACGTCCGGAGCCTGTGCTCCGCAGCGGGAGAGGCCACAGCAGTGAGAGGAGGCCCGCGTACCGCAAAAAAAAAAAAACAAAAAACATGGTGGAAGATGCAAATAAGGGGTTCTTTATAAATGCCTAAAGCTTCATGGTACAGAATCTAATCCTTTTCCAGTACAGAGGATGTGTTGCTTTTATGACACATTCATTTTATAAACCCCAAGCCAGCTTTGGGGTCACAAATCTCCCTCTTGCACTTGGATCTTTAAGAAAAAAAACTGACTGTCAGCATTAGGCAAATGTTAAGGGTTTTATAACTGGTGTCATATAAGTGAGTTTATAGTACTGTCAGAAAGTGGAGTGCACTACATTTTTTACTGCAAGGAGAGCTCAGATCCCACTCTCAAACCTTCCTCTGCATGTGCCTGTTTGGGTGGCTACTGTACTTACATGCTTATCTGAAACTCTTCCTGTCCCCTGCCCCCTCTGGAACTGCTCCTCAACCCCCAGGTTTTGACTTCAAATACCTTATGAATCCCCAGCCTGAAGCACACCAGACTGGGGATGGCTGTGCCCTGAGTGAGGGCCATATCCTGAATCCAGAAACTGTAAGGAAAAATCCAGCATATTGGGAAATATGGACATGATCTTGATATTCAGGGAGGAGGGGCTTCTCCGAATCCCAGACAGAACCCGCGTGGGTGCAATGCAGGCCGCCTGGCAAAGGTGAGGACTGGATGCCCCCAAGGGATATCAGAGGAAACTGCTTTAGCAAGAGGAGGATGCTCCAACTTCTAATTTCCAGTTACTCTTTGGTGACCCTGGCTCCATTTCCAGAGAGTGCTTGGTAGTGGAACAATGTCTAATTGCTGCTAAAGTCAAGGAGCTTGGTGTTGAAAGTAACCTCAGAGAGCTGCTATTTTTTTTTTCCTTGTGCTGCAGCTTTTAATGACCTGAAACCAATTTAGGTGGGAAATTGCTTAGCAAGAGGTGATCACTTTTGCACAGTATCAGAACCAGAGAAAGGAATTATGTCATGGTTTCCCCCCCTGCTGTGACCTACTCCTTCATGCCAGCCATCACTCAGATAAGGAGGGGGCAGCCCTTTCTGGGCCCTGGCGAAGAAAGCAGAAAGGGATTTGGAAGCAGAGGCAAGTTTATTTATTTATTAAAAGCCCACAGTGTGCAGTTTTTAGAGCAAACCTGCATGGTGCCCAGTAATTCTCAATAAATACTGAATTGTCCCTGAATGAATCATCTGTTTGTTGTCTGACTGAGCAGAGACACATAAATCAGGGGTGTAGTTGGTGTCATCAGTGAGTAGGTTACCCTCTGTGAATTCCTTGATGGGAGGGATGAGGTAAATAGCTTTATAGTCCCTTGTCTCTTGATACCCACCTCTTCGGAAAGAGGTCCTGCTGGTCCTTGGAGAGTAGAGAGAGGCTGCCTTCATTTCTCTCAGCCACCTGTACTTGTCAGGCGTGAGGCAGACTAGAGCAAGGGTCCACAAACTATGGTCCATGGGCTAAATCTGGCCCACCACCTGCTTTTACAAATAAAGTTTTATTGGAACACACACTCGGTCATTTACATACTGTCTGTGGCTGCTTTTCTGCTACTTCAGTAGAGTTGAGTAGTTGTGGCAGAGACCGTGTGGTCTCCAAAGCCTAAAATATTTCTTACCCTGGCCCTTTGTAGAAAAAGTTTTGAGGATCCCTAGCCCAGAGCCATGGGTGTTCCAGGGATACTGTCCATCGGTCAATGCCATCTGATAACTTATAGACATATCCAGTAGCTTATCATCTAAGCTCTATAAAACTACCTACTAGAGTATATAAGCACATCTAGCAGGTAGTTCCTCCTCTGGCTTTATGTCATCTAGCAGGTAGTTCCTCCTCTGGCTTTATGCCATTACCTAAGTTCCATACCATCTAGTAGCATACAGGCTTTGTCCTTTCTTGTTCTTTTCAGGCCTACCTCTGATGGCCCACAGTCTTTGCCCTCACTACACTGGGACCCAGCCTCACTCCTGACCTGGCCTAATTCCCCCCTGAAATCTACTGAGCAGTCGCTATGTACCAGGCACTCTGCCAAATGATCTACGTATATTGTTCTATTTATCCTAAACAGAACTACTTGATTATTATTGTCTCCATCATGTAGAAATGGGACTGACCTTCAGGGAGATTAAGTGGCTTGTTCAAGGTCACGTGGACGTGAGTAAGCCATGGCACAGTCATGTCTCACTTCAACCTTGCCTCTTCCCATGGGGTTACATCCCCATTCTATACCCAATGTGTCTGCACCCCCTTGCATACTGTTTACTTGTGCTTCTATTTCTCTTCCTCTTTTACACCAAAGTAGCAAGATATATGCCTGGCTCCCATGTTTAAAAGCCTTAGCTCTCTTTCCATGTGACATAGCAAAGGTTATTTAAGTCTGTGATTTTATCTTTTGATTTCCCAATTATTAAAAATATCAATTAGAGAAACTCGGATGCAGAATCGAGCTGGCAAGTGGTTCGAATTTGTATGCTAATAACTTTGTCACATGGAATCTGACTTTAATGTTGTTGGTAAGACTTTTTAAATTTTTCTTTAGCTTGATCAACTCTATGAAGTAACACCCAGCCTAACCCCATTTCTGTACAGTGTCAGGGCTAACCCAGGCTGCCAATTTATTAAGTCTTTCCATAAATCAAACCTAATATTTAATAACATTGTCAAATAGAATACAGTTTAATAGTTTAAATGTCAATCTTCACAGCTCATTGGGCTCTTTGAATAAATAGAGAAGTAGCTTGTTCCAGACCCTGTGGCTGGAGATAGTATTTTTCAGATGGAAGTCACTTCGCAGGCAAGCAGTTGTAACAGAAGGTTGTTTTTTCCACTCAGTAAATATCGCTGAGGTCATAAAGTGTGAATGCAAATGCAGGAAGAAAACGGGCCCACAGATCTTATTTATTTCCACACTGATCTAATGCTTGCCCTGGCGCCAGATTGAGTGTGGGTATCACCAGTCAGCACCTGCCTTCATTCCTTGCCCTGGCTCTCTGCTCTGTGACAAGGGACACTCTCATTGTACACACTCCCTGCTGAGTGCCAGGAACCATACCTTGTGGCAGAAAAGGTGGTCCCCAGAAGGACTACAGTCTTCCATGGGAGGATCAGGAACTCTGATGCCCCACAGTGCCCTCCATTTGGAGGGAGCAAAGTGAGGAAGCATCCTGCTTCCATGGCATACTGGAAGTCCTTACTGAGGAGTGGGGAGAGACTTACATGGGATGGCGCTCCTTTATATCTTGGGGATGCTAGGTTCAGTGATCTGGAAAGTTTGGTCAAGTTGATGAAAGGGATCCTTTGATGCAGGTCTGACCCCCCCCCCCCCCAGGTAAAGGACTGGTACAAACTAGGCAGCCCTGTGCGGTGGAAACCAACAGTGCTATTCTCTGTAGCAGCAGTGGGCTTTGTAGGCATATGCTCCAAGACACATATTTTGTCCTTTTTCTGCTGCTAAGTCAGTGCACATTGGGGATTCTACACGCCTCCTTCCTTCTCAGACACTCACAGACGTTGGATAATCATTCATCTCTATTCTTTTTTTTTTTTTTTTTTGGCCACACTGAGCAGCTTGTGGGATCTTTCTTAGTTCCGACCAGGGATTGAACCTGGGTCCTCGGCAATGAAAGCATCGAGTCCTAATCACTGGGCCACCAGAGAATTCCCCATTCATCTCTATTCTTTCATTCTTGCTCAAAAGGCACTATATCCTTTTTAAAAAAAAAAGATTTGTTGGACTATAGTTGATTTACAGTGTTGTGTTAGTTTCAGATGTACAGCAAAGTGAATCAATTATACATATATATATACACTTTTTTATAGATTCTTTCCCCATATAGGCCATTACAGAGTATTGAGTAGAGTCTGTATGCTATACAGTAAGTCCTTATTAGTTATCTATTTTATATATAGTAGTATGTATATGTCAATCCCAGTCTCCCAATTTATCCCTCCCCCATCTTACCCCCAGTAACCATAACTTTGTTTTCTACATCTGTAACTCTGTATCTGTTTTGTAGATAAGTTCGCTCGTACCCTTTTTTTTTAGATGCCACATATAAGTGATGCCATATGATATTTGTTTCTCTGTCTGACTTACTTCACTCAGTATGACAATCTCTAGATCCATCCATGTTGCTGCAAATAGCATTATTTCATTCTTTTTTAAGGCGGAGTAATATTCCATTGTATATATGTATCTTTATCCATTCCTCTGTTGATGGACATTTAGGTTGCTTCCTTGTCCTAGCTATTGTAAAGAGTCAAAAGGCACTATATCCTTTTTGCAAGTTGGATGGTCTCTTCTCTTTATTCCTTCATTTATTCACTTATTCATCCGTTCAATAAATGTAATTTGAATAGCTTCCTCCTAAGAGCTTGGATATGTGAAGTTAAGTTCCACTTTCAATCAGATTTAATCTGTGGCTTTGGTCAAGAGAATTCACATCTCTGAGCTATCTGTGAGACTGAGACAAGCCTGCCCAGATGAGTTGAGTTTACCAGTGCAAAAATGGAAAGTGTCCAGTGCGGATTGCAGTACAAGGTTGACATTGAGTAGATGTCAGCAAAATGCCTTAGCACCTACTATATATTAGGAAAAGAACATAATAAAAATATAAAGACAAATAACACTTAGTCTTTTTATGAGGTAGAGTTGACAAACAATAAAATGCACTTATATTAAATGTTTATTTCATGGGTTTAGACTATTATGTACAACTGCGTAATCACCGCCCAGAAGAAGATAGAGTCATCCCTCAGTATCTGAGGGGGATTGGTTCCAGGACACCGCAGATACCAAAATCCATAGATGCTCAAATTCCTTATATAAAATGGTGGAGTATTTGCATATAACCTATAAGCATCCTTCTGTGTACTTTAAATAATCATCAGTCATTATAAAATTACTTACAATACCTGGTACAATGTAAATGCTATGCAAATATTTGTAAATACAATGTAAATGCCACACGAATCAGTGCCAGCATGCATGCAACAAATTCAGGTTTTTCTGTTTGGAATTTTCTGGAATTGTTTTTTATATTTTTCATCCACAGTTGGTTGAATTCTCGGTGCGGAACCCACAGATACAGAGGGCCAACTGTGTAGAACATTTCCATAACCTTGAAAAGTTTTCTCATGTCACTTTCTAGAAACGTCTCTCCCTAACCTCAAAAGGGACCACTTATGAATTTCTGGTACCACAGATTAAATTTACTGTTCTTGGAATTCATATAAATTGAATAATATAAAATATGTATATTTGTGTTTAGTTTCTTTCACCCAACAAATATTTATGAGATTTAACCATGAAGCTGTAGATATCAGTACTGAGTTCTTTCTGCTTTTTTTTTCCTTTGAGTAGTATTCCACTATATTAACAAACCTTAATTTGTTTATCCATTCTCCAGTTGACATACGTTTCACTTGTTGCCAATTTAGAGCTATTATGAATAAGGCAGTATGATCATTTTTGTACAAAATTTTGTGGACATATGTTTCCATTTCTCTTTGCTAAATACGTTAGAGTGAATTTTCTGGGTCATAGGGCAGATGTATGTTTACCTCTGTAAAAAACCTCCTGACCACCTCCAACGTGATTATTCTATTTTACGATCCCACTAGTGATATCCTGCTTAGGTGCTTGTAAATTCCAGTTGCTGGACATCCTAACCAACATTTAGTGTTGTCAGCCTTTGGGACAGTAAACAATTAAGTGGCTGTGAGGTTATCTCATTGTTTTAATTTGCATTCCTTTGGTGGCTAATAATGTCCAGCACTTTAATGTGCTTATTGGGCATCCATGTTGCTTCCTTGGAGAGGGGTGTGCTCAAGTCCTTTTTAAATTTTTACTGGGCACTTCGTATTTTCATTGTTGATTTAGATGAGTTTTTAAAAATATATTCTGGATATAAGTCCTTGATCAAATGTAAGTGCTCCAGATATAATTCCCAGTCTGTAATTTGCCCATTCATTTTCGTAGTGATGTCTTGTGGAGAGTAGAAAATTTCAATTTTGATAAAGCCCCATATATCAATTTTTCTTTTCTTTTGTGTTTAATAATTCTTGTGTCCTAAGAAAGTCTTGCCTACCTCAAAGTTCCAAGTTTTCTTCTAGAAGTTTTACATTTATGTCTACATTGCATTCTCAAATTAGTTTTTGTATATGGAATAAAGAAGTAGTCCAGATTCACTTTTTTTTCCCCATGTGTCTATCCAATTGACCTAGCACCATTTATTTAAAATGGTGTATTTAATTAACAAGTGACTTGTATTTAATTAACTTGTATTTAATTAACAAATGACTAGGTGCTTTGATTGAAAATCAACTGGACATATATGTGATGGTCTGTTTCTGGATTCTCTATTCCATTCCATTGATCTATATATCTATTCTTATGCCAATAAAAAAAGTCTTGATCACTACAGCTTTATAATAATTCCTTAAATCAGGTAGTGCTTTCAACTTTGTTCTTCTCTTACAAGATTATTTGGTCAATTCTAGAACTTTTGCACTTCCGTTTAAATTTTATAATCATCTTGTCAATTTCCTCAAGAAAGCTTGAGATTTTGATAGCTATTACATTGAATCTATAGATCATTTGGGGGAAAACTGATATCTTTACACTATTGAGTTTTTTAATACGTGAACATAGTTGTTCCTTTTAAAACATCAACTTTTGATATTATTGATTTTCTCGATTGTTGTTATATCTTATTGATTTCAGCTTTTTTGTTAATTTTTTCTTACTTCTATTTACTTTGGTTTCAATTTGCTCTTACCTCTTCTCGCTTCTTAATGTTGAAACTTAGATCATTGCTTTTACTCCTGTTTTCTTTCCTAATATAAGTATTTAAAGCTATACGTTTCCCTCTAAGCACTGTTTTAGCTGAATTCCATGAATTTTTATATGTTGTGCTTTCATTATCATCAGCTCAAAATATAAAGCATCGGACTCAGCCTTTTTCTTCAGGTATCCCTATTGAGTTCTGGAGGACAACAAATGGCTGTGATTTAGTGTGGAAAAGGGTATGAGAACAGAAATTGGGGATTTATTCTGCTTAGTGAAGTTGAGGAAAGCTTCCGAAGGTAGTCCTGTCATGTACCTACATTTTACAATCCAAATGCCTCAATTCCTTTTCAGTTTTGAAGATACAAATGTGAGAATGTGAGAGAAAACTGACAAGCAGGAAATAAAATACACAGAAAACTAAAGGAAACCAGAGAGGCAGAAAAGACAGTGGAATGCCATGTGAACAAAACTTCATTTTTATTTCTACTAAATGTATAGTTTCCTCGTAGGAGAATGACGGCAGTGGTATTTTCCCTGTTTAACAATTGCTGTCTACAGAACCCCTTCTCTGGGTCTCAGGCTGAGTTCTGGCTGTCTTGACCCTGTAATATACCTGAGCCTTCTTCACATGCTTTAAATCTGTGGTCCAACCCGACTCCAAGGGCACTCAGGTTAAATAGCCCCCAATCCATGACAACGTTTAAAATAAGAGGTTTTGGGAGGAAATCTTAGGTTATACATTTATAATTTAAATGTGTATGTCATTTAAATAAATATATGTCACCATTTTTAAAAGTTTAGACTATTTCTAAAAATAAGCAGAAAAAAACCAGTTACACATATTTTTTTCACCACCTAAATAAGGCTCTAGGAATTCTTGTGGGTATTTCTGGGGAGTCTTTTTTGAATCTCTGCAAATGTTTTACATAATTATGATGTTAGAGAAAATATGTTTTATCCTGTACTTTTTTAACACTGTTGTAAAACTTTAAAAATCATTTTAGTGGCTACTTAATATTTATCAAATAGATGTAAAATTAAACATTTCCTTCTTGATTGTCACTTGGGTCGATTCCAATTTTTCACAAATACAAATAACATTATAGTGAACATCTTCGTGCCTCATGGTTTTTCAGTTACTGTATTTATTTCTTCAGGTCAAATTCTCAAAAGTGGAAATATGGTGTCAGAAAAGGATATAAACATTTAAAGCTCTCAACAAAATATTCCTGAGTACTGCCAAAAGCAGGGCTTTGAATAAATTGCATTCTATCTTTGGGATCAAAAGAATACTCAGGCTTCAGTGTTGTTTCTTGTTTTTGTTTTTGTTTTTTCATTAAATCCTTGTGGATTTATCTTTAGAAGGAAAAGCCTTTTAATAAATTGGTATTTTTCTACTTTTCTCAAATCCTTTATAGTGATTTTTTAAAATTTCTTTCTCTTTCTCTTTATGTAGGTGCATATGAATTTTGACTTTATTTTGCTTTATTATTCTGGGGACTGGAGTGGAGAAGAAACCTCTTTCTTTTCAACTCACTTTTTCCTTGGCCTACATTAGGCAAAATTCATGAATTTTGGCAGTTTGAGGAAACTGAATAAGATCATGGTTAGACACCTACCTTTGTTTAATAATAAAATTGATGCACCTAACAACCCCTTCCTCAAATGTGTATTTATGCAATGATTTGATGTTTGAAATATATGGGGGTTTTATTCATTCATTCTTTCATTAGTCAACTCATTTACTAGTGGTGAGTTCAGTTAATATGTAAGAGTGGGCTTGATACTTTCCTGATAAAATTGAGTTAGACTTGGTATAAGGTCAAAGTGAAGATGAAGGCTAGTTTGGGACAGGATGTTATTTCAAAAATAAAAGATTTGTGTTACTTTGCCCAGAGTTTTCCTTCCTTCCTTTGGGGCCTTGCATCAAAGTTTGGACAATCAGGAGGTTAATTTAATCGCAGTGTCTACTGTTAGAGAGCCCTCGATGGATCAGGGGTGGGGATAAGTTTCTTCCGTGCGTTAATTAGCTCAACTGTGCTTCTACACAACTCGTTTATTAATTAGGAAACTAGAGTTTAAGGAGGGCAAGGGACTTGCTGAAAATCAAGCTTGAGTCAATATCGGACCCAGGGTTTGAACTCAGTATTTTTCTCACTCCAGCACCTGTGTCATTACCTGGTGACACTGTGCAAAAATGGAAGAGATGCATGATCAAAATGAAGCCTCAGCTCCTGCTGCCACTTACCTAGTGTTTTCATCACAGGAAACCTGAGCAGTTCCTTCCCCTCTCCTCACCTTTATACACCTGGGTACGTGCTGCTTGGAAAGCCTTCCTTTTCTTTGTTGGCCAGGATGATTCTTGATTATCTCTCCAACCTCAGCAGAAGCGTTCACTCTTCCCGACCCCCTGCTGGAGCTTCTAGCTTCTCAGGGCAGGGCCAGGGGCTCCCTTAACACCCTATGCATCCCAGAGTACAGATTCATCAGATGTCACCCCCATCCTCAGTGCCCTGCTCTGTCACATCCTGACTAGACTCTGAGCCTCCATAGGGTTGGGCCTGTCTCTTATTCATTTGTTTGTCCCCAGGGCCAAGAGCAGAGGTAGGCACAGGGCAATGAACATGGACATCCAAAACCTTTTATCCTTTCAAAAATCAAACAAAATAAATGTTCAGTGAGTAAGAAATGAGAGTATTCAGAAATGCATCCACGTGCATCTTTCTTCAAGAAGAATGAGCAGGATTGCTGGAATCTAGTTGCAGAGGGGGCAAGAAGGGATGAGGAAGGGTGGGGAGGGCAGGGGGCTTAGTCAGTGTCCTGGAGCAGGTTTCCGTGCAGTTGGCTACATTGGCCCCTTCATAATGCCCTACAGCTTAATTTTGTTTGATGATGATTGGTTTGGGATAATATAGTGCTAAGGTCAAGGAAGGCCCCCACTGTGCCTCCCTTATTAAATTACTTTGCTTTGGGTTTTGAGCATTGCCAAGCAAATCTTGTTATGAATTCTTCAATTACTTTCTTTTGCGATTTTTATAATTTGGTAGGGTAAGCTTTGGAATCAAACCAACATCTGTGTCATCATGCTAACTTTGATTCCTTTTTTTTTTTAACATCTTTATTGGAGTATAATTGCTTTACAATGGTGTGTTAGTTTCTGCTTTATAACAAAGTGAATCAGTTGTACATATACATATGTCCCCATATCTCTTCCCTCTTGCGTCTCCCTCCCTCCCACCCTCCCTATCCCACCCCTCTAGGTGGTCACAAAGCACCAAGCTGATCTCCCTGTGCTATGCGGCTGCTTCCCACTAGCTATCTACCTTACGTTTGCCAGTGTATATATGTCCATGCCACTCTCTCATTTTATCCCAGCTTACCCTTCCCCCTCCCCATATCCTCAAGTCCATTCTCTAGTAGGTCTGTGTCTTTATTCCCGTCTTACCCCTAGGTTCTTCGTGACCTTTTTTTTTTTTTCCTTAAATTCCATATATATGTGTTAGCGTACGGTATTTGTTTTTCTCTTTCTGACTCCTCATTTGAAGCGTGGGAGGACGTTCACTTCCCTTAAATCTGATTTTATTCTTCAGATTTCCTCTGCCCCATAATTTGCTTTTTACCCAAGTCTGATACACCTCACCTAATGCTGTCTATAATTGTGGGCTGATTCCATTCTATTTGTTCCACTATTATGGCTTTAGGTTTTATGACTTAAGTTTTTGTATTTTGAACTGAATTGTTTTGTTCTTTGATTACATTAAAATCAAGAAGCAGTAGCTGGTGAGAACAATTTTGATTTTTTGTGTCAGTCAGATCGTTGGCAGTTTTTGTTTAGCTTATTTTTATTTCCATTTTGTTGGTATAATGTTGTTTGTCCAGGAACAACAAGCAGGGAGAAAGAGGGGAAGGAAAATAACATTTATTAAGAAATTATTATGCGTGCTATTGTGTTCATACACTTTATCTTTACCATTGAGGGCATTTTGTAATATTTCCATTTTGAAAATAAGGAATGTAAAACTCAGAGTGGTTAAACAATTTGCCTGAAGATTATTGCACTCTTTCTACCATCCATGTGTTTATTATTATTACTATCACCATCATCATTGTCATCATCAATAAGAAAATATTTGTGACTGACAAGGGATTAAGATCCAAAATACACAAACAGCTCATACAACTCAATATTTAAAGAACAAACAACCCAATCAAAAAATGGGCAGATCTAAATAGACATTTTTCCAAAGAAGACATGCAGATAGCCAATAGGCACATGAAAAGATGCTTAACATCGCTGATTATTAGAGAAATGCTAATCAAAACAATGAGATATCACCTCACAGCTGTCAAAATGGCCATCATCAAAAAGTCTGCAAGTGAGAAATATTGAAGAGGATGAAGAGAAAAAGGAACCCTTGAACACTGTTGGTGGGAATGTAAATTGGTGCAGTCACTATGGAAAACAGTATGCATGTTTCTTAAAAACTAAAATTGGCGCTACCATATGATCCAGAAATTTCACCCCTGAGTATATACCCAGAAAAAGCAAAAACTCTAAGCTGAAAAGATGCATGCACCCCAGTGTTCATAGCAGCAGTATTTACACTGGTCAAGACATGGAATCAACCTGAGCCCATCAACAGATGACTGTTTAAGACGATGTGAGATATATATATATATATACAATGGAATATTACTCAGCTATAAAAAAGAATGAAATATTGCCACTTGTAGCAACACGGAGGGACCTAGAGAATATTACACTTAGTGAAATAAGTCAGAGAGAGACAAGTACTGTATGATATCACTTATATGTGGTATGTAAAAAACAATACAAATGAATGTATATACAAAACAGAAAGAGTCACAGACAGAAACAAACATATGGTTGCTAAAGGGGAGAGGGAGTCAGGGAGGGACAAATTAAGAGTATGGGATTAACAGATACAAACTACTATACATAAAATACATAAGCAGGAAGGATTTACTGTATAGCACAGGGAATTATACCCAATAACTTGTAGTAACCTATAATGGAACATAATCTTCAAAAACCAAACAAAAAACCAAGTCACTGTGCTGTACACCCCAAACTAACATGATATTGCAAATCAGCTATACCTCAATTTTAAAAACAACAACAAAAAAACCTATTTGGGTATAAGTGGTTGTTTCCACTGGAATGGGAACCTCTAATAAATAGTCCCTTTACTCTCCAACATAGAGGTATTAAGATTGGCTTTGAACCCTACATTTAAAATTTTTACCGTGTGTGTGTGTAAAACACACACACACCAACAGGTGGACAAAGGCAGAGAAGCAGAGAGAGAGAGAAATGAGAGGTGGATTAACTCAAATCAGGAAGAGTAATTAGAACAGTGAGAGCTCAGAAAAGCATGCCTCCTAAGGGTCAGATAAAGGAAGCAGGAATGGTGAGGAGCCTGGTAAAGAAACTGCTCAGCAGTGAAATTTGGTATTTCTAATATTTTAAGAATCTTCACATTGAAAGGTTTTGGACGTATCCGTGCAGCTCGGATCTCAGACCTCAGTCGGTTATGTCAGGAAGTGATGAGCAGGCATCGCTCCACTTTCTAGTGAGTATTCAGCAGCCCTGGACCATGAGGTGGGCTTCTATCAGGGCCGCGACCCTGCAGGCCCCCTAGTGGCGCATCTTGCAGATTCTTTGACTTTACAGAGCTGTACATCCTGACAGGTAGAGCTCAGAACTTGTTCTGTGAGGGAATGGGAGTCCATCTGGATCAGGACATGACCTCTTTTGTGGCTCCTCAAAGAGTGAAAGGCTATTGTGAGAGCTCTTTCTCTCTCTCTCAAGGCTGACATTTTAGCAAAGGCCATAAAGGGATCCTTAGCTACAAATGGGATTAGAAAATGAGGCTCTTCAACATAAGCCCCACAGGGATGGTCTCTGAACACATTAATATGAATCGTGATCACATGCAACTTTACTGCTTCTTTCTCTTTCCTGCATAGTCCAGGTTGCCAGTTTCCAACAACCCTTTATGGCTAAAGAAACACTGAGAGGATGTGGCTGCAGATGGCAAAGCTACACTGGCCTCAGGGTGTAGTTTCGTGAGTCTCACTTGAACTTTGTCTTAATGGAGTCAAGTGCTCCGTTAAGGCCACATAGTGTAGTGACTAAAGTGTGGGATTTGAGTTAACAAGAATTGAGTTTGAGAAACAGACTCACAGACTTAGAGAATGAACTTATGGTTACCAGGGAGGTGGGAGCAGGGGCAGGGGGAAGGGATAGTTAGGGAGTTTGGGATTGACATGCTATATTTAAAATGGATAACCAAGAAGGACCTACTATATAGCACAGAGAACTCTGCTCAATATTATGTAACAACCTAAATGGGAAAAGAATTTGAAAAAGAAATAGATACATGTACATGTATAACTGAATCACTTTGCTGTACACCTGAAACTAACACAACATTGTTAATCAACTATACTCCAATATAAAATAAAAAGTTAAAAAAAAAGAATTGGGTTTGATTCTTGTACCCATCTTGTGCCAGAGGTGAGATCTTGGGCAAGGCTGATTCACTTTGTTGTACAACAGAAACTAACACAGCATTGTGAAGCAATTATACTCCGATGAAGATGTATTTTAAAAAAAAAAAAAAACTTACTCCTAAACAAAGTTATCTCATCTGAAAAATAGGAATAATAATACCAGGTCTTCTCAGATTTATTGTAAAGAGTAGAGGTGATGTGAATGGATGAGTGCAATGCCTTGTAGAGTGTATTTTAACACAGTAGTTCCCCAGGGGTGGTCTTTGGACCAGTAGCATCAGCATCATCCAGGAACATGTTAGAAATGAAACTTGTGGGCCCTACTTTAGACCTAATGAATCAGAAGCTGGAGGAGGGAAGTTGGGGAGAGGTTAATCATCTGTATTTGAACGTGCCCTCCAGGGGTTTCTCATTCCTTCTCAAGTTTGAGAACATATGCTTGAATGAATAGTGCTTATTGGTATGATTGGTGTTTTAATAGTATCAGTATTTGATTTATTCCTGAATCTTAGGAAGTGACTCTTAGCCAGAGACCAAAGGTAACCATTGATACTATCCATGAAATCAGGCTCTGGAGGAGAGCACGGGATGGAAAAGAGTGGAAGGCAGACTTGGAGGGGCAAACAGGACATAGCCAGCCCAGCGTGCTTTGATTCAAGTCCTCAGGCTTCTCAGATTCTAGTATTCAGCCCTTCAGTTCTGCATTCGTCACTTTATACGTATTTATTCAGCACCAACTGTATGCCAGACATCATGCTAGGGCGGTGAAAAAGACACGCATGGCCAAGGGGCTCACATCCTTCCGTGTGTGCGCAGGCGTGTGTGTGTGTGTGTGTGTGTGTGTGTGTGCACGCGCTTGTGCACGCGTGCTGGGAGTATCTGCGAAGCCCTATCCCTGTGCTTCTTCATGGATTGTTTGACCATGTGGATGCCTGTCCTCTGTGCTTCCTGGGTTCATGTATTCTTAGGTTGTTTCCCTTTCCTACATGGGTATTTCTCATTCCGTATTCTTATCTCTTCCTAATCTATCTTGTATATAAGCAAACCAAATTACCCTTTTTTTAGATCATTCTTAATCTTTCCCATGGAATAACTCAGATTAGATTGTTGTTTATCATGGTCTTTGGACAATTTAAAGTTTTGACAAATCATTGAAAATCAACGTGTCCCTTTGCCCTGCTGAGAAGGTTGTTTGTGGCCCCTAGCTTTGCTGACGGTATACAGTTTCAGACTTTTGAGGAAGGAGCCATTGATTCTTCCAAATTAGGGCTTTTCTTTCTTCCATTGTACCAAACCAGCTTCTTCTCCCTTGGAGATGTGAGAAAGCTTCTCCCACTGAGACAATACTTGGTTCACTAAATAAGATTCTTTCTCCCCAGAGTGCCAGAGCCTCTAAAAGGGAAAGCAGCTATGAAGCCTCCATAAGGTCAGGTGCTGGAGGCAGACATCATTAACAAAGCTTGTCCAGCATCTGTCAGTGTGACAACAGCCAGCTGCTCAGGGAGCTCTGTGTGGCTCTTCGGGGCTACTGATGTTGAACTTTTGATGTGGGAGAAGGAAAGGCCATTTGCAGTCAAGGAGACCTGGGGAGACATTCAAGCTCTGATGGAATAACTGCTTCTGGTGTCTTGGGCAAAGTCCTTTTTGCGTCTCCATTTCCTTGGAAAATGGACACAGTTTGTACTGTGGAAGTTCAGCCTGAACTTTGTAATAGGAGAATGGATGGGAAAGCACCAAGTAGAGTGACATTCAGGAAGAAGATGTAAAGTGTGACTTTCCTTTAATGGTTGTTTTCAATAGCCCTGGTCTCAACCCTATGCTATTCCCTCCTCCATTTGCTGCCCCAACTCAAGATCCTAGAGCCGTAATACTCTTTTCCTTCCTAAACCTACTCTGAAGAGGAGATCAGAAATTCATGGACAGAGAGGTCTCTATCATTGAATCCCGACTTTAGCACACATCAGGGGCACCTGGAGAGATTATTAAGACAGGTTGCTGGGCTCCACTCCCAGGGTCTTCTTTTCACTGGGTCTGGAATAGAGCCTGAGAATTTATATTTCTCCAGTGATGCTGAGGCTGCTGGTCTAGGGAACATTCTTTGAGAACAACTGGTCTATATTATAAACTTGGAGGATGTTAAAGCTGGAGAAGATCTTAAGAACTGTCTGCGCTCATCTTCCATTTTTACTAATCAGTAGTGAGTCAGTAACTGGGCCAAGACTGTGACCCCGTCTAACAGACTTTCTAAATTACCAGGCTGGATGACTGAGGACAATTTCAAGTGTTATTTACCCCAAGGCAACTGCATTTCAATTAGGATCTGAACTTAAAGCTGTAAGGATGATGCCGGTGATGATTATCATGATCATAAGGATAGTATCTTATTGTTTGAGTTCCTTCAATGCATCAGACACTTTCTGTGTTGTCTCTTCCTGTGATAAGCCTAAGCGGTGGGCGGGGCTCGCTACTCCTGTCTTCTAGAAGAGGTTACTCAGGCTCAGAGGGTTCAGGTGGCCGGCTAAGGACACTAGGGGAAGACCTGGTCTCCCCGTCTCCAGGCCCTTGCTCTCACCCACATACCATGCCATACTTTCTATGAAATGAAGTTGAACATTCTGTAAAGGAAATTAAGGAATCAAAGAGAAGGTAATGGCATTGGTGGCCTGAAAACTAATTGCCACTCTATACCACTTGCTCTGCTTCTCACTGTTGACTCTGTTCCTCTGGGACACAGGAGTACCAGGATATAGGGCAGGTAATCATTTGCAGAAATAGTTTTGCAGACCTACTGCCTGGCCGTCAGGAACTGTTCTCTGCTGCTGTAGCCTTGGGGTGTCTCTATCATCTCTGTCCTCTTGCCCAGGTAATGGGCGACCTCCCTGGGACCAACAACCGTGACAAAACTTCAGGGCTCAGCCCTGTGCTCGTGACCATACATACACACACACACACACACACACACACACACACACACACACACACACACACACACACACACACACACACACACACACACACACACGACATCCCCCTACCAGATGTTTTGTACCCTGTGGACGCTTCAGGAAAGCAGCTGTTGCACTAACCGTGGGAGAGCCCAGCTGCCGTCCCCCCTCCCACTGAACCCCCCGGCTTTGCTTGCTTGTGCTGGTCCAGGGGCTGATCCAGGTGAAGGGTCATTCTCTTTCGCTCCTCGCTTGGCAGGTTTCCTTACAGCCTCCTGAGGAGGCCATGTGAACACTTCCGAGGGTCCTGTTGATTGTCTGCCTTACATTTTCACATCATTTTGGAGGTCTCTTTCTACTGTTCTGAGGGACCGAAGAGATATAGGCTCCTTCCTTCCAGCCGAAGTTCTCCTTTTCCTGAACCTCATGTGGTCTCCAGGTGCTTCGTACCTCAGTTCACCTCTCTTCTGCTTCCCTGGGGGATGTGGTGGCACACTCACACTCACACGTGCACACACACACACTTCCACACATGCATACATTCATGCACACACATCCTTATGGGCACACGCGTACACACACACACACACACCCCACACACACAGCATATTGCTGACTTGGTCAAGGTGGAGGAATGGTTGGCAAGAGGGGAGTGGGTGGGAGGAAAGTTGTTTCAATGACAGCTGAGGTATTGATCTTCTGAGTTGAGCTGGGGAATACCAGACAGAGAAGAAGGAACTTGTGTTGGGTCCTCACTGTGTGCCAGGCACAGTGCATTGTGTCCTGTAATTTCATCCTCAAGCCCCAAGTCTATATAGGTTCATTTCAAGCCCCAAGTCTATAGGTTCACCAGAGAGCTGGAATGTGGCAGTGTGTCTGTCTTCATTCAGAATCCTGCTCTTTTCACTACCCTGTGCTCTGTGAAGGAGGCTGAATCACTGAAACTACCCTCTTGGGCAGCTACAGTCACAGAAGAAATGCTTGCTGAGTTGCAGAAAACATGGGGACACAGGAGACTGAAAGAAACCAGCAGGAGTCACCCATGATGGCATCACCCAAAGATAGTATTTGGTACTTGGTTTTGATTCTTCATAAAGTTATTGCATAATAATTTTAAAAAGATATCACAATGTAAATACTCTCTTGTAACAGGTTCTTTTTCACTAAACAATATAATACTGGTTGTCATTTATTTAGTGCTCACCACATGCCAGGCAAAACCCTAAGCATGTTACATTTACTGAGGGATTTAATCGTCATCAGAACTCTCTGAAGTATGGACCATTTTACATCCAGGGGAACTGAGGTTCAGAGATGTTAAGCATCTTGTCGGCACTTACACAGCCAGCAAGCAGTGGAGTTGGGATTCGTATCTGTACGGTTGGAGTCCACAACCCAGGCTGGCTCTTCTTCATCACGGACAGTTGTTTCCCTTAGCAGGGAATGCTCTTTTAAAACACCATAGTAGCGGTAACATAATATTCCATCATCTAATACATCATTTACCTAGGTGATTCTCAATTGTCAAGCATTTAGATGGTTTCCAATTCTTGCTAGTTTAAACAATATTGCCCTGAGAATCTTTGTACAAACATCTTCTCTGAAAGGGAATAATTCCTTAGAATGAATTCCTAAGGGTAGAACTGCTACATACGCACATTTTAAAAGCATTTGATTCTCCCCACCAAATTACCATTCCAGAAATATCGTTCCAGCACACACTCCTGCCAGCAGACTGTAGAATTGTTCTTTTCTCCATAGATAGTCTGGGTCTTACTGTTGCATCTTTTGATTTGGCGTAGCGCATAATAATGTATCACTGTAGCCAGGATTCAGGATGCCTGTGGTGATGTGTGGCGATTTTGTGAACATGAGCGTAGGAGCTAAGATTTGGGATGCTGAGCTCTGCTTTGTTGGGGTGAAGGGTGGATGCAAGGAGAGACAATGAGCGTGTCACTGGATGGTTAATGCCCATGAGGCTGCATCAGGTTTCCAAGGTGTCCCTGATACCCTAACATCCCCATCCACAGACAGCGCAGGCCCCTGTGTCTTCCCTCTCCCCGCATTTCAGCTGTTCCACGAACCACCTCTGTAAAGCTGGAGGATGACAGTCACTGGAGCCAAAGAAACCTGTGCTCTCCCCTCTGCCATGCTTGGACTCGTGAAGGGAGGGCTGGGGAAACTGCTATGGTGCCCTTACCCTCTGAGCACTTCCCAGGGGAATGCTCTTGGTGATAGAACCCGTGGGAATGGCAATGACTGTCTTTCTCCAGGTTGACCTGGCTCCACTACTCACCATCTGGGTTAATTTGGGACAAGTCACTTTATTTTTCTGAGTCTCAGTTTCTTCATCTGTAAAATGGGGTTAATGTTCAGCCCCTCAGAATTATACCATGGATAGAAAAGGAATCATGTATCTGACAACCCAGTATCCAGCAGGTACTTCACACCTACCCTGTACCTGGCAATGCAGACACCTGATTTCCTTTAGCACTTCTTTTCTGATAGTATTTGTGTTTGATGTTTGTAGTACCTGCATTCTTGTTTGGGGGGATAGAGTGGTTGCTTGTCCCTTTCCAAAATCAGTTAGGATGGAGTAGAACAGCATTATGAAGTTCTTGCCTCCAAGGCTGTTGTCTTGAAAAGTTTGTGCTCCAAGTGAGTTCTGGGAAGGGCCATGTTAGTGGTGCAATGAAGGGCAATGCAATCTCATTTTATTACCAGTGTGGAGCAACGGCGATGAGCCATCCAATATCCCAGCTCACTTGTGACTCTGTTTATGGTGCCCAGCCTTCCTCTAGCAAAGTAGGCTAATCATGTTCCCCCAAATGTTAGGGAGGCTGCTCTAAGCACTGGGGTCAGACAGCCCCGTGGTCTCAATCCCTTTCCATTTGTAGCAGTGCACCAGCATGTGGGTGGACTTGGGAGGAAGTGGACTTCAGGGATGGGCTTGGATTCTGTTTGCTAAGATGCTTCCTGGGAGACAAACTAGGAGTGGTCTGTCTACCTGCTGCTGTCCTGGCATCCTGAGATGCCAACTGGACATTTTCTATGACATTTTATGTGATGTCAAAGCTGTTCTTTCCTCCTTTCCCCAAGGTCCTCACATCTCTTCTTTTATGTGTGAACCAAATGCCTTTTCTTTCTTTCTTTTTTTTTTTTAAGGAAAAGGAGAGAGTGAAATGAAGCCACATGTTTAGATGCAGGCCAGGGATGTAAGGGAGACTTTCCCAGGTGTTTAAATAGTGTCAGGGAGCCAGTGCCCTGGGAAACCGGAGAGCTCTGACAGACCTTTGTGCTCTGTTGATGGGCAAAAGCGCCTTTAGGAGCCAAGAGCACACAAGGCAACGGAGATTGAATCTGGTACAGAGATCGGATCTGGTACCTATGTAGTGTGTGATAGCATAGATGTGTAACAAGATGAAAGAAAATATTTTAATCAACTTGTCCTAAGAATCCTCACTAATCCCACTCCATTATGTAATATTCCCGTTCATCTTTTGGCGTATTACATTTCACATATATACAGAACAGTAATAATAGTGTATCCATCCCATTGTTTTCTACTAATTTACATATATAATATGTATATATTTCTATGTGTGTATATATATATAATATGTATATATACATTTCTATGTTTCTGCATAGTCTTTACTATCAGTTGCATAAAACTATATCGTATTAGTGAACTATAATTTATTAAATTATTTCCCTAAATTAAATATTTAAACTGTCCCATGCTTACTTTATAGTCAACATTAGATTCAAAATGCCTGTCATGTCATTAAGATACATAGATACGTTTGGTTTACTTCTTAGGTTAAATTCTTAATTTGCTAGGGCAAAGGATAGGAGCAGTTTTAGACGTTCATGTTATGGATGCCGCGTTACTTTCCGAAATGTTGTGTCGTTCTGTGATGCCTGTGGCCACGAAGGATCACACCCACTTCGTCACAACCTCACTAACACTGGATATGACCAATTAAAAACAAACAAACTGTGGAAGTAGGAAATTATATTCCTAGACTATGTTAACTGTCAAACCTCCACTGTCTTAGATGAGCTAAAAATGCCTTCATAGCTCCTGGAAGTATCTGGTGTCCCAGGACTCCAGAGCCAGCTCTGAAGGGCTCCCTGGGTCACTGTGCCCACCTTCTGCATACAGCCTTCTGCATAGAGCCAAAGGCTTGGGGAAGGCTTGGCTAATGTACCAGCCTTGTCTCCAGCCTAACATTCCAACAGCTGCATTCCAAGGCATTGATGCATAATAAGTCAATGACTAGAAGTTAGGAATACATTTAATATTATAAATGGGCCAGCCAGATCAAGGTAATATAACTCATTAAAGAGGTGAAGTCCAGTATTTGTTCTTGTTTTGTTTTAACGCAGAACACAAATCTATGGTACTGCTTTCATCTTTTAGACTTTATGAAATAAACGTCAATAATCTATTTGTAAACAGCTCACTGCCTATTGCTTCTGATCTCACATAACATCCTCCTTAACTCCCCTCAGCCCCCTGCGAAGTAGGGAAAGGACAGGACTGGGAGACATAAGAAAGGATGAGTTGGTATGAACACTGGCAAAGTAGCCACTCTAGAGCTCTGTTGTGCCGTTTAGCCAAAGCATTCCCAGTTTCCTGCAGGAAGGTGTCTGGTTCACCCTTCCTTCTCTGTGAGGAGCAGCCAGTGGCACACAGTTGAGAAGAGGCTAGATTCCTGCCAACAGTCTGTCTTCCCAAGAGACTGGAAAACAATCCTCAGCAAAAAGAAGTAGTTAATATAAATAGGAAATGACAGATGTCCCAAAGTGTGCGAGATCTCTGGCATAGAGTTGAGGGGGTGGAGGGTAGAGGGAGAGGCGTAGAAATGCCTTCTCAATGGAAGTAGAGACGAGGCAAGAGGCTGAGCTACAGAGGAAGGAGCTGAACCAAGAGCAGAATGGGAGAGATGCTCAGACTCAAGAAAGGCAGAGGATGAGCCTATGACAGGAGGGGAGAGAAAGAGAGGAAATTCTTGGATCTCTTGGAGGCAGATTTTTGATGTATCTGGCATCCCCCACATATGGAGAAGCCAGAACTTTTGGATAAGCAGCACAGAATAAGAAGGTGGACACATAATTATTAGGGGCTGCATGGAAAATTGGTTCTGATCCCATAAGGAAGAGTTACAACTGTGGGGAGGTTATGGGGCGTTCATTCTGCCTGTATCAAGAAGAGGATCTATATAGAGGGGGTATAGCCATGGTGGATGGCATGTTTGGGCTTCTGATACTGGCATCCGAAGTGTTCCTGAGAATATGGTCCTACCTAAGAAGCTTTCTGTCTCATACAGGGGCTGCGACATACCAGGAAGATTGGGGAGACACCTGTAAGGTCCAGGAAGTTGTGCTGGAAACTGATGAACTTGGGAAGCCCAGGGAAGGTTTTGGTGGTGCATTTTACTCAGCATGAGGCTAAGAGAAGAGGACCCAGGAAGCCGTGGGATGCTGAGGAAGTGAGGAAGGGTTGTTGGGGATGGGAAGTATTTTATAAGGCTAGAGCTCCATTGCAGTTGCAGTTTCTGAGTTAGCCCACATGTAAGAGGTGGCACATCAGCCAGCCTCTCCAGGTCTTCCCTGTTCTGGCATCGTCAGGTAGATTAGGGACCAGCCACATGCTTCTTGAAGCAGACATAGAACTATGGTAGTAAATGTAGTCCCTGTTTACAAATAGGGAGACTGAGTGTCTGGGGTCATTCAGCAGCTCAAGAAGGAGAACTTCTATTTTCTCCTCTTTTCCTGACTGCCTTCCTGGTTAGCAGGGATTTGCACCTGAGACATCGCCAGCATGCCTTCCATATGTTTTCTGCCTTCTCAGCTTAGGCAGCGGGACTATAAATGCAGCTTCCTTCATGGATCTGTGCTCACCTGTCACTTAGCCCAAGCTGGAGCCGCAGATGCCTGTGGCTTGACGGATCCAAGTGCCCCGTTAAGTGGCCATGCCAGGCTTTTGTCAGAGCCGGTTTCCACTCGAGGCGGGCCAGCTTATTTCTTTCTCCTTCTTGGAACATCACTTGAAACGTAGGAACGAACTTGATCTTAATTCTTTCTTCAACATGACATGCCCTTTTGAAATTGTGCAAATAACAATGTCTGATTGTCATGTTGAATTACAGGCACGGGTATGAAATGCTCCAGAGTCGGACAGAAGCCAAATATTAGGTCATAAGTCAACATTTTGCTGAGAAACTCGGTTACTAAGAGGTGGAAAATTTATATCTTTTCATGAGAAAACGTGTTTGCCAGCAGGAGAAAATTTCAAAACTGTTATCCTCCCATGTGGAGGGAGAGAGATGAGTGTAATTTTGCAACCTGGGTCAAAGCCCTTTAGGGACTCCTGAAATTGACTTGGGCAAGGAAAGAGGCTCTGAGGTAATATTTGGATTGTTCCCCGAGGTGAATATCAATGGGTGGTATGGTCTATGTCATTTCTTACAAGATCGTCAGGTAAAATTGTGTGAATGGCTAGGAGCAGTCTATTCCTGGCAGGGGGAGGCCATGCTCCACCCACAAAGCCTTCGGATGGAAAACTCCTGATGAGAAAATAAGCCAGCTTGGCCCATGGGCACCTGGGGTCCCAAAAGAAGCAATATCGTGATGAGCTTCACCTAAGCAGCTATGGCATTCTCCGGAGATTCTCAGTGGACACAGAGACAACTGAATAAAGGCAGGAGAAGGGAATAACACCCCTGCTGACAGTGCCACAAAGCTTGTAGCTTGCCAGCTTGGCCTGTTGTTACCTGTGATGTTTCAGCCCTGCCACTGCCCCAGGCTGGGGTCCTCCAGCATCTAGTGTGAGCTGTGGTAGGAGAGAAGAAAGCATGAGGTGTCTGTATGTTCACTAGAGAATTAAAACCAGGCTCTTGGCTGCATTAAGAACATCATGCTCTATTTTAAGCTGGCCAAGTGACAATGTCTAGTTTGCATCTTCTTCCAAAAATACAAGCAGCTCACATTACTTGTGAGTGCCTAAACTCCAGGCCAAGGCAGGATTATGGCTCAGGATAGAACTGAATGTCTGCTATGGTTGGGTGTGATGGAGTGGGACTTCAGCTGTGGCCACAGACAAATTCGGATGGAACAATTTGCCACCATTGCATGGATATAGAAACACTGACACCAGAAGCCTCCTCCATGTAGATGCATGTGCGTGTGTTTATGCACATGTATGCATATGTATCTGTGTGCATATAAATGTGTGTGTGCTTATGTATGTGCATGTGTGTTTGTGTGTGCACACTCTTGTGTGGGCAGTGAAAGGGAGGTGGCAGAATCCTGGCTTGGCACCATAACAGTCAGGACCCTGTCCTTAATGGCTTCTTCCCCAGGCGTAGCAAGTTCATGACTTAGATATTAAGTCGCAGCCACTCGGGGGCACTGATCCTAGGGCCGTCTCCCATGTTCGCCTTAAGCAGGGCTCAGTCAAGTTCTAAGTAGAAATATTAAATAGATACTATCATGCATCCCCCTAAATCTCCAGTCAGAAAATCTCAATTCCCTGAGGTCAGACTTTCTGCACTCTCCAAGGTGAGCTCACTACTCTGAGAAACAGGTCCATGGCACTGTGACCAGGAAGCCAGCTCAGAGGCCACGTACAGCTCACCTTGCCCACCTCTCTGTGAGATGCGCAGCACTGGGGCCTCCTGGATGCATCATCACATCCTTCTGTGTCTAACCACAGTGAGTGGCATCAACCAGGGGTGGAACCTGCAGACCAGAAAATAGGAGAGTGTGCTGTGCCGGCTCGTTGGGCAGGAGGACCATTTAGAAGGTCCCTCAAATCCCACCACTGAGAGGCCTCACTGCTCGAAAATAATACGGGAGGCCAGGTCTGCCTGACTTCATGGTGATTTTGGTGTTTCAGGCAAAGAAGGGGAACTACGCCTTTCTGTGGGATGTGGCCGTGGTGGAGTACGCAGCCCTGACAGATGACGACTGCTCCGTGACTGTCACTGGCAACAGCGTTAGCAGCAAGGGCTATGGGATCGCCCTGCAGCACGGCAGCCCCTACAGGGACCTCTTCTCTCAGAGGTAGGCTCGGTCAGTGAGAACACGCTGGCAGCCCCCATGCTCCAGTTGGGGTTTAACCAGCCTTCGGGAGTTGAGAGCCAACACAAACTTGTTTATTCATCACGTTTTCCTCAGTGCCGACTATGTACCAGTACATGCTGCTCTCCACCCCTGTCCCCAACTAGTCCTGTGCCAGGTCCTGGGATAAAAAAGAGGAAGTATGTGTAACCTTCCCATGAAGCTGCATAGTCTCAGTGGGAGCTGTGATGTGAGTAGGCGATGTCAGCACAGGGCAGTCAGTGAGACAGAGAGGCTATTCTGGGGGTGGAGGAGTTCAAAGAAGGGCATCTGACCAGACCCAGAAGACCAGGGAGGACTTCCCAGAGGAGGTGGCACCTGAGGCCTGAAGGTAGAGTAGGAGTTAGCCAGATGGGCCTAGTAATTTAAAATTAAATGAAAGATTAACTGGATCTGGGAAGGGCCCAATAATAACTTCTTAAGATAAATGCAGGGTGGAAAGAGTCAGTGTGGAGACATGAAAAACTGGGGCCAGAGAAGCAGATTGACTCCATATTCACCTGCACAGGGGCTGAGGGAGCAGATGCTGTCCGCTGGGACAGGACAGGGACCAGGCTGTCACTGCCCACCTCCCCATCTTTTCCGGATCAGCTCCTGTTAATTGATACTAGCAATGGGGCGTGTTGGGGGAGAGTGGGGGAAAACACTGTGCAGACAGGAGTGTTCTGGCCTAAGCAAAGACACGTGGACCCTGTCCGCCAGAAATGAATATGTGTGTCTAGTTTGCATTGGCCTCTTTAGCTTCCCAGGTGATTTTCTGGTGCACGTCCATCCTTTGAACTTGATCTTCTCTGGACTCCTGGGCATGACTGAGTTTCCAAGTGCTCAGTCTGGACACCTGGTCGGCCTCCTTGACGAAGATAATCTCTCATCATCCCACCCCCATTTCTCGCTTCCCCACGGGAACTTACCTTAGCCCTTGACCAGGTTACCTGGCCTCACAGAGAGGATGGAGGTGAACAGCATGGGTGAGCTCAGTGGCCTTTTCCCAGCAGCCAGCCTGCTAACAGGGGCTCGTGTCCCCAGTGATGTCTAAGCCCACCACTCACACATGTCTGTGGGGTGACATCCTGGTGGGTGAAGGAGCAGAACTAGAGCTCTGCCTTGGTCCACCAGAGTCCAAACTGTGGCAGAAGCGGCCAGGTGAAAAGGCCGGCATGGCGCTGAGGCTTAGGGGCAGCGCCCTGTTACCTGATGAACACATGTTTTCCAGCACTGAGGAGCATCCACTTGGAGGGGTGAGAATTGTTGAAGATCATTCGTTTCACATCCTGAAGCTCAGAGAGGGTAATGTGCGCTGAGGGCAGCTCAGCCAGCAACTGGCAGATTTGGGAGGAGAAGGCAGGTCCCCTGAGCCCCAGTGCTGTGCCCATGTTGCTATCGGATCTCTGAGCCCTCCCACCTCCCTCCTCCCACCTCCCAGATGTTGATTGGGCTCTTCTGATCACGAGCACCTGAGCCTAAACCCCATCAGGGAGAGGCCTAGGAGGAGGGCCTGCAGCCCATTCATTCAGTGGCTTGTTTGCAAAACTGGGAAAAGGGGTAGAAGTAATTAAGTTCAATGAGGCTTTGGGGTTTTCTGTAGAATTTAATCAAGTATACATGCCATGCCTCCCTTTGCTCCCTGGAGCAGAGATGGATGACACAAGAGAAGGAGGAGTAGTGATTTATCAATTGCTGGGATTAAAGGCATGAAGAAGGGATGGCTTCTCTCCAGGGTATATAAGACAGTGGTGTTCTTGAGGTTTACCCTACTTGGTTTTCTGAGACAGGATGCTCAGGGCATTCCCCAGGCCATCAGCCTGTGAGCACCTCTCTCACAGGTTGGTAACAGATGGTAAGGGAGCTTGTGGGACCAACGCAGCAGCAGCAGCACCACCAAGACAGCTAATGTGCCCCAACACAGTGCTCACAGAAGCACAGGGTCCCCAGTGTGGAAAGCTTAGGGTCCCCGTGCACTCCAACTGCTCCGAGATCCCCTGAAAGTCTGCTGAAGTGAACACTGACGGACTGGAGAGAGGAGAGAGCCTGGTTCTTGGCTGGATCTTTCAACAAACATGATTGAAAGTGGCTAGTCCAGTTTCTGTGTCATTCTGGCAGGAAGTGATTAATTACCCTTTGCTTTCATCAGAAGGCCACATGCTCTAGGACTGTAAGTGAATGTCCTTGGTAGGCTGTGCTGGCCTCCTGAAGTATTGTCATTGGTGTCTATGTTTTAGCCTTTCCTGGGCTGGAAGCGTCCCCACCTCCCCTGCCTGGACACGTGGGTACCTACTTGGGGGGAACACTCAAGGCTTCAGGTTTCCAACTTTCTGCCGCCAACGGTTCTTTAAGAGGCTCCATTATATGATGCATGCAGAACTGTGGGCTGCCCCTAACTGGGTCATGCCTGAGAGGAGGAAGGGGGCAGGTCCAGGAAGCAATGCCCCATGCCATTGACAGAAAAAGAATCCTATGTAAATAGCAGATTCCAGTCTTATCTGGAACTGCTGTAGCCTTCCTTCCCTGAGTCCCAGGGACTCAAGTTATTTCCTTGAATACAGATATGTTCCCTTGTTTTGGCAGAGGACTGGGTCTTCAGGCTACAACTTACGTGTGTGTGTGGGACTGCGGTTGAGTGCCAAAGCCCTTTTATGGACCATGGCATGCAGAGTAGGCATTCAGCAAATGTTTAGCAACTTAATAGCCATTTATAGAGCACCTACTATGTGGCAGCCTCCACGACTATTGACTAAAGGAAAGCACCTGCAATTATATCTGTCTGGAAAATAGAACAACTGGCTTCAGGAAGTGGCTGTTATCATTCTGGCTTACTCATAAGCAGGAGTAGAGATTATTATGGTGTGCATTAGTTTAGCCTCGTTCCAGGAGTCATTTTGTGCCCGTGACTTGTTTTATCTTCCCTCTGTTGCTTACATATTTAAATTTTCTTTTGGATTGGCTTGTTTGTTTTTATTTTATTCTGTGTTTTCCTGTAAATTGCCTTACAGTCTTCCTGGAATAATATTGGGCATAAACATGCATACAATTACAAGGAGCAGGAAGAAGGGAAGCGTCAGCAAAATGAAGCCTCCTGCAGTTAATGAGCGCAAGAGTGGGAATCCGGCCCTCTGGCCCCGCTCCTGTTGGAGTCTCACCATCCCCTAGGCTGGAGGTGACTCTCAGAGAGGAGGCTGACTGCACTTAGCAGCTTGGTGTTCTGGAGAGAGCATGGCCTCCCGGGTCAGCGTGACCCAGCCCTGAAGAGCAGCTACGCCACTTGCTAATTGCAACTGGTGGCAAGCCATCTAGATTCTGAGCCTCAGGTCTTCCATCTGTAAACATAAGAACTACTTTGCAGGCTACTGTGAGGATTAAAACAATGTAAAATGGTCAGTCCTTACTGTGTCCTCAATAAAAGGCAGCTTGTGTCAACATTGGATGGCTAGGGCTGCTGGTCAGTGTGGCGCCAGAGGGTGGTGCTATACTGACCAGCTTTATGGAGCTCTTCTTGCTTGCTAGCTCTTGAGCTGAGGGGTCCCACGTGTTCCCGCTTTTCATCTGCTTGTGATAATTCTGTAAGGTAGGTGCTTTTGTTTCCGACCTGGGTCCTTGGACTCTTGAATCAACAGAAGTTGATAAGAGGCCAGACAAGGAATTCAGGCAAGGCTTTACTGGGACTCAGTGCTGTAGCAGGAGGGAGCAAAAACAAGACAACGGTCCCTTGCTCACTCCCCAAGGGTGGGGAGGGGGGCAAGCTTGTACCTTAAATGGGGTAAGGGTGGGGGCGGATGGCGGGGTCTGGCTGGAGGGCTGGCTTAGGTGGTCTGCCCACCCCCGTGGGGGTGCTGTGTGCAGGGATCGTGTGCAGTACCCTGCTTTTGCTCCCTGAAACTTAGAAGCAGCAGTTGGTTTGTGGCCCTTTTGCATCTTACTTTTCATAATGGCCCCGACTGCACATGCATGCAGTTATCTTCAGTCCGTCACAGTTTCTTTGTGTTCTGTTGCTGCAGCAGACATTTGTCCAGGTACAAGTGCAAGCACTCCAGTAAAGGGTCCCAGCTCCCAGCCTTTCTCACTTTTGTTATGATCTCCGATTTTAGTGATACAAAAGCTAGAGTTGAGAGGTTTCCTAACATGGCTAGTGTGATGGCAGAGTCTGGGTTTGACTGGTGTCCATCAGAGCAGAATCTGTGGCAATAAATTAAAAACTCTGCTGCTTCTCCATGGTGAGCCAGTAGCCCAACCACGAGTCCTCTTGAAGGCCCTGAGGTCCTGCATACCTAGCCCTGGGCTTCCCGTAACTGCCAGGAGGCCCAGCCTACTCGGAACTGCCAGTAGACACGTACGTAACGGCCACTCAGCATGAGCCAGTGGACGTACAGACATGCAGCTTCCCTAACACGTCCAGAGCCACTTGGATGTAGTGGGACCCTGCAGCTGCCCAATTAATCATGGCATGTGCCACAGAAGAGACCTGTGGCATCCCAAGTGCGACCCCAAATGCCTGTGTAAATCATGCCTTTATCCCAATGACCAAGCTGAATTCTAAGTCTCTTGTGCTGACTTGTGCCCTGGCCACTTAGCCGACATTATCTCACCACAGCCACTTTAGTTCAGGTTAGTTTTCATGATTCAGTTCATACATTCGTACATTATCGATGCAACAAATATCCCTTGATGGCTCAAGTTGTGCCGGCCACTGTGCTTGCCCAGGGGAAGCCACGGAGGTCCAAAGGATCTACTCATCCCCGGTAATCATGGGTCAATCCTGCAATGATGAGGAAGCCAAGCTTAGTAGGGGCGAGTCACTTGTCCGAGGACACCCAGCTGGGATTGGTGCAGATTCTTTGCACAGAGCCAGGCTGTACCCAGCCGGCGAGATGCCACACTACGCTGGCCCCTAGGTGCTGACAGGGCAGGGAACCCCCTCTGGGCTGTCTCCCTCCCTCTCCACAGTCACAGCCCATGATTGCTAACAGAGCTCAGCTTCAGCCTGTGGTCACAGCTGGCCTGCAATTCAGGTCCAGGGCAGAGTCTGCTCAAGTGGCCAGTTGGCCATGAGCTTCTCCTGACCATCAAGAACCACTGCTCTTGAACTGTGCATACCCAGAGGGCTCAGAGAGGCCACCGAGGGTGTTGTCACCTGAACAGATGACCATGGACCAGGCCAAAAGTGTCCGGCCTCCACAAATAAAAAAGCTTCGGTGTGAGGAGCCCGGGGGCTGCCAGCTACCACGGGCTCCCTGTCCAGACCCCTGGATTATAGAAAGAGTCCATGAAATACTACAACAAAGGAGAACTGCCATCCAGACACCGACCTGGGGAATATGGGGGCAGGGGGCGTTGCCCCACCTCTGTGAGCAGGATAAACGCCAGGCTCCCCTCATACCTTCCCAGAGCCCACATTCTTGGCTCTGCCTGTTTCATTCACTTCAACTCACATCCTCCTCCTCACCCACCGTCTACAGCCTCACTTGCCACGTTTTAGCTTCTCATACACTCACCCTAGACAAGACTTCCAACCATGGTTCTAGTCTCAGGAAGGCTCTTCCTCTTCCCTGCGGAATGCCGTCCTTGCCAACCAAGATATGTCACCTCTCTATGCCTCAATATCCTTCTCTATAAAAATGGGAAGTAGCCTTTCCAAAGAGTTGACATGAGAGTTAAACACTGTCAAGCACTTAGGCGATTTCCTGGCACACAGGTATGCTAAACCCCTGTGAGCTATTTTATGCTTACCTTTCACCTCCTTGATGAGGTCTCCCCTCACCCTCCAGTCCAGGCCACCCTCCCAATGGGTGCCTTTCTTAGCGCTTCTACTTTCATTTCGTTGTATTGATCACAGCTTCTGACTCCACGTTGATTGCTCTAATTGTTTCAGTGTCCGGGTAAGTATCTCTAGACCAGCACTTCCCCAATCTTTTTGGCATCAGGGACCAGTTTCATGGAAGACAAGTTTTCCATGGACCAGGGTCGGCGGGGATGGTTTCGGGATGATTCAAGCGCATTACTTATTGTGCACTTTATTTCTATTATTATTACATTGTAATATACAGTGAAATAATTACATGACTCACCATAATGCTGACAGGAGGCGGAGCTCAGGCGGTAATGCGAGCGATGGGGAGCGGCTGTAATTACAGATGAAGCTTCACTCACTCACCCGCCACTAACCTCCAGCTGTGGGGCTGGGTTTCTAACAGGCCACAGACCACTACTGGTCCATGGCCCAGGGGTTGGGGACCCCTGCTCTGGACGATACTTGCAGCAGTGTTGAACATCATACTTGGCACAATGCAGATGCTCCTCAAATCAATGAATGAATGAATGATTTGATGAATCCTAGTGGGAGAGACTTAGGATATAGTTATTGACGTTTGAAAGAAAGCCTTTCTGTGGGTCCACAGTCTGAGTGATTGCATCATGCATTTCTGTATTTCCTGATTTTATCCTCAGAGCTTGCCCCAGGATCCCATGTCAAGGGTCCTTATGTACTTTGCTGTTGGACTTCATCCATGGGCAGTGGGACAGGGTGGGAGAGGACATCAAGGCTTTGAGGAGGAAAGTGACAAAATCTGAGGAGTGTTTTGAGAAGGGTGCTTTGCCTGCAGAGTGGAGAATGGATTGGGAGGGAAAAGCTGAGGCAGAGAGCCACTATGATGGTTCAGCACTGTCTGTGGAGGGGCCGACATGGCGGGGAGGGGGCCAGGGCCCCCATGGCTGTGTCAGTGAGGCCAGGGCTGTGGCTCATGTGGATTGTATCTTGCAGGATCCTGGAGCTTCAGGACACTGGGGACCTGGATGTGCTCAAGCAGAAGTGGTGGCCACACACGGGCCGCTGCGACCTTACCAGCCATGCCAGCGCCCAGGCGGATGGCAAGTCCCTCAAGCTGCACAGCTTCGCCGGGGTCTTCTGCATCTTGGCCATTGGCCTCCTCCTCGCCTGCCTGGTGGCCGCCCTGGAGTTATGGTGGAACAGCAACCGGTGCCACCAGGAGACCCCCAAAGAGGTCCGTGCCCTGGGCCCTACTTCTCCTTTTTGCAGCCTAGAGGCAGGAGAGTCCCACTGGGCCACTCGGCGGGCGGTTTTCTTCCAGTTAGTATTTACCCAAGCCACTTGTCTGGAGACAGCAATGTTTTATAGGGGGGATGGTATCATTGTTTTATTTTGCCTTGAAAGCCAGATAACAAATGTAAGGAATGTTTTCACGCTTGAGCAAGTGCCAAGGCGCCAGCAATGGCCACTAAAGTCGTGTATTTATCTATAGAGCGGGTACAGCATGAACAGCGCCTTCCCTACCCTGCCCCGCCCATGTGCCTCCACCCTGACCTGGAGAGACCAGCTGTAGGGTAAGAGAGGAAACCGCATTCCTTCCTGGTTCTCTTTGGTTCATCAAGGGTCATGGGCCCTGCTTTCCCAGCCTGGGAGGGAGGACCGGCCCCCGCCCCTCATCATCCATTCTCCCTCTCTTCCTCCTCCTTGCAGGGCCCAGCCTTGCCCACATCCCTCCAGGCACACCCAGCACAGGGACCACTCGGGCTCTGTTCTGACTCTAGGTTCTGGGCACATGTCCTTCCCCGTGGGTACCAACTACAAGCTGATTCTGCCCTCCACACTTCCTGCTCTTTGGGTTTTGCTCATCTTCAAGATCGATTTTTTTTTTCTTGTCTGTAGAGTCTTCATGAAGTTCTCCTGGAGCCAGTGCCTCTAGGGAAGGGTGGCGAGGAGCGTCATTTGGTAATGATGCTCTCCTGGTCGAAACCTGCACACAGGCACTGTAGCACAAGCCCAGCCACTCCACTGTAGGGCTGTCACTACCTGATACATATACCTCAGCTAATTCTTGAGTCATAGCTCCACTTAAAGATTATGTTGATAGGGCTTCCCTGGTGGTGCAGTGGTTGGGAGTCCGCCTGCCGATGCAGGGGACGCGGGTTTGTGCCCTGGTCCGGGAAGATTCCACATGCCGCGGAGCGGCTGGGCCCATGGGCCATGGCCGCTGGGCCTGTGCGTCCGGAGCCTGTGCTTCGCAACGGGAGAGGCCACAACGGTGAGAGGCCTGTGTACTGCAAAAAAAAAAAAAAGATGTTGATACAAACAGGGGTAAATTTCAAACAAGAAGCACTAAAGTAACCAGAACCAGCATTCAAAGAGGCAGCATCACCATGGCCAACATCTCTGCAGCCTAGAAAGGCTGGCTGACCACAGCCCCATACATCAGTCTGTAACAGAGCCCCTGACATGACTGGGAGTGAGGACAGACCCTCCATTCATACCAGGCAGTGAGCTCTCTGTCATCACGCTTAGATTTTGATGGAAAGAGCTTGCTGTTTGACTCAGCATGTCTGAAATGTTCTGAGGACCTCCATCTTCCTCTCATGCTATCTGCATACCTTCATGTAAGGCCATGCAAGGGCGGAGTCTCCCACAGACTCAGGGGTCTCCTGTCACCCCTGGGCCATATGAGAGGAGGAAGGAAGAGATTTGAGGAAAACCCACTGACAGGAACAGTTAATGGTCCTGTCCCAAGCTTCTTTTTTATTTTTTTCTAACATCTTTATTGGAGTATAATTGCTTTACAATGGTGTGTTAGTTTCTGCTTCATAACAAAGTGAATCAGTTGTACGTATACATATGTCCCCATATCTCTTCCCCCTTGCATCTCCCTCCCTCCCACCCTCCCTATCCCACCCCTCCAGGCAGTCATAAAGCACCGAGCTGATCTCCCTGTGATATGCGGCTGCTTCCCACTAGCTATCTATTTTACATTTGGTAGTGTATATATGTCCATGCCACTCTCTCACTTTGTCACAGCTTACCCTTCCCCCTCCCCGTATCCTCAAGTCCATTCTCTAGTTGGTCTGCGTCTTTATTCACGTCTTGCTCCTAGGTTCTTCTGACCATTTACTTTTCTTTTCTTTTCTTTTTTTTTAGATTCCACATATGTGTGTCAATATACGATATTTGTTTTTCTCTGACTTACTTCACTCTGTATGACAGTCTCTAGGTCCATCCACCTCACTACAAATAACTCAGTTTCGTTCCTTTTTATGGTTGAGTAATATTCCATTGTATATGTGTGCCACATCTTCTTTATCCATTCATCTGTCGATGGACACTTAGGTTGCTTCCATGTCCTGGCTATTGTAAGTAGAGCTGCAATGAACATTTTGGTACATGACTCTTCTTGAATTATGGTTTTCTCAGGGTGTATGCCCAGTAGTGGGATTGCTGGGTTGTATCGTAGTTCTATTTGTAGTTTTTTAAGGAACCTCCATACTGTCTCCACAGTGGCTGTATCAATTTACATTCCCACCAACAGTGCAAGAGGGCTCCCTTTTCTCCACACCCTCTCCAGCATTTATTGTTTCTAGATTTTTTGATGATGGCCATTCTGACTGGTGTGAGATGATATCTCATTGTAGTTTTGATTTGCATTTCTCTAGTGATTAATGATGTTGAGCATTCTTTCATGTGTTTGTTGGCAGTCTGTATATCTTCTTTGGAGAAATGTCTATTTAGGTCTTCTGCCCATTTTTGGCTTGGGTTGTTTGTTTTTTTGATATTGAGCTGCATGAGTTGCTTGTAAATTTTGGAGATTAATCCTTTGTCAGTTGCTTCATTTGCAAATATTTTCTCCCATTCTGAGGGTTGTCTTTTGGTCTTGTTTATGGTTTCCTTTGCTGTGCAAAAGCTTTGAAGTTTCATTAGGTCCCATTTGTTTATTTTTGTTTTTATTTCCATTCCTCTAGGAGGTGGGTCTTGCTGTGATTTATGTCATAGAGTGTTCTGCCTGTTTTCCTCTAAGAGTTTGATGATGTCTGGCTTTACATTTAGGTCTTTAATCCATTTTGAGTTTATTTTTGTGTATGGTGTTAGGGAGTGTTCTAATTTCATTCTTTTACATGTAGCTGTCCAGTTTTCCCAGCACCACTTATTGAAGAGGGTGTCTTTTCTACACTGTATATTCTTGTCTCCTTTATCAAAGATAAGGTGACCATAGGTGCATGGGTTTATCTCTGGGCTTTCTATCCTGTTCCATTGATCTATATTTCTGTTTTTGTGCCAGTACCATACTGTCTTCATTACTGTAGCTTTGTAATATAGTCTGAAGTCAGGGAGCCTGATTCCTCCAGCTCCGTTTTTCTTTCTCATGATTGCCAAGCTTCTTTTGCTACTGGAAAATCTTCAATGACGTTTACAGCAAATGTCCCTCTATACAAATGTCCCTTTGATTAGGGGAGGAGGACAGCTTTTCCAGCTGGGTGAGCATTGCACTGTCATGGAGGCATCATTCTGGGCTGCTGTGAGCAGTGTGGAGACCAGACAACACAGGCTCAGACCCAGAATGTCCCTTGTGAGTCCATCCTTGTTGCTTCTAGTCACTGTCTCTTCACATCCCCTGGTTCAGTATCTAGCGCCAGATCCAGCCTGGACAGCCCAGAATGAATTGTCAAAGGGGCTGTGTGTGTGAGAGAGAGAGGTGGTGGGGGGGATCACTGGAGAGGCATAGAAGACAGAGGCAAAAAGAGAGAAATACCAGGAGACCAAGGGATGACCTCCCTGAGAGGAACAGCTCCGTTCTTGCCTGGAAAGCCTCCTAGCTTCCTTTCTGGCTTCTACATAAGCCCAGGATCTCAGGCACAAGAGAATGAAATACAGTATTCCTGCTTAGAAAATGTGGAACTTTCTGCCCGGGGATGCCAGCATGCTTCTGGATAGGAATGAGAGTTGATGTAGAGGCAGGTTGAATAAAACACAGTAGCTGCCTTTCCTCCAGCCATTTTGGGTGTTACATGGTAAAAGGAAGAACTGTTCCATCTTTCTCCTGTTTTTATAGATTTCTGCTTTTCAAATGAAATTTCTCCCTTCCTTTCCTCATTTCTTTAGTAAGTATCCCTGTAAGGACATAGTTCCTGGCTTTAGGCGGCTTAGCTCTACATGGGCAGACATGGCAGAGAGGGCAGACATGGCAGAGAGGTCAGCCAAGCGGTCTCCGTCATCCGTTGGTCAGGGCCACCCTGGAATGAGCCACAGTTTCCATCAAGGGCTCAGGGGCACCCAGCCCAGCCAGGGCATGGTTGGGTCACAGAGGGTAGGGATACTGGTTAGTGAAGAGTTCCTGGGGCTTGGGCTTGTTGGAACTGAGTGTTGAAGGATTGGTACTAATCCTCGAGCTGGAGGAGATTGGAGCTTGTTTTGGGGCAGGGTGACCAGCACAGGGCAGACAAAGTCATCACACCTCCTGGAGCTCTGGGGCATCAGCAAGGAGATGGGAGTAGAGGAAGCTGCAGTGCAAAGCAGGGACTTGCTCTGAAGGACTTAGATGCCAGACCAAGGGGTTTATACCTCATCACATAGGGAATAGGAGCCAGGAAAGGGGTTGAAACAACAGATTTTAGAAGCATATATTGAAAACCTTTGACAAATAATGATGGTATTTAATCCAGAACCGCTTTGTATCACTGGTTGCCTGTATTTTATGGAGCAGCATTTGCAATTAGGTGAGAGTGTCTGCTTGAGCTGAGAATGCTTCATTTTGGGGCATTGGCCGTATTTCTTAAGAGCCAGAAACCTGTCTTTGGGTGGAGTCCTAAGTCGTATTTAACAGCTTATGCTGCGACATCGTCAGAGTTTAGACACCTACTTCGGGAAGAGTAGTAATGTGCATTCAACCTCTTAATATTCACGTGGATTTGAGGTCATATTTTTTCTAAGGAATCAGATGATTATGTAATTAACCAATGCAGGTGAGTGCATCCCGCTCCGCAGTTGCAGTAAAGAGCCACCCTCTAGATTTATGGGGAAAGTGGAGCCGTTGCTCTGAGAATAAAATATTCATGAAATAAAGATGAGAACTGCACAAATGGGAGATGACATGAGAAGTGAGGGATGAATCATTTGTCACTAGGCTGGGAGCTTGGAATTCTTGTTGCTTCCTGCCTTGCCTGCCCTCCCCCAGTCTCTGCTTCCTCTGTCAGGGGCTGACAGAGGCCGGGGTGGCCAGGCAGCAGGGGTGAAGCAGCAGCCAAGCCCCTCTTTTCTGGCCAGTGGTCCAGCTTCTGTCTGCAAACGCCCACAACACACTCCTGTGCTCCATGGGAGATTTGTTGCTAAGGACACTCCCCTCAAATGTACACCTTTCCCTGCCTCCATCTTCCAGTGCTTCTTCAACTCCATGTAGAGACTTTCTCTCCTGCACCTTTGCCCTCTTCATTTATGCTAACCCCACAGTGTCACTCTGAGGTTCAACAAGGGATGGTGTGTAAATTGCCTTAAGTAGCAGCTGACCCATGGGAACGGTTTTGTTGAATGGTGGCCAAGGGGCTGCTCCCTCCCAAGGACCTTGTGATGGGCAGAAAGGGCTGCAAGAAGAGGAGTCACATCTTAGGGCACCTTCTCTGTGCTAGGAAAACTACATGTTATCTTCTTTTCTTTTCTTAAAACGTAAAATATTTATTATTTCAGAGTTTGGGTCAGAAATGGAAGCATAGCTTAGCTGGGTCTTCTGTCTCAAGGTCTCTCACAAGGATGTAATCAAGTTATTGACCAGGGTTGGGGTCTCATCTGAAGGCTATACTGGGGACAGATCCACTTCCAAGCTCAGTCACATGGTTGTTTTTGTGGTCAGGATTCATTTCCTTATGGGCCATTGGGCTGAAGGCCTCATGTCCTCACTGGCTGTTTGCCAGAGGCCATCATTGACATCTTTGCACATGGGCCTCTCCATAGGCCAGCTCACAACGTGGCAGCTGGTCTGGTCATTGTCATTGTCATAGTCATCACCACCACCACTGTTGTTGCTTCTCAGATGGGGAGAGATTAAGAAGCCTTCCCAAGGGGGCTTCCCTGGTGGTGCAGTGGTTGAGAGTCCACTGGCTGATGCAGGGGATATGGGTTTGTGCCCCGGTCCGGGAAGATCCCACATGCCGCGGAGCGGCTAGGCCCATGAGCCATGGCCGCTGAGCCTGTGCGTCTGGAGCCTGTGCCCCGCAACGGGAGAGGCCACAACAGTGAGAGGCCCGCGTATGGCAAAAAAAAAAAAAAAAAAGAAGCCTTCCCAAACCAGGCCTGGAATCTGCCTCTGCAGCACTGTTAGAAATATGGATTCCCAAGCCCCACCCCATGGATTCAGAGCTGAACCTGGGCCTTTTTTTGTTTTTTCCAAGGCCCCCACATGATTCTCAGGTTCCCATGTTATCTTCTTAACTCTCCTGATTCTCTTCAACAACATTTGAGGAAGGTATCCCTATCCCTGGAGAAATGGGACTCAGAAATAGCAGTGGCAGAACTGGGAGAGTAATGATGTGTCTGCCACTGGGCCTTACATCAGGAGTGTGCAGGAGCAGGGGTTCCTACTTAGCCTTTCCAGATGGTTTGTGGATGAAGAATGTAGACCAGTGATCCTTTCCCTGAGCCAGGATCCTGGCTCCTAGGTAGGCATTTACATCCTCTGAACCGCAGAGGGGTTAGGATTAGGGTTAGTCCTAACCAGAGGGGCTCAGAGCTTCTGCTGAAAATGGATCCTGGCCCAATGGCTACACTGCTGATATCAGATCCCTGGGAAAGAGGGTAAAGACAGTGAGTGTGTGTTTCAGCCCTTCACTCACGGCCTTTCAGTAAGAAGGCACTGAACACTTACCGTACACCAGCGTGTAGCTCAAAACCAGCTCAGACGTCACCCTGCTCTGTAAAACCTCCCTTGCCCATCTCCACGGGCCTTCTTACCTCCCTGTGTAAACACTCAGGATTGAGTGTTGGGTGGGATTCCAAATTGCCACTAATGGTTTACCTGCCTATCTCTGCTTTGAGTCTGTTGGCTCTTCTCCACCTCTGCATTCCGATCACTTTGCTCAGTTTCTGGAACGGTGGGACCTCTTATTAAGGGGTGATGAATACAAACTATTGAGCACCTTCTGTGTGCCAGGGACCAAGATGGATGCTTCACGAAGAACATTAGCTCTTCTGGTAGTAGGAGGTCGAAAGTGTTTATCGAATGAATGAACCAGTCTAGGATCCTATAAAGAAAATGTTATTAATGTTAAATTGTTGTGGAACTATTGCAGCTGGATCAATGGCTTTCAATTCTGGCTGCACATCAGAGGTGATTCATTCTGGAGCTTTTTAGAAATACAGATGCTTGGGCTCCATTCCCCAAAGGGTCATATTAGGCAGATCTGGACAACTGTAATTTCTAGAAGCTCCCCATGTGCTTCTGCTGTCCTGTCAAGGATGAAAACCAGTGGTCTACACTATCATGCCAAGGGGAAAATGAGTGGAAAAGAACTCAGGTTTTGGAACCGGGTAAACACGGGCTCATCCTGGTGCTCCACTTACCATAGAATTGTGTAACCGTGAGCAAGTCTCTCCGCCCCGTGTGTACCTGCTGCTACCACGTATGATGGGAGGTGTCTGTTAGCTCCCTCCTTTCCCTGTCTGCCCCTACAAAATCTGCAAATAAGCTCATCAGGACTCTTTGTCTAACGTTCTGAAATACTAACCATCTCATCCCCTGAGACCACTTCATTGGCTTAAAGTTCAGCTTCTTTGCTCATACCCGGCTGTTACTCTCAGATCCCCAGCCCAGCCCTTTGGGTTGGAGCAATTCTTTGGAGCAACACTTTAGAAGATCATGTTTATGGTGTTTCTCCCAGCCAGCTGGGTCTTATTTACTACCTGGTTGGTCTGCGGTAATAGAAGATCACTTCCTACAGCCATCCCAGTCATGTGGAAAGTCCCTCATTCCATTTTGTTCCTGCCTAACTTAAAGTAGGAGCCAATAGACTCCAAACAAAGTCAGTTCTAATGAGTCCCACCTGGAACCCGCTGTTGCAAAGATGATAGTTTAGTTAATTACCGTTTTCCAGTACAGTGTTTTATTTCCATGTTGGTGAACAGAGGCTCAGTTACAGAACTTTATCTCTCTGCAAGACAATAGCTGGGAGAGGGTCTACAGTAACCTGTGTTGGTGCCTATGTTGTCATGTTTAATATGAGGTAACAAACACAGAACTGGAATTCAGCCGGATTCATGGATAAATGCCATCAATGAATTTTATGTCATATTCAGGGCTGTTTAACTAGGTCAGTTACTTACAGTAAATTAATGAATGCAGCAGCAAGCTTCCACGTCTCTTTCCACAGCTGTCATTACCTGGTTGAACACTGAAACCTTGATATAATGAGGATGTAAACTGATGTAGTGCATATAAAAAAGTCCATTATTTGAATTTGCATAACATAATAGAATGCCCCATTTTGTCTAAAATATAGATAATTATTCAAATCACTCCTGCCTCTTTCCTTGAGCAGGATTATGTCTGCCTCCTATTTCCTTGGACAGGGGGCCACCAGAAATGACTTGATGTGTGCTCAATCTGATCCAAGAAGACAGTGTTTCCAGAGTTTCCAAAGAAGGTGTTTTTTTCCAATCCTCTGCACTTCAGCTCTGGCCCCCTGAACAGACACCTAATGGGACATATTGGGAGACTCAGAAATGGGCTGCATGTGTTTTTCAGAGAGGATAAGGAGGTATTTGGCTTAGTTCCACTCATTTTCTTGTGCAGTTAAATAACCAATATAGGAAGCTCATGATGGCATCCTCTTTTTCCCAGGTTTGATTTTGTGTTGGATCGACCAGCAGTAATAGATTTTGAATAGAATGAGGTCCCACTGGTGTGGAGAGGATGGGTTTCTTGACTGCCATTTGGAGTAGGAAGGTCTCCTTGGAAAGTTTGTTCAATGGGTATGGACATTTTCTCTGTGTCCTGATGAGGAAAGGTTACAGGCTAATGAATAATCTCAGTGGAAGATGAGACCCACTGCACACCTTTGCAGCCCTTCTTGGAACTGATTCATTTGTCCTTAATTGGAGCCAAGAAAAAAATATGGATTTAAAAATGCTGTTTATTCACGGAAAAGATCAGAGAAAGGCCTTCCAGGCGGAGGGGAGCAGGCAGCCATCTCAGGAAAAGACTGCACTTAAGAAAGCCATCTTAGATTGGTTCAAGATGGCAGAGTAGAAGGACGTGCTCTCACTCCCTCTTGCGAGAACACCGGAATCACAACTAACTGCTGAACAATCATTGACAGGAAGACACTGGAACTCACCAAAAAAGATACCCCACATCCAAAGACAAAGGAGAAGCTGCAATGAGATGGTATGAGGGGCGCAGTCACAATAAAATCAAATCCCATAACCACTGGGTGGGTGACTCACAAACTGGACAACAATTATACCACAGAAGTCCACCCACTGGAGTGAAGGTTCTGAGCCCCACGTCAGGCTTCCCAAGCTGGGGGTCCAGCAACGGGAGTAGGAATTCCCAGAGAATCAGATTTTGAAGGCTAGCAGGATTTCATGGCAGGAATTCGACAGGACAAGGGGAAACAGAGACACCACTCTTGGAGGGCACACACAAAGTACTGTGTGCGTCAGGACCCAGGGGAAGGAGCAGTGACCCCACAGGAGACTGAACCAGACCTATATGCTAGTGTTAGAGGGTCTCCTGCAGAGGTGGGGGGTGGCTGTGCCTCACCACGGGTACAAGTACACTGGCAGCGGAAGTTCTGGGAAGTACTCCTTAGCGTGAGCCCTCCTGGAGGCTGCCATTAACCACACCAAAGAGCTGGGTAGGCTCCAGTGCTAGGTTGCCTCCAGCCAAACAACCAACAGGGAGGGAACCCAGCCCCACCCACTAGCAGACAAGCAGATTAAAGTTTTACTGAGCTCTGCCCACCAGAGCAACACCCACCTCTACCCATCCCAAGTTCATCCCATCAGGAAGCTTGTACAAGCCTCTTAGATAGCCTCATCCACCAGAGGGCAGACAGCAGACGCAAGAAGAACTACAGTCCAGCAGCCTGTGGAACAAAAACCACATTCACAAAAAGATAGACAAAATGAAAAGGCAGAGGACTATGTACCAGATGAAGGAACAAGATGAACCCCCCGAAAAACAACTAAATGAAGTGGAGATAGGCAACCTTCCAGAAAAAGAATTCAGAATAATGATAGTGAAGATGATACAGGACCTCGGAAAAGAATGGAGGCAAAGATCAAGAAGATGCAAGAATTATTTAACAAAGACCTAGAAGAATTAAACAACAAACAAACAGAGATGAACAATACAATAACTGAAATGAAAAATACACTAGAAGGAATCAATAGCAGAATAACTGAGGCAGAAGAACAGAGAGGTGACCTGGAAGACAGAATGGTGGAATTCACTGCCATGGAACAGAATAAAGAAAAAACAACGAAAAGAAATGAAGACACTCTAAGAGACCTCTGGGACAACATAAAGTGCACCAACATTCTCATTGTAGGAGTCCCAGAAGGAGAAGAGAGAGAGAAAGGACATGAGAAAATATTTGAAGAAATTATAGTTGAAAACTTCCCTAATATGGGAAAGGAAATAGCCACCCAAGTCCACGAAGTAATCAAATCAAGTAATCAAATTGACAAAAATTAAAGACAAAGAAAAATTATTAAAAACAAGAAGGGAAAAATGACAACATACATGGGAACTCCCAAAAGGTTAACAGCTGATTTCTCAGCAGAAACTCTACAAGCCAGAAGGGAGTGGCACAATATATTTAAAGTGATGAAAAGAAAGAACCTACAACCAAGATTACTCTACCCGGCAACGATCTCATTCCAATTCGATGGAGAAATCAAAAGCTTTACAGACAAGCAAAAGCTAAGAGAATTCAGCACCATCAAACCAGCTCTACAACAAATGCTAAAGGAACTTCTCTAAGTGGGAAACACAGGAGAAGAAAAGGACCTACAAAAACAAACCCAAAACAATTAGAAAATGGTAATAGGAACATGCATATCGATAATCACCTTAAACGTGAATGGATTAAATGCTCCAACCAAAAGACACAGGGTTGTTGAATGGATACAAAAACAAGACCCATCTGTAGGCTGTCTACAAGAGACCCACTTCAGACCTAGGGACACATTCAGACTGAAAGTGAAGGAATGGAAAAAGATATTCCATGAAAATGGAAATCAAAAGAAAGCTGGAGTAGCAATACTCATATCAGATAAAATAGACTTTAAAATAAAGAATGTTACAAGAGACAAGAAAGTACACTACATAATGATAAATGGATCAATCCAAGAAGAAAACATAACAGTTTAAATATATATGCACCCAAAATAGGAGCACCTCAATACCTAAGGCAAATGATAACAGCTATAAAAGAGGAAATTGACAGTAACACAGTAATTGTGAGGGATTCTAACACCTTACTTACACCATTGCACAGAACATCCAGACAGAAAATTAATAACCTAACACAAGCTTTAAATGACACAAAAGACCAGATAGATTTAATTGATATTTATAGGACAATCCATCCAAAAACAGCAGATTGCACTTTCTTCTCAAGCGCACATGGAACATTCACCAGGATTCATCTCTTGGGTCACAAATCAAGCCTCGGTAAATTTAAGAAAATTGAAATCATATCAAGCATCTTTTCTGACCACAACTCTGTGAGATTAGAAATCAATTACAGGGAAAAATACGTAGAAAACACAGAAAAATGGAGGCTAAGCAATACGTTACTAAATAACCAAGAAGTCACTGAAGAAATCAAAGAGGAAATCAAAAAATACCTAGAGACAAATAACAATGAAAACACAATGATCCAAAACCTATGGGATGCAGCAAAAGCAGTTCTAAGAGGGAAGTTTATAGCAATACAAGCCTACCTCAAGGAACAAGAAAAATCTCAAATAAACAATCTAACCTTACACCTAAAGGAACTAGAGAAAGAACAAACAAAACCCAAAGTTAGCAGAAGGGAAGAAATCATAAAGATCAGAGCAGAAATAAATGAAATAGAAACAAAACAATAGCAAAAATCAATAAAACTAAAAGCTGGTTCTTTGAGAAGATAAACAAAATTGGTAAACCTTTAGCCAGACTCATCAAGAAAAAGAGGGAGAGGACTCAAATCAATAAAATTAGAAATGAAAAAGGAGAAATTACAACAGACACCACAGAAATACAAAGCATCCTAAGAGACTACTACAAGCAACTCTATGCCAATAAAATGGACAACCTGGAAGAAATGGACAAATTCTTGGAAAGGTATAACCTTCCAAGACTGAACCAGGAAGAAATAGAAAATATGAGGAGACTAATCACAAGTAATGCAATTGAAACTGTGATTAAAAATCTTCCAACAAACAAAAGTCCAGGACCAGATGGCATCACAGGTGAATTCTATCAAACATTTAGAGAAGAGCTAATACCGAACCTTCTCAAACTCTTCCAAAAACTTTCAGGGGAAGGAACACTCCCAAACTCATTCTATGAAGCCACCATCACCCTGATACCAAAACCAGATAAAGGTACTACAATAAAAGAAAATTACAGACTGATATCACTGATGAATATAGATGCAAAAATCCTCAACAAAATACTAGCAAACAGAATTCAACAGCACATTAAAAGGATTATACACCATGATCAAGTGGGATTTATCCCAGGGATGCAAGGATTCTTCAATATATGCAAATCAATCAATGTGATACACCATATTAACAAACTGAAGAATAAAAACCATATGATCATCTCAATAGGTGCAGAAAAAGCTTTTGACAAAATTCAACACCCATTTATGATAAAAACTCTCCAGAGTGTAGGCATAGAGGGAATCTACCTCAACATAATAAAGGCCATAGACAACAAACCCACAGGAAACATCACTGGTGAAAAACTGAAAGCATTTCCTCTAACATCAGGAAGGAGACAAGGATGTCCACTCTCGCCACTATCTTTCAACATAGTTTTGGAAGTCCTAGCCATGGCAGTCAGAGAAGAAAAAGGAATAAAAGAAATACAAATTGGAAAAGAAGAAGTAAAACTGTCACTGTTTGCAGATGACATGATACTATACATAGAGAATCCTAAAGATGCTACCAGAAAACTACTAGAGCTAATCAATGAACTTGGTAAAGTTGCAGGATACTAAATTAATGCACAGAAATCTCTTGCATTCCTACACACTAATGATGAAAAATCTGAAAGAGAAATGAAGGAAACACTCCCATTTACCATTGCAACAAAAAAATAAAATACCTAGGAATAAACCTACCTAGGGAGACAAAAGACCTGTATGCAGAAAACTATCAGACACTGATGAAAGAAATTAAAGATGATACCAACAGATGGAGAGATACCTCATGTTCTTTTATTGGAAGAATCAATATTGTGAAAATGACTATACTACCCAAAGCAATCTACAGATTCGATGCAATCCCTATCAAATTACCAATGGCATTTTTTTACTGAACTAGAACAAAAAATCTTAAAATTTGTATGGAGACACAAAAGACCCCGAATAGCCAAAGCAGCCTTGAGGGAAAAACAGAGCTGGGGGAATCAGACTCCCTGACTTCAGACTATACTACAAAGCTACAGTAATCAAGACAATATGGTACTGGCACAAAAACAGAAATATAGATCAATGGAACAGGATAGAAATCCCAGAGATAAACCCATGCACCTATGGTCAACTCATGTATGACAAAGGAGGCAAGGATATACAATGGAGAAAAGACAGCCTCTTCAATAAGTGGTGCTGGGAAAACTGGACAGCTACATGTAAAAGAATGAAATTAGAACACTCCCTAACACCATACACAAAAATAAACTCAAAATGGATTAGAGACCTAAATGTAAGACCAGACACTATAAAACTCTTAGAGGAAAACTTAGGAAGAACACTCTTTGACATAAATCACAGCAAGATCTTTTTTGATCCACTTCCTAGAGGAATGGAAATAAAAACAAAAATAAACAAATGGGACCTCATGAAACTTAAAAGCTTTTGCAAAGCAAAGGAAACTACAAACAAGACGAAAAGACAACCCTCAGAATGGGAGAAAATATTTGCAAACGAATCAATGGACAAACAATTAATCTCCAAAATATATAAACAGCTCATGCAGCTCAATATTAAAAAAACAAACAACCCAATCCAAAAATGGGAAGAAGACCTAAATAGACATTTCTCCAAAGAAGACATACAGATGGCCAAGAGGCACATGAAAAGCTGCTCAACATCACTAATTATTAGAGAAATGCAAATCAAAACTACAATGAGGTATCACCTCACACCAGTTAGAATGGGCATCATCAGAAAATCTGCAAACAACAAATTCTGGAGAAGGTGTGGAGAAAAGGGAACCCTCTTGCACTGTTGGTTGGAATGTAAATTGATACAGCCACTATGGAGAAGAGTATGGAGGTTCCTTAAAAAACTAAAAATAGAATTATCATATGACCCAGCAATCCCACTACTGGGCATATACCCAGAGAAAACCACAATTCAAAAAGCCACATGCACCATAATATATTACAGCACTATTTACAGTAGCCAGGTCATGGAAGCAACCTAAATGTCCATCGACAGACGAATAGATAAAGAAAATGTGGTACATATATACAATGGAATATTACTCAGCCTAAAAAGGAACGAAATTGGGTCATTTGTAGAGACGTGGATGGACCTAGAGACTGTCATACAGAGTGAGGTAAGTCAGAAAGAGAAAAACAAATATTGTATATTAACTCATATATGTGGAATCTAGAAAAATGCTACCAATGAACTGGTTTGCAAGGCAGAAATAGAGACACAGATGTAGGGAACAAACGTATGGACACCAAGGGGGTAAAGTGGCTGTGGGGTGGTGGTGTGATGAATTGGGAGATTGGGATTGACATTTATACACTAATATGTATAAAATAGTTAACTAATAAGAGCCTGCTGTATAAAAAATTACAATAAAAATTTTTTTAAATGACATAGGGAATGATACAATACAAATTAAAAAAGCAGCCCATCTTAGAAAGGCCTCAGGAGTCAGGTATGCAAGATTAGGGAAATATTTTTCAATCTTATCAATTGCAGCAAATATTATTAACGTTGTTAAATATTTGTACAATTATCACAACATTTGCTTTTATATTCACCATCTTCCCTGATCTTTACCCGGCTCCTAGGAAGCAGATTTTAGTACAACTGCCCTGTTATAGGGGAGAGAATGGAGGCCCAGATAGATTGTGTGTCTTAGCAGAAGCCAGACTCACATCTCAACCTTTGGCTCCAAATTTCCTCCTCCTTCTTCTCCACCTCATGTCAAGTGCTAATAATAAGTGGAAAAAAAGATGTTAAAAAAAACACAAAATAAATGCTATTTATTCAAGTTCTTTCCTCCAAAAATCCGCACTCTAGGGTATCGGATTGTCTCCACATCCACACTCTGGGCTGGTCTTTATTCTAGATGCTTTGGTACTACCTGGTCAACCCCTCAGAGCTGTGATAATTATGCTAGATTATTATATAATTATGCCTGTGACCTATCACTTTTATAATACTGCCCCCAAACCTCCTCTCCCTTGTCCTTCACTGGTGAAGGATTTCATCAAAAGGGTGACCTCTTTTGCTCCCATTTCTCCAGAAGATTTTGGTTGGTTGGTCTTCCCACAAAGCTTTCCTTATGTCTGTTTCCCTGGCTTTAGGTAAGAGGGCTCCTTTCACTTTGCTCCCACTCTCAACTCTCTGTCTCCCTCTGGCCTTCTTTGACAGGAAGTTCTCATTCTCTACCTGTCGACCCCCAAAACATGGGGAGCATCTGAACACTTGTCCTGGCCAAGTGTTCCGTTGACTATAAAAAAGGGGGCCAAGCCCTCTCCTTTAACTGACAGAATCTAGAGTGAGCACAGCTGAGACCAAGACACTCACTTCACACTCCAAATTAGTCTACTCTTAAACTACTTATTTCTGTCCTCAAAAGGGTTCTTACAGCCCTGAGAAGAAAATAGAAAGGAGAAAAAGGCAAGATTATGCAACTAACTAGTTCTTCCAGTGATCCCAGGACCACTCACTTGGTCATCAGTTTTCCTTTAGGCTAAAGGCTCTGCCAGCCCTTGGCTCGTCCATTCTTTGAGCTTGGCTGGCTGCAAAGAGAAGGGAAGTTTATATTATGAAGCTTCAAAAGTGTCTGAAATTCTCCTTCAATTTCTCCAGCTTCCAGGCTTTCTGGTACCTGTCTTCTGCCCTTCATGTATTTTGAAATGAAAATAGCCCATAGATACAAATATTTACCAACACAGCTGTGGCACTGACTTTGGCTGACACACATGAAACAGGGCATCAGAAGCTTATCAGCAGCTCACAGCAGCCATGAGAAGGCTGGAGAAGCATGCTCGGTGATGGGCAGAAGTCAAGGCTTGTTTGGAGGGCTGGGAGGCAAAATCCAGGAGGTGGTCATAGAGTAGAAAGTTTCTTGAAGCACTACCGCTGTCATGGATGGGCCGTCAACCATCTTCTGTCTCTTTATCTCTTTGTTCAGGATTCAGATCCATTTCTCTTGTCCTTACCTGGGTCACGGTCCTGCCTTTTGGCTACAGGTAGGCAGGGTACTGCCAAACTGTTATCTAGTGGGGAAAAAGTGATTCCCCCAAGGAAGATAAATCATGGTCTTCTTGGGAAGGGAGAATTGATGCTTGATAGCAGTAAAACAGCCAGTGCCTGATATAACACTTTAACAACTATTAAAAATAGTTTAATATTCAAGAATAGAAACGAAGCATAGAAATGATACACGGAAAAGAGCAAGGTTGCACAGAGCTGGATCAACCATGCTGTAACTTAATTAAGAAGAGAACTTGGATTTCGTTTGCTAAACATTTTACAGACTGTTGAAGGAGTCAGTGGAAGACATTGTATGCACCGTGTTTAGTCTAAGTAAAGGCCTGGTACTCTCTAGCCACTTGCCCCAATTTCACCCATCATACTTGCCACCCAGAGGCGTCCCTAACTTGGAGCTAGTCTCCCAGCAACGGTGAGCTGAGCTCTGCTGAGCTTCGGCTTCAGATCACTGGAATCTTGGCTCTGCCCGTGGGGCCATGTCAACGATTTCTGATGTGGCTTCCATTATGACATGACCCACTTCTCATAGTGCCTTCCACCCTCAGACCAGTTGGATTTCTTATCCTCAGGTTTCCTCTTGGCCTCGAATGAGTTCCTCATTGTTGTATGGGTATTGTCAGTCTTCTTGTTCTGGGAAAGGTTCTGGGGAAGATAGCAGGTGTCCCGCCAGAAGCCAAGCCCTGTGTGCTAGTCATGAACTCAACAAAGTTGTGGAGAGAGCAGTGGTCCTGCCTTCTCCACGCCAGGGTGATAGGGAGCATGGAGTGGTCTGCAGAGACAGCTTCCTTGCCTGAGATAGGCTGGAATGAGACTTAATGGGATGAAACTTAACCAACCCCATGTACTCTCCTGTGAGAGGGGAGCTCATGCCAGTTATTTAGGGTTGCCTCTTCCTGGGGAATATCCTCTCCCACTAGCCTTAGAGGAGCCCAAAGCAGCCACTGGAATGGCCCTTGGATTTGTGTGTCTCCTTTTTACTTTTGAAAGTACATTCAGGGCTTTTACATTTCGTGGTATTTCTAACAACCCTACAAGGTGGGCAGGAGGCAGGTTTCTCTCTCTGCTATATGGATGTTGACATTAGACAGCCTGTGATACTCTGTCTTGGAGCAGAGCTTTGACTTGGTATTGCTCATGCAGTTTGACAACAGGGAAGCACAGGCAGTGGGAATAACCTTGCCTGGCATATCCGCACTAATACTCCTGAAAATAGGACTGCAACTTCTAACACCTCACTGAGGGGCTGGCATGGCTCTTCCATGGACACCTGGTTTTGTACCCCAGGTCACTGGGGAGAAACTGAGGAAGTAGATTACATGGTCTTTTTCTTTAAGGCGCTTTCAAGTAGTTTGGCCTCTTTGATTTATTCTGACACTGTAGACAAAATATCAGTGATATTTGTTCTGCTTCTTCTCTTAAGCAAATAGATAACTGAACAAACAAAACAACTTCCTTGACGCCGTGCACCATGTGGAGAAAGAGTCAGGTGTGTGAGGGTCACAGATCTCGGCAGCCTCAAACCCTCATGATACCAGAAAAGTCAGCTGACCCCTGGGAAGTCTCTTCCCTCACCATCCCAGCCCCCATCCTCCAGGACCCCGGCGCCATGAGACTCCAGACGGGGACGTGCCCGCTTCCTGGCATCTCTGGAGATTTTGAATGCTCCGGGCTTCCCGTGCTGCCTGTGCCGCTCACTGGGGTTATGAATCTGGGAGGCCATTGACCTTCCTGAACCCAAGCCTCCTTTTGCGTAAGGTGGGGTTGATCCCACCAGGTCTTTTGAGCATTATGAGCACTAAATGGCAAATCCATGGGGCACGTTAGGAGCTCAAGGACCATTCCCTGTTATCCCCATGGGACTCCTGCTGTTTCCGCCAGTTGTTCAAAGCATCTTCTCCCAAGGCTTGCCTCTGGGTGTGACAGTTGTTCTAAGCAGAGCGTGGGCGGGGGTTGGGGGCAGGTGGCAGATGCTGCCAAGTCCTGCTTGCTGGGTCTTTGCTACCTGGGGGCAGTGTCCCAGGCTACTGGTACCCCAGGTAACAGGGCTGGCCATGCAGTTGAGGGGAGGTGGGAGAAATGGGGGCATGCTCACCCAGTGCCCAGCAGGCTGAACAGGCCTGGGGTCTCCAGCCTCCCAGAGTTTTCAGAAAGCCAGTCGGGGCTCCTGTTAGGGCTTGGCCTGACCCTCCTGTGCTTTCCCTGCAGGACAAAGAAGTGAATCTGGAGCAGGTCCATCGGCGCATGAACAGTCTAATGGATGAAGACATTGCTCACAAGCAGATTTCCCCAGCGTCCATTGAGCTCTCGGCCCTGGAGATGGGGGGCCTGGCTCCCAGCCAGGCCTTGGAGCCAGCGCGGGAGTATCAGAACACGCAGCTCTCGGTCAGCACCTTCTTGCCGGAGCAAAGCAGCCACGGCACTAGCCGGACACTCTCGTCAGGGCCCAGCAGCAGCCTGCCTCTGCCACTGAGCAGTTCGGCCACCATGCCCTCCATGCAGTGCAAACACAGGTCGCCCAACGGGGGGCTGTTCCGCCAGAGCCCCGTGAAGACCCCCATCCCCATGTCCTTCCAGCCCGTGCCTGGAGGCGTCCTTCCGGAGGCCTTGGACACCTCCCACGGCACCTCCATCTGATCGCGCCGCCTGCCCTCCTGCCCACCCATCCACCCACCCGACCAGCAGAGCTTTTTAATACCAGAAAACAACACCACAAGCCACACACACACGTGCACACACACACAGAGACTCTTTCATTTTTCTTGTATATATGTGTAAATAATGACAGAATGGAGTGGGGTAAAAGTGTATTTTGAATATTCCCAATTTTCGAAGTCAGTAAAAAAAAAAAACCACAAAAACTGTATGAATGACTTTGTAAATTTTGTTCTATATGAATAAAAAGGCAAATTACTTGTGATCATTCTGAAGTGCCAAAGAAGCCCCCTGTTCCTGGGCCTTTCTGAGGGCGAGGGCAGGAGGAGCAATCAGATAAGGATGTCCCCTGCTGGCGGAGAGAGGAAGGTAAGCAGCCGGTCCCTTTAGAGGAGCCCCAATTGCTGCTTGCTGCCCTGTCCCATGGTTTCCTGCCATGTTCCTCCGCTCCTGGCCCTTGGTTCCCCTTAGTCCTCTCGGGTCGATAAAGGGTGAGCCTCAAGTCAGCGCTGGTCCGACCCCTGGGTCCCTGTGCTGTAGGGTGATCAACTGTGCCAGTCAGCCTGGGACTGAGGAGGCTCCCGGGACACAGGACAGTCCTGTTTGGTCACTCTACTGCATGTCACAGTGTGCTGTGGACCCGACAGAAGCACCAGGCCAATGCAACCGACTCTGAGGGCTCTGAGGCCGACATGCTCTAGGCTTATCCCGTTGGCCTTTTTTTTACTTTCTTTTCCTAATTGGAAGAATCAACAAGTGATGGAATCTGGGAGAAGGAGGGTAGGTCCCATCATTTCCTCTGGAGACTGGGCAGAGGTGGGCTTGGCCTTGTCTGTGGGGATAGGGAGATGTGGGGTGTGATGTGTGGATCAGGTGAGGTGGGAGGATGAGAAGCCAGGTAGGGGGAGGATATTCCCTTGGATGTGAGACCCGTGGTTTCAGGTAAAAGGATCCTGCTGGAGGAGTGGAGGGAGGTACCCCAGGTGAGCAGACTAGTGCTGTAGGTGATGGGAGTGCCCAGAGTAGATCAAAGGGATCATGTTGGTTCAGGTAAGAGGAAGCCTTAGCTCTGAGAGAAAGAACAGCATAACTTTGTGTGATGTGGAGACAAGTAATTCCCAGCCCCCAGGGAAGTAGCCCCAAAAGTAAAAGAATGTCTCTGGGTCTTAAACACTGCAGGCAGTCTGCCAAACAGGGCCGGAGCCCAGCATGAGCCCTCATACCCTGCTTTGCCACCTTCTCCAGACCAGAAACCCTCAAGCTGGGATGTAGCCCATAGCAGGGGCTCTCCTGGCTGATGGCATCATATAGTCTCAGATCCACAGGCCTATCCTGGAGCTGGTGAACCTGCTAGGAAACTCTGTTTCTTAAGCCGAAGACAACGTGACAGCCCTGCCTCCCTCCACTGCCCTTTTTGGGGCAATTAAACTATAGGACGAGAGAGGGAAAAAACAAAATCAAAGCAAAACACTAGGGGCAGAGTAATTCGAGTACTGTGAGCTGTACCTTCAAGCCCTTCTTCTGAAGACGAAGGTGATTCTGCTTTCCTAACCTGCCAGAATGTGGTGAACGCAGCCTACATCTGGCACCGGAAAGGGTGGGGCTCCCTCTCCCAGCAGCAATCAGGGGGCTAAGAGCTTGGATCTGTGGCCATGGAGAAATACAAAGTCCTATTGATTGCCTCTCCTCTAGCACTGTGGAATTACTCCAGAGATGTAGTTATGAGGGTGATAACTAGCTTGGGATTGATTTCTTTCCCGAAGTCCTACGTGACATGATTGAGCAGTAAGGAGTGGCTGCATCACACAGTCAGCTAAAAACACTCTGGGGAGGAGAGTGTTTACAATTATGTTATTTATCTGTGGATTCTGAGAATGGCCTGATATTCATGCTACCAAGGAGATCCACTGACATTTCTCCAGTCACAGCGTGTAGAGCCCAGACCTGGGTGCATGTAGATGGGGAAGCTTAGGTGGGCAAGGGTTACCCTGAGGGAGGACGGGCTTCATTTTCTTTCCATCAGCACTTTGAGGGGTCCTGCCCTGGATGGTCAAGTTTTCCTATGTATTTCTCTATTTTTTTAATCAAATTCTGGTCTCACTGCCTTATCTCACACCCAAGTCTGTTTTTTTTCGGGTTTTTTTTGTTTGTTTTTCTCCCTGAAATGATCTGTCTTCTGGGATATACCATGGGTATCTTCTTAGACAGTTTGCTTTGAATGGGTGTCAGGGAGAGGTGAGAGATTGTGTGTGTGTGTGTGTGTGTGTGTGTGTGTGTGTGTGTGTGTGTGTGTGTGTGTGAGAGAGAGAGAGAGAGGGGGGGAGAGAGAGAGGATGAGAGCAAGTGGATCTTTGAGGGAAAGGTATTTTGCTGATAAAAAAATATTAACACCTCATGGTGTTATTCTTCACCATGTTTATGTTATTTTTTAAAATTTCCTATTCTTGGCATGAGGGGAAATGATTGATATTCAAGCAAATTCTCTAGAAAAAAATTCTTCCCAACTCAGATTTCTGTGTCAGCTCAGAATGTATCTTTTTTTCACGCTTTGCTCTTTGGATTTATAACTCTGTTTAGACTATTCCATACATTTTAGGTATATTTTGTGCCTTCAGACACTGCAAATAATAATCAGCATTTGGATTAAAGTTGTTTAATAATAAAACTTGACTTTGCTCCCTATCCTCTTCTTCTGTGGGGGAAGAAATGCTATCTGCTTGTTCCTGGGCAGCAGCTGGATTCTGTCCCATTGGCGTGGACTGTTGTGAGTGAAACTTCGTAGGCCAAGTGGGTCTCAGACACGCCTAGGGGTGGAGGCATGCCCTCCTCACCCAGTGTGTATACAGAGCACCCTCACACCGACTGGGGAGCAATGAGAGAGCAGGCTGAGAAGTCATCCTAATCTTTGGTTAACCTAACAGCTTCCTGTGATATGTGACTTCTTGGAAAACTCCTTGGAGAAAATTGGGCCACACTCCATAGGGAAGTGTTCCCATGGCCTTGTGGAATGAACATCCTTTTAAGAGTTGGGTGGCTTTGTTTCTTCTCTCATCTCTACATCCACTCTGACCTTGGAGAAGTTGCTTCCTTGTGCTTTGGCCCTCAGGCTGTCATTCTTTGAGCACCCACAGCTTGCCTTCTCAATATTTGGCCCTCAGAGGGTCTGTGGGTACCATTTTCCAGTGAACATCCATATGCCCAGTCATCTCTCCCCAGGATCACCAGCCTGGGCCCTGGACCTCCAGATTCATATGCTCTCCAGACCTATCTTTTGCATCACAAGGTTCCCTTCTGACTTTTATGCCTTTGCAGGAGAAACAGCTCCACTGCCAGCCTTGGGCCAAAGAGGACTGACCTAAGGAGTTTGGTCTTCATGATCAAGTTTTCAACTTTTAGGCACTGAAAGGAGCCTGTCTGGCCCTTGCCCTTTTGTCCCCGCACCAATGAGAGGCTTCTCCAGTGTTGGGTGCAGGCTCCAAAGGCTGGGGGCAGGGAGGCAGAGAACCCTCAGGCATTCCCAGGTCATCTGGACAGACAGATGGATCTGGACAGGAATCCCAAAGGGTTCTATTTTCTTAAGAAAAAGCTGCCCAGTTCCTAAATTCCAGATCCTTCTAAATCTTGCCAAGGCGAAATGAATTCCATACTTAATCTTGTCTTTTCAAGCGCTGAAAGAAGACAAAGGACACATAAAGGGAGAAAAGACCACTGACCCTAAAGGCCACAATCACATGGAAGGAATATTCCGTTCCTCTGGTCTGTGCCTTCTCATTTTATCATCATAGGGGTGGGCAAGGTCCCATGGAAAACCTGGGTCTCTATGTGACAATATGCTTCCAAGACTAAGGGGTTACTTACTCATAGGCCTCTGCCTTCATTGCAGGAAACTTTCTAGAGAAACTCACCTTTCACTCCCACAGGTGAGTGCTCATGAATTAGCATCTATGTCTTAACAAAAGCTTTGTTTTGCTCTCCTAGCTTTGGCAACACAAGATTAGATAAAATTTCAAAATATTTTAACAGACCTTCCCTGATTATGAACACAATAAAAGAGACAGAATTTCTGTTCCTAATGTGACATGTTTTACATCTAAAATATTATTTTATTTCATACCATTAGTTGCTTTTAATAAATGAAATCATGCTTGATCCTTATTACTCTTACCCTTCATACCAGGAAACTTCAGATAGGTAACAATTTCCTGTGCCAATAACTTTAATTATTGTCTTTTTTTCCCCTCCCATTGGTATATAGTCAGAGGGATTATTTATGAGAGAAGTGCACACGTTCCAGATAAATCAGGTGAGCTAATAGTCACCTCCTACAAGGAAGGAAGGGACAATTGTCAGTGATATCAGACCCTCCCTCTAGCTTTCATTTTCTGACCTCTGAACTTGATATTGGGTGCTGAGCTCCAGAGAAAGGAGAGGGTCTCTCCACAGCAAGAAAAAAAAAAACTCCTGCTACAGAAATTTGCAATGGTCAATGGCCAGGATCTGGAAGAGGGAGCACCAGGGTGATCAGTCCAATGTGTCTCCGGGGGGGGCTCAGTTGCTGGCAGATTCAAGCATACAGTTGTTACGGACAACCAGGTATCCAAGCTCAGAGGGAAACAAAATAGCCACCAACACACTGAGACTTACCAACAAACACAATAAGGGTACACAGGCACACTGAGGTCCATGCACACACACTCACCATTGCAGGCGCAGGCATATAGAGTTTAAAAGCACACAGCAATGCACTTAGGTGATGGAAGCAGGTCCTGCTCCTCAGATCTAGGAAACAGAGTCCAGGAAAGAAAGAGGCTATTTCAGAGCTTTTCTGCCCAGTGCGCAGTCTCAGTGCAACCATCAGCCAAGTGGTGTTCGGAAATCAGCCGCTGTGGAGGGAGACGCATTTCCTGCAAAGTGGCTTCTCTCTGGCCAGGTGGCCCAGTGTGCAGTGAACTGTAACCAAACCATTATTCTGAAATCCTTCGGATTTTCAACCCAAATCCTTGAAATATGCAAAGAAATCTCAAGCATTCTCCAAGGCATCTAATTGTTTCCATATAAGAATAGACATGAGGTATAGGCAGACCTCAGAGATACTGCAGGTTTGGTTCCAGACCGCTGCAATAAAGTGAATATCACAATCAAACAAGTCACACGAATTTCCCATTGCATATAAAAGTTATGTTTACACTATATTGTAGTCTACTAAGTGTGCAATAGCATTATGTCTAAGAAAACAATGTACATACCTTAATTAAAAATACTTTATTGCTAAAAAATGCTAACCATCATCTGAGCCTTCAGGGAGTCATAACATCAAAGTGCAATAGTGACATCAAAGATCACTGATCACAGATCACTCTAACAAATACAATAATGATGACAAAATTTGAAATATTGTGAGACTTACCAAAATGTGACACAGAGACACGAAGTAAGCAAATGCTGTTGGGAAAATGGTGCCAACAGACGTGTTTGACACAGGGATGCCACAAACTTTTAATTTATAGCCAATGCAATATCTGCAGAGTGCAATAAAGTTAAGTGAAATACAATAAAACGAGGTCTGCCTGTATAGTGTTCCAGGGACTGTACTCTACCCTTTGCATACAAATGCCTTTTCATTCTCAGATCAGCGCTGCGAAGTAAAAATTATTATCCAAAATTTGTGGAAAGGGAAGGTGAGACTCAAAAAGGCATGGTCCCCAAACTGGTAAGTGATAGTGCTGGGATGCCTATTTCCTCATCTGTCTCAGTCTCGAGCACACGTTCCTGCCAGCACAGCTGGCTCTCCCTCGGTAGGGAGCACACCCGCTGTCTCTCAGCCACTGGACCTGTGCTGGCCTTCTCTGTCCCAAGGTATGGGGGAGCCAGCCCCACAAGGTCCCTCAGCTTCTGCATCTGCTGCTTCCTCTCCAGTGGCCTCAGGTGTGTTGGTGAGTATCTGCTTTTGCACCCCTGCTGTGGACGTGGCTAGCCTGGGCTAACAGGGTTATTCCTACCCACAGAGTCTAGGCCAGGTACATGCTGCATTGATTCAACTGCATTGAATCCAGAAATAAATCTGGGGAAAATTGACACCTCTCCATTCCTTACTTTCAACTTTTCTGTGTGCTTATATTTAAGGTGTGACATCTGTAAGCAGATTAAAGTTCTGTGTAAATGTGTGTATGTGGGGGGGGAGGTCTGTGTTTAATTTGGTATATTTCTTAAAATCTTTAATTGTAGTAATTAGTCCATTTGCATTCAATGTACTTGCTGATTCATTTGGGTTAGATGTACAATCTTATTTATTTATTTTTCTATTTGTCCCTCTTGTTCTATGTTAATTATCTTCTTTTTTGGCCTACTTTGTAGTCAAAATAATGCTTTGTCATTCAATATCTTTGTCTCTGCTAGCATGTTGGTTATACATTTTTATATCCTCTAAATTCTTAAAGGAATTACCCTAAAGATATAAATATGTATTTTTACCATGTCCAAGACAAAGTCAGCACCTTAAAACACTTTAATTCAATTTATTATTTTATTTCCCACCTTGTATTATTTTAATTCTACATATATTTTTGACAAGGGCCAGGAGAGGTGGTAAACATTTACCAAACAGAAGAACGTGCAGGGCACCATGTTCTTCTGGGGATGGAGAGATGCATAGAAATTCCTACGGAGATATCAAAGTATACTGTGGTAAGACTAAAATGAGGATGACCTCACATCCTCATCTGCCAGACACTGTCTCGGTTTATGCTTATTGTTCTAACAGAGTTACTAATGCACTTCAGTTAGAGGGGTAAATTATGTGGTCACTCTAGCTATCATGGATGTGGGGATGCTGAGTTCTTTGTGGCTGGGAATTGGGAACTGGTGGAGGGCCTGGAAGAGGAAGTCAGGGATAAGCTCTGAAGGGCCAAAGCAGTTTGAACTTCTGATAAAGTGCCTCCCAGGTAATGAGGAGCCACCAGGGAACTTAAGCAGTTAAAAGTCAAGTCAAGTCAAGTCACCTGGGGGTGCTGACTTTTTCCTAAGGCTCTCTCTAGCAGTGGATGAAGTGGTAGGATGGGAACAAAAGGTAGCAGGATCCTGAGGAGGTGCTGGCCATAGCTCAGAGAGTGAGAATAGGATTCTGAGCTGAGGCAGCAGCAGGGGAGGATGGAAAGGACAGAGATGGATTTGAGAAACATTACCCTTCATTTCCTATTACTGTTGCACCTGTTCAGTGACACCTGTACCCTGAATAAACCCAACCACCTATTTTCTCTATTCCTACACCCAGACAGTGGAGCACAGGTGACGTAAGCTGCACAGCAGAGCAGATCGCTGTCCTTATAAATTCATGATCACCAGTCTCAAGGAGACCTGAAAATTCTACTAGGACCATCTGACCAATTCAATCTTCATTTTCCCCAGAAACTGTTCACATTTTAGAAATGCATGGTTTGTGACCACCTAGAGGGGTGGGATAGGGAGGGTGGGAGGGAGGGAGATGCAAGAGGGAAGAGATATGGGAACATATGTATAACTGATTCACTTTGTTATAAAGCAGAAACTAACACACCATTGTAAAGCAATTATACGCCAATAAAGATGTTAAAAAAAAAGAAATGCATGAACATGCCTCCTCTCCCCTCTCAACATTTTTAAAATTAAACTTAAAATTTTTTTGATACAATTATAGACTATGTAGTTGTTAGAAATAATACAAAGAGATCCAATGACCCTTTAGTCAGTTTCCTCTAATGGTGACATGTTGCAAAACTGTAGTACAACATCACACCTAGGATACGGACATCAGTACAGCCAAAATAGAACACATTTTCACCATCGCAGGACTCTTCGTATTCTTCTTGAAGAGAATAGCCACAGCTGTTGGTAGCTGGTAGGCTGGGCTGTATCTAGGGGCGTGTCCCAAGGTGGCCAGGCCAGAAAGTCTTTAGGCAGCCTGTCAGCTGATGGCTAGCCACATCCACTTTCCTATGCCTCTTCTTAGCTCCTGGCAACCACTAATCTTTTCTCCATTTCCACAATTTTGTCATTTCAAGAATGTTACATATGTGGAATAATGCCATATGTAACTTTTGGGGATTGGCTTTCATCACTCAGCATAATTCTCCAGAGATTCTTCCAAGTTGTTTTGTGTATTAATATTTGATACATTTTATTGCTGAGTTCATGACTCAGCAATGGATATACCACTGTTATTTTAACTATTCACCCATTAAAGGACATCTGAATGCTCACAGTTTTTGCCTGTTACAAATAAACCTGCTATACAGACACACATGTACAGATTTTAATGTGAACCTAAGTATTCATTTTTATGGGATAAAAATCCAGGAGTGCAACTGCTGGCTTGCAGTCGCTGTGATAGCTACAAGTTGGTTTTATAAGAAACTACCATCTGTATGGGCATTCTTTCTTTGTTCCTGGTTTATTTTTTGACCATTAAGTATAATGTTAGGTGTAGATTTTTTTGGTAGATGTTCTTTATCAAGTGGGAAAAGTTTCTATCCCTGTTTTCCTGAGTGTTCTTGTATTTTTATGTATGTGATGGGTTAGTTATGTTTCTTGACTTTGAAGAAGTGGCCTTCTGTAGGAGATGTCCTATGCGTCCTAGCAGCCCATTCACTCTCGTCACCCGAGCTATATGCTCTAGGGATTCCCCCTAAGAGGGCTGAGGGCGGCCTTCTGTTGTGACAGGCTGACTATGCGGGTGGTCTGGTAGGCTTGGGTGGCCCCTAGTCCGGTTGGTTGCTAGGTCCTACCTTGTGGGGATGCTGCCGGCTGCTGGTTAGTGGAGCCTGGTCGTGAGGGGTCTGACTGCGAACACCTGAGAGCCCCGGGGCTAGTGCTGGCTCACAGGTGGGTGGAGTCAGGATCTTTGGGGCTGTTGCCCGCCCACTGGTGGGCGGAGCTGACCCTTGGCCCTCTAGTATACTGGCTGGGCTGTATCTAGGGGCGTGTCCCAAGGTGACCAGGCCAGAAAGTCTTTAGGCAGCCCGTCAGCTGATGGCTAGGGTTGTGTCCCTGCCCCGTTAGTTGTTTGGCCTGAGGTGTCCCGGCACAGGCTGTTCGGTGGCGCCAGGTTTTAGCGCTAATGAGCTGAAGGGAGGAGCCCACGAAAGCGCAGCCAGTACCGGCTTTCACGCGGAAGAAAGTTCCGAAGTATGGCTGCCGCCAGCGTCTTTCTCTCCAGCGTGAGCCACCCCCTCTTTCAACTGGGAGACTCTTCTGGGCCAGCAGGTAGGTCCAGCCCAGGCGCCTATCAACTTACTGCTTTTGTCCTGGGTCCTGGTGCACGTGAGGTTTTGTGTGCGCCCTTTAAGAGTGAAGTCTCTATTTACACCCTCTTATCCCCCCCCAACGCTGGCCCCTGTGGGGCTCCCAACGTTAAGCCCCGCTGGCCTTCAAAGCCAAATGCTCTGGGGGCTTGTCTTCACGGTGCAGGACTCCCAGGCTGGGGAGCCCAACGTGGGGCTCAGAATTCTCATTCCTGTGGGAGAACCTCTGCACTATAATTATTCTCCAGTGTGTGGGTTGCCCGCCTGGGGATATGGGACTTGATTATATCTGGAGTCCACCCTTCCTGCTGGTCTCATTGTGGGTCCTTTGTGTCTTTAGTTATAAAAGATCTTTTCTGGTAGATTCTGGTCTTTTTCATTGATGTCTGTCTTGCAGATAGTTGTGGTTATGTTACGGGGCCCTTTCCAGATTCTTGGAGAGCAACATCGTAGAAATAATTATCACTTCCACAAGACTCTTAGGCAAGCAAAGCTTTTTACTGAAAGAGATAGCAGATGCACAAAAGAGAAGGCAGAAAAAAAAAGTACCAGCTCCCCAAGTAGAATGGGCGAGTTGCTTTTATAACTAGAGGGGGAGGGTTTGTGTCATGATCACTGATAATTTCCCTAAATCCTCACACCTGTGATCAGCAGCAGGTGGCTCCGTGGTGCCTGTCAGGAATAGGGAGCATTTCTATGAGCAGAAAGAAATGCATGAAAATTTTCTGCAAGAAAGCACAGGAACAGATAAGGTTAAAATTTATAGTTGAACCTGTCTCTTGGCAACTAAGTATACTTGTTAGTGTAGCAGAGATAAAGTTAATCTTTTATTCCTGCAAGCATGGTTTTTGTCTCTGGGACTCAGGCCCTCAAGGCCTTTGCTCTTTAGCTTGCAAGGCCTGTTTTGCCCAAGGCCATTCCCCTTTTCCAAAATGGTTGTTCTCTTGTCTTCCTGTCTCAATTTTGGTGTGTTCCTGGAAGGAGGTGAGCTAGGGTCTTTCTACCATCTTGGCCAATCTCCTTCCTGAGTTTTTTTGTCGTGGGTGTTGAATTTAACCAAATGCTTTTTCTGCCTTGACTCATATGAGTGCATGATTTTTTTTCCCCTTTAACTATTTAATATGGTAGATTGCATTGATTAATTTTCAAATACTGATCTATCCTTAAATCCCAGGAAAAACCTCACTCGTAATAGTATAATTCTTTCAATACATTGCTGAATTTTATATACTAATATATTTTTAAGCATTTTGTATCTATCTTTAAGGGATAAATATACCTGTAGGCTTTTGTTTTTGGATTTGGGTTTTGGTTCTGTCTCTGTTTTGTCTTGGTATCAGGTAACAGTAGCTTCATAAAATTAATTAGTACTGTTTTCTGGGAGTGATTGTGTACAATGGGTATTAATTCATCTTAAATATTTGATAGAATTCATCGGTGAAATCTTCTGGGTCTGCATTTTTGGGGGGTGATAGTTAAATTAAAAAATCAATTTCAGGACTTCCCTGGTGATGCAGTGGTTAAGAATCTGCCTGCCAGTGCAGGGGGCACAAGTTCGAGCCCTGGTCTGGGAAGTTCCCACATGCCATGGTGCAACTAAGCCCGTGTGCCACAGCTACTGAGCCTGTGCTCTAGAGCCTGCAAGCCACAGTACTGAGGCCACGTGCCACAACTGCTGAAGCCCGTGCACCTAGAGCCCATGCTCTGCAACAAGTCACCGCAATGAGAAGCCCGCGCACTGCAACGAAAAGTAGCCCCCGCTTGCCGCAACTAGAGAAAGCCTGCAACGAAGGCTTCGTTGCTGCAACAGCAACAAAGACACAAGGCAGCCAAAAAAAGAGAAAAAAAATCAATTTCATTAATTATCCATTAAAATTATGTTTCATATTGGATGAACTGTAATAATTTTTGCTTTTTGAGGAATTGATCCATTACACCGAAGTTGTCAAATGATGTTTTGTAGAGTTATTTATATTATTCCCTTTTTATCCTTTTGAAGTTGACAGGGTCTGTAGTGATATCTTCGGTTTTATTCCTGATATTGGTAATTTGTGTCTTTTCATTTTTGTCAGTGTTGCTAGAGATTTGTCAGTTTTATTGATCCTCTCAAAGAACCAGATCTTGGTTTCATTGATTATCTGTTTTTCTGTATGCAATGTTATTTATTTATGTTATTTTCTTTGTTGTTTCCTTCCTGTTGATTGTTGTGGGGTTTTTTTAAAAGGATTATTTATTTATTTATTTATTTTTGGCTTTGTTGGGTCTTCATTTCGTGCGAGGGCTTTCTCTAGTTGCAGCAAGCAGAGGCCACTCTTCATCGCGGTGCGGGGGCCACTCTTCATCGCGGTGTACGGGCCTTTCACTATCGCAGCCTCTCTTGTTGCAGGGCACAGGCTCCAGACGCGCAGGCTCAGTAGTTGTGGCTCATGGGCCTAGTTGCTCCGCGGCATGTGGGATCTTCCCAGCCCAGGGCACGAACCCGTGTCCCCTGCATTGGCAGGCAGATTCTCAACCACTGCGCCACCAGGGAAGCCGTGTTGTGGGGTATTTTTCCCCCTCTGGGTTCTTGAGGTGCAGACTTACATTGTTTTGAGACTTTTCCTCTTTCTAGTGTATGTATTTAGTGTTAATTTTTTTCTCTTAGCACTGCTTCCTCTGTGTCTCACAAATTTTGATTTTCCAATTCAATGAATTTTTTAAAAATTTTGCTAGGGATTTTCTCTTGGATCTTTGGTTTATTTAGAAGTATATTATTTAGTTTCAAAGTGTTTGGAAATTTTCTTGTTATATTTACGTTATCGATTTCTAGTTTGACTCTTGTAGTCAAAGAACACACTCTGTATGGTTTCAATTTTTAAAAATGTGTCAAAGGTTATTTTATAGCCAAAGATATTTTTATGGTCTATCTTGATATGTGTTTTACAGTAACTTGAAAATAATGTGCATTCTGTTGTTGTTGGGGGAGGTGTTCTATACATGTTGATTAAATCTTGTTGATTGACCATGGCTCTTCCATTTCCTTGCTGATTTTTTTGTTTAGTTGCTGTATTGATTGTGGAGAGGGGCATATTAGAGTCTACAACTATAATTGTGGATTCGTCTATTTTTCCTTTCAGTTCTATCAGTTTTTCTTCACATATGTTGCAGCTCTATTTTTTTGTTAATATGCATATATCTTTAGGATTTCTATGACATCCTGGTGGATTGACCCTTTCTAAATCATATTATGTCCCTGTCTGTCTCTGGTAATAAATTTCTTTGCTCTGGATCTACTTTATCTGATAGTAATATATGCACAACTGCTTTCCTTTGATTAATGTATACATGATATAACTTTTCCATTCTTTTACCCTCAACTTGCCTACATCATTATTTTTGTAGCTTAAAAAAAATAAACAGCATATAATTGGGTTATATTTTAAAATCTACTCTGCAAGTATTTGTCCTTTATTATAATTATACGTTTGCTAGGGCTTAAGTCCATCATTTCTTTTTCTCTTTCTTCTCTCTCTCTTTTCCATTTCTTTGTTTCCTTTTACTTTTTCCTCCTTTCCTATGGCTTATGGGAGCTTTTTTTCAAGTTATAATTCCATTTTTATACAGCATTTTTTGTTAATATTTTAAATTTAATTTTATTTATTTTTTTATTCGGCAGGTTCTTATTAGTCATCCATTTTATACACATCAGTGTAGACATATCAATCCCAATCTCCCAGTTCATCACACCACCACCGCCATCCGCCACTGCTTTCCCCCCTTGGTGTCCATACATTTGTTCTCAACATCTGTGTCTCAATTTCTGCCCTGCAAAACAGTTCACCTGTACCATTTTTCTAGGTTCCATATTAATGCATTAATATGCAATATTTGTTTTTCTCTTTCTGACTTACTTCACTCTGTATGACAGTCTCTAGATCCATCCACGTCTCTACAAATACCCAATTTCATTCCTTTTTATGACTAATATTCTATTGTATATATGTACCACATCTTCTTTATCCATTAGTCTGTCGATGGGCATTTAGGTTGCTTCCATGACCTGGCTATTGTAAATAGTGCTGCAATGAACATTGGGGTGCATGTGTCTTTTTGAATTATGCGTTTCTCTGGGTATATGCCCAGTAGTGGGATTGCTGTGTCATATGGTAATTCTATTTTTAGTTTTTTAATGAACGTCCATACTGTTCTCCATAGTGGCTGTATCAATTTACATTCCCACCAACACTGCAAGAAGATTTCCTTTTCTCCACACCCTCTCCAGCATTTGTTGTTTGTAGATTTTCTGATGATGCCCATTCTAACTGGTGTGAGGTGATACCTCATTGTAGTTTTGATTTGTATTTCTCTAATAATTGGTGATGTTGAGCAGCTTTTCATGTGCCTCTTGGCCATCTGTATGTCTTCTTTGGAGAAATGACAGTTTAGGTCTTCTGAACATTTTTGGATTGGGTTGTTTGTTTTTTTAATATTGAGCTGCATGAGCTGTTTATATATTTTGGAGATTAATCATTTGTCCGTTGATTCATTTGCAAATATTTTTTCCATTCTGAGGGCTGTCTTTTCATCTTGTTTGTAGTTTCCTTTGCTTTGCAAAAGCTTTTAAGTTTCATGAGGTCCCATTTGTTTATTTTTGTTTTTATTTCCATTCCCCTAGGAGGTGGATCAAAAAAGATCTTGCTGTGATATATGTCAAAGAGTGTTCTTCCTGTTTTCCTCTAAGAGTTTTATAGTGTCCGGTCTTACATTTAGGTCTCTAATCCATTTTGAGTTTATTTTTGTGTATGGTGTTAGGGAGTGTTCTAATTTCATTCTTTTACATGTAGTTGTCCAGTTTTCCCAGCACCACTTATTGAAGAGGCTGTCTTTTCTCCATTGTATATCCTTGTCTGCTTTGTTATACATGAGTTGACCATAGGTGCGCGGGTTTATCTCTGGGATTTCTATCCTGTTCCATTGATCTATATTTCTGTTTTTGTGCCAGTACCATATTGTCTTGATTACTGTAGCTTTGTAGTGTAGTCTGAAGTCAGGGAGTCTGATTCCTCCAGCTCCGTTTTTTTCCCTCAAGGCTGCTTTGGCTATTTGGGGTCTTTTGTGTCTCCATACAAATTTTAAGATTTTTTGTTCTAGTTCAGTAAAAAAATGCCATTGGTAATTTGATAGGGATTACATCGAATCTGTAGATTGCTTTGGGTAGTATAGTCATTTTCACAATATTGATTCTTCCAGTAAAAGAACATGAGGTATCTCTCCATCTGTTGGTATCATCTTTAATTTCTTTCATCAGTGTCTGATAGTTTTCTGCATACAGGTCTTTTGTCTCCCTAGGTAGGTTTATTCCTAGGTATTTTATTCTTTTTATTGCAGTGGTAAATGGGAGTGTTTCCTTAATTTCTCTTTCAGATTTTTCATCATTAGTGTATAGGAATGCAAGAGATTTCTGTGCATTAATTTTATATCCTGCAACTTTACCAAGTTCATTGATTAGCTCTAGTAGTTTTCTGGTGGCATCTTTAGGATTCTCTACGTATAGTATCATGTCATCTGCAAACAGTGACACTTTTACTTCTTCTTTTACAATTTGTATTCCTTTTGTTTCTTTTTCTTCTCTGATTGCCGTGGCTAGGACTTCCAAAACTATGTTGAATAATAGTGTTGAGAGTGGACATCCTTGTCTCATTCCTAATCTTAGAGGAAATGCTTTTAGTTTTTCACCATTAAGAATGATGTTTGCTGTGGGTTTGTCGTATATGGCGTTTATTATGTTGAGGTAGATTCCCTCTATGCCCACTTTCTGGAGAGTTTTTATCATAAATTGGTGTTGAATTTTCTCAAAAGCTTTTTCTGCATCTATTGAGATGATCATATGGTTTTTATTCTTCAATTTGTTCATATGGTGTATCACACTGATTGATTTGTGTATATTGAAGAATCCTTGCATCCCTGCGATAAATCCCACTTGATCATGGTGTATGATGCTTTTAATGTGTTGTTGGATTGTTTGCTAGTATTTTTTTTGAGGATTTTTGCATCTATATTCACCAGTGATACTGGTCTGTAATTTTCTTTTTCTGTAGTATCTGTGTCTGGTTTTGGTATCAAGGTGATGGGGGCCTCATAGAATGTGTTTGGGAGTGTTCCTTCCTCTGCAATTTTTTGGAAGAGTTTGAGAAGGTTGGGTGTTAGCTATTCTCTAAATGTTTGGTAGAATTCACCTGTGATGCCATCTGGTCCTGGACTTTTGTTTGTTGGAAACTTTTTAATCACAGTTTCAATTTCATTATTTGTGGTTAGTCTCCTCATATTTTCTATTTATTCCTGGTTCAGTCTTGGAAGTTTATACGTTTCTAAGAATTTGTCCATTTCTTCCAGGTTGTCCATTTTATTGGCATAGAGTTGCTTGTAGTAGTCTCTTAGGATGCTTTGTATTTCTGTGGTGTTTGTTGTAAGTTCTCCATTTTCATTTCTAATTTTATTGATTTGAGTCCTCTCCCTCTTTTTCTTGATCAGTCTGGCTAATGGTTTATCAATTTTGTTTATCTTCTCAAAAAACCAGCTTTTAGTTTTATTGCTCTTTGCTATGGTTTTCTTTGTTTGTATTTCATTTATTTCCACTCTGATCTTTATGATTTCTTTCCTTCTGCTGACTTTCGGTTTTGTTTGTTCTTTTTTCTCTAGTTCCTATAGGTGTAAGGTTAGATGGTTTATTTGAGATTTTTCTTGTTTCTTGAGGTAGGCTTGTATAGCCATAATCTTTCCTCTTAGAACTGCTTTTGCTGCATCCCATAGGTTTTGGATTGTCGTGTTTTCATTGTCATTTGTCTGTAGGTATTTTTTTATTTCCTCTTTGATTTCTTCAGCGATCTCTGGGTTATTTAGTAACCTATTGTTTAGCCTCCTTGTGTGTTTTTTGTTTTTTTTTTTTTTTTTTTTACTTTTTTTCCCCTGTAATTGATTTCTAATCTCATAGCATTGTGGTCAGAAAAGATGCTTGATATGATTTCAATTTTCTTAAATTTACTGAGGCTTGATTTGTGCCCGAAGATGTGATCTATCCTGGAGAACGTTCTGTGCACACTTGAGAAGAAAGTGTAATCTGCTGTGTTTGGATGGAATGTCCTATAAATATCAGTTGCGTCTATGTGGTCTGTTGTGTCATTTAAAGCTTGTGTTTCCTTAGTAATTTTCTGTTTGGATGATCTGTCCATTGGTGTAAGTGAGGTGTTAAAGTCCCCCACTATTATTGTGTTACTGTCGATTTCCTCTTTTATAGCTGTTAGCAGTTGCCTTATGTATTGAGGTGCTCTTATGTTGGGTGCAAGTATATTTATAATTGTTATATCTTCTTCTAGGATTGATCCCTTGATCATTACGTGTCGTTCCTTGTCTCCTGTAACATTCTTTATTTTAAAATCTATTTTATCTGATATGAGTATTGCTACTCCAACTTTCTTTTGATTTCCGTTTGCATGGAATATCTTTTTCCATCCCGTTACTTTCAGTCTGAATGTACCGGGATTCCTTCTTTTATTATCTTCTTTCTGTTTAGAGAACTTCCTTGTCATTCTTTTAGGATAAATCTGTTGATGAAAAATTCTCTTAGTTTTATTTTATCTGAAACTGTCCCAGTTTTGTCCCCTTTCCTGAAGGATATTTTTGCTGAATATATGGCCTTTTGGCCTCCATGGTTTCTGATGAGAAACTCACTGTTATCCCAATTGGTTTTCCTTTCTAGGTAAGGTGATCTTGGTCTCTTGTTAATTCCAATATATTTTCTTTGTCTTTAGTTTTCATATGTTTGACTATGGTGTGTCTTTATCTGGATTCCTTTGATTTATCCTGTTTCAAATTCAGTCAGCTTCTTGAGCCTATAGGTTTATGTCTTTTGTGAAATTTGGAAAGTTTTTAGCCATTATTTCTTCAAGAACTATTTCAATCCTGTCTTTTCTTCTCTCTTCTGGGACTCTGGTGACATGAATGTCATATATTTTTATGACGTCCTGCTGGTCCTTGAGGCTCTGTTCATTTTTATTGCAGGCTATTTTCTTTCCTTTGTTCAGATTGAGTAATTGTTATTGTTCTGTCTTTATGTCTATTGATTTCCTCTGATCCCTACTTTCTGCTGTTTAGCCCACCATTGAGGCTTCTTTGCTTGTTTGTTTTTTTACCTTTGTTATTGTATTTCTCAGCTCTAAAATTTCCATTTGGTTTTTAGTTATATCTTCTATTTCTTTGTTGAGATTTTCTATTTCTTGGCTGAGACTTTCTTTTTCTTTTCTTCATTTTTAAAAATTTATTTCAAGTTCAGTGCTAATAGCTCATTGAAGCCTTTTTTAATGATACTGGCTTTAAAACCTTTGTCAGATACTTCTAACATCTCTGTCTTCTCAGTGTTGGCACCTATTGATCATCTTATTCCATACAGTTTCCTAGTTCTTGGTATAATGCATGCTTTTCAATGGAAATCTAGACATTTGGTATATTATGCTATAAAGCTCTGGTTTTTATTTAAACCTTTTGCTTTAGCTGGCTTCCTCTCACTGATACTGCTCTGGTAGGAGAAGGTATAGGCCCTGCCTGGCTACTTTCATATAGGAGTAGAAAGTCACGTTCAGCACTTGGCCTCCAATGACATCTGACATTGGAGGACTCTGTTAACTTTTGGTTGGTGGTGGAAGTTTCAGCTTCACTGACACCATGGTGGGGGTTGCCTCATTACTGTTGGGCAGTCCTGAAACTCCTGACTCTCTAACAGGTCTCCTTGAATACCTCCCAGTTATAAGGGAGAAGGGTAACATTTTTCTTTTGTTCCCTACTTGGCCTTTTCTGTTAGCACCCTGGTGGGAGGAGAGGTGCTTTGTTACAATCTGACAACGGTAGAAGTCTAGACTCCCCACTTTGCTTTTGTTGGCATGGGTAGAGGTGGAGCCACAATTTTTTTCTGTTATGTTTCATAATAGTGAAGCAGTTATTGTCCATAGTTTTCTGTCTTGATAGACTATCCACTTCCTGGTCCTTTGCTTAGAGAGAGCAGGGTTTTACGGAAGCTGTTTCTGTCTGTGCCTATTAGTGTTCCCAGGTTGTCTGCTCCTTCAGCTCCATGGCTAGGATATATGAGACAAAATAGAAAACCCAGGGAACTCACTGCCCCCAATCTCCCCCGCTTTTTTTATTGCTATAACAGAGAAGTTTTCCCATCTGGGAGCTAAGGCCAAACCTCCTACTGAACACTAGATCCTATCCACTCCTGCTTCCCTAGGAGCATTAAAATGTAGATTGTCTTTCCTTTCCCTTTTACATAGATTCCTCCCGTAACTAGATTTTTCTGCTAGCTTTTAATTGTGCACAAGTCGTGTCTTGGTCTCACATTCCCTCTGGTTCCGCTCTTCTTTCTTTGAATTTCTCAAAAGAAAATGTCCTTATTTTTCTATCTCCTATCTACCATTCAACCATTCCAATGTGGGTTTTGTTCCCATAATTGCACCTCCAAGTGGCTCTACTGTATATCATGTTTCTTGAACTCCTAGCACCTTTTGGCTCTGAAAGTCACTTTCTGCCCTTAGCTTCTGTGAGGCAGCACTCTGCTGGTTTTTCTCTTCTCTTGCCATTTCTCTGTTTTCTGAGCTCATTCTCTTCTACCCTACCAGTAAATGCTATTCTCAGAGCTGAGTCGCATGCTCTCTTCTCAGATCTTTCAAGTTTTCTCCCCAGATCGTCTACCAAGACAGAAAACTACCCTGGTCATTTTCATTTATACCATGACTCCAGTTATTATCTTTACAGATAGCTCACACATTTATATCCAGCCTTATCTCTCCTCTGAGTTTCATACTTGTATGATCTCTCTTGGAAGGCTGAAAGTCTCTGCAAGCCAATATGTCCTGAAATGAAATCAAGATCTCCTTAGCAATCCCCCATACTCTTAATCCTCTTCCCCTGTTCTCTGAGTCAGTGAATGGGACCATGATCCATCCAGTTATAAAAGTCAGAAAACTATATAGGAATCTTTTTCTTTATCTTCCATATTCTGTACATCACTGTATACTGTTGATTTTACCTCCCAAATAACTCACAAACGTATCTTGTCTGCAGTCCCACTGCCCTCACACTGATCTGAGACACCATCACATCTCTCCTGTCATGGCTATTGCCATGGCTCCCTAAACATTCCCAGCGTCTACTCTTGCTCCTTGTCAAGCTGGTTGCCACACAGTAGCTGGAGTAGTTTTTTCAAAATTTAAATTAGATTCCCTGTCTTTCTCTGTCTCTCTCTGTCTCTCTCTGTCTCTCTGTCTCTCTGTCTCTGTCTCTGTCTCTGTCTCTCTCTGTCTCTCTGTATCTCTCTCACACACACACATATACACTTCATGCCCCAAATCTGTAGATGCCTCCATTGTCTTGCCAGTACTCTTAGAACAGAAACATGATTTAGTTACGTAGTTTAAAGCTCAGTTTGGTCAGCTTCTCCCCTAACCTTCAGTCTCACTTTGTACTATTTTCTCCCAGTTTCTGCTTCAGCCACACTGGCCTTTCAGTAACAAGGTTGCTCCATGGTGCTTCTGCCCCAGGGGATTTGCCTGTGTGTCTCTGCCTGAGTCCATTTATCCTCTTCTATTCAACTCTTTATCTTTTCCTCTTCCTTCAATTCCTGGCTCAGTCATCATTTCCTGAATCATCTTTGCAGTGTTTTATTTATTTGATGCTTAAAGTATTTATGCCCAGACCCCTCCGTTAGATTTTCAGATGCATGAAGGCAGAGACTGTCATTTACTGCTTATCCTTATATCCCTTGTGTAGCCCAATACCTCACAGAGTCACTGTGTTACACAAAATATAGGATGTCCCTGGAGTCATGCATTGCTATAGCTGGAATTGTTTACTTCACACACAAAGGATTTAAAATAAATACTGTAGGATGAATGAATGAGAGTAAATCAATGAGACTTAATATTGAATTGGGCATATGTATAGGAGTAACTGATAAAAAAAGTAAATTGTCATTCTTAAGTGTTGACCTTAGGCAATATGATTAATGTTAATGCCATTAACAAAAATGGAGATCACGAAAACAATTTTAGGAGGAGGAAGTTGGGTTTACTCTTTGACATATAATTTTTGCTATATAAGTGCAGATCTCCAGTGTTCAGTTGAGGTCTGGACTTGGGAAATTGGTTTTGGAATCATTAGCTTATAGATGGTATTTGTAGTCATATGTGTAGATAAAATCTATTCAGTGGAGCGGGGGAACTGGCTCACCCTAAGATTACAAATGCGTTATCACAGAAGTCACAGAGGAGGAGGTTTCAGAAGGAGGGTGTGATAAACACTATTAGAAGGTGCACATTTCAATTAAGATGAAGAACTGGAGTGGAGATTATAGATTTAGTCTTTCCAGAGTGGCCACAGGAAGATGGCAGGGGACTTGGGAGTGAACGGAATGATTGATGATAAACATAAAGACACAGCGGACACTTAATGGCAAGGCATGATCCACGGAGATTTTTGACAAAGTGGGGTCCTTCTGAAAACCAGGATATTTGAAATCTGAGGGACAGGTAGGGGACAGAAATAGGGCAAGTAAGGGGATTTCAGAGCAAAGATGACAGAGTTCATGCTTAATGATCTCAATTTTCTCAGTGACACAGACCACTTACTCCTCAGCAGAGAAGATAAGGGCAGGAGCCTGGTGGAGTGCCTGGCGATGAAGACAAGACTGAGGGTCATTGCTGCGGGGAACAGGAAAGGGAGTCAGCTTGAGCAGGATAAAGGATTTGGAGTGAGGCAGGAAGCTCAAGACAGCTGAGCTCATACGTGTGTACTCCATTCAAGTCAGTGGCACTCCGCATCCCCAGGCCAGCCAAGGGAAAAACAGGTGGTTGTACTAATCCAGGTCTGGACATCATCAGAGTCAGTGCTGAGGAAGATTAAGGGATCAGGGGAGTGGAGGAAGTTGGAATGACTTGTAGTCATGTAGCTGAAATGACTGACAACAGCAAGGAGGTTGATAGGGAAGGAAGTGAAGCTGGACTGAGGTTGATGGGCTGGAAAGATACAGCAGGATTCTGAGAGTGGAATTCTCCATGAGGCTTAAGTTAGGGCAGTTCTGCTGAGTCAGGTGAAGAGAGAAACTGTAGTCAGACACTGAAAGATTAAATTAGAGATTGCAGCAAAGAAGCAGTGTGAAACCGATAAAAATATATACTTTGATGGTAGACACACCTGTGCATAAATCTTGTCTCTTAGATATTAATTGTGTGAACTTACAACTCAATTGCTTAATCTGTAAAATAGAGATAATGGTAGTTCCTATGTCAAAAGCTTCTAGCAGGAATTAAATGTGCTAATGCATGTGAAGCACTTAGCACAGTGTAGACCATGGTAGGCCTTCTAGAGGTAGGTGGATGTTTGTATTCTTAACTTTATGATTATCATGATGTGACCTCAGGGTGTGGTGTGACTGTGAGTGGCTGAAGATGTGCAGGGGGGCAGAATTTCGGAGTGGAAAAGACTTGAGACCAGGGTATAAGAAGGGTGAATAACAGTATTCTTGCTTTGTCTCCATTAGCAACAGGGGTGCCACAGCCGTAGGCTGGAGATGGTACTCTTGGCTTCCCCCGCCTCACACAAGGCACTTTGCAAAGGCAGCCCAAGACTCAACCCAGTTGGGATCTTGCAACCGGAAATATGTGTGCAGACAAGTTCAGCTTTGTTTGCTTGTAGTCATTCCGTGTATATCACAGTGTTTGATTTGCATTAAAAGGATGCCCAGGTTTTAGTAATGAGACCTTTTTGATTGTTTGGTTTCTGCACATAAAATTGGTTCTGAGTCAGCCAAATATGCTCATAATTAGGAGACAAACAGCAGAGGCCAGTTGTTAGCATTTTCTTTTGCTTATTTAAATAGTCAGCTTGTTTGGAGTCAAGCCATATTGATTCCAAGAAAGCTTTATTCAATTAGTGCCCATGTGTGCATTCAGCACTGTTTAGTCAGTGAGGACTCAGGTGGGCTTGGGAGTGACCCTGGTTACTTCCCAGAAGTGTTTGGTTACCACGTGTCCTGCATAGAAGATGGAGAGAATCTGGCTCCTGCAAGATGGCACTTACGTGCTGCCTCTGCAGACACAGACCATGTGAGCATCTTCAGAGTCCTATAGTCCTGTGGGTGATCCATTAAAGCCCACAAGTCTGAGTGCTCAACACAGGCTGAAAGACCTGGGGAAGATAAACTATGATTCCTAGCTTAAGAGAAGAAAAGAAGCTAGCAGTTAATAAGTGCTTACTGTGTGCCAGGTACTGTTCTAAGTGCCATTAGTGATAGCTAATCATATAATTATTACTCCATCTTACAGCAAGGAGAACCAGACTCAAAGAATTAAGTGCCTTGTCTAAGATCACACAAAGTGGTGAAACTGGGATATAAATGCAGGTGTTATGAGATCTAAGGCTCACATACTTAGTGAACTGTTAGTGTTTTTGTCTTTTGTTTTGTTTCCCTTTGTGTATATATGTGTTTAAAAAAATTTTTTTTCCAGGGCTTACTGGGAAATTTAAGCAAATTACATAAAGGACTATGTATTTGTAGCTTGCAAGACCAAATACGTGGGGAACATCCAGGACCAAGGTGAGATATTCTGGCAAGTTAGAGCAGGGCACTGGGTGTCCAGGGGCCCAAGGCCTATTGGGAAGGTGATGATGAGAATTACTGGGGCTAAAGGGTACCTATAATGCCCAAAGTAAACCTCCTGGCAAAGTTTCAAGAAGCTCAGAGATCAAGGTATGTTCGTTTTGAGTCTGATTGGAGATTACCAAAATGCAGGGATGATATCCATCTTTCTCTTTGGTTTAAACAACTTAAAATTAAGTGAGAAGAGAGATGAGGATAAAGAAGACACAGGGATGATATCAGGATGTAGTATATGAGGGTCCCAGAGGTTCTGGCAGAAGAAGGATTTCATTAGGATAACTGGTAGAGTCAAAGTGATATTTCCTCAGCAGGAAAAAAGTAAATACAACAGAAATGGCAGTTAAGTCCAGGAGTGGGGATTTAGGGTGCTTAACCAACCAGTTTCCCTAGAACTGTCTTCATTTTTCATTGAACACCCTACTTCTAGGAAATCCCTGTGTCGGGAATGAATAGGGAATGAGTCATCAATGCAGATTCCAGGAGAGGCTCAGGAAAAGCATCAGGAAGGATGGTAGGGCAGCTAAGTTCTTGTCACTGTAATCAATTATCTCTCTCAACCTCGGTGTCCTTAAATATAAAGTAGGGAGAGGGATTCCTCTTGTGTGTGGTTACTGTGAGACCTGGGCTATAATGAGCATTAGAGAAAAAGGGACAAGGAACTAAAATGATGGAGCATTCTCTCTGAACCCATGCTGGAACTGCAATGTCGCCTTTAATGCTCATTTGTAATAATATTATTGTTTTCTTTGTCTTATAGATAAGAAAAAAATGAATTAATGAGGCACTAAGTCCCTTGTCCCAAGTTATATGACTGGAATGAGTAGAGTTACATTTGAGAACCAGGCAGTAGAGATGGGGTTAGATACAACTGAAAGAATTTCCTCGCCAGTGAGGTTTGTGAAAAATCCAGGGTTAGGAGCCCCACTGCCCCAGTGAGGCCCTTCTACTGAGAAGAATGCCTGGGAATGATGTTATTCTGGCTTGAAGTGTCTGAGGTACAGGGTGCTGGATGGTTCTCAAAAGAGCTGACCTTTTTGACCTGAAACTATTTTTTTAAGAAGAAAAATAACCATTCCTCTGAATTTCTATTAAGGAGAGAGTTGGCCATTCCAAGCAAATAAGGCAGAGATAAAATGAAATAGGATCTGTTGCGGTCCACCCAAGGGTACTTGTTTGGGATTATTTCTTCTTGGCTTGAAAGAAGATAATCAGCTCATAAAAGAAAAGATGCCTTTGGGTATGAAATCTGTTTTTACAGTAGATGTTTGGTAAGCATTTAATCAGGTGGAGAGACACACCTTAATCCGCTGCAACCCAGAAGCTGACATGTCTCCATTGGAAATTAATTATTTCTGACTTAATTAATAAGGAAAGGCCCTTTCCAGAACCAGCTCCATGGGAGACCCCTGAGTAATGGCTCTTGGAACTTCTTGGAGGCCTGGAGCTGCTATCTTCCTCTGATAAAGGAAACTCCAGTCAGACTGGCCTCATACCTAGCACTCTCACATTACAGAGGACATTTCAAAAGGGCAAATGACCTGGCAGATGTAGATCTTTGAAATGATAATTTTCTAATTCTTATTCATTAGCTTTCAGTTTCTGCAGAGATGTTTTTAAAGGGGGGGGGGGCGCGCAAAATGACAACTAATCAATGTAGAATTTGAAAATCACAAATTTTCAAACTCTAATGTAAAAATTTATTCAAGCAGATATTATGAATTGATGCAAAAACCTTTGGGTGAATTTTTTGGGGGGAAAAAAGAAATTCACACTGCAACAAATATCACTGCCCAGTCCCTTACCAATTATTAAAGGTGTAGGTGTATAATGCAGTATTATATTACATAGATATGACCAAAAAAGTTGCAACGGACAAGAAAAAAATGAAACTATACTATAGGAAGATTCATATATTTATGTTAAAGTGGTATAATATTAACTTTTAAAGATTCTTAATGTTATTCCTAGAACAGTCACTAAATGGAATACAAAGACGTATAGCTAAAACGCTAATAGAGACATTAAAATCAATTACTAAAAAAAGAAAAAGATTTAAACAAAAAGACAGGAAAAGAATAATAGAAGATCAAAAAAAGACAGGGTAAAGTGAAAACAAATGAAATAATATAGCATGTCGATAACAGTGGGTATCCTGTTTTACATTCGCACCAGCAAAGTGTGAGGGTTCCAATTTCTTCACAACCTCACTAACACGTATTTTCCATTTTTTTGATAATAGCCATCCAGATGGGTTTGAGGTGGTATCTCACTGTGTTTTGATTTGCATTTCCTTAATGATTAGTGATGTTGAGCATCTTTCCATGTGCTTTTGCTGGCCATTTGTGTTATCTTCTTTGGAGAACTGTCTGTTCAAGTCCTCTGCCCATTTTTGAATTGGGTTGTTTGTTTTTTTGTTGTTGTTGAATTGAAGGAGTTATTTGTGTATTCTGGATATTAAGCTCTTAGATACATGATTTGCACATATCTTCTCCCTGATTGTAGTTATTGTTGCCTAAAAATAATTTGATGAAATTTAAAACCCATTCATGTTGTGCAATCTCAGAAAACTAGAAATAGAAAAAGATTCCTCTATATGAAAAAGTCATGAAAAATCTACACCTAACAGTACACTCAACAATAAAATATTATACATTGTCATCCTGTGATTTAGATCAAGGCAAAGATGTCTGATCTTATCATTTCTATTTAGCATTGTCCTGGCAGTCCCAGCCAGCACAATAAGGCAAGAAGTAAAAAATAAAAGGCATAAATACTTGGTAAAATAAAAAAGTTAAATTATCTGTGTTCATAGACAACATGATTTTTACATTAAAAAATCCAGAGAGATCTATAAAAAACCCAAATTAGACAGTAATTAATTTAGTAAGATAGCAGGATACCTGAGCAATATACAAAACCAATTTGATTTCTACATCATAGCAGCAAATAATTAGAAAATGGTGTATGGAATAAAGATAAAAGATAATTTATTTAAAAGTAACAGATATAATGAAAGTCATGCACTAAAAAATTTAATGCATAGCCGAAAGAAATTAAAGAAGGCCTAAATACATGGCAAGATATAATATGTTTATGAATTAGAAGTCTCCACATTTTGTGATGTCAATTTTTCCAAATTGATCTGTAAGCTTAAGGTAATTCTAATCATAATCTCAGCTGGTATTTTGTAGAAATTTAGAAGCTGATTCTACAGCCACAAAAATCTTGAAAAATGTGAGCAAATATAGAGGAATTAAACTTTATGATTTCAAGACAATATAAAGCTACATTTATCAAGATAGTTTTTGGCATAAGGGTAGACAGATGGATCAATGGAAGAGAACAGAGAGTCCAGAAACAGACCTACACTATTAATATTTTAGAGGTGATATTTTAACTTTTTAAATAATTTTTATTGAAGTATAACTGATAAATAAAATTGTAAGATATTTAAAGTGTATAACGTGATGTTTTGATATACTTAGAAATTGTGAAAGGATCCCCGCAATGAATTAACACTTCCACTCCCTCACATATTTACCTGTTGTTGTTGTTAACACTTAAGTTCTACTCACTTTGTAAATTTCAGTTATACAATACAGTGTTATCAATGTAGTCACCATATTATACATTAGATCTTCCGACCTTATTCATCTTATAACTGAAAGTTGTACCCTTTAACCAAGCTCTCCTTATTTCCCCCACCTCCAGCCACTTACAACCACTTTTCTACTCTCTGCTTCTATGAATTTGACTTTTTTTTTTATACATGAAGAGCACTAACAACTTAATGAAAAAAGAGTAGAAAAATTGGACAGAAACATCACAAAAATGATATCAGAATGATTAGGGAAGTGATGCAAGAGCACTGAACATTGTTAGCCCTTTCCTCCCTTTCGCTCTTTCTCCCTCCCCCTCACTCGCCTCACTTGCACTGTTGAAGCAAGTTGCAGTTCTATAAGCTCCCCTTTGGAGAGGCCAGTGTGGTCAGGAACTGAAGTCCAATAGCTAATACTAAAGAACTGAGGTCCTCAGTCCAACAACCTGCTAAGAACTGAATCTTGGCCACAGCCGCATGAGTGAGCTTGAATCATATCCTTTTCCAGTAGCACTTTGAGAGGGTTATAGTCCCAGCCACACCTTGATTGCATTCCAGCTGAGCTGTGCCTAGATTCCTAACCTACAAAAATTGTGAGATAATAAAGGTTTGTTACTTTGAGCTGCTAAGTTTTGTGGCAATTTGTTACACAGCAATAGATACCTATTACAGTGACTTTATCGAAAATCAAATAATTTATTGGCTCCATTTCTGGACTTTCTAATCTATTGATCTGTTTGTCTGTCTTTACCCCCAGAACACACTCTGATGATTTCTGTTGTTTTCAAATTAGGTATTGCAAATCCTCCAACTGTATTATTCTTTCTCAGGGTTGTTTTAGTTATTCTAGGTCCTTTGTTTTCTGCATTGATTTTAGAATAATATTATCAATTTCTAAAGTAAGTAGATAAATAAATAAATAATGAAAGACTGATGTGACTTTGATTGGGATTGCATTGAATCTGTATCATTTGGAAAGAACTGACATCTTAACTAAGTTGAGTTTTCTAGTATATGAATATGATAGATACCTTTATTGTCTATCTTTATACCTTTCTGTTTCTTTTTTTGGTCTTTAATTACTTTCTGCCATATTTTGTAGTTTTTAGTATAAAAGACCAGCATATTATTTGTTAATTTCCTCCTAAATATGTTTATGATATTGTTGGTGGTATTGCATTACTGTTGTATAAATTTTACTTGTCAATTTTGATTTGCTAGTATTAGAATTATATTTAGTTTTTGTATATTTAATTCTTGCTTCTAGTAGTTTTTTTAGTAGATTCCATAGGGGTTTCTACATATACAATCATTATCTGAAAATGATAACAGGTAACAATTTTACCCCTTTTCCAATCTTTATTTTCCTGCCCCTAACCTACCTACCTCCTTCCCTTCCTTCCTTCCTTCCTTCCTTTATTCTTTACTAGTTTGGACTTCCAGTACAATGTTGAATATAAATTAGGAGCAGATATTTTTGCCCTCTTCCTGATCTTGGTGGAAAAGCATTCAGTATTTCACAGTTAAGTATGGTGTTAGCAGTAGTGAGTTTTTTGTTGTCATTGTATAAATGTATTTTATCAGAATGAGGAATTTCTCTTCTGTTCTTGGTTTCCTGAGAGTTATTATCATGAAAAAGTGGTAAATTCAATCAAATGCTTTACTGTGTTTACTGAGGTGATCATTTCTTTTTCTCATCATTCTGTTGATGTGGAAAATTACATCGCTTGACTTTCACATGTTAAAACAACCTTGCATTCCTGAGATAAATTCCTTTTGATGATTTATTATCCTTTTATCGACTGCTGGAAAAGGCATGCTAATATTTTTATTAAGTATTTTGTGTCCATGTTCATGAGGAATATTGATCTGTAATTGTTTTCCTTCTAATGTTTTTGTAAGATATTTATATCAGTATTATGTCAGTTTAATGAAATGTGTAAGAAATTGACCCTTTCTCCTGTATATTCTAAAAAGTTTGTGTACAATTTGCATTATCTCTCTTAATGTTTCATTGAATTGTTATGAAGTCATGTGGACTTGGAATTTTCTTTGTGGAATGATTTTTTTATTATAAATTTCATTTCTAGTAGATATTGTGGCTTTTAGATTTTCTATTTCTGCTTCTGTTAACCTTAAGTTCCACTTTTCAAGGGTTTGTTCTTTTAAGCTATGTTAAAGAATTTATTGTCAAAGTTCTTCATACTATTCTCGTATTATCACTTTAATTTATTTTTTTAACATCCTTATTGGAGTATAATTGCTTTACATTGTTATGTTAGTTTCTGCTGTATGATAAAGTGAATCAGCTATACAACAAAGTGAATCAGCTATACGTATACATATATCCCCTTATCCCCTCCCTCTTGCGTCTCCCTCCCACCCTCCCTATCCCACCCTTCTAGGTGGTCACAAAGCACCAAGCTGATCTCCCTGTGCTATGCAGCTGCTTCCCACTAGCTATCTATTTCACATTTGGTAGTGTATGTATGTCAGTGCCACTCTCTCACTTCGTCCCAGCATACCCTTGCCCTTCCCCGTGTCCTCAAGTCTTTATTCCTATCCTGCCCCTAGGTTCTTCAAAACCATTTCTTGTTTTTTAGATTCCATATATGTATCACTTTAATGTTAATAGATCTATAATGATGTCCTCTCTTTCATTCCTGATGTTGGCAATTTTTTTCTTTTTATCTTAACCAATCTTGTTAGATTTTGATTAATTTTATTACTGTTTTCAAAGTACTGACATTAATTTTTTTGTATTTGTCAATTTTCTATTTTATTGACTACTGATATTCGTTTTTCCTTCTACTTATTTTTGGTGTAATTTGATCTTTTTTAGCTTCTTAAGGTAGAAGCTAAGGTAATTGGTTTCAGCCCTTCCTTCTTTTCTAATATCATTTAAAGCTATTTAATGCTGTCTAAGCACCTCTTTAGCCATAACCCACACATTTAGATATGTTGGGTTTTCATTATCACTCACTTCAAAATGCTTTTTAATTTTCTTCTGATTTTTTCTTTGACTCATGAATTATTCAAAGTGGTGTTACTAAATTGCCAAATATTGGGGGATTTTCTGGATATCCTAATGATGTTGTTTTCTAATTTAAAATACTTTTAGCCAGATAATATACTCTGCATGATTCCACTGTTTCACATTAATCAAAACTTGTCTTATGACCTAGAATATTGGTCTCTCTTGGTGACTCTTCCACATGCCACTGAAAATAATAAGTATACTGTGGTTTTGAGGGGAGGTGTTCTATAAATGCCAGTTAGGTCAAGTTGCATGGTAGCATTTTTCAAATCTTGTTTTTTACCAATTTTTGTGTACTTACTCTATCGGTTACTCAGAGAGGAATGTATAAATACCCAACTGTAATTTCCCTCAGCTCTCCTGCTCTGCCCTCAGCTGTCCATTTGTAGCAAACCCAGTTTGCCTTGATTGATCAGTTTCTCTCAGTTCCCTTCCTGCCTCTGCTTTTGGAGGGTATTTGCCTTGCACTTGGAGGAGGGTCCATGCACCTCACTGGGATCTCTCTCAGCTCTTGCCCTGCATCCAGCCTTTCACATGGTACTCCTGAGCATTCAGTGACGATCCATGGGAAAGAGTTGGTGGGTGAAGACTTTGTAGCTGAGGTAGCTCAGAATTTCAGATTGTAATGTAAGCCCACCCAGGGCCATGGCAAGTGTATTAAAAGTGTATGTTCTCCTAAACCTCATCCATGATGGATTTTTCCTCTTCACAGTTCTCCATGAGCCATCAGTTTCTTTTACCTATAATGTGTTTATCCTTTTCTGGAATTTAGTGCATTTGCATTCTGAAGTTTCTGATGGGATTTTTTAAAGCTATAATTTTATTGCACAACCAGCTTGTTTTGGTTGGTAGAATAAGAACAATGATTTCTTGCAAGTTTCTAATACCAACAGGAGGAGTAAGTCTGTTTCAGTTGATTTTTCATTTTGGGGATTACTTTTTCAAGTCTATTTTTAAATATGGAAAACATTTACTTGGTTCAAAACCGAAAGCATATAAAAAGTATGATGTGAGAATTTTTGTTTTAATTTTTTTCTCCTTTTAAAATTAACAGTTGTACTTTGCTTCTTGTTTATTTTTTCAGTGTTCCTTTTTCAAATATAAGCAAGTGTGTATCTAGTTAGGTTAGATAATATAAGTATATAGATCTTAATTTCCCATCCTTTCTTACACAAAAGGTAGCATTCTAAAAATTGTTCTGTACTTTGTTGGATTGTAAACTTAAAAGAATTTAAAGTTGACTATAATACAGAAAAGTATAAAAATGATAAGAATATAGCCTAGTGATTAATTATAAACGAATCCATTTGTGTGATCACTACCTTATCCAAGAAATAAAATGTAAATAGAAACTCCTAAGACTCCCTCATGTCCCCTCTCAATTATTATATTCTTTTTCTCCTGGAATATAACCACTATCCAGGTTTTTACCATCACCGATAAGTCATGCAGGCTTTTGAAATTTTATAGGTGAGATCATATAGACCTTCTTTTGTGTCTGGGTTATCTACTCAATGATACATTCGTAAGAGTCAACAATAGTTTTTTATGTAAAGCCTTATTAGTTCATTCATTTTTATGGCTGAATAATATTCCATTGTATGATTAGCATGCACTTTATTTTGTTGTTCTATTTTTCATTATATTTGCTATTGGAAATTATATTTGTAATTTAGGTATCATCTAAAAATAATTACAGCTTTATTTCTTACTTTTTGATCCTTATACATGTGTTTTCTTTCCCTTGTCCTACAATGTTGAAAAGAAGAAGTAAGAGGGAACATATTAGTTGCTAAATATCATAAGGTTTTTATTTTTTCAGGATTAAGGCAAAGCTTTATATTCTGGGTTTGCTAGTAGTTTTTAATTTTTGTCATCAGTAGAGCTTGAATTTTATCAAATGATACCTAGGCATCTATTGAAATAATGTTTTTCTCCTTTGTTCTGGTAGTGAGTCATATTACATTGATTGATTTTTGAATGATAAACCAACCACATTTTATGTTATCTTTTATGTATTGCTGCGTATTTTTGCAAATACTATCTTTTTAAAGTTTCATTTAAGTAGGATTGGCCAGTACTTTTTCTTTCTTATAATGTCTTCACTTTGTTTTAAAACCAAGTTAAGTCTGTTTTCATAAAATGAAATGGCGGATGCTCCCTCTTTTTCCATTTTCTGGAAAGATTTCTATAAGCTTGGTGTTATTCTACCCTAAAAGTTTACCAGACTTTCCCTATGAAGTAATATGGGACTACCATTTCATTTGTGAGGAGTTCTTTTTTTTAAAAAAAGGATACAATTTCCTTGATAGAAAAGGACTATTTATATTTTCTCTTATTCCTATGTCAATTTTAGTGCATTATGATTTTTCTAAGATTTATTTCATCTAAATTATAAAATTTATTATCAAAAAATTGATCATAATACCTTTAATTTTAAATGTGATATCCTCCTCTTCCTTCCTGATTTTGGGAATTTTTTCTTTCTTTTTTTTCTTCATTAGTATTAATTCTTTTAATCAGTGTTTTACTCTTTAAAGAACCAGTTTTTGTTTTCATCAGTCCTTTCTGTTATATTTTTGTATTCTGTTTAATTTGTCTCTTAGCATATTGATTTTCTTCATATATTTCCTTTGTGCTCCCTTTTTGGACTTAATCTGCTTTTTGCTGTCTTCTGACTCTCCCTCATGGTGGATCATTCTCTTATTTTATGTAAGCACATTTTCAGGAGAGACTGTTTTGTCTATAGACATCTTTTTTTTAAATAAATTTTTTAAAAATATATTTATTTAGCTTTTGGCTGTGTTTGGTCTTTGTTGCTGCACTCGAGCTTTTCTCTCTAGTTGTGGCAAGCGGGGGCTACTCTTCATTGCGGTGCATGGGCTTCTCATTGCAGTGGCTTCTCTTGTGGAGCACGGGCTCTAGGCATGTGGGCTTCAGCAGCTGCAGCACAGGGACTCAGTAGTTGTGGCACACAGGCTCAGTTGCTTCGCAGCATGTGGGATCTTCCTGGACCAGGGATTGAACCCATGTCCCCTGCATTGGCAGATGGATTCTTAACCACTGTGCCACCAGGGAGGTCCCTAAACATCTTTCTTATACACCCAAATTGTATAATAGTTAATCTGGATTGCTTTGCATTTAGTTTTGCCAGACAGCCTAAGAGTTTTCAACAGCTGGAAACTACATTTTACTTTTGTTTTTCTCATTTGTGAATTACCATCCTGACTAGAGAAAATTTTGACTTTATTTCCACACATGAAATAAACTTATGAATTAAATTTCCATGGGAGACCTAGAAGACATTTTTACCTACCCAAAGTCCTAGACAGAAGCTGTCATTTCCTAGGGTTCTGGGGGCTGGGGGGTGGGGGCAGTGCAGGCATTCTCTTCATCCTATCAACCAGGTACAGTCCTCTCATGATTCTGATTCTGAACCGGGCCTCACTGGCCCTCCTTGACTCACTTGGGCCCAAAGCCAAGTGATCTGTTTCTGAGATAGCACTGAGATGCCAAATCTTCCCTCTGAAGCCTCAATCTGTCATGTTATGGCTTCTGCAGTGACATCTATAGGGCTTATTATTCTGCTTAATTTTATACATTGTTTCTGGGTTTTCTTTTTGTTTAAATTTTGGAATAGATAGATACTCCATTGGGATAGAGATTCCTGCTAACTCTTTCATCATCTTGCCTAACTTGATTCTAGGCGAGCTTTATAAAAGTTAGACTGGAATCTGATTAATCTCTATGTTTCAAATGAGGTGGTGGAGGTGGCAGTATAAGTGGGGAGAATATGGAAACGTAAGAATGCATTTGGATGGCCAGGAAAAGAGACAAAATGGATGGACTGTGTAACATGTATCTTATTCTGCTTGCAAGATAGCCAGCATAGAAAAACATCACTCCCAAGTCATCTTAGATATCAAACAAGTCTTGGTGAAGAATTGCCTGTGGAATTAAGCAAAAATAAATCAGAACACAAAGGTTATGCTTCTTCAGAATGCAAATATATATGAGATTTGAGGTTGAAAATAATTCTACAGTGAGAAGTAAAATTAAGTCCATCAGTATGTATTGGGTTTTAGTGAATTTGGCATCACTCACCCCTAATTTAGAGTGTTCCAAACTTCGCAATTAAGAGCTACAATTGAAGAATGCCTGAACACAGGCTTATTAGTAGAGAGTTACAAAAGCTCAACAAAAACCACCTAAATTATAGACCTTGACAGTTCACAGGGCTTCCTCAGTTTTGGCAAATCGATGTTTTTAAAGGCTAAGTGTGTTGTTGGGGAAGAGATGGTGTATTTATTGCTCACTGTATTTATTTATATCAATCTTTTAATGTATCTCAGACTCAGAGATGTGCATGACTTGAACTTCACATTCAATCATCCAGTAAAAAAACCCTTTCAGTTTTTGTTTTTGCTTTTACTGTATTTTTTTTTTAAAGCAGTTTTAGATTCACAGCAAAATTGAGATTTCCCCTTAGAGCTCTTGCCCACACACATTCATGGTCTTCCTCATTATCAACATCCATCACCAGAGTGGTGCATTTGTTATAACTGATGAACGTACACTGGCACATCGTAGTCGCCCGAAGTCCATAGTTGACAACACTCTTGGTGTTGTACATTTATGGGTTTGGACAAATGGACAATGGTATGTATCATGCAGAGTATTTTCACTGCCCTAAAAATCCTCTGTTCTCTGCCTGTTTATCCCTCCCTTTCCCCTTTCCCTGGGCAACCACTGGTCTTTTTTCTGTCTCCATAGTTTTGCCTTTTCCAAGATATCATATACTTGGAATCATACAGTATGTAGCCTTTCCTGATGACTTTGTTCATTTAGTAATATGCATTTAAGTTTTTACTTTACCCATCCCTAACTTCATTTCTTTTTCTCAACACTTGTCATAATGTGTGAAATCTACATGTTTGGGGGGGTATATATTCATTCTGTAAAATGATAAGATTGTAATAGATAATGTTGGTAGCCTGCTGCATCCCTTAACTGCCATGAATGTTGACTTATAACATTCCCAGTTGCCCCTTTTCTGGAGAATTGTCCTTAGCTAAAATTCCTTAGAATTTTAAATGTAATGTTTTATTTCTTAAGCTGAGTAGCAGGTATATGGGCTTTTTGTTATATTGTGCATACATCTGTATGCCCAAAAGCTTTCTTGAAAAAAAAGAAAAATGTATTTAATGCTGTTTCCTATATATTTAAGTTTACATATATAGCACATGCACACCAACATTGCCTTGTTTTATACTTTTTCCCCTCCGGATTTGTTTTATGTTGTTCTTCATACTACCTGTGTTGCTCTATGCAGATCTTCAGTGTTTCTGAATGCTGCAGTGCAGTCCAGTATTTATCCCTCACATTTTGCTTTCATTCTTCTAGCAGTGGCTCCCTTCCACCATTTTACCTGTCCTCTTGTAGACCTATGCTGGAGTTTTCTTCATGTATTGCTGGATCATAGAATGTCCACATATGCAGTTTCACTGAGTATACCCAGATAGCTCTCAATCAGATAGATCCAGATAACATCTCATTTTACACTTCTACCAAAAGTGGATGAGGGATTCTGTTTTTCCACCATCTTCTCCTAGGCTGTCATCAGATAACAAAATCTACAGCATCCTTTGTTGAACAAGAATTCTTAAATGTGATGTAGCAAAATTAGTTCATTCTTACCTCAAAATTTATGCTTTTTTTTTTGTATCTGATTTAGGAAGTTCATTGTGACACCAAGATTACAGAAATATTCTGGGCTGAAGAATGGTGGTTCTAAAGGTTCTATCAGGGGAGTGCAGCTGCTTGAATGCTCTTGGTCAGAGAACTGTTCTCCTCTATCTGAGAAAGTGATCCTTTTCAACCACAGGGGCAGTTTCAGGAGGAATGCCCATGGGGGTTTGAGGGAGAGGACTGCATTTAGACACCCAGAGCACATGTGTCGTCCTGGGCAATCAATGGAGACCCAGCTGTTCCAAACAGGACATTCTCATGTATGAGTTAGGAGACTTGAAAGCAAGACAATTCAGACACACTGGACTAGCCTTTCCCTTTCTGCACCTCAGGATTCTCATGTGTAAATATGAAGAGGATGGCCAATAACATCTTTATTATCTCCTTAAACTCAAACAGTTCATGTAGAATAAATAAATAAATAAATATAAAACCAATTTAAAATTTCAACATTTCAGAACTATAGGAGTCAAGCTTGGTGATAGTTTTTCATGTGCCCTAGAACAAGCCATTTATAAATCAAGGTCATCTTAGATTCTAGTTGGGACCATATTAAACTCTTTACCAAGAGTATTACTTTAGCCTAACTGCCATATATATGTATATATTATAAATTGTCAAACCTTGGTGATTTACTGCAATAGAAACAAATTTCTCACTCAGGTGAAGTCCATTTGAGGGATTTTGGTTGGGTGGCTTTCCAGGCCATCACTTAAGAATCCAGGATTCAGGGCTTGCCTGGTGGCGCAGTGGTTGAGAATCTGCCTGCCAATGCAGGGGACACGGGTTCGAGCCCTGGTCTGGGAGGATCCCACATGCCACAGAGCAGCTAGGCCCGTGAGCCACAACTACTGAGCCTGTGCATCTGGAGCCTGTGCTCCGCAACAAGAGAGGCCGCAATAGTGAGAGGCCCGTGCAGCACGATGAAGAGTGGCCCCCGCTTGCCACAACTAGAGAAAGCCCTCGCACAGAAACGAAGACCCAACACAGCAAAAATAAATAAATTAATTAATAAACTCCTACCCCCAACATCTTCTTAAAAAAAAAAGAACCCAGGATTCTTCCATCTTGTGGTTATTCCCTTTTTGAGGTTCTTGAAGTTCTTTCTGGTTACCTTCCAGACAGGAAGAGAGAACAGAGTTCACTGTGGGAGGATATTTTGAGACTAAGCATTGAAGTGGCACACAGCACTGCATTCTCTGTGCTGGAACTTGATCCCATGACTACAGTAACAGAGATAGAGGCTAAGAAATCCAGTTTGGGTGTGTGCCATGAAGAAGACGTAACTTTCGGGGAACACAGAGAAGTCTCTGCCACAGCAGCACTCCCTGTTAGGCATCTGCAGAACACAGATTAGTTTTGTTTTAATTATAGAAGCAATGTAACAACATTAAAAACAGTGTTTCAAAACTAGGGAGGAATTACCCATAATCCCATGCCAGGAACAAAATACCTGTTAGTATTTCTGCAACTTTACATGGCCGGGACCTTAGAAGGCATGTACATGAGTAGTCCTCCCTCCCTTCCCTCCTTCTTGATTTTCTAACTTCCTTCTTTAAACATTTCTTGTTTTGTTTTGTTTAAACACTTCTTGGTTGTGTACAGGGTTAGACATCAAGAACACAGAGATCAGTAAGACACAAAATTTTGGGAATTCCCTGGCGGCCCAGTGGTTAGGACTGCACTTCCACCACAGGGAGCACAGGTTCGATCCCTGATCCCTGGTTGGGGAACTAAGTTCCCACAAGCCGCATGGCACAGCAAAAAGAAAAAAAAAAAAAAAAAAAAAAGACACAGAATTTTAAATTTGCCCTCAAGAAGTTCCACTAGCATGAGATCAGGCCAGTAACCAACCATTATAACATAACATGACTAGGGATGTGATAGAAATAAATGTGGAGTATTGTGGCAGCACTTATCCCAGAAACAGATATCCAGAGAAGGTGGTACCTTAACTGAGTAATAAAGGATAAATAGAAGCTAGTGGTAATAAAGAGTTCCAGAGCATTCCATGGAGTGGGGGGAGTGGGGGCACCATTCTCCAAGGCCTGGAGACATGAGATAGAACAGCGAGCTCTGGGAAGTGCACATAGTTCAGGTTGATTGGAAAGTAGAGTGTGAACGGGAAGTGGTGAGAGCTGAATCAGGATGGGGTCAAATTGTGGAAGACTGTCATCTCTGCTAAGGAGACAAAATTTTAGTTTAACACAAGAGGAGTCATTGAAGTATTTTAAGCAGAAGAATGATTTAATTAGAACCTTGCTTGAGAAAGATAACTCTGGTTTCTATATAAAAAAAGACACCAGAGGTGGACAAAACTGAAGGCAAGAAACAAGTTAAAGGATTAGATGTATAATTCATATGAGATATGATGGTGGGTTTACTTACGTTGTGATTGACATTGGAGAAAAATATATAGCATTCAAGAGATATTTAGGTGGTAAAACCAACAGGGTTTAGGAACTGATTGGATATGAGCAGTTAAAGAGAGGAATATGTTAGGGATGACCCAGAATTCAGACTTGGCTGATTGGATGGAAAATTAACACAGAGATTACTGGAAAAGAGAGGATAATGAATTCAGTTTTTATTTTAATTTTGTGACACTTTTGGAAATATAAGTAGAGGAGAGTGGTAGGAAGTTGATTGATTATAAAACTGAAATTCAGGAAAGAGAATTACACTGGAGTTAAGATTCCTAATTGAATGTATAGGAATAAAAGAGGTTGTTCAGGGACCATATATTGAGTATAAAGACCATCATTTAGGTGATAGATAAAAAAATAAAAGTTGACAACAGAGGTTATAAAGGAGCAAGCAAACAAATAGAAATGAGCAATAGAATAAGAGTAGTAAATCAGAGAAACCAACAGAAGAAAATTTTAAGTGCTGAGAAGAGATCAAGGAAAATAAAGATAAAAAGTGCCCATTAGATTTGGCATCCAAACAGTTCATTAATACCTTTTTCAGTACACTATTTTATGGAAAAGAATCAGATGACTTGAATTGAGAAGTGAGTGAAAAGTGAGGAATTATCTCAATGACAGTCAATGGTTATTAATAAGAAGAGAGAACAGGATAGAAGCTCTAATGTTTATCTGAACAGGATTTTTTTTTTCAAAACTGGAAAAGATTTGCTAAAGTGTAAATGCTTTTGGGAGAAATCTTGTAGAAAGGGATACTTTGAAAATACTTCAATGATAACAGAGAGAGGAGTAATTAATAGGATGAGGTCCCCAGGAAGAAAGAGCAGACCTGGAGGATAAGGCTTCCATTTTAATAGGCAGAAAGAAGGAACAGTGATTTTGGATGAGGCTACATTTATCAATTTAGTGGTGGGAATTTCTGATCGATCTCATGTGCTGACTCCTAATGCATTTTTAGTGAAATGCCAACTGCTGAGGGAAAGCAGGGTGGTAGAGTCAGACATTTAAGAAAAGTGGAGAAGGTTTAAAATTACCGTTATGGAAGAAGATCTCACACACACAAATATAACATCAATACTGAGTAGTGCTGGGAACTTCCTTGAAATCAGAGATGTTACAATGACCACCCCGCCCCCTCAAGGGTGTGCTTCGGGAATTTTCTCCGGCAGTGTTCAGTGTCCTATGTCCGGAGGTGAAGAAGGAAAGTAGTTGAATGGTCTCACAGTAGCCAGATGGGTTTGGCAAAAGGACAAGAGAGACAAGGATAATGGCAAGAAAGTGGAGAAAATGATCAGCCAGAAAATCTAAGCTATGAAAAATGGAAAAAAGCTCCACAGGACTGGAGAGTCTCACAAGATGGAGATGAATTGACACTAATTAATTGAGTGAAAGAAAACGAAGAATAAATGCCAGTACTCTGAGTAGATGTTTAATTTCATAAGTCCATGAGGCTCTAATTAAATATTTGTTGAATGATGACTGAGCAGATTTGCCTATAGGCACATATAAACTTTCCCCTATTGTTGTACACTTAGGTTGCTTTTATTTTCAGTTTTTTAAATGATCAATACAGTAAAATAGATTTTTTTCTTCCAGTGTACAGTTCTGTGACTTTTTAGCTAATGGAGTATATTTTTTAGAGCAGTTTGAGCTTTTCAGAAAAGTTGAGCAGGTATTACAAAGAGTTCCCATATACTACCTTTCTACCCCATATTCTGTACACAGTTATTAACAACTTATATTAATGTGGTACATTTGTTATAATTGATGAACCCATATTGATACATTATTATTGACTAAATCCCGTCGTTTACATTAAGACTCACTCTGTGTTGTACAGTTCTATAGGTTTTGACCAATATCAATATCATATTTCCACTATCCACAGTAAGCACCAAATGAATATTTGCTCTTATTGCATTGTTAGTTTGGGAGGTAAATAACTGTTCTTTTTTTAATAGACTATTGTGGGGTTTTTTGTTTCTTTTTAACAGGAGAAAAACAAACAAGTTTAATAACATGTGCAGCTCCTGTATACATGGGAGAGACCCAGGAAAACTGAGTAACTCCTAGACTTTATTTTTTAGGGTAGTTTTAGGTTCACAGCATAATCGAGAGGAAGTTCCTATATACTCCCTGCCCCTATACATGCACAACCTCCCCTTCTATCAACAGCTTGCACCAGAGTGGTAGTTTGTTACAATCAATCAATCTCCATTGACACATCATAATCACCCAAAGGTCATCGTTTTCTTTATAGTTGACGTTTGGTGTTGGGTTTTAACTAATGTATAATGACATATATCCACCATTGTATTATCATACAGAATATCTTCACTGTCCTAAACATCCCCTTCCCTCTACCTATTCATCCCTCCTTCTTTCCCCTCAATCCCTATAAACCATTGATCTTGTTAGTCACTATAGTTTTGCCAGTTCAGAGCGTCATATAGCTGGAATTATATAGCTGGCCCTTTCAGACTGATTTCTTTCACTTAGTAATGTGCATTTAAGTTTCCTTCATGTCTTTTTGTGGCTTGATAGCTCATTTCTTTTCAGTGCTAAATAATATTCCATTATCCGGATGTAGCAGTTTATCCATTCACCTACTGAAGGACATTTTGGTTGCTTCCAAGGCTTGGCAGTTATGAAATTACTATGTAGGTTTTTGTGGGGACCCGCAAGGAGAGATATTGCTGGATTGTATGGTAAGACTGTGTTTAGTTTTGGAAGATACTGCTAGACTGTTCTTCCAAAGCAGCTGTACCATTTTGCATTTTCACAAGCAATGATTGAGAGTTCCTGTTTGTGCTGAGTCTTCACTAGCTTATGATGTTGTCAGTGTTCTGGATGTTAACTATTCTAATTGGTGTGTAGTGGTTTATCATTGTTATTTTAATTTGCCATTACCTAATGATATATGATGTGTTACATCTTTTCATATGATTATTTGCCATTTGATTATCTTCTTTGGTGATGTTTGTTTGGACCCTTTACCCATTTTTTTTTTTTTTTCGGTACGCGGGCCTCTCACTGTTGTGGCCTCTCCCGTTGCGGAGCACAGGCTCCGGACGCGCAGGCTCAGCGGCCATGGCTCACGGGCCCAGCCACTCCGCGGCATGTGGGATCTTTCCGGACCGGGGCACGAACCCGTGTCCCCTGCATCGGCAGGTGGACTCTCAACCACTGCGCCACCAGGGAAGCCCCCCTTTACCCATTTTAATTGAGCTGTATGTTTTCTTATTTTTGAGTTTTACGAGCTCTTCATATATTTTGGATAGTAGTGCTTTATCAGATACGCATTTGGCAACTGTTTTGTCCCAGTCTGTGGCTTATTTTTTCATTCTCTTAAAAGTGTATTTCTTAGGGTAGATGTTTTTCATTTTAATGAAGTCCAGCTTATCAATTTTTTCTTCCATGCAGTGTGCTTTCGTACTGTATTACAAAGTCAGTGCCAAACCCAAGGACATTTTCTCCCATGTTAACTTCTAGAAGTTTTATAATTTTGCATTTATATTTGAATCTATAGTCTATTTTCAATTAAATTTTGTGAAAAGTGTAAGGTCTGTGTCAAGATAAATTCTTTTTGTATGTGGATGTCCCGTTGTTCCATCAACATTTGTTGAAAAGACTATCTTTTCCCCATTAAATTTCCTTTGCTCCTTTGTCAAAGTTTGTTAGGCTCTATCTGTGTAGGTCAATTTCTGGGGTCTCTATTCTGTTCCATTGATTTATTTGTCTGTTCTTTTGCCAATACCACACTGTCCTGATTAAATTCGTTTCTGTGAATTTTAATACATTTATAGATTTATGTAACCACCACAATAATCAGCATATGGAACAATTCCATCACTCAAAAAAAAAAAAAGAACTTCCTTATGTTTTCTCTTTTCTATTTTATTCCAGCAAACCTCACTAATAATCTCTTAGATTTTAAAGTTAAAGCCTGAAGACATGGATGAACTGTAGGAAAGTCAGCAATAACCTTTGCCTGCTATAGATCAATTCAAAAGGGCTCAGAAGGAAAAGAATGTGGTCAGGCTGTTTTTCTTTTTTCTTTTTTTTTACATCTTTATTGGAGTATAATTGCAATGCAATGGTGTGTTAGTTTCTGCTTCATAACAAAGTGAATCAGTTATGCATATACATATGTTCCCATATTTCTTCCCTCTTGCGTCTCCCTCCCTCTGACCCTCCCTATCCCCTCCAGGCGGTCACAAAGCACCGAGGTGATCTCCCTGTGCTATACGGCTGCTTCCCACTAGCTATCTATTTTACGTTTGGTAGTGTATATATGTCCATGCCTCACTCTCACTTTGTCACAGCTTACCCTTCCCACTCCCCATATCCTCAAGTCCATTCTCTAGTAGGTCTGTGTCTTCATTCCCGTCTTACCCCTAGGTTCTTCATGACATTTTTTTTCCCCTTAAATTCCATATATATGTGTTAGCATACGGTACTTGTCTTTCTCTTTCTGACTTACTTCACTCTGTATGACAGACTCTAGGTCTACCCACCTCATTACAAATAGCTCAATTTCGTTTCTTTTTATGGCTGAGTAATATTCCATTGTATATATGTGCCACATCTTCTTTATCCATTCATCCGATGATGGACACTTAGGTTGTTTCCATGACTGGGCTATTGTAAATAGAGCTGCAGTGAACATTTTGGTACATGACTCTTTTTGAATTATGGTTTTCTCAGGGTATATGCCCAGTAGTGGGATTGCTGGGTCATATGGTAGTTCTATTTGTAGTTTTTTAAGGAACCTCCATACTGTTCTCCATAGTGGCTGAACCAATTCACATTCCCACCAGCAGTGCAAGAGTGTTCCCTTTACTCCACACCCTCTCCAGCATTTATTGTTTCTAGATTTTTTGATGGCCATTCTGACTGGTGTGAGATGATATCTCATTGTAGTTTTGATTTGCATTTCTCTAATGATTAATGATGTTGAGCATTCTTTCATGTGTTTGTTGGCAGTCTGTATATGTTCTTTTGAGAAATGTCTATTTAGGTCTTCTCCCCATTTTTGGATTGGGTTGTTTGTTTTTTGGTTATTGAGCTGCATGAGCTGCTTATAAATTTTGGAGATTAATCCTTTGTCAGTTGCTTCATTTGCAAATATTTTCTCCCATTCTGAGGGTTGTCTTTTGGTCTTGTTTGTAGTTTCCTTTGCTGTGCAAAAACTTTGAAGTTTCATTAGGTCCCATTTGTTTATTTTTGTTTTTATTTCCATTTCTCTAGGAAGTGGGTAAAAAAGGATCTTGCTGTGATTTATGTCATAGAGTGTTCTGCCTATGTTTTCCTCTAAGAGTTTGATAGTTTCTGGCCTTACATTTAGGTCTTTAATCCATTTTTTTTTTTTTTGCGGTACGTGGGCCTCTCACTGTTCTGGCTTCTCCCTTGCGGAGCACAGGCTCCGGATGCGCAGGCTCAGCGGCCATTGCTCACGGGCCCAGCCGCTCGGCGGCACGTGGGATCTTCCTGGACCGGGGCACGAACCCGTGTCCCCTTCATTGGCAGGCGGACTCTCAACCACTGCGCCACCAGGGAAGCCCTTTAATCCGTTTTGAACTTATTTTTGTGTATGGTGTTAGGGAGTGATCTAATCTCATACTTTTACATGTACCTGTCCAGTTTTCCCAGCACCACTTATTGAAGAGGCTGTCCTTTCTTCACTGTACATTCCTGCCTCCTTTATCAAAGATAAGGTGACCATATGTGCATGCGTTTATATCTGGGCTTTCTATCCTGTTCCATTGATCTTTCTGTTTTTGTGCCAGTACCATAGTGTCTTGATTACTGTAGCTTTGTAGTATAGTCTGAAGACAGGGAGTCTGATTCCTCCAGCTCTGTTTTTCGTTCTCAAGACTGCTTTAGCTATTCGGGGTCTTTTGTGTTTCCATACAAATTGTGAAATTTTTTGTTCTAGTTCTGTGAAAAATGCCAGTGGTAGTTTGATAGGGATTGCATTGAATCCGTAGATTGCTTTGGGTAGTAGGGTCATTTTCACAATGTTGATTCTTCCAATCCAAGAACATGGTATATCTCTCCGTCTATTTGTATCATCTTTCATTTCTTTCATCAGTCAGTCTTATAATTTTCTGCATACAGGTCTTTTGTCTCCTTAGGTAGGTTTATTCCTAGATATTTTATTCTTTTTGTTGCAATGGTAAATGGGAGTGTTTTCTTGATTTCACTTTCAGATTTTTCATCATTAGTGTATAGAAATGCCAGAGATTTCTGTGCATTAATTTTGTATCCTGCTACTTTACCAAATTCATTGATTAGCTCTAGTAGTTTTCTGGTAGCATCTTTAGGATTCTCTATGTATAGTATCATGTCATCTGCAAACAGTGACAGCTTTACTTCTTCTTTTCCGATTTGGTTCCTTTTATTTCCTTTTCTTCTCTGATTGCTGTGGCTAAAACTTCCAAAACTATGTTGAATAAGAGTGGTGAGAGTGGGCAACCTTGCCCTGTTCCTGATCTTAGTGGAAATGCTTTCAGTTCTTCACCATTGAGGACGATGTGGGCTGTGGGTTTGTCATACATGGCCTTTATTATGTTGAGGAAAGTTCCCTCTATTCCTGCTTTCTGCCGGGTTTTTATCATAAATCGGTGTTGAATTTTGTCAAATGCTTTCTCTGCATCTATTGAGATGATCATATGGTTTTTATTCTTCAGTTTGTTAATATCGTGTATCATGTTGATTGATTTGCATATATTGAAGAATCCTTGCATTCCTGGAATAAACCCCACTTGATCATGGTATATGATCCTTTTAATGTGCTGTTGGATTCTGTTTGCTAGTATTTTGTTGAGGATTTTTGCATCTATGTTCATCAGTGATATTGGTCTGTAGTTTTCTTTCTTTGTGACATCTTTGTCTGGTTTTGGTATCAAGGTGATGGTGGCCTCATAGAAAGAGTTTGTGAGTGTTCCTCCCTCTGCTATATTTTGGAAGAGTTTGAGAGGGATAGGTGTTAGCTCTTCTCTAAATGTTTGATAGAATTTGCCTGTGAAGCCATCTGGTCCTAGGCTTTTGTTTGTTGGAAGATTTTTAATCACAGTTTCAGTGCTTGTGATTGGTCTGTTCATATTTTCTATTTCTTCCTGATTCAGTTTTGGCAGGTTGTGCATTTCTAAGAATTTGTCCATTTCTTCCAGGTTGTCCATTTTATTGGCATAGAGTTGCTTGTAGTAATCTCTCATGATCTTTTGTATTTCTGCAGTGTCAGTTGTTACTTCTCCTTTTTCATTTCTAATTCTATTGATTTGAGTCTTCTCCCTTTTTTTCTTGATGAGTCTGACTAATGGTTTATCAATTTTGTTTATCTTCTCAAAGAACCAGCTTTTAGTTTTATTGATCTTTGCTATTGTTCCCTTCATTTCTTTTTCATTTATTTCTGATCTGAGTTCTATGATTTCTTTCCTTCTGCTAACTTTGGGGTTTCTTTGTTCTTCTTTCTCTAATTGCTTTAGGTGCAAGGTTAGGTTGTTTATTCGAGATGTTTCTTGTTTCTTAAGGTAGGATTGTATTGCTATAAACTTCCCTCCTAGAACTGCTTTTGCTGCATCCCATAGATTTTGAGTCATCGTGTCTCCATTGTCATTTGTTTCTCGGTATTTTTTGATTTCCTCTTTGATTTCTTAGTGATCACTTCGTTATTAAGTAGTGTATTGTTTAGCCTCCATGTGTTTGTATTTTTTACAGATCTTTTCCTGTAATTGATATCTAGTCTCATAACATTGTGGTCGGAAAAGATACTTGATACAATTTCAATTTTCTTAAATTTACCAAGGCTTGATTTGTGACCCAAGATATGATCTATACTGGAGAATGTTCCATGAGCACTTGAGAAAAATGTGTATTCTGTTGTTTTGGGATGGAATGTCCTTAAATATCAATTAAGTCCATCTTGTTTAATGTATCATTTAAAGCTTGTGTTTCCTTATTTATTTTCATTTTGGATGATCTGTCCATTGGTGAAAGTGGGGTGTTAAAGTCCCCTACTATGAATGTGTTACTGTCGATTTCCCCTTTTATGGCTGTTAGTATATGCCTTATGTATTGAGGTGCTCCTATGTTGGTTGCATAAATGTTTACAATTGTTATATCTTCTTCTTGGATCGATCCCTTGATCGTTATGTAGTGTCCTTCTTTGTCTCTTCTTATAGTCCTTATTTTAAAGTCTATTTTGTCTGATATGAGAATTGCTACTCCAGCTTTCTTTTGGTTTCCATTTGCATGGAATATCTTTTTCCATCCCCTTACTTTCAGTCTGTATGTGTCTCTAGGCCTGAAGTGGGTCTTGTAGACAGCATATATATGGGTCTTGTTTTTGTATCCATTCAGCCAATCTGTGTCTTTTAGTGGGAGCATTTAGTCCATTTACATTTAAGGTAATTATCGATATGTATGTTCCTATTCCCATTTTCTTAATTGTTTTGGGTTCGTTATTGTAGGTCTTTTCCTTCTCTTGTGTTTCTTGCTTAGAGAAGTTCCTTTAGCATTTGTTGTAAAGCTGGTTTGGTGGTGCTGAACTCTCTCAGCTTTTGCTTGTCTGTAAAGGTTTTAATTTCTCCATCAAATCTGAATGAAATCCTTGCTGGGTAGAGTAATCTTGGTTGCAGGTTTTTCTCCTTCATCACTTTAAATATGTTCTGCCTTTCCCTTCTGGCTTGCAGAGTTTGTGCTGAAAGATCAGTGGTTAACCTTATGGGGATTCCCTTATGTGTTATTTGTTGTTTTTCCCTTGCTGCTTTTAGTATGTTTTCTTTGTATTTAATTTTTGACAGTTTGATTAATATGTGTCTTGGCGTATTTCTCCTTGGATTTATCCTGTGTGGGACTCTCTGTGCTTCCTGGACTTGATCAACTATTTCCTTTCCCATATTAGGGAAGTTTTCAACTATAATCTCTTCAAATATTTTCTCAGTCCCTCTCTTTTTCTCTTCTTCTTCTGGAACGCCTATAATTCGAATGTTGGTGTGTTTAATGTTGTCCCAGAGGTCTCTGAGACTGTCCTCAGTTCTTTTCATTCTTTTTTCTTTATTCTGCTCTGCAGTACTTATTTCCACTATTTTATCTTCCAGGTCACTTATCCGTTCTTCTGCCTCAGTTATTCTGCTATTGATCCCTTCTAGAGTATTTTTAATTTCATTTATTGTGTTGTTCATCATTGTTTGTTTCATCTTTAGTTCTTCTAGGTCCTTGTTAAATGTTTCTTGCATTTTGTCTATTCTATTTCCAATATTTTGTATCATCTTTACTCTCAATATTCTGAATTCTTTTTCAGGTAGACTGCCTATTTCCTCTTCATTTGTTAGGTCTGGTGGGTGTTTATCTTGCTCCTTCATCTGTGGTGTGTTTTTCTGTCTTCTCATTTTGCTTATCTTACTGTGCTTGGGGTCTCCTTTTTGCAGGCTGCATGTTCGTAGTTCCCGTTATTTTTGGTGTCTGTCCCCAGTGGCTAAAGTTGGTTCAGTGGGTTGTGTAGGCTTCCTTGTGGAGGGGACTGGTGCCTGTGTTGTGGTGGATGAGGCTGGATCTTGTCTTTCTGGTGGGCAGGTCCATGTCTGGTGGTGTGTTTTGGGGTGTCTGTGGACTTATTATGATTGTAGGCAGCCTCTCTGGTAATAGGTGGGGTTGTGTTCCTCTCTTGCTAGTTGTTTGGCATAGGGTGTCCAGCACTGTAGCTTGCTGGTTGTTGAGTGAAGCTGGCTGCTGGTGTTGAGATGGAGATAGCTGGGAGATTTTCGCCGTTTGATATTATGTAGAGCTGGGGTGTCTCTTGTGGACCAGTGTCCTGAAGTTGGCTCTCCCACCTCAGAGGCACAGCACTGACTCCTGGCTGCACCACCAAGAGCCTTTCATCCACATGGCTCAGAATAAAAGGGAGAAAAATTAGAAAGAAAGAATTAGTAGAAGGAAAGAAAGAATGAAAGGAAAGAAAGGAGGGAGGGAGGGAGGAAGGAAGGAGGGAAGGAAGGAGGGAAGGAAGGAGGGAAGGAAGGAAAAAAAGAAAGGTAAAGTAAAATAAAGTAAGATAAAATAAAATAATTAAAATAAAAAATAATTATTAAGAAAAAAATAAAAGAAAAAGAGATGGATAGAACCCTAGGACAAATGGTGGAAGCAAAGCTGTACAGACAAAATCTCTCACAGAAGCATACACATAGAGACTCACAAAAAGAGGTAAAGGGGAAAAACTCATAAATCTTGCTTTCAAAGTCCACCTCCTCAGTTTGGGATGACTGGTTGTCTATTCAGGTATTCCACAGATGCAGGACATATCAAGTTGATTGTGGAGCTTTAATCTGCTGCTGCTCCTGAGGCTGCTGGGAGAGATTTCCCTTTCTCGTCTTTGCTCTCACAGCTCCTGGGGCTCAGCTTTGGATTTGGCCCCGCCTCTGTGTGTAGGTCGCCGGAGGGCGTCTGTTCTTCGCTCAGACAGGACGGGGTTAAAGGCGCAGCTGCTTCGGGGACTCTGGCTCACTCAGGCCTGGGGGGAGGGAGGGGCACGGAGTGCGGGGCAGGCCTGCGGCAGACGCCGGCGTGAAGTCGCACCAGCGTGAGGTGCGCCGTGCGTTCTCCCAGGGAAGTTGTTCCTGGATCCCAGGACCCTGGCAGTGGCGGGCTGCCCAGGCTCCCTGGAAGGGAGGTGTGGATAGTGACCTGTGCTCGCACACAGGCTCCTTGGTGGCGGCAGCAGCGGCCTTAGCGTCTCATGCTCGTCTCTGGGGTCCGCGCTTTTAGCCACGGCTCGCGCCCATCTCTGGAGCTCCTTTAAGCAGCGCTCTTAATCCCCTCTCCTCGCGCACCAGGAAACAGAGGGAAGAAAAGTCTCTTGCCTCTTCGGCAGGTCCAGACTTTTCCCTGGAGGCCCTCCTGACTAGCCGTGGCGCACTAACCCCCTTCAGGCTATGTTCATGCCGCCCACCCCAGTCCTCTCCCTGCGCTCCGACCAAAGCCGAGCCTCAGCTCCCAGCCCCGCCCGCCCTGGCGGGTGAGCAGACGAGCCTCTCAGGATGGTGAGTGCCGGTCGGCACCGATCCTGTGTGTGGGAATCTCTCCGCTTTGCCCGCCGCACCCCTGTTGCTGTGCTCTCCTCCGCGGTTCCGAAGCTTCCCCCCTCCTCCACCCGCAGTCTCCGCCCGCGAAGGGGCTCCTAGTGTGTGGAAACTTTTCCTCCTTCACAGCTCCCTCCTACTGGTGCAGGTGCCGTCCCTATTCTTTTGTCTCTGTTTATTCTTTTGCCCTACCCAGGTACGTGGGGGGTTTCTTGGCTTTTGGGAGGTCTGAGGTCTTCTGCCAGCGTTCAGTAGGTGTTCTGTAGGAGTTCCACGTGTAGATGTGTTTCTGGTGTATCTGTGGGGAGGAAGGTGATCTCTGCGTCTTACTCTTCCGCCATCTTCCCGGAAGCCTACTGTTTTCTCTTTATACTCAACATTTCCTATCCACTCACAACCTCTGGCAACCACTAATCTGTTTTCCAACACAGTAGTTTTGCCTTTTTGTGAATGTCAAACGAATGAAGTCATGTGATATATAACCTTTTGAGATTGGCTTCTATCAGTCAGCATAATGCTTTTGGAGAATTATCCTTTTTTAAATTAGTATTAATGGTTGTTCCTTATTATGGCTGAAGGATATTCCCTGGTGTGGGTGTAGCACCACTTGCTTATTCATTCCCTATTTGAGAGATATTTGGGTTATTTTCAGTGTTTGGTAATTAAGAGTAAAGCTGCTATAAATATCCATGTACAGGTTTTGTGTACGTGAACATAAGTTTTCACTTCTTTAGGTTCAATGTCTAGAAGTGAAACTGCTGGGCCATAATAGGTACATGATTAACTCTAGAAGAAACTACTGACCAATTTTCTATAGTGGCTGCATGATTTTATATTCCCACCAGAAATGTATTAGAGATCCATCTGTTCCACTCCTCCAGCACTTGGTATCATCAGAAATTTTTAGTTAAGACATTCAATAGATGGCAGTTTTTTTACATCATGATTTTAATTTGCATTCACTAGCTAATCATGTTGAATACCTTTTCATGTGATTATTTGCCATCCATACATCTTTGGTGAATTGTCTGTCAACATGTTTTGCCCATTTAAAAAAAATGTGTTGTTTATTTTCTTGCTGTGTTTTGAAAGTTCTTTATTACTATGGGTAGAAGTCCTTTGTCAGATATATGATTTATAAACACATTTCCCCAATCGGTAGCTTGCTTTTTCATTCTTCTGATAGTGCCGAGCAAAAGTTGTTAAACTTGATGGTTCAATTTATCAAAAATATATAATTTTTATGTCTCAGGTTTTTGGTATCATGTCTGAGAATTCTAATTCTTTGTATAGCCCTAGGTTACGAAGATTTTCTTCTAAAATATTTATAGTTTTGCATTATATATTTAGATGTATAAGCAATTCTGAATTAATTTTTTATAAGATATGAGATGTAGGTTAAGGTCTGTTTTTTTGTCTATGTATATCAGATTGTTCTAACACCATTTGTTGAAAAAGGCTGTCATTTCTCTCTTCAGTTACTTTTGCAGCTTTGTCAAATATCAATTGGCCATATTTGTGAGGGTCTATTTCTAGACACTCTATTCTGTTTCACTGATGTATGTGTTTATTCCTTCACCAATACCACAATGTCTTGATTACTATAGACTTATAGAAAGTCTTAAATTTGGACAGTGTGATTTCTCCAAACGTTTTATACTTGATCAAAATTGTTATAGCTATTCAAGTTTCTTTACCTTTTCATATAACTTTTAGAATCAGCTTGTCTAAATCTACAATATGTTTTGCTGAAATTTTGGTCAGTATTACATTCATTTACAGATCAAGTTGGGAAGAATTAATGTCTTTACTATGTTGAATCTTCTAATTCGTAAACATGTGTCTTAGTCAGTTGGGCTACTATAATAAACATACCATAGACTGAGTGGCTTAAACAAAAAAGTTTTATTTCTCATAGTGCTGGAAGCTGGGAAATCCAAAATTAAGGTATTGGCAGATACAGTGTCAGATGATAGCCCATTTCCTGGCTGGTAATTAGCTATCTTCTTGCTCTATCCCTACAAGGCTGAGCGAGAGATCATATAACTCATACTTCTTATAAAGGCACTAATCCCATTTATGAGGGCTCCACCTCCATGACCTTATTACCTCCCAAAGCTCCCACCTTCAAATATTATCACATTGGGAATATCTCCATTTATTTAGGTCTTTGCTAATTTCTTTCATCAGTGATTTGTAGTTTTTAGTATATAAGTCCTATACTTGATTTTTAAAAAAATATTTATACCAAAGTATCTCATAATTTTCTTAGAACTATTATAAATGGTATTGATTTAATTTCTGTTTTTAATTTTACATTGTCAGTATATAGAAAAAGGATTGATTATTCTTATGTCCTGCAAACTTGCTAAACTTATTTATTATAATTTCTAGAAGGATTTATGTTTGGTTTTTTAAAATTTTGTATCTTCTTGGATTTTCTATGTAGACAATCAGTCATCTGTGAATAGAGACAGTTTTATTTCTTCATTTCTAGTCCATTTCTTAAAATAATTTCTGTTTCTTGCTTGTTGCACTGGCTGAAACTTCCAATACTAAGCTGAATAAAAGTAACAAGAATGACAATCTTATCTTTCCCAATCTTAAGAAGAAAGCATTCAGTCTTTCACTAGTAAGTATGATATTAGCTGTATGATTTTTGTTTTTTTGATGCCCTTTATCATGTTAAGGAAGTTCCTTTATAGTCCTAGGTTTTATCATGAATGGATATTGAATTTTGCCACATTTTTTTTTTTTTTTTTTTTGTGGTATGCGAGCCTCTTACTGTTGTGGCCTCTCCCGTTGCGGAGAACAGTCTCCGGACACGCAGGCTCAGTGGCCATGGCTCACGGGCCCAGCTGCGCCGCGGCATGTGGGATCTTCCCGGACCGGGGCACGAACCCGTGTCCCCTGCATCAGCAGGCGGACTCTCAACCACTGCGCCACCAGGGAAGCCCCTTTGCCACATTCTTTTCCTTCATCATTTGATCTGTTAATTTACTTTTTCTTCTTTGGACTTTGAATATGGTAGATCACATTGATTGTTTTTAAAATATCGAAACAGCCTTATTCTCTTGGGATAAATCTCACTTGGTTGCAGTGTTGACTGTGAATATATCACTTCATGTAGTTTGGTATTATTTTGTTATGATTTTTGCCATTTTTCATGAAGGATATTGGTCTGTAGTTTTTCTTTTTCCTACAGTCTTTTGGTACAGGGTGATGAAAGTTTCATAAAGTGACTTTAGATATGTTTTCTTCTATTATCTGAGAGACATTGTGTACAATTGGTGTTATTTCTTTAAATATCTGATATGATTCACCTGTGAAACCAGCTGGGCTTGGGGATTTCTTTTTCAGAAGATGTTTAAACCAAAAATTTCATTTCTTTAATTTTTATAAGACTGTTTAATTTATTTCATCTTGTGTGAATTTGGGTAAAGTTTTCAAAGAACTGCACCATTTCAAATAAATTGTGAACTAGATTGCACAGAGTTGGGCAGAATATTCACGTATTATCCTTTTAATATCTATAGTATCTTTAGTGAAATTTCTTCTTTTATTTCTGCAATTGGCAATTTGGGCCTTCTCTCTTTTTGCTTTATCAGTCTGATAGAGATTTATCAATTGTATTCATCTTTTTAAAGAACCAACATTTGATTACATTGATTTTTATTTTTTGGCTTTTAATTTTATTGAAGTTTACTCTTTATTATCTTGTTCCTTATGCTGTTTTAGGTTTTTATTTTATTTTTCTTTTTCTCAGTTCTTAGAATCATGAATTATTGATTTGAGACCTTTCTTATTTTCTAATAAAAACATTTTTTGCTATGAATATCACTGCATGCGCTGCTTAAACTGCACCCCACAACTCTTAATATCTTTGTATTTTTATTTTCTTTAAGTTCAAACTTTTTTCTAATTTACTTCAGGACTTCTCTTTGACCCACAGATTATTTAGAAGTGTGCTGTTTGATACCCAGGTGTTTGAGGATTTTCCAGTTATCCATTATTGCAGGATTTAATTATTTTAAATTTGTTGAAGTTTGTTTTATGACCAGAATATTGACAGTCTTGGTGAATGATACATGTGGACTTTAAAAGAATGTATGTTCTGCTGTTGTTGGGTGGAGTGTTCTATAAACACCAGTTAGATCAGTTGGTTGATGGTTGTTTTCAGTTCCTCAGTATCCTTGTTAATAGTCTGTCTACTACTTCTAACCATTACTGAGTGATGTATGTTGAATTCTCTAAATATAATTGTGAATGTTTTTATTTCTCCTTTAATTTCTGTCAGATTTTGCGTATTGAAGCTCTGTTCCTACGTACATATACATGTAGGATTGTTATTTCTTTTTTTGTGAATTGAATAATTAATTAATATGCAATGATTCTCTTAATCCCTGGTAATTTTCTGTGCTCTGAAGTCTTCTTTGTCTGATATTAATATAGCCACTTCAGCTCTCTTTGGATTAACCTTTGCATGGGACATAATTGCCCATCCTTTTATTTTTAATTTACTTATTTTGTTACATTTGAAGTGAGTTTGTTGTAGAGAGTATATAATTGGGTTACTTTTTAAATTGAAGTATAGCTGATATACAGTATTATATGTTACAGGTGTAAAATATATGATTCACAATTTTAAGGGTTATACTCCATTTATAGTTATTATAAAATATTAACTATATTCCCTGTGTTGTACAATATATCCTTGTAGCTTATTTCATACCTAATAGTTTGTATCTCTTTATCCCCTACTCCTATATTGCCCCTCCCCCTTCTGTCTCCCTACTGGTAACCACTAGTTTGTTATTTATATGTATGTCTGCTTCTTTTTTGTTATATGCACTTTTGTTGTATTTTTTACATTCCATATATGTGATATCATACACTATATGTCTTTCCCTATCTGACTTATTTTACTTAGCATAATGTACTCCAAGTCCATCCATGTTGCTGCAAATGGCAAAACAAACAAAACAAAATTATTGATATTTTCATGTAATTGCTATGTTTAGACCAGTGCATGTAGTATAATTATTGATAATTTTAGATTTAGGTCTAATATTTTGTTGCCTGTTTTTCGACTGTTTCCTCTATTTTTTCATTTCTGTTTCTCCCTTCTTGCATTCACTGTGTGAATTTTACATTTTTATCACATTCTAACTTATCTATTTACATAGATTGTTAGTGGCTGTTCTCACAGTCACAATACACATACTTTATCTTTCATTGACTCCTAATAATTTTACCTCATCAAGTAGAATTTAGAAGTGTATCATCATATAGGTCCTTTTAGTCTCCCTCTTTTATTTTATAGTTGTCTTACATATTACAATTACATTAAAAACCTCATCACACAATGATATATATATTTTTTATTTTCAACAACTGAATATATTTTAAAAATTGAGAAGAATAGTCTGTCACATCCCCCAAGTTATTTACCATTTCTGTGGCTCTTCCTTGATTCTTTTTTTTTTTTTTTTTTTGCGGCACGCGGGCCTCTCACTGTTGTGGCCTCTCCTGCTGCGGAGCACAGGCTCCAGATGCGCAGGCTCAGCTGCCATGGCTCACGGGCCCAGCCGCTCCGCGGCATGCGGGATCTTCCCAGAGCAGGGCGCGAACCCGTGTCCCCTGCATTGACAGGCGGACCCCCAACCACTGCGCCACCAGGGAAGCCCCTTCCTTGATTCTTGATGTTCCAAGTTTCCTTCTGGTATCAGTTCCCTTTTGTCTGAAAAACTTTGGTCCACAATTCCTTGTGTGCAAATCTGCTAACAACAAATTGTTTTAATTTTCTTTCATGAGGGAATGTCTTTATTTCATTTTGTATCCAGAGGATATTTTCACTGTCTACAGAATTTTTGGTCAATAGATCTTTCCTTCATCAGTTTAAAAATGTTGTGGCGTTGCTTTCTGGCCTTCATGCTTTCTGATGAGAGAGATCTGTAGTCATTCAAAATCAGTTTCTTTAAAGGTAATGTGTTGGTTTTCTCTGATGCTTTTATAATTTTCTTTTTGTTTTTCATTTTTAGCAGTTTGATTATGATGTGTTTGAGTATGGAGTTGTTTGGGTTTTTCCTGGTTAAGTTTCATTGATGTTGGCTCTATAGGTTTATGTCTTTTAACGAAATTGGAAAGTTTTCAGCCATTTCTTCTTCAAATACTTTTTTCAAATGGTACTTTTTCTCCTCCATTTCTAGAATTCCAATAACATAAATGTTAAATATTGTGTTACTGTCACACAGGTCCCTGGGTTTCTGTTTATTTTTTTGAATCTTTTTTTTTCTCTCTGTTGTTGTTATTGAGCCTATCCAGTGAGTTTTTAAGTTTGGTTATTATATTTTTCAGTTCTAAAATTTCTATTTGTTTCTTCTTTATATATTCTATTTCTTTGCTGACTTTCTGTTTTTCCGTTTTTTGGAATATTTATTTTTCTTCTTGGACCATTTCATAATAGCTGCTGAATAGTCCTTATCAGGTAGTTCTACATCAGTGTCATATTGGCATTTGTACCTGTTAATTATCTTTTCCATGCAAATTGAGGGTTTCCTGGTTTTTCAGAAGAGAAGTAACTTTGGATTGTTTCCTGGTATTTTGAATATTATGTCATGTACTTCTTCTATGGAAAATGTTGGTATTGTTCTTTTAGTAGTCAATTGAGTTGGATAGCTTCAGACTACAAGTTTCAGTTTGCCTTCTGTGAACTGTGAATCCAGTCTCAGTTCAGTGCTCAGTGTCTTGCAGTACCACTCAGATTTGCCCCAGATATGTGCCACCCTGCGGTCAGTCTGGGGCCTAGACAATGATCTATGTGTTATTTCAGTTCTCTAAAAGTTTTGTGTGCTCAGTAGAATCAGATCCACGTGTGTGTGGCTTGAAGACTAGTTCTTAAACAACTTAATTCGGTTGTTTTCTCAGTATATATCAATACTTCCTTTTCACAGTCTCCAAGGTACAATATATCCATTTTTAACAGATTGCAAAGGGCCCCTGGCACTCTTCTTTTTTGTCCTCCAGACAAAGTGCGGTGGCTTAATTTGCCCTGCACTCCCCTGAACTTCTAAGACTGCAGCTATGTCTCGGGTCAAGTGGAAGGAGAACATGAAAAAAAAAACGGTGATTCACTCCACATTCTTAGGACCCCAACCCCACTGACTGGAGAGGCCTTTGCAGCTATCACTGTGTTACTGATTAGGGGCTGGGCATGAGACGCCAGAGGAAAGAAAATAAACAAACAAATAAAAACAAAACCTGGGAATTTCCACATTCTCTTGAGATTTCAGAGTTCCCTTTCCAGCTCCAGAGCCAGAACTGGGGGCCTGGAGGTCTCTCTGAGCTGATGGTCACCTTTAGGTTTTGGTTTGAATTAAATTTAGGCCAAAGGATACTGGAGGAAAAAGCATGTAAACTCACCACCAATTTGATGATCTTTGGAATTCTGGTATTCTTTCCTGATCCACTTGCTACTACTTACTTTTCAGAGTCCTAAAACAGTTCCTCCAGGTATAGTGGTCACAGCAGTGGGAGAGACACGGGAAGTATGGTTACTCCACATAAAAGAACAGAAGCTGCAAAAATAATACAGAGAGTTTCTGCATGTGCTTCACCCAGCGATAACATTTTACATATCATAGTGCATTTCAAAACCAGGACATTGGCAGTAGCATGATACTATCAATTAAACTACAGACCTTATTATTTGGTTTTCATCAGGTTTTTGTTGTTGTTGTTTTGGTGGTGGTGTATAGTACTATGAAATTTCAACACGTGTATGAACTTGTGTTACCACCACCACAATGAAGATATGGAACTCTTCCATCACTACAAAGAAACTCTTTCGCGCTACCTCTGAAGAGTCATACCCCGCCTCAACCCTAACCTGGGCAACCACTGATTTGCTCTCCATCACTATAATTTTTGGTCATTTCAGGGTTATTCTATAAATGGAAACATGCAGTATATCCATCAGTTTTTAACAGAATTCAGTCTTTGGCACTGTGTGTTTTGCTGCTATTATACATTCAGACATCCAGCAATATTCCTTTACTGGGACAAAAACAATGAAATAGTGGCGCCTCCCCTCAAGTCCCTCTAACAAGTACAGGAATCGAAAAAGAAGGAATTATAGCCCAGGATATATATAGTGACTAGCGTTTGTTAAAGGACCAAACACCACATTATTGCTCATGTCTGAGCACCCAACTCCTGGCCTTCAGGAGTCGGAATGAAACCCGCTTCCCCGGACATAAAACATCTGAGTCATTGCCTCAGGTCACAAGGGATGACAAGGGATCAGTGCATGCCTTCTCCCTAACCCCAGGTGGCCCGCTCTGCCTTCACATGACTGTGAGAGCTGGAGAAAGGTGGGCTAGCATGCCCCAGGGAAGCTGTGCACAGAAAGGCACATTTAAACACACCTATTGTCCCTGTGGCTTTGTCAACAAAATATTTCAACTCCTGATGAATCTCTGTGTTCCTAGATTTATTTTTAAGTGCAGCACACAGATTGTTTCTTCGTTTGCTTTTCTATTTGCTCATGGTTGTTACTTTCTCCTGAACAGTTCATCAAAGTGGCAGTCATACAGTAAACATCTGGCAGTATATTGTTATTTATTATGTATTGAGTGCCATAAAGGCTCATAAAGCTTACCTGGTGTCTATGATGATACCAGCCATCGGCTGCGGAGCTTACTGCCGCACTCAGGCACTTGCTGGGGAGCTTGAGCTGGAGGCTCAACGATGGGGCAGGCAGTTCTGGGAGCAATCTATTACTCCTGCTTCCTCCCGGCAGTATAAAGAGATGCAGAGCTCGAGAAACTCCATGCAGTCAGGACACAAAGAAGGATGTGAATAGAGCATGAAATCTTGATGTGGAGTGAACAAGCGAAGGTGGTGGTGCCTGTAATAGCATGGATGGCTTGACTCCTTCAGTTTTGAAAACCCTGATTCTCATATCTTCTGAAATGAGATTCTATAGTTGTGAAAGAGGATGGGGAATGAGAAAAGGAGGGTCGAGCTAACTCATGTTTATTGATTATCTCTGTAACCAACACTGATCTAAGCATTGCGGTATAGAGGACTGGAACTCATAGTGTGTTACAGAAAAGACAATAGATGAATATATAAATGCATAATGTAGTGTCTAAGAAGGAGACTAAAGTTGGGTAACGAGGTGAAACATAAAGAGATGGATGTTTTTGATGGATTGGTCAGAGAAGTGTGTCCTGAAGTTGTGGCCTTTGTGCAGAGACCTTGATGAACTGAAAAGGGGAGCCGTGTAAATACCTGGGGAAGAGCATTGAGTAAGAGAGAACAGCACATGCAAAGGCCCTGGGTTGGGGCACACTTAGCAAGTGGAGGGTCAAGTGAGAGCTCCTTTTGCTGTGTTGTTCTTCACTCTATCAGGGAAGAGCCCAGGTTGGCTGCACTGGCCGCTTTCTCCAAGCTCACGAGTCTGGGGGCACTCAGTTCAGTTACTTTCAAATACTGCCTGTTTAGGTCAAAAAGGAACAGAGGAGGGGGAGCTGCCTGAGGCCAGTCCTGCCTCGCAGGCATGCCCCTCAGCCTCATGGTGACTGGGGAGTGGAGCTCCATCAGGGTTTTCTCACCTCCCTCATGGGACACACTCCAGTCTCAGGAGGACGGCTGTGTTCCCTTTGTGGGTGTAGGAGGCTTTCTTTGCTCTTCTCCTTCTTGTGCTAGATTCAAGACAGAATTCTACAACCAATCCCCCATCTTTCACTTAGCATCTGCAAATTCCAATCAGCCAAGAAAATTTTGTCAAATTTACATTTTGAAGTTTGTTTATGAACCAATTCTCTCATTGCCTCCGCTTTACCAGCCTGCTTGATACCTCTCTGGAGTTTCAGGCTCGCCTCTTTATTTTCCCCTGGATGAAAATAAGGTATAATTTAGAAATCCTTCAAGTTTATTTTTCACTTTTGACTGCAACCTGGGCCTGAAAAAATTTTTTTCTCCATTTTTATTATCTATCAATCTTTCTAATGAAATTAATGGAGATAGAGGCGGTTAGATTCCTGTGCTCAAATCACTGTCTTACCCCAAATCGTATGTTAGACCAAATTTTATATATTTTGAATAATATGGAGCTCATATATTCCTTAGATAAACCTACTTGCTGTCACTAGGTTAAGTCTTCCTGTTTTAATTCCATCATCTTTCCAGAGCAGGCTCAGATGAAGTCCGGAGTTTCCAGGAGACAATAGAGCACTTCTCATGCATAACAGGGACAGTGCCTTGGCTGTAACTCTCAATCTGTCCAAACTCTGTCACACGATCACATGATCTCCAGCACTTGACACATGTCTATCAGAAACAGAACTTAAGAAATTAACCCCATTTACAGTTGCATCAAAATAATAAAATACCTAAGAATACATTTAAACCAAGGAGGTGAAAGACCTATAATCGGAAAAATATAAGAAATTGTTGAAAAAAATTGAAGATAACACAAATAAATAGAAAGTATTTCATGCTAGTGGATTGGAATAATTAATATTGTTAAAATGTCCAGTTAGTACCAAAGCAAGCTACAGATTCAGTGCAGTCCCTATCAAAATACCAATGGGGTTTTTCACAGAACTGGAAAAAGATAATTCTAAAATTTGTGTGGAAGCATAGAAGATCCCAAATAACAAAAGCAATCTTAACAAAGAAGAGCAAAGCTGGAGGTATCATGTTCCCTGATTTCAAACTATACTACAAAGCTATAGTAATCACAACTGTATGGTACTGGTACAAAAGCACCTAGTTTTGATTAAGAACTTTCTTACTTATCAGTCTTTTCCATATCTGTTAACTCTAGTTCTGGTTTTATTAATCCAATAGTTGATGGACAAACATTGAGTACCTACTGCAATCAAAGGGTATTGCCAGGCATTAGATGTATAATCTAGCACCTCAAAGAATATAGTTGAATCATCAGGCTCAACAGGATTATTCTTTCTAACACAAGGAAACTTTGAGTTTATGTGTATTCCTCCTCAGTCTTAGCCACATGCTTCAGAACTTGGGTTTGACTCCATCTCAGAAGCTTCAATTTTTCAATGATGTTAACTTCAGAAAATTGTCGAGCAATCTCTGTTTTGATTTGACTTCTCACTCTGCCAGTGATACTGTGCTCACTTCTATTCAGTCTCCCAGTCTTTCTTGTCAAGTGATGTGAGGTATCCCCTTAAAGAACATTCAAGAGAAGACAAAAGAGGAAACAGAGTGGGAAACCTTTTTTTCTGTAGAGGTGTACCTGTGGTGGGCAGAATTCTAGATAAACACTCAAGATTCTACACCCTAGTCCTGGAACCCGTGAACATGAAGAGATATTATTCCCGTGGCTGTGTTATCTTATATAGCACACTTGACCAAGAAAAGGGAAGATTATTTGGGTGGAGCTAATCTAATCGCATGAGCCCCTAAAGCACAGAAGAGAACACAGAAGGAAAATTCAGAGCTGGAAGAGTGAGAAGGACTGATGCACCACTGCTAATATGAAGATACAGAGGATCGTGTGAGATGCAGAGGAATCTAGGTGGCTTCTGGGAGCAGAGAGCACCTCTTACTGACAGCCAGGATGGAATTTGGCTGACAACCTAAATGAACTTGGGAGTGGAATCTTTCCAGAACCTCCAAAAAAGGCCCCAGCTAGGTCACACCTCCCTTTTGCTTTGTGAGAACCAGAATTTAGAACCTGGAAGAGGCCTCCCTGACTTCTGACCTCTAGAAGTGTGAGCTAATAGAAAACTTTTGTTTTATGCGGCTAATCTGTGGTAATTTATTACAGCAGCAATGGAAGGCTAATACCTACTCCTTCATGTGTAATTCAGTTCTAAACAGAAGAGGTAAATGGAGTTACTGAATATCCTACTCTCAAAAACTAAATTAGAAGGTGAACTCATTTGCACTATAAAAGAATTCTTTATATTACAAAAGGATTTAGAGGTCCCTTTAAGTAGCACTTATTTAAGTGTTTGTTTACAGATCATTACTTGCTTAGCAGAGGAAGAAACTAAAAGCTGAAGTTTTCCAAGCTATTGCTGATTAAGTAGCAATCAAAAATGAAGATAAAGAATGAGATTATAATAATAAAAAATGGACATTTACACAGGCATTTCAAATATTTTCATCTTACATAAATGAAAGCAAAAATTCCAGGATCTCCAGTTCTCTCCAGGACACCTGCCCTTCTTATTTAAGTCATATTTAGTGCAAGCAAGAAACTGTGCAGCTCCAGAGACCTTAGAAATGCAAAGAGAGACAAGGAATTCTTGCCCTTGGGTCCTTTGCTCCAAACTATTTTGCCACGTACTTCTTTCTAACACTGAAATTTAGAGCAGAGGAGCAGGGATCTTGATTCTGGGGGAAGGAAAAAGGGAAACTTCGTCAGACTCCCACTCCCAGGGACTGGTGGTAAGAGAAAAAAAAATTCAGTGACACTTGTTAAAGATGGTAGGGCAGACTTTACTGAGGATGATTGCCACGGAACAACTTGAATGGGGTTTTGCAGCAGCAGGAGAGAGACTGGGCTCAACTCTGAAAACAGATGGGCAGGTGGTAATTTATAGCCAAGGAACAGGGTGGGGTTACTGGATGGAAGATTACTAAGAAGAAACATCAGGAGTAAAGGAGGTTCTAGTTAAACTGATCTAATAGGATTTTTGCGGAAGGCAGGCTAGAGTAATCAGACATTACCAGGGGGTTGGATGATGCAGGATGAAGAACTTGGTCCAATATCAAGGATGAGGGTGATCAGATATCAAGGATGGGGGAACTCTTGCTAAACTGACTTAGCAGTGTTCTTGCTAAAACTGGATTTTTACAAGGAAGTGCATACATAGACCCAAGAAAAGGTTTAGGAACCTGAATAAAGTTTGGTCAACCAAAGAATCTTTGTCACTGGGGCAGGCCCACTTGACTTTTATTATCTCGTTCAACTCTGCAGGGTATGCAGTTTTGCTCCCATGTTTCAGGTAAATAAACCAAGGTTCCAAGAGGAAAACCAGTTAGTGCAACCTTACAGACATTTAAATAAAGGGCAGACTCAGTTTGGTTCCCAAGCCCCTGCCGTTTTTATTTTAAAAAGCTGCCTCTCCAGACATTTGCAGAAGTGGACAGATGATTAAGAGAAGTTAACAAAATCAACACTAGGGCAATATCAATTCTATCTTTGTAACAGTGACCTTAGGACTCTGACCAGGTAGCAACAAATTCAACATTTTGACTAAAAGTTTCCTAAATGCTTAGACACTTCCTCCTCCTATATATATATTATATATATATAATATATATAATCTCAACAAAATTGTGGTTAGTCCTAATAATTTTCAAAATTATCTTTAAAGGCCCTATGGTGGAACTAGGGGCCATTCATTGCCAGGATATCTTATTGCCCTGAACTCAAATTTTACCTTCAGGACGCTAAAGGTTTTAAAATTATCCAAACCAAGTAAGCATTCCTTTACTTTCACCATAATTACAGCTTGGTGAATGCTGTGGTAGTTCATCATATAAGCTCAGCGTTAACTAAATACTTCACCTGGTATAAAGTAGGCATCTTGTAAGCGTTTCTTAAATTACTAATATTGGTCTCTAGCTAACTCTGGCTCTTTCTCATAACCCCTTGAGTTCTATGACGCAGTCAGTCATATACTCACCCACTCTCTGACTCATTAAATCATTAAGACTCTTATGATCAGGTTTGTCACATTTATATTCATTTTCCTCACTCTCTTGAGTGATTTTTTTTTTTTAGTTCAAATAAGAGTTCAGCATGTATTGAATGATTTCTATGTAGCAAATAAATTCCCCAAAACTATTTACTAATTTGGGTACTTTTATGCAAAATGATCTATGTGGTGGTAGTAGGATCCTGAACATAACTGCAAACCACTAATTCATTCATTCAACATGTTTGCTTAGTGCCAGCTGTTTGTCACACACTGGAATGAAGATACAGAGGTGATTGACAAGTCGTCTGTCTTTTACAGAGCTCCCAATATATGTGAGAGAGAAAGAAGAAATTATTAATTACAAGAAAAAAATGGTAAGTACTTCTTTGTTGGCAAGATTCAAAGGAAAATGCAGACACGGAGAAGAGACCTAACATGGGTGGGAGAAGCGGGTAAAGGGATGATGAAAGACTTTCTAGAGGAGTGAAAAAATGAGGGGGATTGTGAAAAATGAGTAGGACTCAGCCAGGTGGATAAGGAAAGAAATGAAGGACGGAGCATATGCTTTTGAGAGTGATATTCTAAGGGGTATATTGAGAAACTCAGACATGGCTGACTGATGTGTAGAAACGAAGCATGAGAAGGAGTTGGGAAGGTCAGCCTAATTCCCTTGGACTTCTGGCTGGGCTTACACATGGGCTGAGCAGATAACCATGGTGTCTGACAAGGTCCTGGCTGAGAAGCAAAGCTGACAGATGCCTGGCTTCTGCTTGAAGTGGAACACTGTCCCTGTAAGGTGAGACTGAGCCTATATGAAACCATCCACTGGCTGAAATGACAGTCCAGAAGAATGTGGTGGGGAGCACTGGGGCCATCTTCATGCATGTGACCTTGGGAGTAGGTGTTCCTGGATCAACTGCCATTGCCAGGAAGCCCAGGAGGCCCAACTGAGGTCAAAATAAAAGCAGGATGGGGCCTGAAACAGTCCAGCCAAAGGTCCAAAGAGAGTGGAGAAGTATCAGACAAATGCCTGCACCACAGCTCCTGATGCCCCGTTCGGCTCCTCTGGACCTCTCTGACCTCAGTAGAAATCCAACTGCTTTTTTCCTTTTTGAGATGTGGTGGGATCCTGACTTAAGTGCTGGGGATGGACATTTGGGAGAGATAATGCCCAGTGCTGGGGATGGACAAACCTTGCCTGCACAGTGGTTTCAGAGAAGGAAACCTGAATCCTTTTTAGCAGAACATCTAATTTCCAGTTTTCCATGTTCCACACCACTCCCTGTTATGCCTGGTTCATTAACACGTTCATTCTCCTTCCCTGACCCTCTAGGTATTTGAGTTTAAGACCTATGAGAATACAGATAGTGAAACTCTAGGAGATACCAGGCCAGCTTGGGGATGACCAAATAACAATGATCAGAGGGAGAGCAGTAAGAGGGGTGTGGTGGAGGCCCAGAGAAAGCGTGGTTGTTTGCAGCGAGAGGAAGGTGTGAACCCAAGTGCCATGTCAGAGGAAGATCAGGAAAGATGCATGTTTGTAGTATCCCTTGGGTGTAGCACCGGGCAAAACCAAACTGGGTCCCATCGGGTCCCTGTGCCATTGTCAGGAACTTGGAATTTTAAGAACCAAGTTTATTAGAGTCCATTTGCTTCATTGTTGACTTCTCTGCCAGGATTCTGATTAATACAATTGAAATTATATTCAAATTGTCAAGAACCAAGTCTAAAGGTAGAACACTAGTTACCCCTTTCCCCAAGTTTTCATCCCTACTTCCTGACACCCATCTTCATATCCACCCCCTAGCTTATCTTTGTCCACTTTTCCCAACTTGGGCCAGTTCTGTTCTTACTTTTAAGCTCAAATCCCCCTTCTAAGGACATCTTCCTGATGCTTTTCTTCAAGGCTGAATTGATTTGAACCATTTCTGAAAGCTTTTCCTGGGTCAATTTCCCTGTCTAAGGCAGTTGGCCACTTTGCTTGAGAGCTGATGAGGTCTGTGTAATGCCTAGACATTTTCTTCTGCCTCATTCAAGGGCATCAAGGCAGAGCCTCCTAACATTTGAAAATGGAAAAATAATTTGCAAAGATGACTCACCAGCAGCCTCAGGGATGAGTGGATTATTGGGTAATGGTGCCAGGGATGTAAGAGGGTGGATTCACTGAAACTCCCTTCACTCTCCTAATAAGGGAATCTTTTCTTCTCCTCCCTGAGTGGGAAGGAACTGGGAACAGTGAGGGAAGCTGTGAGTCTATGGAACCTTGATTCCACTCTGCTGGCTCCTACCCTCCTTGTTCTCTCTGTGAGCTCAGGCCCCAGTAATCCAAACTCTCCAATAACCCTATAACTGCCTTTTTTCCCAGTAATCATTTCACAGTTGGCTCTCTGGATAAGAATGCTTCCTAACATCTGTAAAAATAATTTCTCTTCACATCTGCCTAAGAATCTCTCACATCTGTAGCAGCCTTGAGTATTCATTATCTCATTTGATCCTTATAACTGTCATGTATGATCATAATAATGATGATAAAAATTATTTAATACTTAATTGTTCTAGGCAGTATCCTAGAAGTTTTGTGCTGCCCAATTCAATACTCTCAAACCCTATCATGGAGAGATTTTATTATTCCCATTTTTCAGAGATAGAAACTGAAATTTAAATATCCTTGTGTCAGAAGCATCAAGCTTTTAAGGCCATGCTACTTTCTGGTTACAAAACTGTGAAGGGTGGCAAAGTATACCACCCCAAAATAAGTCACTTTGGCATTCTGAACTGAAGGCAATTGAGAAGAAGCAGACATAAGAAAAGCTCTCTGCATTTCCCCTATTTGCCTAAAAGCAGGTCATACATTTGTAAAGGTGTTCCCACTCCACTAGAAAGGACAGAAGTTAATCAAGAGGGATAACTCTAGACCGTTATCAGCCCAGAGACAGCACCAGAGGAATCTAGATCATAAACCTTGCTAAAACTAGCCCTTAACTACCATTAGTTTCCCCACATGTTTGCTTTTCCATAATTTGCCAAGCCTAGAAGCTCAAAGTCCTTTTTTTTTTTGTCATGTCACTTCTCTAAAAATTTATTGTTCTTTTGTTAAGGTGCTGTATAAGCTCAAGTTCTAACCAACCCTTTGAGTTACTCACCTCTAGGTATTCTCATGTATATGGGCGATGCCCATGTTGATAAACTTCTGTTTTTCTCTTGTTATTCGGTCTTTTGGCAGTCTAACTTACAGGGTGCCAGCCAATGAACCTAAGATGGATAGAGGGAAATGTTTTTTTTCCTACCCTGCGGCAGGTACCAAAGATCAGGTATCCCAGCTCATGATCTTGTGCTTATTTGGTTACACCAGGTTGCTATGAACATATGTTATAGACAGCACTTCTCAAAATTTATTGTGCACAGAACCACCTGGCGATCTTGTTAAAATGCAGATTCCTATTCAGTAGGTCTGGGGTGAGGCCTGGAAATTTGCATTTCGGACGAGCTCCTGGACAAATGCTGACAGTGCTGATCCAGGGACTACACTTTGAGTAGCAAAATGTATTAAGAGATTGGACATATGGCCCCAGTCTCCATTTCCCTTTTTGAGATAACAACTACTTCCAAAAGGATTTTTGCCACCTGAGCCTCCCTCTGACAACCTTGCAAACAGTGGCTTTGCATAAGCAGCTGAGCTGGCCCTGTGAAAGGAAAAGAGCAGTTACTGGAGAACCTAAGAGAATCTGCATTCTGGGACATTAGATCCTCTTCCTGGGAGCTGGGGAAGGCATTGGTAATAGAGAAAAAAGCCAGGGCCTTTTGTCTCAAAAGCAGCCTTACTTGGTATGGAAGAAGGGCGGGATGAGGCAGGGGAGTAGACGCATTTTTTTCCCCTCAGATTATCAAAGCATTGTATATCTTTTACAAATCATTTGCAAGATACTTAAAATAACAAAAGAACTGTTTAACTCACTCAGAGCTCAAAATCTAGCAATAGGGCTTCCCTGGTGGCGCAGTGGTTGAGAGTCTGCCTGCCGATGCAGGGGACACGGGTTCGTGCCCCGGTCCGGGAAGATCCCACATGCCGTGGAGCGGCTGGGCCGCTGAGCCTGCGCATCCGGAGCTTGTGCTCTGCAACGGGAGAGGCCACAACAGTGAGAGGCCCGCGTACCGAAAAAAAAAAAAAATTTAGCAGTAACCACTATTTACTATTTTTATGTATTTACAATGAGTTTTTAAGCTAGATGAAGATATCAACTGGCGGATAAAACAGTTGAGCTCACACTGCATGTTCAGATTTATGTGTTGCAATTGGTTGAAAATTTTATTAGAAGCATCTCCCTATGTCACTAGGGCTTCTTTGTAAACAGTGTTTTTGATGGTTGCATGATTTTCCTTTGTTTGTTCCCATCATAATTTCCTGAACTATTCTCAGATTTCTGTTCTAAGTTATTTTCAAGTTTTCACTCTTAGGATCAATGTTGGAATAAATCTTGGTTTACATTTTCTGTGATTTCCTTATAATAAATTCCTAGGAGTGAAATTACTAGAGCAATGGTTTTAGACATTTTTAAGACTTTGGTTACATATTGCCAAACCGCCTTCCAGAAATGCTGTTTTCTGGAAAGGAAGTTTTACAGGTGTCTTCTTCAAGGCATGGCCCTGGATCAGGACACTGAGCCCATCTTCAGAGCCTTCCTCCTCTGGGAAGTTTAAGCCGTGTCCCTGCTATTTGCTTCACAATTGTTTTCCCAGGCTTTCCTCCCTCCCATTATCAGAAAAGTAGCAGTGGAGGACCAATTTGGTTCTAAATGCACTTTTACTAATTGCACCGTATGTTACACATTTGGGTCACGGTAGCTTTGGTTTCTGTTTGTGTGTCTTCAGGGAAGGAAATGGAAAGAAGCCAACAGAGGAAGGAACCAGTGATGTGGGAAGCCCAGCCCTTGGTGCCTCCAGCTGCCCTCTCCATCCCGGTAGGTCATGAGATATGCAGAAGGTGGACTGGGTACAAAGTTTGCCTTTTTGGTCCATTTTAATTATCTGGCAATTTAATTGTAGTTAAGTTGAGCTGAAATTAAATTGTGACTTAGTTGTGGGTTCTTCCCCACCCCCAAGGTTGTGTTTTGTTGTTCAAAGTCACATGTCTTGGGACAAATTTCCTTGCGGAAGATGTGAGAATAGCATGCGCTGTATAGGAGGCAGAATCCTGTATCACCTGGTAGCAACTTGTCTAATCCTGGCATTGCCATTTTGGAGCAGAGCCTTGTTTATATGGGGCATGAGGCAAGGCATAATGCTGAGGACCCCAGGCAACCCATGGTCTGCGAGGAGGAAGGACACATGTGGGAAAGGTCATGGGCACAGTGATATTGACAGTCAACACAGGTGAGTGAGGGAAAGGTTTGGGGATAGGAATGAGTCCCAAGCCTGCAGGATAGGATCCAAGTGGTGGAAAGAAGATCCTGAAGCACAAATCTGGTAAGTCTGCAGTTTGATCTGAACCTGGCCTCAGATGGAGCCCAGCCCCTAGACTAAGCATTAATCTTAGTCACAAACTGGACTTGTCCCCAGGCTCACTAAGGCCTGACCCATCCTCCATGTGAGTTCGGACTCGGGCACGGAATTAAGCTGTAACCTGGCAAGTGTCTGAGCCTTAGCCCCAACCAAGAACAATTCTGTGTATCTGTTCAAATAATGTTTATTCAGTGCTTACAGATTTCAGGTCATTCTCTGACCTCGAAGCCTCTTCACCTTTTCTCATTATTAGTGTGAAATTGAATGAGATAATATGTGTACCAGGTTAGTGCAATTCCTGCACACAGCTGTTACCATGACCTACCCTCACCACAGCCTGAGCCCTGCCAATCCCCCTCACTGTTGGGAGGACAGTAGTCTTATTAGGATGCAAAGAGGGGCTCTTATAAGGCTTTCCAGCAGTTCTTGTGAAGGCTTGCCTCCGTTGGTCTTACATGCAGTTTTCTGGGTCTAATAGCTGAACGTTCTGTGTGGGTCTCCTTGCTTGCTCTGGTCCCCAGCCCACCTCCGTGCTTCTTCACAGCCTCACTCTTCCTACACTCCTGTCAATGGAAACACTCCAAGAGGAAAAGATTTCTGGATGACGTCTTTCCTTCTTTAACTCCTCTTCACACACAAAGCTATTTCTTTTCAGCTCCACTGTTCTGAGTATACAAAGGATGGCTGGAGTTTAGATGGCTGTTCTTTTGCCTCTTCCAAAGGCAATGATGTTCTCTATCTTAATTTGGGCTGTTATAACAAATAAGCACAGATGCACAACTCATAAACAACAGAAATTTATTTCTCACATTTCTGGAGACTGGGAAGTCCAAGAGCAAGGTACCAGCAGGTTCTACCAAATATATTTACAATATCTGGTTAGAACCCACTTCCTGGTTCATAAATAGCCCTCTTCTTACTGTATTTTCATACGGCAGAAGGGGCAAGAGAGCTCTTTGGGGTCTCTTTTGTAAGGGCACTAATTCCATTTATGAGGGTCCCACCCTCATGACTTAATCACCTCCCAAAGGCTCCACCTCCTAATACCAACTCATTGAGAGTTAGAATTTCAACATATGAGTTTGGGGGGGGGACACAAACATTCAGTCCATAACATTCTCCATTGATGTTGGACAGAACTCTGTATCCCCAACCTGGGGCAGAATGTGGGTGGAGGTTGCCACCTGCAAATGACTCCAAATGATCATTCCTGATTCATTTGTGATTCAGCCGTTGCTAGGCTTCTAGTGGTATGTGAGGGCCTGTGACATCGTTGGCCTGGCTTCCTCCTTCAGATGTAAATACCTGGGCATTCTGAACATCTTTGCTCTTTGTGATGTCTGCCATTCTGAGACACTCCTAGTAGGGACCAACCCCAGAGTGCATGGGCATTGCCCAGTAACTCAAAGGTGACTCTGAATTCTGAATAAGCTCTCAGTCATCCAATCTCACTGGAATTGTGCCTGCAAAAACTGTTCATCTCTCTTGGAGACCTGAGGGGTAGCAGGTATTTGTGAATTCTTTTCTACTTTATAGAGAATTGGGCCAGCAGAATCCACCAGAATGGGGCTGCTTTTTTGTTAGCAACAGACCCACCCAGATTCCTGGAGATAAGCCATTGGGAGAAAGGGGTTGTTGCCTTCCTTATACAAAGAAATGGAAAGGTCATTTCCCTTGATCCTTAATATAGTTTTTAAAGTCAGTACAATTATCCCCATTTGCCTGATGTAGAAAATGAAGCTTGGAGATGTTAAGGAAACTGCAAACTCACACAGTTATTGACCCAACTGGGACTGGAAGGGACAATTTCAGCATTCAAATGATCATGCTCTAGCATAGAGAAAACCACAAATCAGTTTTGTGGGGCACAAGAATGAACTTCCATTTGTATCTTTTTGTGGTATATTTTAACTGTTCCTTTGTTCCTTCTGAGATGTTTACAACTTGAGAGTAAGAGGGGATCTCACAGACCCCCAGGTCAATATTCATGCTTCATAGAATGGGTCAGGCTGCTCAAGTGAGAAGCAGATTACCAGCAGGAGGGATTTTCCAGGGCAGAGGTTGCGATGAAAGAAAGAGAGAAAGAGAGAGAGAGGGGGAGAGAGAGAGAGAGAAAGAGAGAGAGAGGGGGAGAGAGAGAGAGAGAAAGAAAGAGAAAGAAAGAGAGAGGGAGGGAGGGAGGAAGGAAGGAAGGAGAAAGAAAGAAAGAGGGAAAGAAAGAAAGTGAGCACAAGTTTTATGGTAGACCACACGTATGTTTCTTAACATCTTTCATATTTCTTTGTTTCCTTATTTGTAAAATGGGAGTAATAATACTTGCCATCCAGGGCTATGGAAAGAATTAAATGAAAGTGCATTTCTGAAACATTTGTCACTGTGCCATACAAGTTTAAAGAATAAAATGTTCCAACACGCAGAGTGATTCTAAAATCTAAAGAGTTGGGAACCCAGATCGGTCCTTCTCTCCTCTGCCTCCCCTTCTCTACCAGCCTTTCTTTACCTGCCTCTTTCTTGCTACCCCCTTTCTTGGAGCTGTGCTGCAGCCCACCTGCTCTTCACTTCCCGCAACCTCCCACCCACAAGCACACATTGTTCAATTTCAACCTCTAGGCTCCCCCTCCTTTGCACTACTTTCTGCTTGTCCAACCTGTTTCCAGGTTCAGTGAACACTCGTTTAACCAGTTCAATGCCCGTCAATCTTTGCCTTCTTTATGGCTCACTAATGGGTCTAAACAGGACTTGATGTATTCCAGCAGCTTGGGAGCTGTTTTATCCGAAGGGTTGTAAGACCATCAAGGGAAGAGTTTTCATTCCCAGCTGAATGCAGGCTTCAGTTCATGAGAGTAACACTAGGCATTCCCTGACTATAATGGTCTAGAACAGTGTGTAGAATATGGACAAGAAAGGGAGGGAGAGGCTTAGCATCTTCTGCTGTTGCTCTTCTTCTTGTTGCTCTTCCCACTCCCTGACACACACACACACACACACACACACACACACACACACACACACACACACACACACACACACACACACACACACACACACACACACACACACACACACACACACACACACACACACACACCCCTTAGCAAAACAGAGCGCAGGGCTGGATCCATTTCACCACAGCAAAGCCTGTGACTTTTCTTTTAAGCACCTTCTTGGGAACCTCATCTGCTATGACCTTTAGTTTTGCCCAATGACTTAATTTATCTAAACAGTTCAGCATGATTCTGTCATCATGAGACAACTCAAACACCTTGAGTAATTGCCAAGCGCTCTGACTTCTGATGGAAGGGCCCTTCGTCAGCCACAAGAGGTCTGCATGGTGAAGGAGGGGGGAACAAAGAAACAGACCCACTGAGGTGTGGTTCTCCTCGTGTTGGAGGACTGAGAGAAAATCTCAGCCTAAACACTTTCCAGAAACTTCCACAAGCCTTGCTTTAAAGCCAAGCCTATCCGAAAGCTATACCTGTAAAATCTGACAGAGCACATTTAATTTCCCCAACTTGGAACAGTCTCTCAGTTGCTCCCAACTCAGAGCAAAATCAGATTACCTCTGATGTGATTTCTTTCCCAGTTTCATGGATCATAGGTGTAGGTTATTTTAAGAACTGCTACCAAAGAAGAAAGAGAAAGGAATTCAATATAATAACACTAGTAACATGATCGAACGGGTCTGTGCAAACTTTTTCTACTTGCCCCTCCTCCTTCCCTTCTTCCCATGCATCCTCCCCTCCTTGCTTTCCTGAACAAAATTTATTGATCCCCAAGCCACAGGCTAGGTACTGAGGACAAGGAGGTGAGCAAGGACAATACCCTCCCCTAGTTCACAGGCCAGTTGGCAGAGGGAATGGCATAGAAGGGACCCAGTTTCTGATCAGGACTCTGCCGATGACTGCATTTTCTTCTCTGTGCAATTCCCGTGTTTCCTCTGTAATTACTGCTATCTTTCAAATTCAATGACATCAGAAAGGTGAAGCCTGGATGGAAAGGGGTTCAAGCAAGAGGGAAGAGGTTGCAGCAGACAGGATTATAGCCAATTCTGAATTATAAGATTCTTCAGGCTTCATTCCTTTTTGCAATATTTGTTTTTTTATAGACTTTCTTGTTATACACAAAATAAAATCTCATTGCAGAAGCATTAAAAAAAAAAGATAATAGCTCACATTTACTAAGCTCCTACTTGGTTGCTAGGCCCCGAGCAAAGTGCTTTATGGGAATTACACATCTCATTGCTACTGAGACTGAGAGGGGTTGGATTACTGAGCTGGCAGAGCAAGTTAGTGACAAACCAGGATTCTAATCAGGGTGTGTTGACTTTGGAGTGCAGCACCTTGACTACTAAACTATCCTGCCAAGAAAAGAAGGGGCCAGTTAATTCCCTTGTAAAGTCATTTTGGTTAGTACGCTTCCTTCTTTCTAACATTCACAACTCTTTTTTTTTGACTCCAACTGCTTTGTGTTCCACATCCAGATTGATACTCAATACCATTAGCAAAGAAAATCAAAACCATGATGAAATATCACCTCATGCCTGCTAGAATGGCTATCGTCAAACAAATAAGAGATAGTAAATTCTAGCGAGGACATGGAGAAAAGGGAACCCTTGTGCACTCTTGGTGGGAATGTAAATTGGTACAACCAATATGGAAACAGAAAACAGTATGGAGGTTCCTCAAAAACTTAAAAAATAGAACTACCATATGATCCAGCAATTCCAGTTCTGGGAATATATCCAAAAGAAACCAAATCACTCTGTCAAAGAGATATCTGCAACCCCATGTTCGTAGCAGAATTATCTATGATAGCTAAGACACAGAAACAACCTAAGTGTCCATCAGTGGATGAATGGAAAAAGAAAATGTTCTATCTATCTATCTATCTGTCTATGAAAGAAAGAAATCCTTCCATTTGTGATAACACAGATGGACCCTGAGGGCATTACGCTAAGTGAAATAAGTCAGGCAGAGAAAGACAATTGCTATATAATTGACTAATATGTGGAATCTAAAAAACCAACCAACCAAACAAAAAACACCAACAACAAACCCATAGAAAGTCATAGAAAAAGAGAACAGATTTGTGGTTACCAGAGGCAGGGGTTGGAGGTGGTAGACTTGGATGTAGGCAATCAAAAGTTACAAACTTCTGGGCTTCCCTGGTGGTGCAGTGGTTGAGAGTCCGCCTGCCGATGCAGGGGACACGGGTTCGTGCCCCGGTCCGGGAAAATCCCACATGCCGCAGAGCGGCTAGACCCGTCAGCCATAGCCACTAAGTCTGCGTATCCGGAGCCTGTGCTCTGCAACGGGAGAGGCCACAATGGTGAGAGGCCCGCGTACCGCAAACAAAAAAAAAAAAAGAAAAAAGTTACAAACTTCTAGTTGTAAGATAATAAGCACTAGGGTTGTAATGTACACATTATGATATGCATGGAAGTGGTTTTCCTTGTATTTATCCTGCCTGTAGTTCATGGAGGTTCTTGTACCTGTAAGTCAATGGTTTTCATCACATTTTATAACTTTTCAGTTATTATATTTCACATCATAGGCAAACTACTGGAGACCAAGATAAAGATACAAGCTTGAAAGCATCCAGTAAAAAAAAAGGTGTGTTGTGTACATGGGAACAAAGATGAGACTGACCACTGACTTCTTATCAGGAAGACAGAAGACCAGAATGCAATGGAATGACCTCTTTATAGTGCTGGGGTCTTGGTGGCAGGGTCAGTCCACAGGAAGGCTATATAAACTAAAAACAACTTTCAAAAGAGAGAGTTTAATACAGAAATCTTATGGTAGAACAAAAGGTGAGAGAATTTGTTGCCAATATGCCTGCAATAGAAGAAATCCTAAATAATATCCTGAAGCCAAAAAGGAAATGATGTCAGAGACTCAGATATCTAGGAAGTAAAGAAAGGCAACGGAAGTGGAAAATAAACACTTAAACATAAAAGACATTTTTTCCTCCTAATAATTTCTATAAATATTAACTGATTTTATTTATTTTATTTTATTTATTTATTTATTTTGTGGTACGCGGGCCTCTCACTGTTGTGGCCTCTTCCGTTGCGGAGCACAGGCTCCGGACGCGCAGACTCAGTGGCCATGGCTCATGGGCCCAGCCGCTCCGCGGCATGTGGGATCTTCCCGGATTGGGGCACGAACCCATGTCCCCTGCATCGGCAGGTGGACTCTCAACCACTGCGCCACCAGGGAAGCCCTATTAACTGATTTTAAAATAAAACAAGTAACATCATAAAGTAGAATTTATCATGTATTTAGAAAAACACCATGACACTACAGAAGGGGATTGTATACATAAAATAATACTGTTCTTTAGTTATTCTGTTTGAAAGATGCTAAGTGGGAGGTGTGAAGAGTGAAGTGGAACATTGTAACATCAGTAGTGGATCCCTCAGGTGTGACATGGTACAATATTAACCTAACTAGATTGAAAGTGAAAAATACAGCTAGTGAGCCCTGGAGCAACTACTAACAAAATAACAAAAGATGTCTTGCTAAGAAGTTAATAGAGGAAATAAAAGAGATTTTTATTTATTTATTTTAATTTGGCCATGCTGCGTGGCATGTGAGATCTTAGTTCCCCAACCAGGGATTGAACCCATGGCCCCTGCATTGGAAGTGCAGAGTCTTAACCACTGGACTGCCAGGGAAGTCCCCAAAGAGATTCTTGTATACAAGTACTCCCCCCAACACCCCCCAACGAGAAAAAAAGGCAAGAAAAGCACAAAAGAACAAAACCAGAAGACACAAGTGGAAAAAAGTTAGACTATTCCTCTTGCCAAATGGAAAACAAATAGCAAGATTGTAGACTTCAACCAACCACAGGAATAGTCACATAGAAGCATGTAAAAGGACTAAACACGAATTAAAAGTCAGAGCTTTCAACTGAAAAAAAGCAAGATCCAACCCTGTGCTCCTTACAGGAGACACAAAGAAATTCCAGCCTTACGTGGTTTCACCAAGGAATGCTAGCAAATATTCGAGGGAGAAAGCAGTCCAGTCTCATACAACCCTTATAGAAAATAGAGGGGGAGGAGATGTTGCCTACCTCATTTTATAAATCCAGCATTGTCCAGATTCCCAAACCAGACACATCTATTGAAATAGAAAACAACAGACAAATACCTTCATGAACCTAGATACAAAACTCCTTAAAATATTAGTCAGTTGCATCTGTCGTTGGGCCCTCTTTCTCATTCCCAATGTTGATGAATTTTCTCTTTTAGTCCTTAGTTAAATTTATCAGAATGTTGTTTGTTTTATTGACATATACAAAAGCCTGTAAAGGTATTAATTTTAATTTATGTCTTATTTTAATATAGTTTCAGCTTTTAGATTGTATTGAGTCAGTGTGTCTCGATTGTAATATTATGGGTTTTTCCCCACCCCGATATCCTATGGTTATTTAAAAAGATAGTAGAGTACAAAATACATACATCTGGCAAATAAACTTTATTTACTGTATTATTCAGTTTCCCTGAAACCCATTTATTCTTGTTTATTTGATCTGTAAAAGATTTAGAGAATTGGATTAGTTTCCCAACTTGATGATAGTTCCATTAATTTCCCCTCATATTATAGCGGTTGTTATATTTATGTTGATGCAGTGTTACTGCCCATAAACATTTCATGGCAGGTCTATTGAGAGCATTTATTATTATCGACAATGCTATTAATACTAAATATACTTCCCGCTTATCTTTAAATACCCAGTTTAGGAAACACCTCCTCTAAGTCTTGCCCTGGTCCTCCAGGCTCATTTTTCTACATGCCCCCCGGCCCCTGGGGCTTAATTCTTTATTAATATGGTGCTTTCTGCGGTGTTCTTCCTCATTAGATTGTGAGCTCCATGAGAATGGACTTCATGCCTTATTTCCTTTTAAGCTGCAAGTTTTAGCATAGTTCCTGGATTGGGGATGGAGCTGGGTAAACGTTCATTGACTTGGATTGAAAGAAAAGTGACCAAAAAAAAAAAATTAGGTATTTACAAATAGTCATCATAGGCATTGGAGGATGTGCTGGATGTGAAGTCGGTTAATGGGAAGAATTTGAAAACAAACAGAGAAACAGAAGGAAGATGCAGCCAGCTTAGAAACTGCCCTCACCACTCCAGCCCCATCTTACCTCCAGCTCCCTTCCCAAATCCTTCTCATCGCCCACCCTCCTTTCAGCATGTGTCAGCTGCCAGTCCCCACTCCCCTCCAAACCCCTGCACATTCTTCCCTCACCTTTGGCCCTGGAGCAAAGCAGGTCAGCTGGCATGCTGTTTGTATGGCAAGTCTCTGGGATAAAAATACTGTGTTTTGACAGCTTGGTAGTGTGAAATCATTCTTTACAAGGTATGTCTGCGTGGGCTGCCTTACCTGGGAAGAGGATAACAAGGCAGTAACTGGGATGCTCTGTAGAGACAGGGATGGGCCGCGGGAGAAATGAGTGTTTCTGTTTCAGTGTCAGATATCAGGCACACGTAGCTCAGGGAATGCTCTTGGATGAGACAAGCCTGGGACTGGAGAGAAGCAACATGGCACCTTCAGCCCTGGTGCTTCACCTGCTTCTGACCTGTTGATTCCTAAAGGCCCCTGAACTGCAGCTTCAGGTGGGGGTCAGTAGAAAGGGAGACAGTTCCAAACTGCTCAACCCATTCCTATTCATCTCCACCACTGCTCAGTCTTTGCGCCTGGGGAGGAGGGTGGGGAGGGGATCTGACCTAAGAGACCACTTGCAAGTCCTGAAAGTAGTATTGTGTGCTTTACACTTTGGCCTCTGCACCTGCTATTCCCTCAACCCAGAATGCCCACAGCCCTCATCCTCTGCACCTCTTGCAATTCTATACATCTTTCAGGAACCCACTCAAATATCAACTCCTCTAGGAAGCCTTTCTTTGTTTCTAAGGAGTACTGATAACATCCTTCTGTGTGCTTCTAATATAGCATGGTCATTTAGCCGTCATAAACATTTAAGGGATAGATAGTAATGAATATTTTTATTAAGATATCTCTTTCTCTTACTAGTCTGTGGGATCCTTTCTGTTAGGGCAAGATTTTATTCATCCCTTGCATTCTCAGTACCTAGTGATTGGTACTCAATAAAGGCTGCAAATTTATTGGAATTGAGGGGGTAGATGGATTAATTCACTGATAACTGGAGGGAAGAATGCTTTACGTTGGAGGACTGGCCTTTCTGGAAATGTATTTGGTATTTCTGATTTCTAAAACTTTGCCCATATAGGTTCCCACTGTCTAAAAAGTCTCATTCCTTACTTTTTTTTTTTTTTTTTTTAAAGAATCTTGTGCACTTGACTGAAAGGAACTCCAGCTTTCCTTAACCACTAAAGCAACATTGCCTTGGATCCCAAAAGATACGGAGTCACATTTCTTTTCTATTACTAGAGTCTTGGTCTTGATCTTGGTCATAACTTTTTGAGCCAATTTATTCATCTGGTAAAATATAGATATTAACTCCTACTTCTTTTGGCATAACTGACTGCCTGTGGATTTTTTTATTCTAATAATTTTTGTATGAAATCTAGTCTCTGATTTATGGTGTTCCTGACCTTCCCAGAATATCGTGGAGATTAAATGAGATGCCATAGATAACAGATCAGGATGGCATTGGGAGTTCATGCTGTGAACCTCCCTTTTGCTTTAAACACATCAGTGATGGATGAGCTGTGCTCACAAACAAGAGGAACCTCTCAGGGGCCCAGAGCATAACTGAAGCCCTCTGTGGTGAGCAGAGCTGTAGTCACAGGCCTGCTGAGCAATATGTCTGGAAGCAAGCAGAAGCAGCCTGGAGTGAGTGTGACATCTGGGGGTAATGGGAACCAAATGTACTCTGCATGGGGTGAGGGTCCCGAGCCAGCACATTGCATGAGACAAAGGCAAGCACAGCGTTCTTGCACTTGGTAAAGAAGGCTGAAAAAGATACTATGGGCCGTGTCCTGACGTGTGGTTTATATAAGCCGTGCATGCCTTGGCTGAAGAAAGATTTTTAAAGTTCACTTAGAATTTGCCCTCCCTTGCTAGCATAGTGCTGGACTTGTGATTTGCAATATCAGTCCAGGATGGAGCCCCAAGCCACCAATATAAAATCTGCTTATGGACTGAATGATGCAGGGGCCATATGGATAAAATCATGAAGCCACTAGATTGCAAGGAGTGAGTTTAGAGAGAAGACAAATAAAACACCAAACAAAGAAAACAGCCTCTCAGGATGAGTCTACAAAGGGTAACTCCAGGCAACCTGAAATGTACCAGGAGATGGTAATCTCCCTTTTTCTTCAGTGGTCCTATCAATTTCTACTTTTTCGTGTGTGTGTGTGTGTGTGTGTGTGTGTGTGTGTGTGTGTGTGTGTGTGTGTGTGTGTGTGTGTGTGTGTGTGTGTGTGTGTGTGTGTGTGTGTGTGTGTGTGTGTGTGTGTGTGTGTGTGTGTGTGTGTGTAATGTGTAATCATGTTTTCCTTCTAGGCAGTGTGCTCTTGAGGCCAGTGGCTTTCTCTAAGTCTTCCCTCCTCCCTGCAGGGGTACAGGCCAGGGCAAACAGTGGAAGCTCTGTTTGCCATTGGTAGAACTCTGTGTATGCCAAATGCTGTGACTTTGTAGTGGAATCACTGCAAAGAGCACAGTGGGTGTGATCAATGTCTGTGTGAAAGGGAGTTTGAAATTCTTTTTGTTAAACCATTTGTGAAGACTGGGTAGTTGCTCTGGGGGATTTTCCTATTTCTTAGCACTAATAACATTCTCTACAACACAACTTCAGTGCACAGGAATCCTTCTGGCCATGGATGTAGCTTCCATCATAGAGTGGGAAAGTCCCAGGCCAGCTGCCTCCTGAGTTGCAGGCTCATCAAGCGTATTTCATCTTTCTGGCTGCCCAGTACTATTTAGTGTTATTCTCGCTGCTGCTTTTTCAGATCTTTCTTTTTTCCCCCCATCTATTTCACATGCTTGGGTAGGCAGCTGCTCACTCAATAGTATGAGGAAGCCAGTTGCCTTCAAAACAGTAGGATAGTTTCCTTTGTTTTTTTTTTTTCCCCTCCCAAGTGTTTAATTTGATATTTTCGGTGAATTTGATATCATTTGGTAGCACTCCATCAGCGCATACCCTGGGGCTACAGTTTGTCTTTAAATGAAACTAACTTTGCTTCTGAAATTCTCTCCATTAGTTATTGCTGTTTTGATCCTCCTCTGTCAGCCCACATCCGTTCTTCAGCTTCTCCCTTTTTCACCTCTAGCTCTTCATCACTCTCTCTTTGTTCTTAAGTCCTAGGTTTCAAGAGGAAGGGGCCTTTGTCTTGCCAAGGCAGTCCTCTCACTGCCATTACTAATCAAGCCAACTCCCACCTTTGTTTAAATGTCATGAGCCAGCAGTGGCACTGTATTCACACCCTCATTTGAACTCACAATATTCTCATGTAATTGTAAGTCAAGATCCAGGTAAATAAGGCAAGCCACTACAGAGTGATTGTTTCTACACTCAGCTCTAGACCTACCTGACTCCAAAGTCCATGCTTTCTTCACCCCAGTGTGATGACCCCTCTCTCTGACCACAATGCACTGTGCTCAGCCTTCTCTGTTTTATCATGTCATGCACCATGCTTCTTTCTGGTGTTGCCAATCTATTCGGTTTAGAGTGTCTGTCATAGTTTTAGAGAGGGGGCTAAATCTTCTGGCTGGCCTGAAATACTCACCATTGCTCCTTTCGTTGTTGGCAGTCTGCTACAGCCCTGACAGAGTTACCGAAATTACAACCCTGGATTTTTCTTCAGTCCTCCTCCTACTCTTGAAAACTTTTCTCCTCTGTCCATGGTTCTGCTTCTTGCTAATCCTGCTTCCATGCCCTCACATTTCTTCCTTTCTGGACTCTGGTCAGAGAATAGGTCTGAAAGCAAACAGATGTTAGACTAGCACAGCCTACTTTTCTGCTACTCAACATTCATTCTCAACTTCTGCCTTTATTTAACTTGCATACAGCAGCAACTTCATGAGACAGAAGGGGCAACACAATGTCCTGTTATTCACTGTACCCATCTGAAAGTCTCACATCTCCAGTGATCTATCATCTTCCCTTTTACTTCTAGATGTGGCTTCTGGTGTTCTGTGAACTGAAATGTAAATGTAAGCATGATATATATATATACACACACACATATATACTTAATAGAAAAATGGAAAACTGAAAGAATGAAATATATAAATGTACATATATGTGTGTATATATGTATATGGTTGACCCTTGAACAATAGGGATTTGAACTGTGTGGGTCCATTTGGATTTTTTTCAATAAGTATATTGGAAAAAGTTTTGGAGATTTGCAACAAACTGAAAAAACTCACAGATGAACTGGGTAGCCTAAAAATACTGAAAAAATTAAGAAAAAAGTTAGGTATGGGGCTTCCCTGGTGGCGCAGTGGTTGGGAGTCCGCCTGCCGATGCAGGGGACGCAGGTTCGTGCCCCGGTCTGGGAAGATCCCACATGCCGCGGAGCGGCTGCGTCTGTGAGCCATGGCTGCTGGGCCTGCGCGTCTGGAGCCTGTGCTCCGCAACGTGAGAGGCCACAGCAGTGAGAGGCCCGCGTACCGCAAAAAAAAAAAAAAAAAAAAAAAAAGTTAGGTATGTCCTGAATGCATAAAATATATGTAGATATTAGTCTAGTTTTACCACTTACTACCATAAAATATACACAAATCTATTATAAAAAGTTAAAATTTACCAAAACTTGTTCACACAAACACTTACAGACCATACATGGTGCCATTTGCAGTTGAGAGATATGTAAACAAACGTAAAGATGCAGCATTAACTCATAACTGCATAAAATTAACTGTAGTAATACCGTCCTACTGTAGTAATCTCATAGCCACCTCCTGTTGTTGCTGTGAGCTTAAGTGTTGTGAGTATCTGCTTAAAACACTGTGTGATGCTGATTATCTTTGAGTGAGCAGTTTGTCTCTCCAGTAAATTGTGTGTCATAATAAAAAGTGATCTCTTGCAGTTCTTGTGTATTTTTCATCATGTTTAGTGCAATAGCATAAACCTTGAATAACACCATGGGACCCATACGAAGTGCCACTAGTGATGTTAGAAGTGCTCCCAAGAAGCAAAGTCATGACATTACAAGAAAAAGTTGAATTGCTTAATGTGCACCACAGATTGAGGTCTGCAGCTGAGGTTGCCCACCATTTCAAGATAAATGAATCCAGCAAAAGGACCATCGTAAAAAGAGAAAAGGAAATTCGTGAAGCTGTCGCTGCAGCTACACCTTGCATTTTTTGTGAAATGCCTTTTTATGTCATACTGAAAATGCAGCTTTTATGTGGGTGCAGGAATTCTGTAATAAATGCATACCTATAGACTCTAATATGATTCAAGAAAAATCAAAGTCATTATATAACAACTTCAAGCAAGAGGAAGGTAAGGGATCTAAAGCTAGGGAATTTAATGCCAGGAAAGGATGGTTTGATAATTGCTAAAGAGGTTTAACTTAAAAAATGTCAAGATTACAGGAGAAGCAGCTTCTGCTGACCAGGAGGCAGGAGACGAGTTCCCAGATGCCTTTAAGGAAATTACTGAGGAGAAAAGATATCTGCCTGAACAGGTTTTTAATGCAGACAAATGTGCCCTATTCTGGAAAAAAAAAATGCCACAAAGGCTATTATCAGTAAGGAAGAGAAGCAAGTACCAAGATTTAAGGCAGGAAGGGATAGACTAAACCCATTGTTTTGCACAAATGCTGTGGGGTTTCTAATCAGGACTATCTTTATCTATAAAGCTGCTAACCCTCGAGCCTTGAAGGGAAAAGATAAACACCAGCTGCCACCCTTGGTTGTACAACAAGAAGGCCTGGACAACAAGAACCCCTTTTCTGGATTGGTTCCATGAATACTTTGTCCCTGAAGTCAGGAAGTATGTTGTCAGTAAGGGACTGCTTTTTATAGTTCTTTTGTTACTGAACAATGCCTCTGGTCACCCAGAGCTCCATGAATTCAACACCGAAGGTGTCAAGTGTGGCCTGCTTGCCCCCAAGCAAATGCCTCTAATTCAGCCTTCAGATAAGGGGGTCATAAGGACCTTTTAGGGTCATTATACATAGTACTGTATGGGAAGGATTGTCAACTGTATAAAAGAGAACCCTGGTAGAGGGAACATTGTGAAAGTCTGGAAGGATTACACCAATGAAGATGCCATCGTTGTTACAGAAAAAGCTGCGAAAGCCATGAAGCCTGAAACAATAAATTTCTGATGGAGAGAACTGTGTCCAGAAGTTATACGTGACTTCACAGGATTAACTACTGAGCCAATCAAGGAAATCATGAAAGAGATTGTGGATATGCCAAAAAGAGTAGGGGAGAGGAGAAAGTTTTCAAGATATGGATCTTGGAGAAATTCAAAAGCTAATAGACACCACACCAGAGGAATTGACAGAAGACAGCTTGATGGAGATGAGTGCTTCTGAACCAGTGCCAGACGATGAGGAAGATGTAGAAGTAGCTCCAGAAAACAAACTGACATTAGATAATCTGGCAGAAGCGTTCCGACTATTAAAGACGTTTCTTTTGGCTTCTTTTAGGACATGAACCCTTCTATGATGTGGGCATTGCAACTAAAGCAAATGGTGGAAGAAGGATTGGCACCATATAGAAACATTTTTGAAGAAATAAAAAAGCAAAAAAAGTCAGCAATTACCGTATATTTCCATAAAGTTACACCAAGTGTGCCTGCCTCGCCCGCCTCCCTTACACCTCCTCCACCTCTTCCAGTTCTGCTGCCCCTGACACAGCACAACCAGCCCCTCCTCCGCCTCCTCAGCCTACTCAGCATGAAAACGATGAGGATGAAGACCTTTATGATGATCCACTTCTACTTAATGAATAGTAAATAACCATCATGCCATCCAGTTACTAAACATATCTGTCGTGCATGTGCATGAGCTTCTTCATGTGAAAATCTAATAACTGTATGGCAAGAACATGCCTGTGAATTTTGAGTTGGCACGAACATTTCTACCAGAAAGAGTGTTCCACATTTGCTTGGTAGCTGGTTGCATGGGCAGGGTTGGAATTACCAGAAGGAACATGCAGAAAGAATGGAAGAGACTCAAAAATAGTCTCAGAAGACCAACATATCTCAGGGGCAGGCAAGGGCAAAGACCTGAGAATGGAGACCAGTACAGAACAGAAGAACAGCAGCAAGAAAATGGTACTTTGTTTATCATAATTACTCAAGAGAGAGAAAGATGGTAAGAAGGTCAACGACTTGAACTTGTAGGAGTCTGAGATGTAAATACTCTATTTGGTATTGGAGAGGTCAGTTTCAGTGAGTGGTAGGAATGAAAGATAGATTGTATTTGTTGAGCAGCAATCATGAGATAAAGAAGTCTGATCCTTAAAAAAAGATAGCATTTCTGGCTGAATTTTGCATTCTCAGTAATCCCCTGTGGAGAATCTGGCACATGACATGTTTAATAATATCCTCATTGCTCCCTTGGAGTCTGGGTCTCTCTGCCTCCTCTAGGGATCTGCTGTGGGCACTCCTCCTAGGATCTACTGTGCCTCCTAAGTGTGCTTGACATGTACCCTTGTGAGCTCTTGGTATTAAGCTCTCAGCCCCAGTTCTGCGATGGCTGACCTCAGCCTGCTCACTAGTGAGGGTTTGTTGCTTATTATCCCAGAGAGGAGACAGAGGGCATTGCAACATACACAGGTTTTGCTTAGATAATTTCACAGAGTGATGACCATTCATTATAAGTACAAATGTTAGAATAAAGGAAACACTCTGTTTAACAGTTATAGTTTTAAGAGATGGTGTTGTCAATCATGATCTCTCACTGGGCAAAAACATTTTTAATTAGCTGGTTTGAGAAAACAGTCAACTGGAAGATGTTGTTCTAAAGCTGATGAATAAGAGTTGGATGCTATCTAGATTATTCATATTTTGTCTGTGATGCTGACCACCTGATCAGCACAGCCCACTATTCTCTGCCACCATTTTACATCCCGATGTTCTGTCTCTTCTGGAGTGAAAATGGTTCCTTAGCCATGAATGACTGCCACCTAACCTCAGCATTTAATCTCTCCTCTCACTGCAAATAGGTTGTGGTTTCCTTGGGTCTTCTCCTCTGGCTCCACTCCCCTATGTCCCCTTTTTTTTTTTGCGGTACGCGGGCCTCTCACTGTTGTGGCCTCTCCTATTGCCGGAGCACAGGCTCCAGACGCGCAGACTCAGCGGACATGGCTCACGGGCCCAGCCACTCCGCAGCATGTGGGATCTTCCCGGACTGGGGCACGAACCCGTGTCCCCTGCATCTGCAGGCAGACTCTCAACCACTGCGCCACCAGGGAAGCCCCACAAATTTAATTTAATCTTTACCACAACTCAATGGAGTATGTTTTATTATCCCATCTTAGAGATAAAGAAATTGAGTCTCAGATTAGTGACTTGCTTATGATGACATATCCATTTGCCAGTGAAACCATAATTTATAACCAAGTCTGTCTTACCCAGTGCATTGCATTCTGTAGTGCATATTAAATCCATGTGATAATTTAGCACCTTATAACACTTGATATTCCCTCTACGTTGAATGCTCTTCTCCTGTGGCTGGATTCTTCTTTTTGCTCAGGTGTAAGCTTAAATGTTGTCTCCGCATAGGGTCTCTTATGACCACTCTATCCTCCATCACTTTCTTTCACAATATGACCATTATCAGTACTTGTTATTTTATTATTTATTTGGGGTCTTTATTGTTTGTCTTCTCCTTCTAGAATGAAAATTCTGTAATAATAGACCTCTTGTCTTTCCTAGTCAACACCATATCCAATCTCTATAACAGTGTCTGGTACATCCTAGCCACTCAATAATTTATTGATTAATGAATAAACAAATTGATTATGGATTAAATGAATGAATAAATGAGTAGAAATTTATCTTTTTCATCAACTATACTTTTTAACCTTTAAGTTTTGCTCTATAATATAAATTATAAATCAGTAGTTCTAAAAAGGAATGAAACATTCTTTTCAAATTGAATTGGGCTTAGTTGATATAGAATAATATACACAAGTTCAATTAGAGAAGGAAGAACAAAAAAACCCCAAAGTTAGCAGAAGGAAAGAAATCATAAAGATCAGATCAGAAATAAGTGAAAAAGAAATGAATGAAACAATAGCAAAGATCAATAAAACTAAAAGCTGGTTCTTTGAGAAGATAAACAAAATTGATAAACCATTAGCCAGACTCATCAAGAAAAAAAGAGAGAAGACTCAAATCAATAGAATTAGAAATGAAAAAGGGGAAGTAACAACTGACACTGCAGAAATACAAAGGATCATGACAGATTACTACAAGCAACTCTATGCTAATGTAATGGACAACCTGGAAGAAATGGACAAATTCTTAGAAAAGTACAACCTTCTGAGACTGAATCAGGAAGAAATAGAAAATATAAACAGACCAGTCACAAGCACTGAAATTGAGACTGTGATTAAAAATCTTCCAACAGACAAAATCCCAGGACCAGATGGCTTCACAGGCGAATTCTATCAAACATTTAGAGAAGAGCTACCATCTATCCTTCTCAAACTCTTCCAAAATATAACAGAGGGAGGAACACTCCCAAACTCATTCTCTGAGGCCACCATCACCCTGATACCAAAACCAGACAAAGATGTCACAGAAAAAGAAAACTACAGGCCAATATCACTGATGAACATAGATGTAAAAATCCTCAACAAAATACTAGCAAACAGAATCCAACAGCACATTTAAAGGATCATACACCATGATCAAGTGGGGTTATCCCAGGAATGCAAGGATTCTTCAATATACGCAAATCAATCAATGTGATACACCATATTAACAAACTAAAGGATCAAAACCATATGATCATCTCAATAGATGCAGAAAAAGCTTTCGACAAAATTCAACACCCATTTATGATAAAAACCCTGCAGAAAGTAGGCATAGAGGGAACTTACCTCAACATAATAAAGGCCATATATAACAAACCCACAGACAACATCGTTCTCAATGGTGAAAAACTGAAACCATTTCCTATAAGATCAGGAACAAGACAAGGTTGCCCACTCTCACCACTGTTATTCAATATAGTTTTGGAAGTTTTAGCCACAGCAGTCAGAGAAGAAAAAGAAATAAAAGGAATCCAAATTGAGAAGAAGAAGTAAAGCTGTCACTGTTTGCAGATGACATGTACACAAGTTCAATAAATAAAGGCCAGTAGAAAAAGAAGAGCACTGATGGGGATGTAAGGGGACTCGGGTTCTATTGTTAATTTAGCAATGCCTGGCTACATGATTCAAATCAGTAACTTTTGTGGAATAAAAATTTCCTTTCTTGCTTGCTTTAAAAAAATCTAAATGTATGTGTAAATATTTGCCTAGTTTTCTAAGGTGAAGTCCCAGTTAACATTCAGGGATATGGGCACTTGGAAAGTGTTTCCCAAAAAGAGTGATTGCTTGTGATTGCAGAGTATGAAAAAGTACACATCAGTTTACACTCCTGGGTGTCTGGATATTTTAGTTTCATTTTTCTATTGTTATAAATTACCACAAACTTAGTGACTTAAAACAGCACAGACCTTTTCTTTTACTTTTCTGGAGGTCAGAAGTCCTAACTGGGTCGTTTTGCATGTAAGATCATATTCACAAGTTTGGGAAATGGTTTGAAGGCCTCTTTGAGACTCCATTATTCTACCTACCTCAAATTTTAGGTCTTTCTCCCATGGCCTTCAAAGCTACACGTGACCAAGCCTTCATGTCTCCTACCATGTTTTGCATTGTTTTCCCTTTCTTGTACTACATTCTACTACAGCTTTCAACTTCCCATAGTCTTTTCCAACATGGGATATTTGTACACATTCTTACCTATACTTGGATTTTTCCCCCTATTCTTACCTATCCACTTATTTCCTTAAATATCTCATTCCTTTGTATGTTCCCATTCTTGTTATTACACCTTCGAGTTATTTTATGTCTTTTTCTTTTTCTTTCTCTCTTTTTTTTTTTTTTGCCTCCCCAGTAGAAAATTAGCCCGTGAAAAGAGGACCTGTGTTTGCTTTATACCTCCAGTGCCTTGAATAATGCTTACTACAGGGCAAGCAGTCAACAGATACCTGTTAAATAAGTGAACCAACAAATGGTTTGGAGTCCTTTTAAAGGCTTTGGTATTTGTTTTAATAGTAGAGAAAATTGTACAGAGAGTAAGATTGGGATTGGTTTGACATGATCTTTTTACATTTTAAAAATATTAACTTGGGAGCTTCCCTGGTGGCGCAGTGGTTGAGAGTCCGCCTGCCGATGCAGGGGACACGGGTTCGTGCTCCGGTCCGGGAAGATCCCACATGCCGCGGAGCAGCTGGACCCGTGAGCCATGGCCGCTGAGCCTGCGCGTCCGGAGCCTATGCTCCGCAACCAGAGAGGCCACAGCAGTGAGAGGCCCACGTACCGCAAAAAAACAAACAAACAAAAATATTAACTTGGCTGTTGTGTATAGAATGATTCTAAGGAAAACAAGAATGAATGCATGGATACATGAAGGCTGGTGCACATAATAATTGATGCCCCCTTGACTTAGTGGTGATGAAGATGGAGAGAAACATTGATGACAGGGAGAAACAGGTGTAAAGAATGACAGTTGGGTTTCTTCTTTATGCAACTGAATGCTTATGCCATTCCCTGAGATAGGGAACAATGGAAGAGATTGCTTATTGGCAGGGAAGATTGTAATTTAAAATTGAAGATACTGAGTCTGAGATATGTTAGGGACATCCAAGTGGAGAAATCAAGTAGGAGATTGTTATACCTGGGGTGACCACATGTGTTCTCTTTTGCTTCAGACAGTCAGGTTTATGCCAGTTATTCCAGTGTTATAATCCACAGTACCTTCTTTCACTTTCAAAACTAGTTCTTTACTTAGATCTATTACATCAGAACTTGGTTAGTATCAGAGCAAATTTTGTAGTCTTCTGCATCTAGATTTAATTTAAATATTGGGAAACGATATTACTGCTTAAAGAGAGAAGATAAAGTGAGAAAAGAAAGGGATCAAGGAACAAGGCTTTAAAAGTTTCAATGATGACATTGAGAATGTTGAGCCTACAAAGGAGATAGAGAAAATATGTCTAGTTCTACAGAAGACAAGGGAAGAGACAAAAAATTTCTGTATTTCTATGTAAAAAATATCAAATGCCTCTAAGTTGATAGTCTTGATATGATTTAAGGTCAATAAGCAATATTAACATGTTTGATTCTAAGACCCCCATTACCTTTTCCTAAGTAACACTCTCCAGACAGTGCTACCATATGATTGAAAGAGAGGAGTCAGAGCATGGGAAAAAGGAGAGAGAAGGCAGGGAGGGAACAATGTTGATCTAAGCCTGAGCCAGGAAGGATATATGCTCATTCTGTTTGGTGAAGCAAATTGTGAGGAAGTTTGGAGAGGTGTGAATTTAAAGCTGAAAAGACTTCAGATCATCTTCTAGAGTTGCTATTCACAGCATATGATGTCGTGAGCCCAACAGAGCCTCTATAAATGTTTGTTCATGGAGAAAGTAATTTATTTACCTAGCTCTTATATTAAGTCTTAGTTTTCACACCCACTGTGGTAGGCAGAATAATGGACCCTCAAAGATGCCCAGGAACTAATTCCCATACCTTACATAGAAAATGGAACCTTGTATATGTGATTAAGTTAAGCATCTTGAGACGGGAAGATTATCTTGGATTACCTGGATGGGCCCATTATGTTCACAAGAGTCTTTATAAGAGGGAATGTCAGTGTTGGAAAGGGATTTGTGTAGTCTACTGGATTTGAAAATGGAGGAAAGGACCAGAAGCCAAGGAGTGCAAGTGGTACCTAAAAGCTGGAAAAGACAGAAGCAAATTCTCCCCTAGAGCCTCCAGAAGGAATATAGCTTGGCCAACACCTTGATTTAGCCCAGCCAATTTGGAGCAAAAGGAGAAATCATGAAGTATTTCTAAGTTTATGATTTGAGTAACTGGAGGAATAGTTCTATTTATTGAAAGAGGGATATCTAGAGGAAGAGTGAATTTAAGAGGGAAAATGGGGACTTCTGTTTCAGGTATGTAATATTTGAGATTCCCGCTAGACCATCAACTGGAGCTGTTGAGTGGGCAGTTGGATATGTAAGTCCGGAGTTCAAGAAATCGGTTAGGTCTGAGATATCTAGTTAGAGACATTTCATAATGCTAACAGCTTAATTATCAATTTCAATATACATGCTCCTGATAACAGAGCTTTGAATTTCATGCAAAGATTGACAGAAGTCCAAAGAGAAATAGACTAAATCTAATCTAGAAATTTTAACACTGTTCTCTCAGTAACTGATAAAAGACGAAGTAAGGATATAAAATATTTGAATAAAATGATTAGCAAATTTGACAGAATAGGTTATATATAGAACATTGCACCCAACAAACACAGAGTAAACATTTTTTCAAGTATACATGGAACATTTACCAACATTGACCACATGCTGGGTGGTAAAGGGAATTTCAACAAATTTCAAAGGATTGAAATTCTACAGAGAAGGCTCACTGAACACAGTGATATTAAGCTAGAACTCAATAACAAAAAGATAACCAGTAAATTCCCATTGTCTAAAAATTAAGGAGCACTGTTCTAAATACCCATGTATCAAGATAAATATTGAATAAAATTGGCAAATATTTGAACTGAATAATAGTGAAAATTTTTATCAAAATTTTTGGAATGTAAGCAGACAACCTCAGAGCAAAATCTATAACCTTAAATGTGAATATAATAAAAGAATAAAAGCTGAAAAATTAGTGACCTAAGCATATATCTCAGAAAGTTAGAAAAAGTAAAATAAATTAAACTCAGGTAAAACTTAGAGAAGGAAACCATAAAGATATAAAAACAGAAAATAAGTGAAATTGAAAACATGCCGGGAGGGGATAAAATGTAAAAGTTGTTCCTTGACAAAACTAATAAAATTGTTAAGGCCCTGACAAGAAAAAAAGAAAAAGGACTCAAATATTCATTCTTAGGAATGAAAAGGAAATATCAGTATAGATGCTAAGGACACAAGATAGATAGTGAAATTATATGATGAATGGCACTTTGACAATACATTTGAAAATGTAGACTAAAGAAATATCTAGAAAAAGAAAATACTAAAATTGATGAAAGGAGAAGATTGAAGAGTAAGTGTTAAAGAAGTTGAATCTGGAATTTAAAATTTTCCAGCAAAGTATATACCAGCTGACATATCCTTGGAAGATTCTGTCAATATTTAGGAAAAAGTAATGGTGAAAATTGAAAGTTTTCTTTCTGAGATTTGGAAAATACAGCATTTTCCCTCAGAGTAGGAACATAAAGATCACTACTCTCTTCATTTTGTGTGACCAGAATAACCGTAATACCACAATCTGACAAGTGCATTATGTAAATGAAGAATAGAGGACAGTCTCACTCCTGAAGATAGAGCCAGAAAGCCTAACACATTTTTGCAAACAGAGCCCATTATACATATACATAGTACAACTATATATATATATAGTATAAAGTATAAATATATAGTATAAAGCATATATATAATTATATATATAATAATTATATATATCTGTGTATAGTGTAAAGCTTCATGACCACGTTAGATTAATTTTTGGTGGGATGATTGGTTTAAATGTTAAAAAATTAAATAATGTGATTTACCACAGGAACAAAATAAGGAAGAACAATTATATTACCATTGCGAAAGATGCAAAGATGTTGATAAAATTTAACATCCATTCATCTTTGATGTCTTTAGCAACCAGGGAATAAAAGGGAATTGCCTTGATCTGACAAAGAATATCTGTAAAGGATTTTGTTGCAAATATCATATATAATGCGGCATGATATTTTATAAATTATACAGGTACACCACAAAAATGGTAAACAGCCCAGATTCATACCTTCTCATAAATAGTCACTTGTTTTAAAAGGAAGAATTACAAAGCAGTAGGAATAGAAATATAGCAAGTAATAAATGATGCTGAGTCAGTTGGATATCCAAGTGGACAAAAATGAAATTTGACTCCTATCTTGGACCTAACACAAAAATGAATTTCAAGGGGGCTGTAAATATGGATTTTCAAAGTCTATATGGATTGCAAAACACTGAAACTTCCAGAAGATAGTATATGAAAATATGCACATGATCTTGGTGTAGGAAAAGCTTTCTGAATGACATAAAATATATGTAAATATAGAGGAAAAAATTGAAAAATGAAACTATATTAAAGTTAAGCACTTTTGTTTAAAAAAGACTATTAATAAAGGAAAAAAAAACAAGCTACAGAGTGCAAGAAGATATTTTAAGCCCACATAACCAATAAAACCATGTATACAGAATCTATAACTATTTCATTAAGAAAAAATAATAGACTACCCAATAGAAGAATGGGCAAGAGAACTGAACAAACATTTTACCAAAATGTCTGTCCAATTGGCCATTAATATAATATTTATAAAAGTGCTCAACTTTTTGATAGTAATCAGAAAATGTAATAATTTTAATCACAATTTAATACAAAATTCCTCTCACCAGAACAACTAAGAGAAAAAGAAAAATAAAAAAGACTAATATTTCTGTGCTGACAAATATGACGGAGACCAAAAAAAAAAAAGACCTCTCATAGACTACTAGCGGGAGTGTAAGTTGGTGTAAGTGTTTTGGAAAACACTATTAGTGAATTATCTATGCAAGCTGAAGATATATAAAGCCTGTGATCTCTCACTTTTACATCTAGTTGGTATGTACCAATAGACATGTACAAGTACAAGGATGCTCATAGCAGCATTATTCACAAGAGCCCCAAACTGTAAACAATCCAATGTCTATCAAAAATAGAATGGATAAAGAGGCATGTTCATATAATGGAAGACTTTTTAACAATGAAAATGTATAAATTGCTTTGTGCAATATGACTCTCACAAACGTGATGTTGATCCAAAGAAACTAGATCCAAATTACTTCACAGCATATGGTTATAAGATTAAAACATCAGGCAAGATAAAGTATAGCATTTAAGGATGCAGGCATAGGTGGTAAAATTACAAAGCAAAATTAAAAGGTACTTCAGTAAAATTAAGAATAGTTAACTTTGGAGTTTAGAGAAGAATCGGGAAGAGCAAATGAGGGGGCTCCTAAGGTGCTGATACTGTTCTGTTGTTCTTTTATTGACCAGTGTGGCAATTCATTGGTTTCTGTCTTTTTGTAAATGTGTGTTATATTTACTAATTTAAAAATTGCACATCTGTGTGTGTGTGAGAGAGAGATTGAGAATGAGAGGTGAGAAACTGCTTATGAAGACTTTATAAAGAATTTTTTCTATAAAAAGAAAAAGAGAAGCATCATGGCAGATGCTAGGGATTGTGGGTATCAATGCAGTTGATTTTTAAGATAGAAGATATTACAGTATGTTTGCATACTAATGATAATCCTGCGGAAGGGAAAGGGACATCAGTGAGGTTGAACCCAGAGAAAATGACAAAACGTGACACCCTTGAAGGTGGTGGGAGTGAGCTGCAGAACATGAATGAAGGGATCAGCCTTGAAAAGAAGGAGCTCCTCAGAAAAGGGTCTCGAAGGAGGTTGAGATGAGTGTAAGTGCAGCAAGGTTTGCAGATATGAGTCTTAAAAAAACATCTCTTCCTTAGTGAGCTGTGGACCTCAGCATCCCCACAGGCTCACCTCAGCCTCGGCAGCTTTCTTTCCATTCCTGCAGAAGATCCTTCCTACCTCATGTGCACCTCTGCACATGCTGTCTGCTGCATAGAGTCATTCTACTACTCTTGGCCCCTTCCACCTGGTTAATGCCTGCACATCCTGTAAATCGCAGCTGAGGCACCAGGTGTGCAGGAAAGCTTGACCTGACTCTCCAGTACACGCTCGCAGCTCCCAGGGCAAACTTCTCTCATAGCACATGTCCCTGTTGTGACTTCATATTCATTTAATATAAGCTGTCCTCCCACAAAACAGTATGTGTCATGTATTCGGGGATTGTTTCTTCTTTTGACCCACCCCTGTCACAGTGCCTAACATCTTGTAGGTGCCATTTTTTTAAATGCATGAAACCATGAATAAATGAAGGTCGTGCAAAATATTCTTAGAAATATTACTTGAAGAAGTCAGAATTTGTTCACAAGAAATGTTATTAGCAATAATGTTTCTGCTCACTGATCAAACGTTTTAATATATTTAACCTAATAAATCATATTTTCCTTTAGACAGCCATTCATTAATAAACATGTATTTAGTAAGGATGTAATGGGAATGGTCACAGAAACAATTCAGGTTTCATGTAGGTAAAACTGTTCTGTGGGAACAGCCCCTGGCTTTGGAGTTTATAGTTTGAATTTTAATTCTAGCTCTTTTTCCTACAATTTTTTTTTGCATTGGGTAAGTCCCCTAAATTCTTTGAGCCTTTGTCTCTTTAGTAGTAAAATAGGACTCCTCATGCAGCTTTTACATAATTTTTGTAAAGATGGCATATGGTAATTAACCTATGTAAACACTCATATGATGCCTGGTGCAGTGCTGTGTCCTGCCCTTGGTTCATATCTAGGTGGAGAAATGAGGCAGGAAGGTTATGCCCTGAGTCAGATTCTAAACCTTAATGGGGACGGGGGACTGATGCTGAAGGAGGTCTTGAGTTGATCCTCAGATCCTTAGATAAATAGAGTGTCACAGCTGGAAGGAACTTAAAATTCATGTAGTCAGAATGCCTTCTCTACAGGTGAGGCCTCTATAGTCCTGAGAGGGGATGGGCTACTGCAGCTCGACGGCTTCATCTTGGAGCAGAGGGCAGCCTGTATCTTAGAGACGGCACACTTCTTCCTCCCTTCTTGTAGGAGCTCTCGGCTGGGGTGCTAACAGGCAAGCTATTTTGTGCCAGGAGTTGCATAAAGAAAGACTCACAGCAGTGCCCAGCCTTGGTCTTGCCATTGTGTTGGCCTCCTGTGTTGCTTCCCTCCTTGCAAGGCACTTTGTGTCAGCAGGAATGTGAGGCAAGTTGTGAAATTCAATTAATTCTACAGCCAGCCCACACACCTCCTTCCAGGGCTGGCCCAGCTGGGACTAGGCAGCATTACCAGCTTAAAAAAGGGAGGTTTTCTGATGCCCCACCCCTTCCCTTCTCCCAGCTCTTTCTTAGGTCTTCCCCCACTCTCCCCATTCTATCTTTGATAGAAGGCAAAGCTGATCTATGGGGATGAGTTTCTATATTAAAATACTGTTGCAGACCTAAATTTGATTTGGAATCTCTGAAGCTTGAATTACGGAATTGCTTCTGTTGAAGTTGGGAGGGAGTGACTAAGAGACTCTCTCCATCTCTCTGGAGTTCTAACAGAACAAAAGCAAAAAGCATGAATATCTATATGACAAATGTGTTTCCAGGATGCACCTGTAAACCTTATATATAGAGGTTCCAGTTAATTAAAACCAAAATAAGGGCACCAGTTTTCTCTGCTATGAAGGAGGAGGGGGTGAGAGGCAGAGACACGCCCTGGTTTCAGTGCATGAGATGAGAAAACAATCAATGCCCATATAATAGACCCAGGTATCAGGAAGTGAGAGCAGGGGTGATATGATTCAAGTATTGCAGCCAATTCAGTGCTCCCTCTAAGCCTGTGAGTGTCCTGGACTCTAACTGCATACAGAAAGAAAATTCAGGAGTGCAGAGCAGAGCCGAAAGTATTTACTCCAGTATTTTCTCCTTCTGGGGAGTTAAATAAAGTTCCCCTTTCTATGGACAAAGCGAACACAGGGAAATACTGGATCTCTTCTAACATTCTTCAAAATATTAATCTTGATATATTGGATGTGGAGTCTACAGTCTGTCAGGACTGTAGTTGTCATTTTTGAGGCTGGAGGTCTATGACTTTTCAGAGCAGGCCTGTCTTTCCTTTCTTGAGGTCATTCTTGATTAGAGGTGGAAGCTCAGATCAGCTCCTCCACCCAGGAGACTCTGAAATGGATTAGAATGGGCAGCTAATTAAATTAAGTTTTAAGGTCAAGTTTTGCCCTTGGCAAATGGTTTACCCATGATTCTGTTTCCTGTCCCACATTAAGTCCAGACATATTGCCCAACAGAGAACACCAAGGAAGGTGCAACACACAGTGCACGTTGCTAGCACCTCCAAAGTTGAGTTATCCATTTTTAAACCTGTTATTCTCCACATTTGTGAACAGCTCACATGATCACGTAAGAATCACATTGTCTGCCCCATGCACCAAGACTTCAAAAACACAAGGAAGTTTCTCATATTTCCAGTATTTTTTTTTCCTGGACCACAGTACAGAGTTTAATTTAGAGTCATACTGCTGTTGTAAATCAAAGATTAGAATGGGGGCCAAATGCTCTCCAGAGGCTTGTAGATAAAGTAGAAAATGGGGGGGAAAGGATAAATATTCTTGGTGTAAGCATCACCAGAATGTCAATCCTTCTAGTGAGTCTGTTCCAATTGTGTGGTGTATGTATGATACATGAACCTCCCTTCAATGGGAGAAATCTCCCAACAAGAGTTTAATTGTGAGATTATGAATGAGAGTTTCCTTATCCTGAAAAACAATCAGCTCTTCATACTTTTCTTTCCAAGTAAGCATTTAAGATATTGCTCATTTTGAAATATTTAGAAAATCATTGTGGTGACACCCTACATCAATCTTCAGGTCTAATTTGAGACTTCCTTCTTCCCCTCACTGACTATCACCCACATTTAAAATCGCTTTACTTGCTATTTCCCTTTTGTTCCTGGCATCAGAATGGAGACTGTCTTGTGGTCCCTTTTCTCTTGGTAACAAGCAAATCCAGTTTTGTAGGACAGAAACTCCTCTGGCATGTTTCATTTCCTTATATTCCTCATAGTCCCAAATGTTTGTTGTTATATCTATAATTCTTTGTCTCAAATAAGACCTTAAAGAATTTTTGCCAAGTCTTTTAAATTCCACATGAAATTCTGAGTTTTTATTTGTGAAGCCCAGTTTGAGAAATACTGTTCAGCACAATGAAGGAACATGGGTTCCCACAGCGGCTGCCGTATGGATGGCTCTCAGTTTCCATCAAAGGCAGCACAAGTGCACCTGCCCAACAAATGAGAAAATTTCATTTATTCATAAATACTATTAGGTATCTATCAAGCGTCAGGCACTATTGTAGATGCTGAAGATATATCTGTGAAAATACAGCTGAAATAGCTTGCCTTCACAGAGGTTACATTCCAGCGAAGGGAGACAGAAAATACTCCAAACAACCAAGTAAACACATATAGTATGTTGAAGTGTGAAAAGTACTATGAGGGAGAATAAAGAAAAATTAAAATGGCTAGAGGTTGCTAGGTGGTAGCGGATTGCCTTTTTAAATGCAGTTTGAGGGAGAATTCCCTGGCAGTCCAGTAGTTAAGACTTGGCTTCTTCACTGCCATGGGCCGGGGGTTCGATCGCTGGTCGGGGAACTAAGATCCTCACGGCCAAAAAAAATAAAATAAAAATCATCATAATAAATGTAGTTTGAGAGGATATTAATGAGAAAGTGACATTTGACATTTGAGAACAAATTTGCCTAATATCAGAAGTCTTGAATGTGTGCATGCACACAGACACACTCAGACACACACACACTCTAGGAAGGTAGGAGAGGGAGATACAATTCTAATATTATCAAAAGGTATAGCCTGAGGGTCTGGATCAATTTGGAAACAGTGGTATCAGAGCTGCACATCTTGTGGTAATATCTAGAAGGAAAAGCCAGAAGCAGAGTTGCTACAACCTGACACTGGTAGGACAGTTGCAAAAGTGACGCTAAGGCTATAATTAAGTGGTAAATATAGATTAAATTGGCAGGATGAACCTAACCACTAGGTAAAAATAAATCATGGAGTGGAATAAGAGGGTTATAGAAGATAAGGAAAGTTTCAATAAGCATATATTAAACATTTATGGTGTCTGAATGTATATTTTACAATGGTATCTCACTTCATACACTAATAGCTTTAGGAGATGCATAGGTTTACCCCCCATTTGGCAGTTGAGGAAAATGAGACACAGAATGGTTAAGTGACATGTTCACTTGTTCCACAATAAACTTTATGTAGTTTTCTTCTCTAGTCCAGTATCTAGTTGAAGACCTTGCAATGCATTTCATGGTCATGAATCTTCATTCTGCTTTAATATGGAATAGTTCCTGAGGTTTTGTTCATGTTTGTTGACCTTGATGTTTTTGAAGAGTCTACGCCCATTGTAGAATGCCTATCAGTTTGTGTTTGTCTGATGTCTCCTTGTGGTTATTTTCATGTTCCTGTTTTTGTTGTTTGGAGATAATAGAACAAGAGTGTTGTGTTCCTTTCAATGTATCAAATCAAGAATCACATGATTCCAGATATCCTCAGTATTAGTGATATTAACTTTGATCACTTGGTAATATAGTGTTTACCCGGCTTCTCCACTGTGAAATTACTATTTTCCCCTCTTGTGATAAATAATTTGTGGGGAGATACTTTGAGACCATATAAATATACTTTTCCCCATTAAGTGTTAAATCACTGGTTTAGGATCAATGAAGATTTTCTAACTTTATCATCCCTCTATAGTTAGCTGGCATGCTCCTGTAAGGAAGAGTTCCCATTCTCCCATATTTATTAATTTATTAATTTATTTAGTTATATTAGTATGCCTCATGATTTCTTACTCCATTTAAATATTTTGGTGCTCAATTTGTCTGACAATTGGCTAATAGGAGCCCTTCACGCTGGCTCTTATGACCTTTTAATACATCCATGAAAAAGGGAACATTACTGTGAAAGAGGGGACATTATTAACAACCTTACAGAAAAAAGGGATTGTCAAGAAACAGTTGAATGCCAACAAATTAGATAACCTAGGTGAAGTAGACAAATTCCCAGAAAGACACAAATGATCAAAATTGATTCAAGACAAAATAGACAATCTAAATAGACTAAAAATAAGAGATTGAATTAGAAATCAAAAAAATTCACCACAAAGAAAAGCCTAGGACCACATGGCTTCACTGGTGAATTTTATCAGACATTTAAAGATGAATTAATACCAGTTCTTCACAAACTCTTCATAAAAATAGAAGAGGAAGGTACACTTCCTAACTTCTTATACGAGACCAGCATTGCCCTGAGAGCAAAATCATAAAATCATAAAATATATACAAGAAAACAAAGTAAAGAATACTGTCTCTTACAAATATGTAAAAAATCCTCTTTAAAAATACTAGCAAACTGAATCCAGCAGCATATTAAAAAGGATTGTACGCCATGACCAAATGGCATTTAACCCAGAAAATGCAAGGTTGGTTCAGATACGCAAATAAATCAATGTAATACGGCATACTAATAGAATGAAAGTGAAAAAACACAAGCTCATCTCAAAAGGAGCATAAAAAGCATTTGAAAAAATGCAGCACCCTTCCATCATAAAAACATATAGCAAACTAGGAACAGAAGGTAATTAACTCCACCTGGTAAAAGTTATTGGTGAAAAACCGATGGTGAACATCACACTTAATAGTGAAAGACTGAAAGCTGTCCCTGTGAAATCATGAGCAAGCAAGGATGTTCTTGCTACTTCTGTTAATCATTGTATTAACGGTTCTAGCAAGGTTAAATAAATGGCATCCGAATTGGAAAGGAAGAAGTAAAACTATCTTTGTTGATGACATGGTCTTAAATGTAGAAACCTCTAAACAATCAATGAAAAATGCCTATTAGAAGTAATAAACAAGTTCAGCAAAATTGTAGGATAGAAAGTCAATACATAAATATCAGCTATATTCCTATATGGTAGGAAATAACAATCCAAAAATGAAATTAAGGAAGCAATTCCATTTACAAGAGTATCACAAATGTTAAATAATAGGATTAAATTTAACAAAGAAGAGTTAAACTAGTACACTTAAAACTACAAAATATTGAGAATTCCCTGGCGGTCCAGTGGTTAGGACTCGGTGCTTTCACTGCCATGGGCCTGGTTTCGATCCCTGGTCAGGGAACTAAGATCCCCATGGCGCTGCCAAGAAAAAAAAAATTACAAAATATCGCCCCCCCCCCAAAAAAAAGAAATAAAATGAAAAAGACTTAAATAAATGGAAAGGCATCCTTTGTTCATAGATTAGAAGATTTAATATCATTAAAATGGAAATACTCCCTCAAATTTATCTAGAGTCAGTATCATCCCTTCCAACTGCCTCTCTTTGCAGAAATTAACATGACGACCCTAAAATTCATATGGAAATGCAAGAGACCAGAATAGTCAAAATAATCTTGACCGTGGTGAGCAAAGTTGGAAGACTCATATTTCTGAATTTCAAAACTTACTACGAATCTATGGTAGTCAAGTCTCTGTTGATACTAATACGAAGATAGACATGTAGATCCATGGAATAGAATTTGGAGTCCATAAATAATCACATATATTAGTGGTCAATTGATTTTCAATAAGACTGCCAAGACAATTTAATGGGGCAAAGGACAGTTGTTTGTTTTGTTTTTAACTAACGATGCTGGGCCAACTCAATAACTGCACACAAAAGAATAAAGTAGGACTACTACCTTACACCATATAAAAAAATAACTTGAAATGGATCAAAGACCAAAATATAAAAGCTAAACATATAAAATTCTTACAAGTAAACAGGTATAACTCTTCACAGTCTTGGATTAGGCAATAGTTCCTCAGATATGACACTCAAAGCATGAGTGACAAGAGAACAAATATATATATTGGACTTCATTAAAATTAAAAACCTTGAATGAAAGGATAGTATCAAGAAAGTGAAAAGACAACCCCCAAATGGGAGAAAATATTGGGAAATCATAATAAGATAAGGATTAGATAAGGATTTAATATCCAGAATATATAAAGAACTTTTACAATTCAACAAAAAGTAAATATTCCAATTAAAAAATGGACAAGGATCTGAATAAATATTTCTCTAAAGAAGATATACAAATGGTCAATAAGTACCTGAAAAGATTCTTGACATCATTAGTTACCAGGAAAATGCAAATCAAAATCACTATTAGATGCCACTTCACAGCCCCTCTTATGGTTTTTATATAGTCAATATAAAAGTGCACTTATTTTACCTACATATTTTCTTTTTCATTACTCTGCATTTGTTTCTGCACCTCTCTTCCCTCCTGGATCATTTTTTTTAATCTACCAGAATGATTTTCTTTAATCTTGTTTTTAAAGATTTCTTAGAGACATATTTTTAGTTTTTATTTGTCTCAGAATATTTTTATTTTACCTTCTTTATTAGTGAATACTTTTTCTGGGTAGACTTTTAGTTTGACCATTGTTTTCCTTCATTTCTTTGAATATAACATATCATTGCTTTCTGAATACTTTTGTTTCTGTGAGTCATATTATTCAAACAAAATGAGATATAGAACACAATATTTATGTATGTAACAAAACACAAAAACGTACATTTTCATTGTCATGTAAAAATATTTTATCTCTTTTAATAAATAAAGTAGAGCCCCTGGGTTTGCATTTTCTAAATTAATATTTATTCATAATTGATGTTATACTTTTATCTATAAAGATTAATTTCAAGTAGATGAACTGTGAGGGTTCGTAATCTTAGGTTTGGAAATTACTCAGGGAATAATTGGCCCTTCCTGTTGACTCATAAGTGACAGAAATCCTGCCAAAGATACCCTGAGATCCCTCTTGAGTATCAAGAGGTACTTGGTATGGTGACTATAGCTCAGACACACCACTGGTTGAAAGAAAAACTCAGATTCTTCATTGAACACAGGCAGAGAAAATGAAAAGAAGGTAGGCAGTATGCCCTTAAGGAGTTTGTAGTTTAATGTAAACAACAGTTTCATTAGAGACAGGGATGCAACAGAAAATAAGTAGTGTACTACTGTTGAAAAACAAATAGATTATCTTCCAGAGCTTGCAGGTAGATAGTGGGTCCAGAAAGCTTCCTGAAGATCTTGACCATCCAAGTTGTCTTATGTGAAATCTTAAAAATAGCCAACTGTCCTGCCTCATGTCCACGCTACTCTTTATTCTGTCATAAAACACAAGCTTTTCCTTAACCCCATGTTATTTTAGAGTTCCTCTGTTTCCAGAATCCACCTTTGCACTGTTGTCCTTCCTCAAACTCTGGGGCCTTTAAGATCTCATTAAATGTTAACTCAGCACATGCCATCATCATCCTGACTGAATCTTCTCTCTACCTGATAAAACTAAGATTCCATATCCCCTATAGACACTGATTTCTGGTAATCCTTTTCAGCAGATGCTTATTTTAAGGTGGGAAGTCAGCTTCTTCATCCTTTTCCTCCTAGGCACCTCTTCTAACTATCACTCTACACTCACTTAAACCCAGCCTCTCATTTACAGCAGGGGTTAAATGTGCACAACAAACAGTCAGATGGCCTGGAAGAAAATTCTGCTGTACTGCTTACTGAAAGTTTATTTGACCTTTCAGTGCTCATTTGTAAACTGGGGAGAAGAGCAGTATATCCCCCATAGGGACATTTTGAGGATTAAGTTAATATTATATATGTATTAGTTCCTAGCTCACAGAAAATGCTTAATAAATGTTAGCAGTTATAATGGTTATTGTTTGAGGCTTATGATGCCCAGCAATAAAACTTTCCGCTGCCCTCTTTTCACCATCTGTTTAGTCACTTATCACAATTTGAGTGACTTGGCCACCTGGTCCACAGTCTTTGCTTTACCCTAATATCTGCTTTCACTCCTGGTCACATGCAGAAATAGCCATCTGACATCTTTGCACCTGGGATCTTCCCATTTCTGGATCTTACTACTCTCTGAACTTAAACTTCTATGCCTTCTGTAATTTAGGTCCTTCATTTAATCCTTCAGTTTAAGACAACAGATCTTTGCTTTTCTATGTTCTCCCATATCAATTCACCTTTTTTTTTTTTTTTTTTTTTTGCGGTACGCGGGCCTCTCACTGTTGTGGCCTCTCCCGTTGCGGAGCACAGACTCCGGACGCTCAGGCTCAGTGGCCATGGCTCACAGGCCCAGCCGCTCCACGGCATGTGGGATCTTCCCGGACCAGGGCACGGACCTGTGTCCCCTGCATCAGCAGGTGGACTCTCAACCACTGCGCCACCAGGGAAGCCCCACCTTTTTTTATATAGAGCATTCTGGCCAATACCCTCATCTCCTTTTTCCCTCTGTCCCTAAATGATTCCATGAGTCTGGATAAATACAAACATCTGCCTTCATTTATCTTGCTTTGAATATTACTAGTGAACATTAGACAAACCTGAAATTTGGTGCTACTATAGGTACATGATCACCATTGTCTATAGGGGCATTAGTATTTCCTGATAACCTTTCCAAATTGTCCTGTTTTATCCTATTTCTATTTTCCTTTCCATTCTCATTTAAGAATATAACTATTTAGAGAAATTTTCCTTAATACCAAGCTAGTTGGATGTTCCTCCTCCATGCTATTATAGTATCCTAGTTTATCTCTTTCACAGCTCACATCAAACTGGGTGGTAATTTCTTCCTTAATTATCTCAATCTACCACTAGACTGTGAGCTCCTTAAGGACAGTGTACTAGGTTGAATAGTGTTGTCTCAAAATTCATATAAATTTGGATCCTCAGAACGTGGCTTATTTGGAAATAGTCTTTGCAGATATAACTGGTTAACTTAAGATGAGGTCATATTGGATTAGGATGGACTCCAAATCTAAAAACTGGTATTCTTATAAGAAAACCATATAAAGACAGAGGGCTTCCCTGGTGGCGCAGTGGTTGAGAGTCCGCCTGCTGATGCAGGGGACGCGGGTTCGTGCCCCGGTCCAGGAGGATCCCACATGCCGCTGAGCGGCTGGGCCCATGAGCCGTGGCCGTTGGACCTGTGCGTCCAGAGCCTGTGCTCCGCAGCGGGAGAGGCCACAGCAGTGAGAGGTCCGCGTACCACAAAAAAAAAAAAAAAAAAGACACACAGAGCAGAAGACTCTATGATGACATAGGTAGAAATTAAAGTGATGAATTTGCAAGTCAAGGATTGCCAACAACAACCAGATTCTAGGAGAGGGGCATGGAACAGATTTCCTTCAGAGCCTCGAGAAGGAACCAACACTGCTTATATCCTAATTTTGAATTTCTGACCTCCAGAACTGTGAGATAATAAATTTCTATTGCTTAAGCAAATACTGAAGACTACGGAACTAGTACAAACTGGGACAACATAGTTTATATCCATACATTTAGCTTCTACCTTGGAGCATGGCACAAGGTGGGTTCTTAGGAAATGATTGTTGAAGGAATGATCAAAGCAAAAGGGAGATCTTACATGCAAGCTTGGTACTAGGACTAGGATTGACTAGTCTAGCTTGTTGAGTATAAGGCACACTGAGCCCCAAACATTAGATTAAAAAGAGCACTTGGCAGCCTGCTTGTGGCCCTCTGCTTAAGGAGACTTTGGGAGATGAGAGAGAGAAACTTTCCTGATTTTTGTATCCTAATCCAGTTGGGTGGATTCATATATATGGACCAAAGAGATGGAACATCAGACCAGGAAACTGGAAAGTAATATGGCCAATGCCTGACGTTGGTGGAAGACCAGAGTTTGAGCTTCAAGCCAAGTATTAGGAGGGGAGAGTAAGAGGGTCATCACCAATGGAGAACAGGGATCCCGCATAAGGGAGAGCAGAGAAGTTTGCTAATTCTTAGCCACAAGGTGAATATATTTCAACACACATAAAACAGTCATGTCAGGAAAATGTAGGAAGAGACAAGAAAGAATTTGTTACTGGAGTTCCCAGAATTCTATAACTGGAGAAACACTCTATGCTTCCATTATTTTAAGGCCTTAGCCTTCATAAAACTGAGCGCCAATTGTGATTCAATTACCTAGACCCAGGGGCCTGGGGAACTTGCAGAGTGAATGAGAATTCGCTTCTAGGCACCCAGAAAAGCTTAACCTCTCTAATTCAGATGAGAATTTGGCTAAAAACACTTAGCTCTTCTTGCCTTGAGAGCCAAACACAACCATCCTATTTTACTAGCAAACGTTATTAAAGGGAAGCATTTGTTTGGAACTGCTGGCCAGTCATTTTTCTGCTCTTTTTGTTTACTTCATCTTTTTACAAATGCATCCCTGAGCTAAAAACCATTCTTGTTTTCCTTTTGCTAGAATCCTAAATCCAAACAAATAAAAGATGCTCTTTGGCATAATGAAACATGAAGCCATCTCAGTAATTAGTGCAGCCCATGGGTTCAAGCAAAGCAAGAGGACTGCTAGACTGGAAACTGGAAGTGTTGTTGAAGACAATACCACCCAAGAATCTGTCGTTTTCTAGTTTGAGGATCAGTGGCAGGAGAAACCCATCGTAGTTTCCCTTTGAGCCTTTGAAGATCCCATCTGGGAGTTTCGATTCATTCACATCACTGCTTCATCTGTTGGCAGATTGGGCTCAGGGGTCTCCTCACTGCTGATATGCCACTGCTGAGGCACAGGTTTGGCAAGCCAAGCAAAGAGAAAGTCAGGAATTGAGGTTGGTTTGCCACAGGCAGGCTGAAATATGGACGGGATCAGAGAGAGCAACTGAAAAAAACCTAGGGATATAAGGAAGGGAAGAAAGTTAGTGGAATTCAAGCTGCTGGATAGTGGCAGCTCCCATGTTTCTGGAAACAAGGGACTTAGGGGCATCAGTATGAATGCAAAGGAAATTAAGGATAGCAGAAAACTGTAATGAAGCTGTTAACAATGTAGTTAGATTGCAAAACTAACAGCAGCAGAGCTATGTTCTTACAATGTGCTATCCACTGCTATAAGTGCTTTACGTATACTGACTCATTTGATTGTCACAAGGCTGGGACTGTTACTTTCATTTACAGATGAGGAAATTGAAGCAAGGTCACACAGTTAGAAAGTGGCAGTTCCGGGCTTCCCTGGTGGCACAGCGGTTGAGAGTCCGCCTGCCGATGCAGGGGACACGGGTTCGTGCCCCGATCCGGGAAGATCCCACATGCCGCGGAGCGGCTGGGCCCGTGAGCCATGGCCGCTGAGCCTGCGCGTCCGGAGCCTGTGCTCCGCAACGGGAGAGGCCACAACAGTGAGAGGCCCGCGTACCGCAAAAAAAAAAAAAAAAAAGAGTCAGTTCTGGGGCCACAGATTCCAATGGCATGGCCCCAGGATCCATTCTTTCAACCCCCAAGCTATATTATCTCTCATACTTTATGTTTATTTGTATTTGTTTAACTGGTCATGGAGGTAACATATGATCCACCTTTGCCGCCTATGACTACTAGCTCAAGGTCAGGAATCGTGGAGGGTGATGGCTAGGCTGACCATATAATTTATTGAATTATAATTATATCATTTGGAAGTATTTCTATACTGATCAACAACTGATTTATTTGTAGATGTATAAAATTGTTCTTTTAAATAAAGCTTTCCATAATTATTTCTAAGACAAAATAATGATGTATTTCTATGTACCTTAAAACAACATTTAAAAATTTATATTGATTATCTGAAATAAAAAAACATTAAACAAAATAATGCAGTCTTGGCATACACTTAAGTATCTTAATCAATTTTGTAGCCTGTGTAGCTCACTGGTATTTTTTTTAAAATAAATTTGTTTATTTATTTTTATTTTTGGTGGCATTGGGTCTTTGTTGCTGTGCGTGGGCTTTCTCTAGTTGTGGTGAGCGGGGGCTGCTCTTCATTGCAGTGCTTGGGCTTCTCATTGCAGTGGCTTCTCTTGTTGCGGAGTACGGGCTCTAGGTGCGCAGGCTTCAGTAGTTGTGGCTCGTGGGCTCAGTAGTTGTGGCTCTCGGGTGCTAGAGCACAGGCTCAGTAGTTGTGGCGTGCGGGTTTAGTTGCTCCGTGGCATGTGGGATCTTCCCAGACCAGGGATTGAACCCATGTGCCCTGCATTGGCAGGCAGATTCTTAACCACTGCACTACCAGGGAAGTCCCCTCACTGGTATTTTTAAGATTGTATTTTTTATTGTGATCTTATTTTTTCAAATAAAACTATTTGAAACTTACTTCCAGGTTGTATGTTATGATTAATAATTTTCAAGTTATGACATTTCAATTAATCATTCTCTGTTGACCATAATATTTTTAAATGAAAAAGAACTGTATTTAGGATTAATCTCCAAAATTTACAAGCAGCTCATGCAGCTCAGTAACAAAAAAACAAACAACCCAATCCAAAAATGGGCAGAAGACCTAAACAGACATTTCTCCAAAGAAGATATGCAGATTGCCAACAAACACATGAAAGAATGCTCAACATCATTAATCATTAGAGAAATGCACATCAAATTCTTTTGAGTGTTTCACCAAATGTAGATACTGTAAAACCAGAGACCATTTCAATTTCATTCTCCTCTGGCATTGAATATCAATTTACTGAAATAAAAATAGGAGCTCTATCAAAGGTTCTTCCCACAGTTGAGATATTTGAAAGAGTAATTACAGAATTTAAAAATTAAATCTTCAACACCATTTGAATTCTCTTTGTTTAATTTGTTCAGCCTCACGTTCACTTTTTCAGGATTAAATTTAAATGCCTTCCTGTTGGCAAGCTTTGCTTTCAAGTCTCAATTTGCTGAAAGCACAAAGGCTGGATTTTTTTGGTACCCCATTTTTTGAGTATACTGATTAAAGATTTACAGCTGATTTTTAATCAAGTGCATGGTAGATTTAGAAAATTCATTTTAAAATGATTAATACCATTGTAGGGCATTTTAGTCAATTTACAAAGTAGTTCTTCAAAAGCTCAAACATTTCTAAAATTTGATATTAAGCAACTGTGAAAGCATATGTCGCCACGCTGAATTTTTGTAGTCAACATTTTTATCACAGTGATTCTGTAATTCAGTTACTTTGTGTATCTTGACTATAGTTTATGTATTTTGATTACAGTTTTTACAGAAACATTTGTTTCATTGTACAACTTTGAGTTACTGTCTACTGTCCTTTCATTTCAAACTGAAGGTCTTTTTTAGTGTGTCATGTAGGGTGGGTCTTTCCTCAGCTTTGATTTATCTGGGAATGCCTTAATTTCTCCTTCATTTTTGAAAGATCACTTTGCCCAATTAGAATTCTTGGTTTTAAGTTTTGCTTTTCTTTCAGTTCTTTGAATATGCCATCCTGCTGGCATCTATGTTTTCATTTGTAAAATGGGTTGTTATTCTTATTAAGGATTTCTTGTACATGGTAAATTGTTTTTCTCTGGTTTCAAGATTCCTTTTGTCTTTTGACAATTGGATGACAATTGTCTCAGTGTGGATCTATTTGAATTTGTTCTACTTAGACATCATGAAGCTTTGTGGGTTTGTAAATTAATATCTTTCATCAAATTTGTAAGGTTTTTTGGCTATGATTTTTTTCAAATATTTGTTCTCCTCCTTTCTTTCTCTCTTTTATTTCTGGGACTCCCTTAATACATAACCTGGTCTGCTTGATGGTGCCCCACAGGTTCCTTAAGTTCTCTTAACTTATTTATTCTATTTTCTTTCTGCTCCTCAGACTGGTTAAAATCAATTACAGGTTCATTGATTCTTTTTTTTTTTTTCCTGTCTGCTAAAATCTACTGTTCAACCCCTCTAATGAAATTTTTACTTCAGTTATTGTACTTTCCAACTCCAGAATTTCCATTTGGTTCCTTTATTTGTACATAGTTTCCTTAGCTTTTTGATAATATTTAAGACAGTCACTTTAAAATGACTTTTCTTTTTCCTAGTAAGTCCAATATCTGAACTTCCTCTGGGATGGCTTCTGTCAATTTATTTATTTCTTTTCTTTGAATGGGGCATCCTTTACTGTTTCTTTTTATCTCGGTGATTTTTTTTGTTGTTGAAAACTGAACATTTAAGTATTTTATATTAAACAGTATTATAATGTGGTAACATTGGAAATCAGATTCTCTTCCTTTTCTAGGGTTTTCTATTTTTGATTGATGGAGGCTGCAAGTATCCATTTGTTTAATGCCTTTTCCAGGCTATTTTTGCACACACTATATTCTGTGTTGTGTGTGGTCCCTGAAGTCCTTGTTTCTTTAGCTTCTGTCAGTGTTTTGACAGACATTTTCTCAAATGCCAGAAACTACAAATAAAGCAAAAATGACAAAACAAAACCACTTCTCCTAGACTTTCTGATTGGTTCTGTGTTGGGCCACTCCTTCAACACTTAGTCAAACTGCTTTCACTGAACATAAAGATCAGCCAGTGGTGGAAGTTTAGGGTCTTCTCAGGTATTTTCTGAGCATGCATCCAGCCATGCATATGTTGCTTTTGAATGTCTTAATTTTCTAAAGGAATTCCCTCTCCAGCTTTTCCTCCAAGATTTAGGTGATCTATTGTGTGTCTAAGCTGTAATCTTTTGCTCCAGGTCCTGAAAAAATCAAGTGAGTTGAATGAAGTAATTCAAATTTCCATGGCATTTACCTGTTTTGTGTTGACACCTTTCATTAATCTCATGTTTACAATCTAAGAGGAATAAAAAAAAAGTTTTTTATTCCTGATTTATAGATGGTTCTGATAATGTGCCCATATCAGCCAGTTTTTATCACCCCAATCAGGAGTAGCCATAAATTATGGTGGGGAAAATATATTCTCTCATTGGGCAAATCTTTGGCCATTGAATTTGTTTTCTCACTTTGAAAGAAGAAATAGTCAGAGGTATAGATGTACAGTGCTTCATGGGCAACGGCTAATGTTATATCTATTGGTTAGAAATTTGGAATGACAAGATTTGAGGATTAGTGGCAAGGAGTCTGGAAAAGACGTGCAGGTGTGCCTTGTTTTGTTGGGCATCACATTACTGTGCTTTGCAGATATTGCATTTTTTTACAAATTAAACTTTTTGTGGCAACCCTGCATTGTCAGATGATGGCTAACTTTTCTTTTAGCAATAGGTTATTTCTTAGTTAAGGTGTGTAAATTGGTTTTTTAGACAAAATGCTATTGCACACATAATACATTACAGGAGAGTGTAAACATGACTTTTACATGCACTGGGAAGACAGAAAATTTGTGTAGCTTGCTTTATTGTGATATTTGCTTTATTACAGTGGTCTGGAACCAAACCCCCAATATCTTCAAGGTATCCTTGTATATGGAAAGCTCTCTCAAAATGGAGGATATTTGTTTTCTTTGTGTGAATGTACACCAAAGGTATTCCTTTGTAGAGGGGTCTTTTAATAATCAGGGTGACAGAGGCTTCCCTGGTGGCGCAGTGGTTGAGAGTCTGCCTGCCGATGCAGGGGACACGGGTTCATGCCCCGGTCCGGAAAGATCCCACATGCCGTGGAGCGGCTGGGCCCGTGAGCCATGACCGCTGAGCCTGCGCATCCGGAGCCTGTGCTCCACAACGGGAGAGGCCACAACAGTGAAAGACCCGCATACTGCCAAAAAAAAAAAAAAAAAAAAAATCAGGGTGACAAAATTACAAAATCATGGCTGTAGTTGACCACTTTCCTCAGTAAAGTACTTGTTCACAGGACTCAAGAATAAAGTAACCAGAGTAGCAGGGATGAAAGATTATATGTGGGCTAAGCAATGTAGGTTTCCCCTGACCAAAACTTACTTATCCATCTTTTATTTTATGTGTCTACCTGCTAATGATAGAGACCAATATTGAGCTTCCAATACAACCACATTCTACAGGGGAATCAGTTGTCTACCTAGTGGTGGGTTAATTTCAGTGACCTCCTCCATGATGAATAGGCTTTCTATCATGAATGTATTTATACTCAGTAGAAAGCCTTTTGCTTTAGATATGGACTTGCCTTAATATCCTAATATTTTTGCCAGCATCACCATCCATAGATTTATGGAATGCCTTATTCACTAACATTTTATCCCAAACAATATTGCCTCTTGTTAAGGAGCTATTTCTTTCCTGTTTTCCAAAGTGGTTTTATCAATATATGCTCCTGTTGAAAGTAGGTGAGAATCTCCATTGATATACATCCTCATCAACACTGACTATTGTTCAGCTCCATTTATGGGTAAACAGTTTGTCATTTTCTGGTGAAATTGTAAGTGAGAATACCTTATAGCTTAGCAAATCATTTCAGCAATATATACTCTAAAATACTCGAGAAAGTTTATGCTAAGATGCATATACAAATGTTCGTATCAGTATCATTCATGATAACAAATAAATGGAAACTATATGTACATCAACAGTAGAACAGATAAATAAATATTGGCTTATTCACACAGTACAATACTGGGAAGCAATGAAAATAAATGAATTAGAGTTATAGGTTTCAGTGTGAATAAATCTCAAAAACATAATATTAAGTCAAAACTGAAGAATATACACTTTATGATTCTATGTGTATAAAGTTCAAGAAAAGACATTCTCTATGTGTGTGTGTATATATATATATATATTTTTTTTTTTTTTTTTTTTTTTGCGGTATGCGGGCCTCTCACTGCTGTGGCCTCTCCTGTTGCAGAGTACAGGCTCCGGATGTGCAGGCCCAGTGGCCATGGCTCACGGGCCCAGCCGCTCCGCGGCATGTGGGATCTTCCTGGACTGGGGCACGAACCCATGTCCCCTGCATCAGCAGGTGGACTCTCAACTACTGCGCCACCAGGGAAGCCCCTCTATGTATATATTTTAGCAAGTGTTAGAATCTATAAAAAAGAGAAAGGGAATGGTTAACACAAAATTTAAGGTAGTGTTTTCCTGTGGGAGGTTGATGAAATGGAGTAGGGCCGATATGGACTTCTATGATACTGTAAAAGTCTATTTGTTTCTTTTTTTTTAAAAACATCTTTATTGGAGTATAATTGCTTTACAGTGTTGTGTTAGTTTCTGCTATATAACAGAGCGAATCCGCTATATGCATATGCACAACCCCATATCCCCTCTCTCTTGCACCTCCCTCCCACCCTCCCTATCCCACCCCTCTAGGTGGTCACAAAGCACCGAGCTGATCTCCCTGTGCTGTGCAGCTGCTTCCCACTAGCTGTCTATTTTACATTTCGTAGTGTATATATGTCCATGCCATTCTCTCACTTAAATTTACCAAAGCTTGATTTGTGACCCCAGATATGATCTATCCTAGAGAATGTTTCATGAGCACTTGTGGCCTCTCCCGTTGAGAAGAACGTGTATTCTGTTGTTTTTGGATGGTATGTCCTATAAATATCAATTAAGTCCCTCTTGTTTAATATGTCATTTAAAGCTTGTGTTTCCTTATTTATTTTCATTTTGCATGATCTGTCCGTTAGTGAAAGTGGGGTGTTAATGTCCCCTACTATTATTATGTTACTGTTGATTTCCCCTTTTATGGCTGTTAGCATTTGCCTTATGTATTCAGGTGCTCCTATGTTAGGTGCATAAATATTTACAATTGTTATATCTTCTTCTTGGATTGATCCCTTGATCATTATGTAGTGTCCTTCTTTGTCTCTTGTAATATACTTTATTTTAAAGTCTATTTTGTCTGATATGAGAATTGCTACTTCAGCTTTCCTTTATTTCCATTTGCATGGAATATCTTTTTCCATCCCCTTACTTTCAGTCTGTATGTGTCCCTAGGTCTGAAGTGGGTTTCTTGTAGACAGCATATGTACACGTCTTATACAAGCTTTGTGGCATGGTAAAAAAAAAAAAAAAAGGAAGAAAGAAAGGAGCAGTACAATATCAAAGAATAAAAAACAAAATAAAATTAGAAAGATAAAAAATATATTAGGAAAAATAAAACTATAATTGAAACAGCTGCAACAAGGTAAAATAAAACCACAACAGAAAAATGAAAAAAAAAGGGGGAGGGGGGGAACAAGCCAAAAGGAGAGATCACTAACAAAGTATAAAGAATAAAATAAAGTTAGAAAAATAGAAGATTTATTAGGAAAAATAAAAATATAAAAGTATCAACAAGGTAAAACAGAACCCCAATCTAAAAGAGGAAAAAAGAAAAGAGAAGAAACCCCCCCCCCAAAACAAAGAACAAACAAAACCCTTGGCTATGTGGGTAAAGTTTAGGAAGAGGTGGGACTTAGGCAGGGGTGGGGTTTAGGGTGGGGTGGGATCTAGTTGGGTGGGGGGTGACATTTGAGTGTGGGGCAGGGCCTCTGCTTAGGACCTGCACAGAAAGGGAGAGGCAGCACGTGGGAAGGAGGGCCTCTGGAGTGTGGGTTCCGGAGTTTGGAGGTAGGGCCCAGAGTGAGGGTGTGTGGGTGGGGTTTAGGCTCCGCTGGTTGGAGGAGGTCTCCGAGTGTAACGTTGCGGCCCTATGTGTGGGTGTAGGGGCGGGGCTTGGGCAGCAGGAGGGAGGCTCCGAGGGCAGAGGATCAGGCCCAGGAGCCCAACATGCTTCCTGGTGCCTAAGTGGACAGGGAAAGCGCTGACCCTGTTCTCTTTCGTTCCTTCGTGCCCCTCCCCCACCATCTCCCCCAGGGTCTCCCCCGTCCCTGCTGGACCCCTAACTGTGGGTGGCTACCACTGGATGTGGGAACTCCTCCCCGCCCCAGCCACCCCTCAGGGGTTTCGGTTCCAGAGGTCCGGCCTTCACTTTTGCTCCCCCTCCACTCCCTCCCACTCCTTCAGGACCCGCATGCCTGGAGGGGGCCTCAGTGGGCAGAGGATCAGGCCCAGGATCTCAACAGGTTCCTGGGGGTCCAAGCGGGCAAGGGAAACCTGACCACGCTCCCTTTTGATCCTCTGCCCTCCCAGTGGTTCCCCAATTTCCCCCTTTAGGCCTGGGATCCCTTCCCCTCCCGCAGCCACCCCTCAGGGGTGCCAGTCCTCTCCGGCCTCCACTTTTCTTCCCCCTTCACGCCCACGCCCTACCTGGTCTCTGGGGGTTCCCCCCCGTCCCCTTAGGTGTCCATGGGCCCCCACCAGTGCCTGGTAGGTGCCCTAGTTGTGAGGAGACGTGAATTCCATGCCCTCCTAGTACGCCATCTTGACTCCCTCCTCCTGCGTGTTTCTTGAGTGGTAGATATATACATCATCATTTTATTGTTTTCTTTAAACCATATTTACCAAAGACTACATCTGTGTTGACCAAACCTTTTTCTCTTCCTGGGTACATAGGAACGCAGCAATTCTTAGCTCCTTGCCATTAGGGAATCCCGTGGCATCAATTTTAGCCAATGAAATGTGAGTGATGCACGTCACTTCCAATCTGAGGCAGAGAAAGATACCACATGGTCTTTCTGGCCCTATCTTCTCCTGTTATGTTGGCTTCATGTTGAGACAGAGACTGCTTAGACATCTTGAGTCTTAGATGTCTTCCTGCTGTGAGGGGGTGCCCTGGAGAATCTCTGGACCTGCAGTGGACTTTGTGTGAGTGAGAACTATAGCTTATGTGCTAAGCTACTGAGATGTAGGTGTTTGTTACTGCAGCATAAACTAGGCTTTCCTATCGAATGCAATATACTTACATGATTTCTTTCTTTATTCTTGTGCATATAATAAACTTCCCAATATAAAAACTAAGCTCATGTTTTAGAACCAAATATGGAGAGAGAAGTTGTGCGGGGCAGGATCACTTCCAGTTCCATTCTATAGTAGGTTATGCTCCTTATTCAAATAACTTACCTTCCTGGAGCTGCAGTTGCTTCATTTAAAAAATTGAATAAAGTAACTACCTTACAGGGTTGTCTGGGCATTACGTGGGATAATGTGTGTTATTGGCGTAGTGAAATGCCAAGGACATAGTGGATATTAAAAGGATGATATTAATTAATGAAGTAAGAGAAGATATAAAATAGGTAAAAGGCCCTTGGTTTCTTAAATGAAGATATTGTAGTCTCTTGACTTAGCTAAAACTGAAAGAAATGGGGGCAGAAAGAACTGAAACAAGTATCAGTCAAAGGGAAAAGCCAAGTAGACCTCAGGTCGGCTGGTTCGGATTTTCCATCTTCCCCTCTATGATCTGGTTAATCCAGTGTTGAGAAAATGTGAGGGTCATCGCAAGGGTGATTTTACGTCATGATTATCATCCCCAAACCGAGTGCTAAGTATGCTAAGAAATTAATTGTGACTTAGGACCAGACTGTCAGCATTATCTCTTTTCTGAGATCTTTGTGGTTAGAGCTGTGATTAGTGGGCTTCAGGGTAGGTTTAGCCACTGATCTGTCCTGGGTCATTCTGTCCTCAGTCACCGATAAGGTCTCATCTTTCTCTCTGTGTGCTTTCCTGGACAACTTTTCCCTTTCCTCACGTCAGCCCCCACCCCCCAGGGTCCTAGCGGCTTTGCAAAGAGCTAGGATTTCTAGACCAGTGGTTCTCAAAGTTGAACGCACCTAAGAGTCATCTGGAAGTGTTGTTAAAACACAGCTTGGCTTCTCCCTCAGGACTTTGAACCCATTGGGTTATACTGGGTCCCAAGAACTTGCATTTTGAACAAATTCTCCAGTGACTCTGATGCTGTAGGCCTGGGAACCCCACTGTGAGAACAGCTGCCTAAGAGCATCTCCTGATGTTCTCTGATGCTCAGAAAGTTGGGGAAAGCAGGAGCCCCAGGCATATTGGAGGACTAGATTCTCCATAAGCAACAGTGGCTTAGTTATATCTTTCTCTGGGTTTTGTGGTCTGGGGCTAGATGTCTGCCGTCATAAGTCAGAGGTCACCCCAGCATCTACTTGGACCTCTTTCAGGTGACTCAGCTAAACAGCAGAGAGTGAGGGAAAAAATCAGGGAAGCGAACTGAAGCTGGACTCTTTGAAATGGACTTTTTCATGATAAAATTTGTTATTCTGTGTATTTCTCAGAAGCTATCATTGCAGGCTGCTTGTGGGAGTGACCCTTTTTAGGAAAGGGGAGAAGGAAGTTCTGGACACCCTGTGGGACCCTCCCAGCTCTAATTTCTCTCATTGTAATAAACACTGAAGGGTACTGGGATCAGCTTTTTACCCAAGGACCTGCATGGTTCTGTAGGAATCCTTTTCCACTGTGGCACATTTGGTCTGTGGGGAGAGGATGGATGCTGGTGGCAGACTTGCTGACAGTAAGCCAAATTCAGGCTGGCCTCACATCATCTGATTCCCAAGGGAACCATGTGCCCTCCTTCTTCCCCAAGGTCGCTCGAGGAACAGCCAGGGCTGATGGCCACCCCCAGTTACAGCCCTTCAGGTCAGGCTCAGTGGAAGAATGTGGTTCCATTAAAACACAACCGTCCCCCTGGGACAACCGAAGGAGACAATAATGATCTTTAGATCCAATCCTGAAGTTTAAAGAAATTACTGAGAATAAAAACATGTCAGCACATTTTGCAAAAAAACGAGACTGAGTCCAAGCTAGTTAGGGAAGCTGGAATGAAGAGGAAAACTAAGATTTCTTGAGCACTTTCTAAGTATCTGGTGATTTAAATATGTTCTCTAATTGCACATTCAGGGAAATTCTGGAAACTAGAATTTATCTTCTTAATTATATGAGGAAGTAAACTGGGGTCAGAGAGAGTAATTGATTTGCTGAAGTTTGGTGAGCAGCAGAGCATGGCTATAAAGCCCAAACTGGCCTGGCTGTGCAGCCATGTCTGTGACCACATGACCCTGCTTTTCAAAATCTTAGCCCTCATTTGGACCAGAATTAAGCTGGCCATCAGGAAACAAAATACCTATACACACTGAGCGTGTGTCTTTAATTTTCTATGGAGTAACCACACATTTGCCAAACTCCACACTTTGGCCATGGTGCAAATGGAGTATTCCACTTGTGTTATCCTTGAAGATGGAGGAAAGGGGCCATGACCCAAGGAATGTTGGCAGTTTCTACCAGTTGGAAGAGGCAAGGAAATGGATTCTCCTCTAGAGCCTCCCGAGGGAACATAACCCTACCAGCTTCTTGATTTTGGCCCTATGAGACTTATTTCAGACTTCTGACCTCCAGAAGTGTAAAATAATAATTTTGTATTATTTTAATCCACTAAGTTTGCAGGAATCTTTTCTAGCAGCAATAGGAAACTAATATATTCTCATTCCCAAAGCAAGGAACAGTGAACTGGATCCAGAGAGATGAGTGAACTCCAAACTGAGAAGGGCTTGGTCCTCCAGGCAACTTTACCCTTTAATCCAGGGACATTTATCCCTTCCCTCTGCTTTTATCTCAGAGTATTCCAGCATCTAGCAAAAGACACATCTAAAACCCTGGTTACTTAGTTCTAAACCAGTTTCACTACTAGAGCCCTCCTTCCTCACTTCTCCCTCAACATTCACCATTGTATTCATCGGGCAATCCAAAGAACCATTCCCAAACCAGAGCTACTTTATGCCAGACTTCTCAAACCCTTAACTGGCCCCAGAGTACAACCTCTTGTCTCACTTTTCACTCCTTTTAAAAACCCATCACCTTGTGATTTCTCAGATCAGATGATTCTTCCAGATATCAAATGTAGCATCTCAATTTGGATGTCCTGTAGCAACTTAATTTTATAACTGAAATATACCCCCCGCCCAATAACCCTGCTCTATCTTGATGAATGGCATAAACATCTTCCTAGAAAGACAGTCGAGAAATTATAGAGATGTATTTGGTTTCTCCTTCTCCACCCCACCTTGATGTCTGGGTGCCAGTGTGCTTTGATGCTAACCTCATAATGATTTTTTGCAGCTGCCCCTTCCTCCTCCTCCCACTGTCTATGTTATTTTCCCTCTTTACTGTTTTCTGTCTGACCAACCTTCTGCATCCAGCCTTGGTGTCCTGCAATCTGTCCTACACCCAAGTTACCTAGTGGGGTTGGTGCCCCAGCACATCTCAGACCGAGCAAGTCAGTGCCTTCTCAAACACTCCCCTCGCATACATAATAATGTTTTTCTTTGTTTGGCATTCCCAAATCTTCCCAATTTGACACTAGTCTACTTTTTTTTTTTTTTAAGCTGGAAGATTTTTATTTTTCACAATAGTTTCAAATCAGTCTATGATGTCAGATATTTTTTTAATGTTGATTTTTTAAAACTTTATTTTTGGCTGCGTTGGGTCTTTGTTGCAGTGCGCGGGCTTCTCATTGCAGTGGCTTCTCTTGTTGTAGAGCAGGGGCTCTAGGCGCGCGGGCTCAGTAGTTGTGGCTTGCAGGCTCTAGAGCGCAGGCTCAGTAGTTGTGGCACATGGGCTTAGTTGCTCCGCGGCATGTGGGATCTTCCCAGACCAGGGCTTGAACCCGTGTCGCCTGTGTTGGCAGGCAGATTCTTAACCACTGAGCCACCAGGAAAGCCCCTTAATGCTGATTTTTTAAAACTTTTAATTTCATATTGGAGTATAGCCGATTAACAATGTTGTGATAGTTTCAGGTAAACAGCAGAGCGATTCAGCCATACATATGCATGTATCCATTCTCCCCCAAACTTCCCTCCCATCCAGGCTGCCACATAACATTGAGCAGAGTTCCCTGTGCTATACAGTAGGTCCTCACTGGTTATCCATTTTATATATAGCAGTGGCACTGACTAGTGCCACTTTTTCGTATGAATCTTACCACATTTCCCTCCGAGTACTGTGCATTTCACTCTTCCTGGCAATTCCCCAACCATTAAATTCACCTTTATTCCTCTTTTTTTTTTTATTGGAGTATAGTTGCTTTACAATGCTGTGTTAGTTTCTGCTGTACAACGAAGTGAATCAGCTATATGTGTACATATATCCCATCCCTTTTGGACCTCCCTCCCACTCCCCCCACATCCCACCCATCTAGGTCATCACAGATTCTGTGCCTTTGTTCAGACTTCTCCCTGAATGCTATGACCTTCTCACTGTTGCTTTCCCTTTCTTCCAGACCTACAGGAAATATGAACGTTTTTGCAAACCCTTATGAGATTTCCTTACATATATTCTTAATTAATGTCCCTCTTTCCCATTTCCCGGTATTGAATATGGTAGTAGAGCTCCTGTAGTAATGAGAATTGAATTCATGTGGTATAATTTTATGTCGTGTCATCCTCAAAGTTTGTAGCCACATCTCTCATTTGAAAGAGTATTAGGGGCACCAGGTTGAGTAGTCATTTATTATGGTCTCTCTCTGCCTCTCCCCAACTTCCTATCTGGGATTAAATGTCCATCCTTAGGGCTCCTTTGCTTTCAAATGTAGGTCCAGTCTTTGGGAAATGTGCTGGGCATCTTCTGTGTGTCCTTCTAACTCTGCTCCCATGCTTCTCTACTCTGCTCTGTGTCCCCAGAGGCTGAACTGTGTGGATTCCATTGATCAGTTCCTTTTCTGACTGTTTTTAGGTTGAATTTGTCCAATGGGGAGCCCAGGAGGAGACTGGAGAAGAAGAGGGATGTTTATTCTGGCTGCTCCTTCTGGTGGCCCCATTGCAGGCTGGCTGGATCCTTGATCAAAGGTCATGGTTCCTTTCAAGCACACCGCCTCCCACTTTACTGTTTCAGCCCTATGGGAGGTAAAGGTTCATCCTGCTGTTACAAACCACATAGGATAGCACACCATCCTTTGTTTCACTTTCCTAAACCCTGCCTACATTTGCAAATAATCCTGTTACTAAGCCCTCCTGAAACTATCTAATTTGAGTGTGCCATCTCTTTTCTACCAGGACTCTGACAGTGCAGTTGTCTGCTATTCTTTGAGTTCCTGCTCTTTCTTCTCCAGATCCATCCACAGGACCCAGCATATAGACTCCAGCAAAAATTTGTGATGGGTAGGGAGTATGGACTATGTCCAAGCACTTTCTGATGCCATAGAGTGCTGCAGTTAATGGTAATGCAGGTGTCATTGTGGTCATTCTTATGAACTTCTGGGGCAGGAGTCACCAAGCATCTCTGGGTCTCCACAGTGCTCAGCACATGGTGATTGCTTTGGAAAGGAAGGTAGAATGGAGTTCTCATTAGGTGATGCAGCTCTCTTTCAGTTGGCTGATGTATGACACGGGACAGATGACGATCAATGCACAGACCAGTAAAAGCTCAGCTCTGCATCCTCAGAATCCCCCCAGGTGGTCAGAAGTCCTTTAACGGAAGATTTTAAACAGATGCAAAATATTAAGCATGTTACAGCTGTTGCTATGCTGGATGTCATTCAAAAGATGTTTTTGTGATATTTGGGAAGAGATCCAGGAACAATCAAATCAAACATAGATGCCATTGACAAATCACGTTTCCCTGTAAGGGCCTCATGGGAAATGTGTGCAGAGAATAAAGCTAGGCAAAGCAGCACTTTGTTCTGAACACAGTTCAGCCACAATCACTGTGAATAAGTGCAGAATGCTTGTCTGTACTTGAGATTTCTTGACCTTGGGCGGGTCCTCTTGCTTTGACCTCCTCCACCTGAAAACCTAAATGTATCTCAGAACTTTATTCCACAGTCCTGGAAATCTTACCCATGCCGGAAGAAAGAGAGGAATGCCAGAGATGGGAAGCATTGTCCCAGGAGACAAATGCCAGGGAAGGTGGGGGCGGAGGGGAAGAGAGGCAAACTCCTTCAGGGCCACCGAGAAGCTAATAGAGGTCCAAGATACTTCTATATTTGAGGCTCCTGCTATATTAAGAACACAAAGAAATTAAAAAGAGTTTCATAAAAGTGTTTCTTTAAAACAAATTAATGTTTGTCTTTGGTTGGGTTGACATAGCAAAGTACTACAGACCGGGTGGTTTAAACAACAGAAATTTAGCTTCTCACAGTACTGGAAGCCAGAAGTCCAAGATCAAGGCATTGGCAGGATTTGTTTCTTCTTCGGTCTCTCCCCTTGGCTTGTAGACATTGGTCTTCTCTCCGTGTTCTCACATGGTTTTCTCTCTGTGTGCATCTTTGTCCAAATTTCCTCCTCTTAAAAGGACATTAGTCATATTGGATTAGAGCCCACCCATATGACTTCAACTTAATTAGCTCTTAAAGACTCTATCTCTATATAGAGGCACATTCTGAGGTACTGAGGGTTGGGATTCAGTTTTAGGGGGACACAATTCGACCCATAACAACATCCCAAACTGATACTGTATCTACGCATTTGCAACCCTTAACGCAGCACTAGACTTCATCTATCAGTAATGCCAGTCCAATGGGAGGTTCGGATGTGATCTCCCACCCGACCCACTGAAGAAGGAGAAACAGAGAGCAGGAAGGGGATCCTCAGCTTCTGCTCCTAAAAGCAACAGAAATCTTGTGGTGATCCTCAGCACATCTTCACTTACTATCAGGAAGCAACATGGCTGAACCAGGACTCGTCTGGCCTGGGATTTCTCTGAGAAGGGATTCCATCACTGACATCTCTGGAACTGGCCACATCTTGTCATTGTCATGCATTTGAGCAATTTGAGTTTCTCTGGTGTTCAACTCACAGGCAACATTTTTGTTTGTTTTATGAAAGATACTATTTGCCCTTCCTTCAGTTCCTTTAGGGCTTCCTCAATACTTCGCCTACTGTGGGCTGTCACCTGAGAGTCAGGGAGAAGCCAGGGTTGACAGAGACCTGGCTGTCCCCTCCTTTTTTGTCTGCCCAGTGCTCTTGGAGCTTGCCGAAAACTTTGACTGCTTCCCCAGGCAGCAGAAGCCTTGCAGGCAGCCTCCTGGGAAGGTTTCACAGAGAGAAAGAGACAGAGACAGAGACAGAGACAGAGATGGAAGACAGGCGGGGTGGGCTGTCCTTTCTTCAGTGCATTCAGCTCAGGCGATGGTCTGTTTATCTGCTGTCGTGAAGCTCTGCTAATGCAAAAGGAATACATTCAGCCCAGAGGGCCCTGGAGAGCGGTGGGGATAATAATGCCACTATTCATTATTTTAAAACAAACACAATTTGGAGTGTGGATCTCTCTGGAAGTGGGAAATTGGCTCCTCTTAAGGAACAACTGGCAAAGGAAGAGCATGTGACCAGCCCAAGGGCTAGGAATTCCACCTGGGGCCAGCAGTGCAGTCTCTCTGAGTCCAGGTCAACCCTGCTGACTCAGCTGCAGCTGCATGTAATGCAGGAGTACAAGAAGAGATATTTAACATGTATTGAGCACCTACTGGATGCTCTATATGCTCTATTATACAACTACTGTGTAAGATGAATATTTTCCCCCCATTTTCTATAGGAAGAGACTCAACATCTCAGAGAAATTGACATTTGCCCAAGGTCACATAGCTCAGCCTTGGCAGGGAGGAATTCAATCCAGATTGACTTGACTTCAAAGCAATGTTCTGTCCACAGTACCTTAGGGATAGGGGTAGGGATAACACCTGAACTACCTGAACTGTGAGACAAGGCCTTCTAGACTTGTCCCAGAGCCAAGAAGTGGTGTGAGAAGGGAAGATACACAAAAAGGAGGAAGCCCTTCTTGTCGTGCTCAAGGCTGGATCTCCCTTCCAGCCTGGCCGAGAGGAGGCACCAGAAACATGTATGACTTTGGTAGGTTATTTGCCAGTTCTGCCTCCACCTCCTCATCTGTGAAATGGGGATTTGAATGGGATGAAAGCTCTGCTTTTTGGGTTTCCTGTACTAAAATCTTATGCCAGCAAGAGATCATTACTCACTGATCTATCCAGGCACTTGCAGGTTCCAAAAGGACCCGCAATGAGTCAGGAGCCCATGCTAGAACTTCAAGGCCCCAAAATTCCTTTAAGGAGAGGACAGACATTCATGTGAGCTAGTTGGGGGTGGCCTGAATGGACCTGGTGAGTTGGTGTGGTCATTCCCTGAGGTCCAGCTCCTCTGCACCAGTTATATGAAAGAATCACTGTGATGAGGTGGGAAAAGCAAGGTTTGGAATCAGGAAACTCTGGGTCCAAATCCTGTCATAGTGTGGTCCATCCTCTGCAACCTGCTCAACTGCTTGGAGCCTAAGTTCCCTCGTCTGTAAATTGGGGAAAATAATGCAGCCTTGCAGCTAAAGGAACAGTTGAGTGAATACCGGGTGTGAAGCAGCTGGTCCAGTGGCTGGCCCAGTGTTGGTGTCCTTTGCCCTTCTTTACTTCACACGCCTTCAATAGAAAGATTCCTCCTCTGAGAGGTGATTCACAGTCTCTAGATCTCATTGGGCCCAGTGAATCTGTAATGGTGATGACTCTTTAAGATATTTAGGGTCATAGGCCCTTTTGAGACAGCATGAAACTTGTGAAATTTTTTCCTAGAAAAGAATCACATTGAGCCATAAATGTTAGCTCACACTTTTAGGAATCCCTTCCCTGGAATCTCAGCCATGCACTCCAGGTGGCATCCTTGCTCTCGTAGAAGGGAGGGGTCTGGAAGGATCCATGTGTCCTCTGTCATATCTTTTGAGAATCCATGGAGCTGCCTGCAGTTCAGTTCACAGGAAACAGGAAAATCTGTCCCAGATCCTGGAAAGGCAGTGAGAGAGGAAGTTGAAGGCCAAGTGGGTTGCCCGCTGGCCTTTCCTAATTGCTTTTCTTGTGCTTGCATGTGAATGTGCACTTGTTAATCTGTGCTTCCTGAGCCCATGGTCCTAGCACCTCCTCTCTGATCTGTGACACCAGCAGGAGCATAATTAGTGAGGAAGAACAAAGGCTCTGAGGCACCTGGACTGGGCTGTGACCTCACCAGGTGTTGCGGCCTGGCTGTTTTCATGTCGCTTCCCGGAGCACACTGAAGGCTGCCAGTTGCTCCTCTCCAGAACACTCCCTGGTCTATTGAGGTGGCCGTACTTTTCTATTCTCAGTTACCAGGTGCAGTTACAATCATCTGTCCTCAGGCACGTTGCTCACACCAAAGCCAGAGACGCCCATCTTCTGAGATCAATGCTCTTTTATTTATGGCCTAATAGGAGAACAGAATAGACCGCTGTGCTTTAATGTGAAAAGGGTCCCTTGGTTCCCAGCCAGTCCCAGGCACGTGAACCTGCCGTCCAGGCAGCTGCAGAGGCAGTGGTGGCAGCAGCATCTTTTTTTTTTTTTTTTTTGCGGTACGCGGGCCTCTCACCGTTGTGGCCTCTCCCGTTGCGGAGCACAGGCTCCGGACGCGCAGGCTCAGCGGCCATGGCTCACGGGCCCAGCCGCTCCGTGGCATGTGGGATCTTCCCGGACCGGGGCACGAACCCGTGTCCCCTGCATCGGCAGGCGGACTCTCAGCCACTGCGCCACCAGGGAAGCCCGGCAGCAGCATCTTTGAATGCAGGGGACGGCGGTCGTCACTGGCTTGCTCGTAGTGCCATCCCCTGGGAGGGGGTGCCAGCAATTTGGCATCATTATCTGGCTCTTTCCCCCCCAGCCAGAAGCTCTGTTCCTGGGCCACCCTTGAGGACACTAATAGATTCTGACCAATGAATTATGGAACTCCTACACACACACACACACACACACACACACACACACGCACGCACGCGCGCGCCCCTGTTTTTGTGTGTCCTTATCCCATGCACACAGGATTTGGATAACAATAGTTTTCATCTTCCCAATGGCCACACATTCTGAACAAGCCCCTGTTCCTGTAGGCTTCTCCATCTCATTTGCCTGTTATATTTTATCTGTAGAGCTTACCATTTGCTGAACTTCTATTACTTATTTATGTTTCCACCCGTTGACGATCCATCTCTCCCACTAATGGGCAAGTCCGTGAGAGCAGGGCCCTCATCCCTTGTTCATGTTCTATCCCCAGGGTAAGGAGTAAGCACACAAAACCAGTTCTGTTGAATCAAGTGTTTGTGGTATAGGCAGCGATATATTATATGGATTCAAAACTTTCCCCTGCGTCTTGTTTTGCCAGGGATTTTATCCATCTGAAAAAGAAAGATTCAGAAGCTTTGCAGACCGAGGGCTGCGGTTAGTCGTATCTCTAAGATAATGCGTGATGCCACGGGAGTGGACTGCACATTACAGTCGCTGTGGAGGTTTGTGCTGTTGTTTTGGCTGCTGTGTGTCTGAGTACCTAGATTTTGTCTCTGATACCTACTTGCTCCTCCTGATTTTTTAACTCAATTTCACTCATGTGTGTGCAATTTCTGGTTTCCCAGGAATGGCCTTCTCTGCCATATTGCGAATTCCGATTTCCAACCATTGCTGTGCAACCTGCTAACTAATCATGATGGTCACAGTCTCAACGGCTGATATGCCAGTGTGGGGTCACTGACAGGAGGCTGGAGCAAGATCATCTCCTTCCTAAACTTGTGGTGCATGAAGCCATGGAGGTTCATGATGCTTTGTGGCCAATTACCACGAGAAGCTGGGATGATTGGTCTTCTGGGCATGGGGGGTCTACAGTGGTGATAATGATGATGATGGTGGTTTAACTATGTTAAACACTTACACTTTTATGGGGACTCTGCTAAGTGATCTATACGTCACTGCATCTAGCAATCACAACAACTTAATAATGTAGGTTTTATTATCCCTACTTTTCATATGAGGAAACTGAGGCCCAAAGAAGTTAAATAACTAGGGTTTGAGAGTGACTCTGAGGCCCATACCTTTAGCCACCATGTTCTGTGGCTTTTGTTCCAGTGAAGTAGGGAGAACAGACAGCAGGGTGCATGCCTGAGTGTGGAGAGGCTGGTTGGGATGTTTCGACAGAGGTGAAGTCTTAGGACGTGCATCACAGCCTGGTTTTGGCTAAACCACCAAATTCGGTGACTTGGATATGGATTTGGTTCCTGATTTTTCCTTCCATTGATGTCACCTTGATCAAGTCACATTCTCTCTTAGCCCCGCACATCCATAATCTTGAATAAAGAACAACAGCCTCTGTCTCAAGGTTGTAGTGGGCTTTAAATAAGATAGTCACTTAAGAGAGAGAGTCACTTGGCATTTTCTCTAATTGAAAATGTTCTGAGTCAGCAAAAAAGAGAGCATGTGAAACTCCCTGGGCACTTCCCTTCCCCGCCTGCCCCAGACAGAATCCTCCATCCAGTCCTGGCTAATGGAGAGCAGGTGGTCCTCTCTGCCAGGCCCAGCACAGGCATTAGCACTCACCTTGTGGGATGAGGCCCTCCAGTTCAGATGTGGGGTGCTGATGGGACAGGTGCTGGCTGATGGGGCACACCGCTGCCATGGAAGCTTGTGTTTTGTTGTAAACGTGGAAGATGCAGGGACTAGATGCTCTTGATGTCCACCACTTTCCTTAACTGAGGTCTAAGGATGAGCTCATATGGGGCGTCTCTGATACCTGAATTACATGCACATAGTTTGAGAAGTTTTATATCCATTTTTTTCTGAGGTAAGGATCCAAAACATTCACCAGTTCCTCAAGGAGCTCTGTGATCCAGAAAAATTAAAGGAATGTAAATCCTAGATGACAATCCATGACATGGAGGGAGCAGCTTGGTACCTGGCCACACCGTAGGCTCCAATAAACATCTCCTAAAAGGAGAGAGGGCGGGGCGGTGTGCGGGAACCTCCTCAGGCTCTGATGTTTTCTCTTTCTGGAAATGTCTGTGCTAGAATCGGCATCAAAAGAAATTGGGGCAGGGGTGGGGGTCAGGAGGAATGAACAGAGTTGCCATGGGTTTGTCTTTGCTGCATCCTTTGGATCAGCCCTTTGCCTCTATAATCCCATTGCAGTTTCACGGATAACCTCTAAAGGGTGATGAGGTTAGCTGCATTTTACATTGACGGGAACAAGCCCAGAGATGCTAGGCGACTCTTCCAAGGCAAACCAGCTAATAAGTGTACAGTTAGGATTTTAAACTCAAATATGCCCGACTCTCATGTTAGAACTTTTGAAAAGAGAAGTGAGAATATAGAAGAATAGTCATCATCAGTAGAGGCTGCCCCCCAAATTTAACAAATATAAAGGTTATGATAGACTCAGGGGCTAACATCACCATCTTTGGTAATATAGAAAAAAATAGTTTTTTTTTTCCCTAAAGGATTAGAGACATGTGTCCATCTTTCCTTCCTTCTTTTCAACTTGACTTATTTTCTTCCTTTTGTTCTCTTTCCTTCCCTCCCTGTCTCCCTCTTTTCCTTCCTTCCTCCCTTCCTTCCTCCCTTCCTCCCTCCCTTCCTCCCTTCCTTCCTTTCATCTCTCCTCCTTTTTTCCCCCACAAATGTTTCCTGAGCCTTTCTTATGTGAAATACAGAGTACAGGGCATTGAGGGTCATACAGACCTGAAAACATGCCCAGTGCCTTCCCGCCCTAGAGAAAATCTTAACCTACTAGGGTACTAATATCTAACCCAATATGCCAAAAGAAAAACTACCTAGGAGACAAAAATTCTAGGTGAAAATTTAGGAGAATAATTGTAGAATTGTTGGGTGGAGGCACATTTTAGAGAAGAAAACTCAAACTATATATTAAAAATATGTATACTATATATAGCAAAATACATAATGCATTACTTAGGTCTCTTTCAATCGCAAGTGAAAGAATACAAGTAAAACTAGCTTAAGTTAAAACTACCTTAACAAATACGAAAGCTAGGATAGTTGGATAGGCTATCACCATTCTTTTAAGTTAAAAGAAAATTCAGAAGCATTCAGAGATGGAAATACAAATTGTACATGACATTAATAATTAATTTCCTGAATATATCAGAAATTCCCACATTTTGATACACTGCCTAGCTGGATAATATCTGAATGAGTTTAGGTACAAGGAAACACACAATTGCTGACGGAACTGTAAACTGCTTTAACTTTCTAGGAAAGTAATATCAGGGTATTACGTGCAATTGAAAATATCTATATATTTTGAACTTCAGGAAGTTGATAATACAAACATATATGTGCAAGGATGTTTATCACAGCAATGTTTAAAGTATCCAATGCACAAAAAAGCTTGAAGATACAACAATCGAAATATCTACCAAAAGGGGGATGGTTGAATAAGCAGCAGAACATTCTTACTATGAAATTTTATGCTGCTGTTTAAAAGGAAGAATGAGGTACATGTATGTGGGATGGCTGTGATGGCTTACTACATGTAAAAAAATCAAGGTGCAGAACCGTTGTATAGTGTCCTTACACTTTTGTAAAACAATATAGATGAAAAATAGCATTTGTACATGCATATATATATCTTCGTACTATCAGAGAGAAAGTTGAGAAAGAATGCACACAGAGCCACTGTTAACGCTGATTAATTCAATTTAGTGGGAGTGGGAGATGGGGAGAAGTTGTAATACCAATATTTTTATTTTTATAACTTTGCATTTTTAAATGTGTTGGAACTACTATGTGTTATTTTTTTATTTAGGAAAGCAACTTACACAACAAGGAAAGCATAGAAAATCAAATATGGAGGTAAAATTCAGCATACTCCTTTACATTAAGAAGGAGTAGATGGTTAGCTGAGGCCAGGCATAGGAAGACTTGGCCTTTTACAGAACTCAGTGTGGCATGGTTATTTCATTATCGGGGTGCTGCATTGATTCAGGACACACCTCAGAGACAGGAAAGGTGACTGGCTATCCATAGATGGCAGGGGTGGGGAGACGTGTAAGAGACCCTCACATTTCACAACCTCGTAACATTAAGGAGAAATGAGAAAACTGATGATTTGCAGCTTGTAATGTAATTGAAAAGATTCCAGTTTTAATTGTAATTGGTCAAAAATACATATGTTTTTTATCTTTGTCGTAACTCAGCATAATTCCTTTTTGTCCACTGCAGACCATCCTTTGTAGAGCAATTTATTTATATTCTTCAGTTTCAGCAAGTCCCTAGCTCACCTTCAGCAGCTGCAACAAGTTGGGCCACGAGGTACATCATTTTAAAAAAACATGAGACTCTGGCTGAAGTGAGAAGACTTGGGGAAAATTTTTCAAAGTGCAAATTAGATGGAGGACATGGGTCCTAGATGGTTGTATTGGTGCCAAAGGACAAGTTAGTTTTCTCAGAGGCTCCTGAGCAGCATAATAAAGGCTGTTTCACAGGCTTCCAGCTCATAGGAGCTGTTTGATTGCAAACCCCGCCTGTCTTATATGCAACTGGATCATTAACCTTAAAAATGTCAACTTGTTCATGTTACTGTGAAGTGAGTTACAAGCCAAGGGACCCTGCAGAACCAGCAGGTATTATGGACGTGCACATAACGTTCCATCTTCATGTTTATTCAGGCCAGAAGCCAGAGAGGGGCAGAGCAGGGAGTAACCCACAGTCTATCCCTGTCAGATCTGCTGTGTCCAGTGGGAGAAAAGAAGGAAGGCAGGGTTGGGAGGGGCAAGACTGGTACTGGAGTGAAAAATCCATGGGACAGGCTGAACAAAGGCTGACCACAAGCACAGACCCGGGGAGGAGCCCAGAAACAAGGTTCTACTGGCAGGAACAGGGTGGCTGCATCAGAAGGGCTGCAAAGCGGGAGGTGGATGGAAATGTGCCTGCAGCCCAGCCTTTTCCCCACAGTTCTCTGGGCCAGACCCTCTGCCCCTTTGGTCAAGGACCCACAGCCCTCCCAACTTGGGAAAAGCAGGCTGCACCTGGGAGTCCCAGGTTCTTCACTGAAAATTGGTATAGAGTTCATGGCCAGTAATTGATCATATTAGTTTGCTAGGGCTGCCATAACAAAGTACCGCAGACTGAGTGGCTTAAAAACCAGAAATTAATTTTCTCACAGTTCTGGAGGCTAGAAGTGGGATCAAGGTGTCAGCGGGGTTGGTTTCTTCTGAGGCCTCTCTCCTTGTTTGTGGATAGCTATTTTCTCCCTGAGTCCTCACATGGTCTTCCCTCAGTGTGTATCTGTGTCCTAACATCCTCTTCTCTAAGGATACTCTTCATATTGGCATAGGGCTCACCCATATGACCTCATTTTAACTTAATTACCCCTTTAAAAGCCCTGTCTCCAAATACAGCTACATTCTGAAGTGCTAGGGTTTAGGACCTCAACATCTGAATTTGGTGGGCGGGGCACAATTCAGCCCATAACATTGCCTCTTTCCATTTTTTTCCCTTCAAATAAAACCAAGTGCCCAGTTAGAAATGTGTAAGCGTGTATGTAGGAATGCAAAATGATCCTTCTCCTCCCTAATGATACTTTATTTCTTCTAGTTTTCAACACTATGCATAGTCAGCCCCCTGAGCTGTGCACCTCCAAGGAACATGACAGTTATATCCCTCAGAGGGACGTGGTATCTCCAAGCCTGTCCACATTGTCCAGCTTTGAAGCCAACGCTCATCACTGCCCCCTGAGCTAGGCAGAAGCACTGCCGCCTTAAAGAGGGCTTGAGGTCAGGATCTGTCTCGAGATCTGATTTGGATCGTCTGCCCTTTCAGTCTGCTCATACCCTAAAGATGCCTGCATCATTTATGAGATACTCTAAGGCTGGCCCTTCACCAGGCCCTTTGTAGGGCTTAGCTGACTGACATTGTCTGACCCCTTCTAACTCTCTGTCACCATAGGTATATGTGCATATTTGCATGTTGATTATTACATACCTGCTACCAGGTATTCTAAGTGTTTTGCAGATGTTAAGTCGTTTAATCTTCACAATAACCCTAGGAAGCAAGGGTCTTTATTATGCACGTTTCTATAGTTGAAGAGACTGAGGCTTCAGGGAGCAGAGCGACCTGTCTGAGGTAAAACACCCAGCCAGTGGTGGAGCCTGCACCTGAAACCAGGTATTCCAGAGCATATCTGTTCTTCACACAGCCTTGTGAGGGAGTATTTGCTTTCACATCTTGCAAATGAGGAAAGATATTTATAGCTGTTAAGACCCAGGGGTTTCTAATTCTAAAACCATTTTTCTTTCCACTGTGCCACCCTGTTTGCTTGGACACTGTCTGTTCCCCAGAGCCTAGGCTGATCCTCCCTCCTGTCACACATCCCTCAAAAACACCCAGAACTAAGCACAGTCACTTCACATCAATATTGTAGAGTGCCATTAGGTCCCTTTGGGAAAATGGAGAAAGCACAGGCTTTAGAGTCAAGCAAAACTTGCTTCAAACCTCATCTCTCCTAATTTCCAGCTCTGTGGTCTTAGCCAAGTTACTTAACTTCTCTGAGTCTCATAAAAGTGAGGATAATATAACTGGGTAACTGTGCATCTTAAATGCTCAGCAAATGGTAGTTAACCCACTCACCCTGTCCCCAGTGAATAGTATGGTAATGTGGCTCTGCAGCAACATGACTTCTCAGTTCTCCCCATCAAGAGATCACTCCCCATCACTCCCTTCCCTACCCTGGATTCTGAGCTGGCCTTGGGGCTTGTTTTGGCCAAAAGAAAGTGACAGAAGTGATGGTGTGTCAGTTGCAAGTCTCAGGAGGCCTTGTATGCTTCCACTTTGTCTCATGGACTCTTACTGCCCCCATGAGAGCAAGCCTGGACTAACCAGCTGGAAGATGAAAAACCACATGGTGCAGGACAGAGTCATTGCAGCTGAGGCCATCCTAGACTGCCAAGTCTCAGCCAGCTGGCCAGCTGACCACAGATGCATGAACAAGCCCAGCTGAGATCAGCTAACCACCCTGCCATCCTGTTGACTCCTGAGAAATAAGACACAGTTGTCATTTAAATTATTGATTTTGGTGTGGTTTGTTATGCAGCAATTGCTGACTGATACAGCCAGATATTCATAGTATCAGTACTTTGTAGAAAAACCTCAAAAACATGCTCAAATTTACCCAGAGAAGCATCCCCTCTCTTGTATGTACTCTCACATACACACTTATATTCTCCCCATGTGTTCATAAGAGAAGATCTATACAGGCTACTGTATGATGATTCTAACAACAAATGACAGTGGTAAACCTTTGTTTCCGTGGGCTCCAATAAACTGTATTTGCACATGCTTCTCATTTTCCTTGTGTCAGAATTGGCATGTGGAGCTGGGATCTTTTTATGAGGCCTTTAGAGTTTGATTTTAGCAAAGAGGCTGGCACTTCTTTTGGCGAAGAGCACACAATTCAAATGACATTAAAGCATTAGGGAAAGGGTCCACTTTCTCCCAAACTGGCCAATCCAACAGGGCCCAAGGGCCATGGTCATGGTTCCGTGTCCTTGTTGTGCCTTCTGTTCCATGGCTATAGCCAAAGCACTAGGGTACTTGCCTGGATGGCCAAGGCACACCCCAAGTTCTTATAACAACTAATGGCCTCACATGAGCCTGCAGGGCTTGTAGCACTTATCAGGCCTAATGTAATTATTGTGTGCATGTGTACACCTGTGGGCATGTATGTGTGCCTTTCTCCCACATTGTATTACACAGCAGTGAAATTAAAAATGGCTGTCTTTTATGGAGTCCTAAGTATTTATAATAGATCCTTTCTACCCCAGTTGAAAGATGGATCAGGAATTCCCACCAAAGCTGCTTGACGCCAGAGAGCCCAACAGTCCCAGCTATAGTAAGCACAGTTCCCTTGTATACTTTGATTCCAGGACAGTGTCAACACAGCCCCCTAGTGACTAGGTGAATCTGAATTCATGGTCTATAAAGAACGCCTTCATCACCTTCCCCTCTACTTCCTCAAACAAAATGTTCATTTCTTAGAGTCCAGCATCATTGTTAGGAGCCATGGATGGGTTCAGATTTCGGCTCGAGCACTTTCTACTTGAGTGATCTTGCATGAGCCCTTTAACACTGATGAGCCTCAGGGTGCTCACATGTAAGTAAAATACCCCATGATATTTTTAGTGTCCTGCTGAGGAAGTACATGCAGGTAGTTAAATGAGATGGTGCATGTATGATGCTTAGAACACTGCCTGTCATAGAGTAAGCACTAAATGCATAGCCCCTACTGTCCATTTATGCTTCCATTTAAATCACACTTTCAGAGCAGCAGTAATTTGCCAGCTGCAAAATATGCAGAGATACTGGGATGGAAGAGACCTGGCTCCTCCATGAAAGGCTCACCTAGCTGTAAGGGGGAAATGAGGGTAAACAGTGCACTATGATATACAGGGGTGAGGGAGGCAGTTGTTCTGCAGATGAGAACATAGGTCTGAGGGAGCTCAGGGGAAGAAGCATCTAATTCCTTCTTGGTCCAGGGAATTGGGGAGAAGTCGCAGAGGAGGTGATATTTGGGTTGCACTTAGAAGGATGAGGGGGAATTTGACAGTTGAAAAGGTCAGTTATTCCAGACAGAGGGAAAGGCCTGTGGGAAGGAATTGGGCCACGCAGGGCCTGTGTTTTGATCTGGGGAACGTGGAGAAGTTCATGTGGAGGCTCTCGGGAGGGAAGTGCCGGGGGATGGAGCTCTAAAGGAGAGTCCCAGAACTCTTCAAGAGGGTCTGGTTTCCTTCTGCTGCCTGTGCAAGAGGGAGGAAAATAATGTTATTTTGGATGGTGGGAGCAGAATTCCACTCAGGGAGAGAATATGCTTGTTTAAAAAGAAGCTTTAATGGGTCTTTTGAATATGATTGGAGGCCCTGTGGGGATCGTTGGAATGGGTTGGGGTACATCAAGGAGAGGGAACTGTGGAGCAGAGGGATTTCAGGAAGTGTGGATGGAAGAGATGAACAAGAAGCGGGAGGGGAGATGCAGGGCAGGGCAGAACCAGGAGAGAGGGTGAGGGGGAAGGGAGCACGGAGCTGCCAGGGAGATAGTGGAAGGTGAGGAGGAGGTTTCAAGGCTGCTGAGAAGAGAAGAGGACAGGCTGTCTGTCACTTGCTTTTAGGCTGCTGGCTGTGCAGTGCTGTCATGCCTCTTCAGGAAAAGGGGCTGCACCGCCAAGCAGCCTGCACAAATGGTGTTTGTGAGAAATGAAGGAACAGGGGCTGAGTTCCAAGTTGAGGTCAGCCCAAGGCAGAAATAAGAGGTAAGGTATCAAAATAGAGTAGAAATTAGGTGACGTAAACACAAAAGCCTCCAGGAAGTCACAGAAATGTGGAGGCAGTATTAAACTGCAGAACTTTTGAAACTATTTTATTTATATATTATAGAACAGAGAGACACTGGCTGTCACTTGCGTTCACACGTATGTCACCCATTGTCTTTGCGGGCATGAGGTCTTTTTCGAACACAGCATGCAGCTATTGCATCTTCAGGAGAAATGAGGAGGGTAGATTTTGAGAATATTTTAAATTTGGGATCCTTAACTATATATTTAATTTTCATAGCCATTTTTCTTGCTCAGTGATATGAGGGTGTCTTGACCTTTCAAGTTTATCTACAGCCTCTTATTCACTAAGCCCATGAAATAGATGGTACCAGAGCATAGGGCTGCCAAGACCTGACGTGTCTCCACTAACAGCAAGAGAGAATGCGAGAAACGTTCTAAAACGCTTAGTGCCTCAGAAATGACTGCGTGGTTTTTTTTTTTTTTTTATTCAGGCATCACTGAGTAGTAAGGGACAGAAACCCACTCCAAATATCAGGAACAAAAGGGGGGCTTTTCTGGAAGGAAATTACAGTTAACTCAAGGAACCCAAGGCAAGGCATGGAGCCAGGAACAAGCACAGAACTGGGAAGTCAAGTGGTCTCTTGATTCTGTTTCTTCCAGCTGCATTTTGTCTTTCTTTCCTCCATCCCAGCATGCATGGGATCCCCAGCCTTGCTCTAGATAACCTGGGGACGGGTTCTCCAGTCAAATGTTCCCCAGAGGCCGGCACCTCTCACCTTAGTTCAGATTCCTAGGAGCCCGAATCTCACTAGTTTGTCCCTGTGGATTGGCTGCCGGTTTGGGAATCTCCCTCCCTTTCGATCATCTGTACCTGGGAGTGGAGGCAGGTGGCAGGGAAGTGGATTCTCACATTTGAAATGGACTAGTTTCAAAGAAGTCAGATTAATAGGAAAATACCCTCCTGCCTGTTGGGCAGAACTGCCGCCATTTAGAGCATCTCCTCCACAAGGAGAGGACACTGGCTTTTAGAGTACCACGTCTGCACGGCCTCATGCCAGACACTCTGCCCTTATCTCACTTTCTCCTATCAGCCACTTTGGGTAGGAGATGTGGTGGTCCCCATTTTACAATTAGTGACTTGCCCGGAGCCTCATAACCACTTTAGGGTGGGAATCAGTTTAACCTGAAGGCTTAGCCCCTTTCTTCACGAATAGTATCAAGCTGACAGGACTACTCTGCCGCCAGAGCTCATTCCTTGGCATCCCAGGCCCTCCTAACCCTGGCTCTGCAGGCCTCCAGATGTGCTGGAGGAGTCGGGGTGGCTTTGCCAAAGGAGCTGGCCCTACACCTGGTTCCTGCTTTTTCTGTTACAGTAACAGCACTTAAAAGGGCCAAGGGGCCATAGGTGGACGATCATCCTGTGAGGACTGCTTGGTGAAGGAAGGGCTTTGAGAAAGAGAAGTGATCAGAGGTGGTTTTGTTTACATGGGCATGTAGGGGAAGCCTGTCAGCATGCAGTTGTCAAGGGCTCTCTGTACACAGAGACCCCTGTGCAGGGGATGCCTTTCACACACACATGCATGCACATACACACACACAAACCCCTACACAGCATTCATGGAGATTATATATATCACACACACATGCATCGGGTACACTGCATCTACAGTGTGTCAGACCAGGGATTTAAGATGTAATCCCAACTTCGCCTCTTGCTGCCTCTGTGATACTGGATAAATCTTTCTATATCTTTGATATTCACTTTCTGCTTCAATAAAATGAAAATAATTATAGACTTTCAATGGTGATGTGAAAATAAACAGATAATATATGTAAAAAACTAAGTGCCCACCACATATTTAGCCATGTATAAATTTAAACAAAATATAAATTATTATTCAACTATATGTACCTAGACCCACGTGCACACATGCTCATTCATATGCATGCATACTTGTATTTCTGTACACATACACCTTTGTATATATACAAGAACATATAACCATAAACACCAACATACACAATGATTTTATACACATCCATGGATAGTACTAACGTTTATAACCATTCACATACACATGTATGTTTATATGTAAGCATACACATGTGTAAGCATACACCAACTTATTCCTAGACACACCCACATTAGACATATATGTATATACATCTAATACATACATAGCACACACATATATACAAATTATATATGTGTGTGTGTGTATATATATATAAATATATATTATACATTTTATATAGTAAGAATTCACCTCTAATACTTAAACAAGTCAGGATAGTTCATAGCTCTGAAAATATCCCTCTGGTCTGCTGATCTTACTGCCTCACATATGACAAAATACTTCTGTTGCTTCCTTTGGGGGAAAAACACCTAGACTGCGGACATGCACTCTTTGATCTTCATTAGCCTGTTGGTGGTGGAGAAGGTCATCACTCCACGTCAGGCGTGGAGGAGAGATACCCACTTCCCAGCCTGGGGAGAGGAGCCAGTCTGCATTTGGAGCACCACCAGCCAACCACGAGATGGGCTTTTCTCATACAGAAGTCCTGTCTTCGGCGCTGGTTTACAGAAGGCTGGGCTTGGTTAGTACAAGGTGTCTTTCTTCCCTCAGTGATATGCTCATAGGTGAGCTGCCAGAGAGCTGCAGTTTGTATTCCTGAGCGTGTGTGTGCAGTGGGAGTGCTGTGTGCAGGGCACCAACGTCCTCTCAATCTATCTGCACAGTCCCAGAGTCCTTGGGAAATTGAATTTGTGTTCAGTGGTTCTGGGGCTGGAGCACAGGCAGTAATCAGTACTGCCTACTGCTGCCTGGGCATCCTGGGGCCTCACACCCAGGTCCCCAGTCTGCTTGGGACTTGTGGGTTTGTACATCTCACTTTGGGGAAGACACCCAAACCTAAGGGACTGGAGATGCAGGCAAAGCTCCATGCAGAAGTACATCAGGCCGCCTCATTTATATGGTCTCACTTCCATTTGTAAATTATGAAAGGCATGAAGAAGGAAGACTTTGATCCATCAAATTTATGGATTCAATAACTGCGGCCATTTCAGACAGCAGGGATCCCTGCAGATTATTTCTCCATGTAGGCTTAGGTAGCAGAGAGAGAGAGAGAGAGAGACAAATGCCAAATATTCTGCTGTATTTATGAAATGTCAAATGTGCTTTCCAGGGTAATTACATGAATATTGAATAGACTCGCTGAAATTTACAACCTTGAACTGAGTATTTGGGGATGCTTCTTGCCAGCAGCCTCCGTGTAGATAGGACAACAGCTGTGGCACAAAAGACCCAAATGGAATGGAATCCGTCCTGCCCTCACTGCTCAGCTTGCTTTGCCATTGCAGCTGGATGACTTGGCCTGGCTTCATAAATATTGACCATCCAAGAAGTACATGTCAGACCCAGTTGACATCTTGAGCATAAAGAGGCGACAGAGTTGACATTAAGTATCCCTTGACAGTTCTCAAAAAAAATAAAAGTCATTTTATGACAATTGTCCCCAGATCTGGTGGAATAGCATATAGCATATCAGAACCCAGGAGTTTTCTATGGAGAGATGAATCATTCCTTTGCTGGTTTCTCCAAAATCTTGGCATCTTTTTTTTTTTTTGCGGTACGCGGGCCTCTCACTGCTGTGGCCTCTCCCGTTGCCGAGCACAAGCTCCGGACGCGCAGGCTCAGCGGCCATGACTCACTGGCCCAGCCGCTCCACAGCATGTGGGATCTTCCCGGACCGGGGCACAAACCTGTGTCCCCTGTATCGGCAGACGGACTCTCAACCACTGCGCCATCCGGGAAGCCCCTTGGCATCTTCTTTGACTGAGAACATTCTAGATTCCGGTGGGCAAACAACCTTGGCATTAACTGAGGCAGAATCCCGTAGACTTTCCCACTTGCAGACCTAAAGTCCTATTAATATGTGGGGGGTGGATTGTAGTCCCCTTTTTTGTCAAATTTCAGTTACATCAATGTAATAGTCTTAGGGGCAGTCTCACCTCCTCTTTCTCTTTAACCACTGATAACCTTGCTGTCATAGATAAGACTGCTCTAATCTCAGAAATGTCTCTCGAAGCTCTAGCGTGCTTCGCCACTGTCTTTTCCCAGGCTCCCCGCCCCCGAGATTATTTGAATAGCATCCTATTTGTCTCCCTGCCTCTAGTTCATCCTTCACTTTAATCCCAGAGTGAATTATTATTTAAGATATCGTAACTATATGCACTTTACAGGCATGTCACCCACTATTTCCCCTAGGCCCTGTGCTATAGCTCTTCATTGTCACTCACTGCTTCCTCAGCCCCCATATTCTTCTCATACCTCTGTACCTTTGTATATGCTGCCTCTACCGCCTAGAGGCCCTTTGTCCTTTTCTCCACCCAACACATTCCTACTACCTCTGAAAGTCTAGCTCAAATGCTAAAGGTATATATTCTCTTTCAGATTCTTTTCCATTATGGGTTATTACAGGATACTGAGTACAGTTCCCTGTGCTATAGAGTAGGTCCTTATTAGTTATCTATTTTATATATATAGTAGTGTGTATATGTTAATCCCAAACTCCCAGTTTATCCCTCCCCACCCTTTCCCCTTTGGTAACCGTAAGTTTGTTTTCTATGTCTGTGAGTCTTTCTGTTTTGCAAATAAGTTCATTTGTATCCTTTTTTTTAGGTTCCACATATAAGTGATATCATATATTTGTCTTTCTCTGTCTGACTTACTTCACTGAGTATGATAATCTCTAGGTCCATCCATGTAGCTGCAAATGGCATTATTTCATTCTTTTTTATGGATGAGTAATATTCCATTGTATAGATGTACCACATCTTCTTTATCCATTCATCTGTTGATGGACACGTAGGCTGCTTCCATGTCTTGGCTATTGTAAATAGTGCTGCTACGAACATTGGGTGCAGGTATTTTTTCAAATTAGAGTTTTCATCTTTTCCAGATATACGCCCAAGAATGGGATTGCTGGGTCGTACGGTAGTTCTATTTTAGTTTTTTAAGAAACCTCCATAGTGTTCTCCACAGTGGCTGAACCAATTTACATTCCCACCGACAGTGTAGGAGGGTTCCCTTTTCTCCACACCCAGTTCACGTAGTGAAATGTTTGCATGGCCATGCAAGGTGAGTGTTATGTCTGTATTCTGCCTTGAACTTCCCAAGGGACAGAAACCTTCGCTGCCATCACCCTGAGATGCCCCGTCCTTCCCTGGATCTCTCGTTTTCTCTACCCGTATCTCCCTTCCTTGCAGCCCTCCCTGTCTGGTGCTCTGTCTCCCATGGCCCTGACACACACTATCTCTCCGGTTCATGAGCAAATCTTTCTCGTCTTCAGGTCCTCTTATGGCCTGTAAGTTCCAGAGCCTCAGAATTTAGTCTGCTCAGTTTCTGTCCATGGCAGGGAGAGAATGGTCTCTTGTCTCAGTTCTGTTGACTCTAACTGAGCTCTGGGCAGGAAATTTGGTAGTGGTCAGGGGGACTTCTAAGCCCACAGTATGGGCTGTGCCTGAAAATATTAATTTTTTTGTGAGAGTAAATTGTATTCTGAAGACCATCTAGCCTCATCTTTGTCCTAAATGCTGTAGAAAGGGTAACAGTGGCCTTATGATGCTAAGGGCGTTGTTTCCTTCTCTTTACTCTAAGTGTCATTTTAAAATTTTAAAATAATCTGGCATTAATAGTGAAGTTACCAAGCTCAACATGTTGCTGTCAAATTATTGGTAGGGGAAAGAGAACAGCCCTGATTTCCAAACCCAAGCCCTCCCCTGCACTTTCCTAGAGCAGTGGATGGTGGACTAAACCTTTCTCTTTGTGAATCAGACAGTCATTGACCTTAAGGTTATTGGCTGGCCCTTACTGTGCATTTCAAGCAGATTAATAGACAAAGTCAAGATTCCTGCACGGAAGGTTCTGGCAGATACAATGAATCCAGATTGCACTCTCAGAGATGTGTAGACTATGAACAATGGGCCGAGGCCAAAGAAAAGCAGAGAAATATCTGCATCCGGCAACTGAGATTCTGTTGGGCATCGTGGAGTGTGGCTGGGATTCCAGATGGCAGCGCAGGCTACTGTACACCCCATGTCTCTAGTGCCCTGTGCAGTAAACTTTCTTGACAATAATTAATAAATGAATGGATACATTGATTAAAGCCTAGGGCCCTATTTACCCTATCCCAGGGTGGTTACTTTTAGAAAAATACTGTGGTAACCAAGGGTAGTTTAAAAATTTATGATCTTTTGACAAAAATCTTTCAGTCTTTGAATTGAAAGAGTATAATTCAATCTATCAGCATTCTGCTAGGAATCTCACTTTCAGAGACTGAATTTGTCCAGGAAAATCTGGGGGAACAACTGACTACAAGGTACCTTGGAACAGCACTTCTCAAACTCTAATGTGCACTGGGATCACGTTGGAGATCTTGTTGAAATGCACATTCTGATTCAGTAGGACTGAGAAGAGGCATGAGATTCTGCATTTTTAATAAGCTCTTAGCGGACACTGATGCTGAAGCTGCTGGTCCCTGGACCACACTGTGAGTAGCAAGGCTTTAGAGGTGACTTGTTACAGGGCTCTCAGTAAGGTAGGGATAGAGGAGGTGGGTAGCGCTTACCTCCCCTCCTCGAGGATACTTGGTGACGTCTGGGAATTTTTTTATTGTCTTAACTAGAGAGATGCTACTACTGTCATATCATGGTAGAGGCCAAGGATGCCACTAAACATCCTACAAGGCACAGACTGTTCCCACACAAAGCATTATCTGGCCCAAAATGTCAGCAGTGCTGAGGTTTAGAAATTCTGCTCTAGGGGAAAAAACACAAGATTTGCAGTCTGGTTTACTTGAGGTCCACCCATGACCATCCACTTAATTGCTGTAACCATTACAATACTCTCTGAGTGTCAGTTCTTTGGAGAACTACCTAACTAGGATCAGCAGAAGGCCTGGATATGCAGTAAATGTTCAATAATATTTGTTATCAATTAAAAGAAGGTCAAAGAACTGTCTTTGCTTGTAGACCTATAGAAAAGCAATTACCATAATTGAGTACCTATTATTGTATAAATCAATAATTTGAATATTTCAGAGATGCTTCAGATTATACAGGCAAACCCTGGGCATAGACTGTCTCTTGAATCTGTAATATTAGATTTCTAAGATAAAATGGTCCTTCAATCCCCATTGTTGGGCAGATATTGACAGCAGCTGTTCTCACAAAGTAACAAGTTAAAATGGCCAGTCGATTGAGAAAGTTGGGTACAGTGTCTTTGACCATCCCAAGGGCAACAGTGTTTTCTCATCTCAGAGGCACCCAGCTTTGACTTGCAAAAGCATGAGTATGCAGAATCCCACTTGTGATTTCAGGGGCTTCCCTTGGTTTTTCTCTTAGAACTGGGGCAAAGCTAACCCAGTAGGGAAGTCCTGGCAGGGGTGATGGGGCAGGAGCAGGCTGATGCTCTTGTTCTTGTTCTTGTTCTGTTCTTATTCTTGGCACTGGTGTACGTGCACTTCAGGCAACATCTGAGGCTTAATCTTTCCATGTATCTCAGAAAGCTTTTCCTATGTTCTTCCCCTCCCACACCCACCCTGCAGCTCCTCTGCCCATCACATAAGCAGATGAACACAAACACACACAGACGGTCCCCCGCAACACACACACACTGCCCCATCTATGTCTCAACAGATGAGTCTTTCTGCTGCCTGCCTGTAAAAAGAAAAACAAGCAGATGGCACAGCTGGAAAAAAAATGTCTGTGCTTTAGAGGGTCAATAAAGCTCTTTATCATCCCAGCAGGAATGGGCAAGGACCCGGCAGGACACCGGGGTGCTCAAGAAGAATGTTAAGCATCTGTCTAACGTGTTGGTGGAGCATTCAGGAATCATCTCCAGGTCTCGCTCTTGCCAAATATCTTGCATAATAGCCCTGGGACCCAGAGGTTGCCTTTCCCTGGTTCCCCTGTCACTTACCATGCTGCTCTGCAGCCTGTCTGCCTGCCTGTAGAATTTCATGAAAAGTTACTCTAAAAGTTTCTTATATTTGCCCGGATGGAGACAATTATTAGATCAATTCATATGAATAGGTAATTCATATCTATTAGAGTAGATAGATCAAGGATTTGGGACTGAATATGCTAGGAGGACTACAGGACTAGCACACAGTTCTACTCATGGCTATAATTTATTATGAGGAAAGGAAACTAAGCACACTCAGTAAAGGGAAGAGGCACAAAAGGCAAGGTCTGGGGGAGACCAGCCTCAAGCTTATAGAGTCCTTGCCCATTGGAATCAAACAGGATACACTTCATCCCCCAAGCAACATGTGTGGAGAGTTGCCAACCAGGGAAGCTCATTAGAGACTTAGTAAAGAGTATTTTTTACTGATCACGTAGGCAGGCTCTGCCTGGATTGTACCCAAATTCCAGACTCCCAGAAGAAAAGCAGCTGTTCAGCACACACCACATTGTTCATACAAACAGCTTAGGCACAGTGAGCCACTCTTACCCGGTTATGGTGGGAACTTTCCTGAAATCTAAGTTCCCAGACACTCGTCAAGGTCCCACCTTGCAAACAGGCCTTTTCAGGGAGGATCACAGTGGAGACCTGTGATGTTAACTGTTTCTGCACAGTCATGGGCCCTGTGCTGGTTCCTCTCGCTGTCCTCCCTGGGGCAATTGGCAACTCAGTGGGAGTCCAGACTCCAGAGCTGTGACAAGGTGCATTGGGGCCCCCATTCCTCCTGCAAAGGCAGAGACAGCTGGTTCTCAGCCACTCTGCCTGGAGCCTTTGAAGATGCAGATCCTGTGGGAGAGGACCATGATTCCCAGGGATAACAGGTTATGCCAAAACAAAGACAATCTCTTCTCAGAACCTTCTCTGTCTGTAAGGTCAGCTGCTCCATTTTCTTCTTTGAATTAGGAACACTCAGGGTTTTATTCTTGTAAGTCAAAGGATCTTTTTGAAGAATGGCATGTAAGATTTTTTTTTTTCTTTTTGGCTTGAAAGCTTGCAGGAGTCTTTATCTTTGAAATTGAAAGCTTTTCCCTCCTCCCCCTAGGATAGGCCTTGGCATATTTTCTTATTATTAACTTTGTCCAGCATGTGATGCTCCCTCTGCATTTCTTACCTCAGATCTTTTTAGTATTTTCTTGGCAGTTCTACAAAGTTTTCTTCTATTAGATCTGTAATTATTGATATTCATCCTTGGAAATACTGACAATTTGGGGGCTAGATTTCCATGTTCTGTCTTGTCATTCATTTTCTAACTCACTCATTTATTTAGTCAGGAATTTGTTCATTTACTCAATAAACAGTCCCAAACATCCATGTCCACTAGGGGCACTACCAGATGCTAGAGATTCAAAGATAACTATCTTATTTTGGGCTGCTATAACAAATTACCATAGACTGGGGGGCGCGTAAACAACAAACATTATTTCTCACAGTTCTGGAGACTGGAACATCCAAGATTAAGGAATCAGCAGTTCCTGTGTCTGGTGAGGGCCCACTTCCTGGTTTGCAGATGGCCATCTTCTCCTTGTAACCTCACATGGTGGAGAGCAGAGCTAGCTAGCTCTCTGGTCTCTTCTTATACTGACACTAATCTCATTCATGAGGGCTCCACCCTCATAATCTACTTACCTCCCAAGGGTCCCACTTCCACCATCACATTTGGATTAGAGTTTCCACATAGGAATTTTGCTGGGACACAAACATTCAGTCCATTACAATAACCAAGGTTATTGTTGGTGTTTAGGATCTTAATAGTGAAAACACATGTGCACAAATCCCCAGAGCAACAGGGCTCTAATGGAGGCCTGCCTGCCGTACCAGGGAACACAAGGATGAGGATCTTTAGAGTGATGAGGGGCTTGTCTGTGAACTATTTTTCTTACGTTTATCTTTTATGCCAGCATTGGGTTCTCTGCAAAGCCACATTCTAATTATTTCAATCTCATTTTCATTTGGTTGGTTGCATTGCCTGTGCATTCACATTTTGTTGACAAGTGCCAGGATTTTGTACTTTGTGTGATGTGCTGATCTTCATCCTTCCCTAGTGGTCTTAAGGAGCTGCTTGAAAGCCTGTTCCCAGCCTGCATGGGTCTAGTCCTAAAAGAGAAGTCAGTGAGTGGGAGAAGATGCATTTTTCTCTTTCTCCTACACCTCAGGGCTGACAGTGCCTCACCTTGACACAGATGCAGAAGGTAGCAGGTGGAAGCTTGAGTGCTTTCACTCTCCTGTCTAGTGTGGCTGGAAGCATAGGGTACTTCCCAGGACTGGGGCTGAAGAGATGGTTCTGGAAGCCTCAAGGAGAAAGCCTCAGAGACATCATCACTGTTTGGCTGCACTGGGAACTCTACTCAGATCACAGATGGACGAGGGGTGGGAGCTGCTTCTGACACCTGCCCCAGGGGCTCAGGTGTTTTTAGATGGTCTCCTAGACTGTCAGTGGTAGCACAGACCAGGTACAGGAGCAGGTTTAACTACAACGATGAGGCGTGGTTGGACACAGAGACAGTCCTCTGATGCTGTGGGAGCAGCGTAGATGAAAGGAAAATGTCATGTGCCTTCCATTCCTGGGAGCCCTTGTCATTCCCTGTAATTGCTGCCGCTACTGCTGTTGCTGTTGAAAACTCCTTGAATTAGATGATTTAACAGTAATAATGATGAGCATTAGGGGGAAAAGATTCCTTGTTTTTCATCTTTTTCTGCCATCTCTTTGGAATTCTTTCACCGGTTTATCTTCAAATAGAGGTAATTGAAAATTAATTTTTGTCATAGAAAATAAAAACCCTCTTAACATAATTGGAGCCTCCAGAGAGGGTCTTCTTAGTCAAAAAAGCAATCCTTCCCAATTACTGCTTTCCAGTGCTCTTTAGTGGGGTATTTCAAGAGATCTAGGTAGAGAAAGAGATGAACTGCCCTCTATTGAGTACTTAAGTGAGTATTAGGTACTGGGATCAAGTCTCTACCTGTGTTATTTTATTTGGTCCATAAAACAAACTGACAAATAATAGTATCCCCATCGGGCAGATGACAAGACTGAAGTAGAGGTGAGGTTGAGAGATCTATGCTTGAATGAGGTTTAGGAGTTTCATTGGTTTCTAATCCACTATTCCTAGAGACATACTCATCTCTCAAAGGTTAACTTACCTCTCACCTGCACAGATGACACAGTGTCCATTTGCTTTACCTGGTTTTGGGTCAAGGCCATTTACTGTTAGGGCTTGGTGGGTCATTTAGGGGCAAGGAAGTAAGAGCCTTTACACCCCCCCATCCTCCCAAATCAAAGCTCCTTCACTGACTGTTCCATCCTCGTCCTGGAACTGGATTGCAGGCAGGCTGGGTTTAGGATGTTCCTCTGTCATTAAGCCTTGTCATAAGTTGTCATTATTCCTAACTTCCATTGTCATTACTTACTTGGAACTTTTCTTTACACTTTCGGATGCATTACCAGTCCATTTTTCTTCCTAAAAGGATCTTTGAAGCAGGCATCCCACTACTTGCACAGATGATGGTGGCTGGACTATACAGCCACGCCCTAGAGGGGACTGGCTCTAGGAAGCAGGAGACTCAGTATGTGTTCATGCCTCTTGGATTACACAGATATCAAGTAAATGGGGAACTGTTTATTTGTTTCAAGGGTGATTAAAGTATTTGGGGTCATATTAGGAAAAGGGTCAAAAAGTTGAGAAAAGAAATTCCAAGCCAGGCTCTGGGGTGCGTAGAAGTGGTGAGCATGCCCCCCTGTTGTTGGAGACAGACTGGAGGCTGTAGTGGGGGGAGCTCTGATTCCCCTGGGGTGCATTTGCAGCTCCATCAAAGGATGCTTCTTTTCCCAGTACCCGTGGCCTAACGTGGGTGGGAAACCTCACTGTACACACGGTTGTGAGATCTGTCAATTCAAGACATTGTTTGGTACTTGGGGGGAAGGAAACATCTTTGCTGGGGCTAGCTCTGAATATTTCACTTAGGGTCTTTCGTCCATTATTTGCCATGTGGACTCTCCCAGTCACAGTGTACCCTGTGGATGAGAAGATTTTTGTCCCAAACTGTCATGATCATAGAAGGGCATCCATGATATGCCAATGCAGAATCCATATTTCTAGTTTTCTTGCTTATTTGTCATTTTGTTTTCCTTTTCTCTTTTCATTTACTAATGTATTTATTCATTTTTCTGCCTGATAGGGGTGAGGAGAGATGAGATGGCAGTAGACAAAAAGTGTCTTTAGAGGACTAGTGAAGCCTCAGTCACATGGTCTGAGTCATTCATTCATCCAAGAGTTCACAAGCAGGGACCACCTGTTTGCACTAAATGTCATAACATAGCATTTGTTCTTCACCTTCTTAATTTTTTTTAATGTTACAAATTGATTTTACCTCCTGATATCAGCAGTAGGCAGCCTCCTCCTTTGCAAGGTGTTTATGATTACCTTGACACTAATATATGGGTCCCAAATTAAGAAACCATAGGCTAGATAAACTCCGATATCTCTTCCAGCTCTTAGTCCCTATGATTCCTTTTTAATTTTAATTATGCAGATATAAAGAATGAGATTGCTAAGCAGGGACTTTAAAAAAAAAAAAAGCACTCCTCTCCATCCCTACAATCATATTCAACTCTAAAAACCCAACCTCTTCAATTTGACTCTAAAAGTGGCCAGCTCCAATACATGAAATTTAAAATGTGGATTTAACAACAGTGAGGCAGAAACTGGCCAAGGTCTCCACTGGGAGAGGCCTCAGGAGAAGCAAGACTCACACCTGTGCAAAGCGGGCGTAGGGGTGGGAGCCTACCCCGTAGGGGTGGGACGTGCTGAGAGCTGTTCTCTCAGCAATCAGCCCCTTCCCCTCGGAGTCAAGTGCCCCGTATTAGGTGTGTAGGCATCAAAAGGCAATGAAACCCTCATTAAGGAGCTGCTGCTTTTTTCAAGTAGAGCCACACAGGCCGGGCGTGCTGCCATTTCAGCCCTAATTCAGACCATTCATCTGGAGGGGAGCAAGTTTCCATTCCCAGCCCCAACATGCCCTGATTGGACCCTCTCCTCCTCTCTCACTTGAGCTTATTGAGATGAGCCTGCCAAGCCTGGTACTTGGGAAAGTACCCAAGGCCTATGGAGGCACTGTGGGACGGGTGAGCTGAACATCTAGGGCCTCTTCATTGAGGAGCCCACGTGCATATTCACACCAGCGAACAAGTCTGAGGGAAAACAAAAAGAAGAAAAAATTTCCCCTTCAAACCAATTGATTCTTCAGCAGCAACAGGAATATTGAAGCTGAAATGTCGACGGAACTCCAGCTCCTGAAAGGCTCCAGTGAGGGCTCTGGGGAAGATAGGAGACACCTGCTAATGAGAAGAGGTTTTTTTTTTTTTTTTTTTTTTTTTTTAAACCATTGCAAGTCTTTTTTTTCTTTTCTTTTTTTTTAATAATAAAAAACTGACACCCCTAGAATGACAGTTTCCAAAACTGGAGGGAAGATAGAAACAGCGGAGGTTTTATAGAGACGGAATCTCTTGCTGAGACAAACTGTCAAATTTTTCATTATATCCATTTCAAGGCAGGCATTAATTAGCTTTCTAGTGACTATATATCTCCTGTAATGTTCTTACTGTGGTTTGCCTCTTAATTACCTGTAGAATTTGCATTTAAACTGAGTTAAAGTGTGCTGTCTACTCTTCGGCTTCACAAAGCTGTTTCCATGGTAACCAAAGGGGTCTCCTGGTGGCTGGCTGGCCTGGAATGTCTGCTTCAGCTGGCCTAGAAGCATCTCCCCATCATTGTTGATCCGTCTCCTTCACTTCACAGATTAGAGTGAATGAAAGCATCAAAGGATCCACTGACCCCTGTTGGATTTCTCTAGAAACTACTGTCAGCAGCAAGATTTCCCTTTTTTGATGAGCCTTTCAGGATTGGGGTCTGGGGTTGATTTCTCCCTGTGTAGTCCACTCAGATTGTCCCCTCAGCTTCAGATACATCAATTGACTGGGCCTGATGTCCAGTCCCCTCTGTTGACCCAGAGACTTAGCACAGGTCCCGAGCCCAGGCTCCTCCTTGCCTGGAGAGCATGAGTGGAACTTCTTCCTTATGGGGAGCAGCATGACCCTACATAAGCATTGTTATTAAAGACGGTCGTAGCAGGAGGTCATGACAACACGATGCACACTGCACTGAGCTAGTAATCAAGAGTGCCTGGATTCCAGGCCTGGCTCCTGCAGTCTTGGACAAAGCTGGTTTAGTCTTCCAAAGCTAAACAGAGATGAAAGGAAGATGAATGTGTGCTGAGTGATTTTCCTTGATCCCACTGGCACTGAAAGCAAATGTTTCTAAGGTTACTTTTTCCCCTCAAAGAGAAATGGATTAAAAACAAACAAAGGTGCAGTATAACAATTTTTTTTGGGGGGGTGGGGAACGACTTGTGATATGGCCCTGCACAGACCACAAGGGAAGAAACACAGACCTCTGACCCATCCCATGGTGTGGCCTCAGACTTGGGAAGCAAGGAGGCAAGAAGGGAACTGCATAGCAATCTGTGCAACTCTTGCCCTCAGCTCTCTGAAAAAGCTAAGCAGAGATTATGCTCACACCTTCAAGGACCGGAGCCCAGCTACTAATGTTCCCCCTTAATCCTCTCTGTTGACCAGTCCCGGGGTTGGGCTGAGAAAAGGCATAGATCTAGGTCTGCCATGTGATCTGTTATGTACCATCTCATAATGGAAGAAGCAACTCAACTGGGAGTAGTGGCGGTAAAAAGACTCGCAAATCACATGGACAATAGTAAGTGGCCAAAAGCCAGGATTCTAGGTAGTTCTACTTGCTTATCCTGGGAGCCAACTTTCCATTGCAACCAAATTTCAGAAGATAAAAATGTGGCAGATGTCAGTCATTGTTTCTCCATATTTAGTAAAGTCCTTCAAAAAATCTCCTTCGTTGCATCAGAACACTTAATCTGGTTTGTCTTCAAGATTGGCCATGATTGAACCTGTAACTATATTGCCTTTTACTGGACATTTTTGTTTTCTCCTCTCCCTGGATGCTGCAGTAAACTTACTTCAACTGCCTGTATTTCAAATTCATCAGTGATTTAGACTGAATGTCTATGGCACATGGGAGTTCAGCACAACTCCCTGGTGACCCCCTGGCTGAATTCCTGAAAGGGAATGAGCTCCCTGTACTTGTCTTGGTCTGTTTCCATGGGTCCTGAGTGGACCCCAGAATGGTGTGTATCTGTATGATGTGTGTCTGCTAAGGTGGTAATTTTGAAGACAAAACTTTCATCATCTGGGATTTAGAAAAAGGCCTGTCTAGAAAGCACTTCAGATAACCGAGCAGGGAAAAGTTTGGGGACACCCCCCCCGCCCCGCCCCGCCCCAGGTAGGCATGGAGGCTGCAAGTTGAGCAACATCAGACTTAGGAATTGAGCCACTGCAAACTTGTCCCTGCTACTCCCAGTCCTCTCTCCATGTAACTACTTGAATGTAAAGCTTTCACTAGGGGTTTCTGTCTCCTAAGCTTTAGCCTTCAGTGTTCTTATGTCTGAGCTTAATGGTTTCCATTTTGGTTTCTTCTCTAAGCTATTCAAAACAAATGTAACCTTACTGAAGACTGAGAGACACAGAGGCTAATGTCCTGCAATTTATTTTTTTCTCATGAGATCACTTAACTCTCTAGCCTGTGTAGGTGTATAGCCTAATTCCCAGGATATAAGTGAGCTTGAATGGTTCACATCTGCATGATATGAGTAGACAACTTTCCATCAGGTGATGGAGGGGTTCCCATGATCTTCCAGTGATAAGCCAATACTATATTAGGGGTTATCCCTTTCAACAGTCTACTTCTAATTCTGGTTACTTCATTAGTTATTTTTCTTTCTGTTGCAATTAAGAGAAATCCAATCTAAAATATCTTAAATTTTAAATAGACGGGAAGCAATAGTACATATAGCTGAAAATACCAGAGAAGAGCTGACTTAGGGTGGCTGAATCTGTGAGATCATTCAAAACACATATCTCATCTCCCAGCTCTGTTTTCCTTGTATTACCTCCACACTCGGGTAGGCTCTCCATTTGAGGTGGCAAGATGATAGTCATAGTTCTGAGCTTATAGAGTATCAACCGCCCAGAAACAACAGAAGGAAGAAGGGGAGGGTCTCTTTCTCACTGAAAGTTTTGGATGCACTGTTCATTGGGTCAAGTCAGGTTACATGTCCATACTTGATCCGGTCATTATGACCTAGGATATAAACAGCAGTGATTGGTTTAGGCTTGGTCCCTCTGACTATCTCTGGTAGATGGACTGGGAACAATCCCGCCTAAACTACATGAAAGAGAAAAATCTGGATGCTACAACAAGAGATATAATTACTCCAATTTCATTTCTTTATGTCACTGTTGTGAAAAAAGAGTTATTTTCCTTACACGAATTTGGCAACTGACGTCAAGTGTAGTAATATTATGATACTATTCAATTAATAGATCGTGATTTGAGTCCTTGTCCTTCTGACCCCATATTCCATGTTGTGGACTAAATTCTCTTGCTCAGTTTTCCTCGTGGCTACATTATGGAGATTGGACTCAGAAAATTCAGAGTTTGGTTTCTCAAAGCATACCAATTTTAATATTCTGAATCTTGTATGATGACGATGATGGTGATGATGATAGTGATGATTTTGTTAATTGGTTAATTTTGTTAATTGGTATCATATTTTGTTAATTGGTATAAATTTCTAAATATGTTCCATCGATTATTTTCTCACTTGCTGATGATTTAAGCAAGTATTTATGTCCCCATATCTTTGAAGCTAAGAGGAAAGTAGACAATTCCCATAGTCACCCAGTTAGTGAAATGGAGAGCCAGGATTAGAAACCAGATCTCCTTTCTTTTATTTGAGTCCTTTCAACCACCTCCAATTCTTTGTTTTTATGATTTCTTTTCTTTTGCGAAGGACAGGCCTCCTGAGGAACAGGGTGAAACCCTAAGGATCCATATAGCAGATTCTTTATTGGTCCTGAGGGGAAAAGCCAAGTGAAATGGTCTAGAAGTAAGTAGATGAACATCTATGAAGGTTTGAAAACCAGCATTACCCCCCAAACCACATTTGCTATCATAGTGAGAACTCTGGGTCCACCAGAAATCTCTGTCGGCCCTAAAGTGTTTTTGCTTTTCTGAAGGATTTTTATAATACTATGAGGAAGATGAGCTCTTTGCTTCTCCCCTTGTTCATGTGACACCTCTATTTTTGCAGTTCCCCATTGATTCGCAGCTTAGGGGGAGGATGTGCCAATCTAAGTGGTCTGATCCTAAGACCACTAGGATTTTAGGGTCTAGGATTGGCCACGTTTACTAGTGAGCAAGGTCAGTGATGCCCAGGTATCGAAGGTGGAGCCGCGTGGAAGTCTGCCCTGGCTGTACATAGCAAGGGAGGAAGCTGTCTTCAGGGGATTTAAAAACAATACTAAAGTTGACTGAAAGTTGATCTGGTTTTTATTACCACTGTGTTCCCAAACTCAATGTCAGTGACAAAATCCTTCTCCCCAGAGGGGTAACTGCTCCCACCACCACACCCTTTATATACCCCTGCAGGTAGGACGAATAGAGGCCAGGGGGAGTGGAATAGGAATTTCCGATACTTAGCATTTACTGCAGCTGAAACCCCACTCTCCTCCCTGCCTCCGGCCCCTCCCGAGCTTGCCCACAGATGCAAAGAAATTGCTACTGATCTATCACTGCAAACTGTCTGCGCTCCCTTTGGTCTGTTTGCCTCTCCCAAGCAACTCCCAGCCAAAAAGAGCTCAGCAGTGGGATCCCCCAGGGCAGCAGAATGACCCAGACTGTAAATGTGGTGATTGCTACTGCAGCACTGGAAAGGGAGAAAGAGAGCGACAGTGAGAATAAGAGAGTGACTCTGAGTTGGGTACTGGGTTGGGGGGGGGGGCAGTGGTTTGAGACAGGGAGAGGGAGGGAGTGGGTGAGTGTGGATGCGAATGGCTATAGCATTGGGAATAAAAGAAAAAGAGAGAGAGAGGGAGAGAGAGAGGCTGTGAGCTCACCCTGTCGTCCAACTCTCACCCCTGGATCGACTGTGGCTTTACCTTTCTGTCCTTTGCTTTTCTCAGCAGCCAGTCCTTACTTGGGTCACTACTTACAATTCCTAACCCTATTCAGTTTTAGAGAAGTATTAACTTGATTAGGAGAGAAAGCAGGGAATGTGTTGAAGGCTGCAAAGTGTCTCTGGCCCTTTGAACCTTGGAGTGCTTTGCTGGGCTTTACCTGTCCTCAGTAAACCTTTATTTTTCATAAAATGTCCTCAGCACCGTGCCCTGTGACAATGCTCCTTTCTTCCAATGTATGCACAGTGGCATGAGGATAGCATCCCCAGATATACCAGAAGCTGTGTCTGCACCCTGAGCTCTTTTGGCAGAGGGCAGGGAAACTCGCAAGGCCTCACACCCCATCTCCTGGCGGATGAGGAGTTGGATACTAGGCTAAGAGGGGAGATACAGGGACAGGCATCTGGATTGAGGCTCTAGGAGGCTTGCTTTCTGGGGCCTCCCTGCTCCTTTATCTGACATTGGGTTGTCATTTTCCAGAGCTTTGGGGTCATTTCTGCAGGACATCTTTAGAAACATTTGCTGGGCCTCTTTGATCTCCAGGCCAGAATGTATTTTCTGAAATACCCATGTGTCTAAAGATCACTCCTGTCACGGTCCCTGTCCAGGGTTGGATCTGAGAGGAATCCCTAGGTGTTCCTGTGATTGCAGAGACGGGCATTTTCTCTGCAACATCAGTCCATATCTCTAAGGCTGTGGACATGACACACCTCTGTAGAAAATTCTGTTTTTGCTTCTGTGACCCCTGTGGATCTTTCAAGTGTCTGCCTGTGGTTGTGGGGTCCCTGCATCTTCCATGGAACGGCCTTCTGAGCCACTGTGATCCTTGGACTGGTGTCTCCTGGGAAACGTCTTTCCTTGCCTCTGTGACTGCGGTGGATTTCTACCCTGGAACACCTGCATGTTCCAGTCATCTTTTAGGATTTCTTAGGGAATCATGGTATCCTGCAGTAGGGGAGGAGCATTGCCTGGCACTAGAGCTGTCAGTTCAGTCTGGAAGGACCCTGGGCAAGCCCTGCAGGGAGAAGATGCTCAGTCACCCTTGTCAGCTAGGTGCCCTAGTCCATCCTTGGTGTAGAAATAAGGGGCTGCCTTGCCTGCAGAGAATTTAGAAACAATACTGAAACTTCTAAATATTAATCTGCTTTCTATCTGTATTAGTTTGCTAGAGCTTCCATAGCAAATACCACAGATTGGGTGGCTTAAACAACAGAAAGTTATTTTCTCACAGTTCTAGAGGCTGGAGGTCCAAGATCAAGGTGTTGACTGGGTTGGTTGGTCTGATGCCTCGCACCCTTGGTTTGTAGATGGTATCTTCTGGCTGTGTTCTCACATGGTCTTTCCTCTTGTGTGCACGCATCCCTGGGGTCTCCTTTGTGTGTCCACGTTTCCTCTTATAAGGACACCAGTGAGGTTGAATTAGGGCCCCACTCTAAATTTTTCATTTTAACTTAATTACCTCTTTAAAGGTCCTATCTCCAAATATAGTCATATTCCAAGGTGCTGTGGGTTAGGCCTTCAACATATGAATTTTGAGGGGATGCAATTCAGTCCATAACAATAATATTCTCATGTTCCAGAAATTCTAAAAAACTTCAGTAATAACATTTTCTTCCCCTGAAAGATATTTTTGTGATCTAAGTTCTAAGCAGTTGCTCTAGTTGTTGAATTTTTATTACTTCTACATTAATAAACATTATATTTAACATTGGAATTAGTTTACACAAATACGGGTTATACATTTGGCCCCTGCACGGGATGACTTAGCTACACATGGTCATTTCAAGAGTAAGTTCTTAAAAGTTTGGAATCATTGAAGCTCGTTTCTGGTAGAGTTCATGTCTCCAGCCCCTGTGTTTACTTCATACACCTTCATTTAAATGACTGATTAGAAATTAAAGGTAATGTTAAAGACAAACAGAATTCAATTTACTTCAGTTGGAGTTTGTGTTTAAATTTTAAAACAGTGAAACAAATGATTATTCTTATCTCCAGAAATTCATAATTAATTGACATTCAATATAAAATTTTCACTGTATATATTTTTTAAATTTCTGGTCATTATTATCGTATGCTTAATACTGAAAATAACAGTAAAGAGGATGAGGATGCTAAAAACATAAAAGTCCGTGCATGATGATCTTTAGCTCCAGGAATGCAGTTAACATTGGGGATTTAGAGGGGAAAGGTGAGGGGAGAGCCCACAGGTGTGTACAGGTTAAAATGCAGGCATCCAATAACTAGGGTCTAGGCAGGAAACCTGGGATTCCATCCTCAGGTCCCACCCTTCCCACGCACGTGTGCGCACACACACACACACACACATGCACACCACACGCACACGTACACATGCATACATTGTGGTGGATGGTATCTTAGCACTGGGACCAAGACAAACGTCCACTTCCATGAGGCCAGTCACAGGGCCCTGTAGGGCCCTGCAAAGGGGCTCCATTCTGCACAGGATCATGGTGGTGAAGCAGATGACCTCTCAGAGTGCGAGGGCCCATACAGAGACTCAGGGCCAGCCTCTGGGTTCGAGGACTCTAGGGACTGTCAGCTCCCTTTTGCTCCTCAATGTAGCCAAATATTCCCTAGCCTTCTGCTGCCAGCTGCAATGTTCTCTGCCCAGCATGGGATACACAAACCATGGGGACAGGTCTTTGCCCCTGGGGAACTCAGTGTGTTGGAGGAATCAAAAATGTAAACAGATAAAATTCACCGGGTACCAAATTTCCCCCCTCTGGCCAAGAGAGAGGGGGAGAATGTTGATTTTAACAGAGAGCTTCTGTCAACCAGTGTGTAATTCCAAACTCTGGAGAGCAAATACCACTGAGTGTCTAGTTGGGGGTCATATCCACCAAGTCCAAATAATCCCCCAGATCTGACGGGCCAAAGCTGATGTTGGGAACGAGATACTCCAAATACTGGAAAGAGGGTGGAGAGTTAGGGAGTGGAACTCCAGGGAGATGACGGAGGAGCTGTGCACATTGCAGAGCGCTCTTGTGCAAGGCTGGGCGGGCATGATGTTTCTTTATTAGTTGGTGGCTGATTTTTCTGTGCAAGTGCTAGTGTGTCTGGGAGAAAGCCCACTATCCCCACTGGTCCAGGACAAAGTGAGTTGGGCATACAAGAAGGACTGGGAGGATACCTAAGAGAGCAGCCAGGAAGCTTCCCATGGGGGTGGTTCTTGAAATGAGCCCTAAGCATGAAAAGAATTTTAATTTGGTCAAGAACAGGGAGAAGTCTATGTATATTCCAAGAAGCAGCAAGCATTCAAAAAAGTAACATGGTCACATGCGGCAGCCTGGCGGAGAACTTCAAACGTTCCTGGTGTAGTTAACTTGGGGGTGAGTGCCCGTGATGAAACTGGAAATGTGAAGCTGGCGCTGACCTGGCCCTCAGGGCACCTTCCCTGCTTCCTGCTGAAGAAGGAGGAGTCAGGCCATCAGCATTGAATCTCTGTGTTCTAGGTCAGTCCTCAGGGAGGGAGACTTGGTGCCCTGCCATCTGACTGCCCCGGGAATTAGGACAGAACAGCTCCTGCAGGTGGAGAGCTGGGGAGCTCAGTGGGAGGAAGTGGGACTGGCAGGGCGTATCCAGCTTGTTAAAATGCAGGTTGAATTAAGTAAGCTCAAAGCTTTATCTCCTTTCTGTCCTCTGATCCTGGGTTAACTTTCTTCAATTACTGCAAGAGATAAGAAAAAGCCCAAATGAGAGAGAAGCAGGAGGAGGCAAGCACCTCTTTGCCTTAGTAAGAAGGAAATGTGAGGGGAAGTGGATTCACTCCTGAGCAAATTAAAATCAACCAATTGGCCAAACTCAAGGATATGCTCATTATGTCTGCTTGAGACAGGAATTCTCAGGAACCAGAGCATTTACCAATGACCTCAAGAGATCAGCTAGGTCACCCCTGCCTACTGAAAACTTCCATTTAAATTTAAGGCCTTTAAAAAAATTTTTTTTCTTATTATTCAAAAAATATATGCATTGTAGAACCTTGGAGAAATAGAAAAAAATTTAAATAATCCACATATCTTATTCAGCAGTACCAATGTTAAGATTTTGGTTTAAATCTTTCCAATCTTTTTACACACACACACACACACACACACACACACACACACACACACACACACACACACACACACACACACACACACACACACACACACCACCTCCCTCAACCCCCACACACCCATACGTACTCATTTAGTACTTCTTGTTTGACCATTATAATGGAATGGTACCATTTAGAAATCTGATTAGTAGCATTAATTAATAACTCATACATAAAGCAAATATTAACACCTCCTTTGTACAGGTCCCTTCTTAGGCCTGGGGATGCAGTGGCATCAACAGTTTCCATTCCCTTCTGGAGTTGACAGTGTGTAGAAGGATACAGCATCCCGTAAACATAAGATTAGACCTCATGATCAAGTATTCTGATGGGAACGAGGTGATGGCACAGAGCTTAGCAGGATGGGAGCCAGGGCCTTGTGAGCCACGGGAGGATTTTAATTTAAATAAAGCTGAAAGCCACAAATGGATTTAAAGCAAGAGAGTTTATTATATAATCTTATAAATTGTTTTAAGACATGGCTACTGTGTGGAGAACATAGTGAAGGGGCACATCAGAAGCAGAGACTGATAACTAGGAAGCTGTCGCAGTGGTGCAGGCAACATGCCACGGTAGCTTGGCCTGGCTTGGTAGCATCAGAGATGGAGAAAAGTACATGCCTCTGAGAGATACTTTGGGAGTGGATCAACTATCTGTGCTACTGACTTGGATGTGAGTGGTCAGTTATATCCTCAAGGTTTCTAAAAGGATATGATAGTTACTAACGTGGATCAGGTTGGGAGAAGACTACATTCGAGTCACTTTCTTTTCGGGGAGGTGAGTATGGAAAAGTCAAGAGATCCATTTGGGGCATTTGTTATTTGAGATGCCGTGAAACACCCAAGTGAAGGTCTTAAGTAGTCAGTTAGATCTGTTCATCTGGAGAGGAGAGGTCTAGACTGGGGATATGAAGGTAGAATATTGCTGTCAAACCAGCCTCGGCATTGGTGTTGGAGAATAGGGTATGTATACAAAAGATCAGCAGAGACCCTAAGAAGTTCTACAGTTGGTAAGAGAAGGAAAAGTCAATGAAGGGGCAGAAAAAGGAGAGGCTGGTGGGGCCAGGATGGAAGGCAGTATGAAGGCGTGGTTTCATAGAGGCAGAAAGAGGAGAGGGTCTTCCTTCCCATAACTAAATATTCTAAACCTTAACATCTGTACAGTATCTTACTGAACGGGTATACCATAAACTTCTGAAATGCATGTGCTTTCACGCTGCTCATCCGGATGGAGGCCAGGGCATTTCTTGATGCCTGGGTTTGTCATCAGTGCTGCTCACAGATACTTCTCTTTCTAGGCACACGTAGAATGGCACCTCTGGACCCTTGAGGTTGGGCAGGGCCATGTGGCCACCTCTGGCCAGTGAGTTTTGAGTAGATGGGCTATATATCAGCTTGGCTGGAGTATTTAATCTTCAGATTGAGAACAGTGATTTCTCTTCCTCTGACAAGCAGCTGGCCACATTCAAGATGGTAGCTGCTGCGTCTGCCTGGGTCTCTGAATAACTGAAATGAACAGAGTTCTCCAAATAACCCTTGACAGGCACATATAAAAAACAGATATAAACCTTTGCTATTTGAAGCTTCTGTGATTTGGAGGTTGTTTGTTACTGTAGCATGTCCTAGCCTGTTCAGACTGATTAACTTTTTCCTTTTCTGCCTCTTTATTCCCTTGAGGTTTGGTCACCTCAACCTCAACTTTATCAGCCTCTGCTCCATGCCATGTCCCTCTTGGCCTCTTTGCTCTCTGTGCTCTGGGGAACTTTGTCTAGCACGTGGCTGAGGGTGGAGCCGTGTTCTGCCCTAACATGCTTTTTTTTTTTTTTTTTTCCCTTTATGATGCCGTGTGTCCTCTCAGGATTAGGGTTTTTAAAGCTTTAAAAGGATCTAATAACCCTTCTCTGAGGTTTCACTGGGGAGGGCCAGGGAATAAAAAATACCATCAAGAAAAGCAGTAACACACCATTTAATATATTAAAACGTTGTTCCAGCTCAGGTACATCATACTGGGCACCTATAAACCACTTATATTAAACTGTGCTTTTGCGTGGTACCATTTGATTAAGTTGAAGGACACCATAAGGAATAGCTCTGTGAAATGTATTATTGTGAGTTCTGTCAGAATGTTGCTGAGGACTGTTGATTTTATCACATATGGTCTCTGTGCGAAGATACTCAGGAGAAATTCTGAACTTAGAATGGGTGAAATTGTAAGCAATTGTTTTGTTTTTATATTGTAGATACTATGTGCTATACAAATAATTAGACGTGAATCCACCCATCCATCTACCTACCTATCATTAATCAGTGAAGCCACCCTCAGTGTGCATATAGTAAAGCAAAACCTAGTGATAGGATTGGACTTGCTATTCCTGTTCCACAGTCTTTGGAGCACTGGATTGTTCTCTGAGCCAGGGCTGGCAGGCCTTCAATTTTCCATCTTAGGAGGAAGGGCTATGTCCAACTTCACCTTGAGCCTGTGTCTCGGTTTAAAAGGATCAATAGAGGCTGTTATAGCTGAGGCTCAGGATTTGACTGCCTCTTATTAAGAGAGATGAGTTAACTGTGGAATTGTCTCAGGAAATCCAACATCATTTAGATGTATCAGGAATCTAGCTCCTATAAGAGTGACGCAAACTCAGAGCTTCTAAGATCCTCTTCTTTAACTCCAGCATCAACTTTTCTGGGTGTGGTGGCTTTGTAACAAGGTGTCACCTTGGCTAGGCTGAACTACACTTCCCTAAGTCCCCTTTCCTCTCTGTTTTTGGTCTGAGTAAACCACAGGGAGATGCTTAGATGTGGAGGCAGAAAGGAAGCAGTGGACACCCTGAAGCTCACAGACATTGATGCTGATCAGCTGACTCACCTTGTGGGCGTGAGTCTGCAGCTGAGCCTTCAACTGCTTCACCTTCCCCTGGAGCTTCCTTCTGCTTCTCTGGCTCCTGGGCCAGGTGTGTATTTAGTTCTGTAACAAAGGGCCCTGGCTTTTGCAGGACATGCACACATCTGTAGTTCTACTGCTCCGGTTGAGAAGTGCACTGGGATGGTTCCACGTAGCACATGATGAGTCTGCAGTAAGTGCCTCTTCCACATCCTTCTTGGGCAGCTCCATTCCCAGAATGCTCTGTTTCTGCCAGTGTGATGTTCCGAACACGATGTTTCTGTTCTGACTCATGGCCTTGTCTGCTAGTGAATAGATCTGCATACACCTGTTAATTCACCAAATAGGTGCTGAACATCTAATATCTAATGTATCTCAGTCATTTATCAGGTTCTGAGACTACAGAGATGAATGATGCTGGCAGAGATAGTCTACAGATAACTATTAAAATGTGGTGGTGGGGTAACAAAGAGATGTAAATTTTCATGATGGGAAATGGGAAAGAATGACTACTACTTCCTAGAAAAGACCTGAGATCAGGGAGGACTTCACAGAGAGATAAGCAATGGCCTTAACTGACAAGCTCATCAGACATGAGTATTCTTTGAAACAAACAAACAAATCTAACAGTGCAAGACAACCCTGTTAAATGAAGTGGGGTCCACAGGAGGAATAGTGGAGGGTAAGAGAAGAGAAGATGCTAATTCTCTTTGGTACATGTGGATTATCAGATGCCAGTAGGGCAGCCGGATAAAGATATCCAGGAGAATGTTGTCTAATCCAGGTCTTCAGAGAGATCTGGGCTAGAGGTGTAGATCTGGAAGTTTTTAGCACAAAGGTGGGAGTTGCAGTCAGAAGCAAGGACCTCAATCCAAGGACAAACAACTTTCCTCAACCTGTGTCTCTGCTCACTGCAGCAGGAACCACAGACAAAGTGACTGCAGGTCCTTACTTACGGCTCAAAGGCTCCATGATTTTCCTGTTCATCCAGGCTTGGACTCCCCAATTCCAGACTCAGTTAGCTTGACATCTTGGTTTATGCTTCTCATCCTATCCATGTGAAGATCACATGGGATCCCTCACGAGGAACGTGCCCTAGACTCCATGCTCTGCACCTGTTGTGAAGTAGCAGGAAGTCCAGTCCACATTCCTGGGATCTGGCCTTGGTGAATCTCCTGTGCTCTGTCCCATCTTGAATCCATTCATATGTCTTACTGATACTACCTCCAAAACATACCTCTGCTGCTCTAGGCATCATTGCTACTACTCTGGTCTAAACCACCATGTTTCACTGGGACCATGGCCTCCTCACCATCTCCTTGCTTTCATACATAGGCCCCCATAACACACTCCCTTCACAGCAACAAGAGTGATTGATCCCTTTAAAAAAAATGAATCTGGGAGCTCCCTGGCGGTCCAGTAGTTAGGACTTGGTGCTTTCATTGTCATGGTCAGCGTTCAATAATCCCGGGTCAGGAAACAAAGATCCCACAAGCTGCGTGGTGCAACCCAGAAAAAAAAAAAAAAAAGAATCTGATCATTCCCCTTCCCTGCTCAGAACCATTTAGTGGCTTCCATTACACTCAATATAAATCCAGTTCTTTACCTTGGCAGGGAAGGCCTTGCGTGATATGTCCCCTGACCTCATGTCAAAGGTTGTCATGTGTCAGTCTCATCCTGGAGCAGCACATGCTTCTGCAACACTGGTCCTTTTTCTGTTCCTGGAACATGATAAACCTTCCTCACCTCAGGCTATCATGTTTGTTGATGGCCCTACATACAATCTCTTCTCCTAGCTCTTTTAAAGGCTTCTTTCATTCTTCAAATCTCAGCTTAAATATATCTCCCTCAGAAAAGTTGTTCCCTTGACCCCCAATCCAAAGGAACCCCACCACATTCACCCAGTTACATGCTAGCCATTGCCATGCTTATGTCCACCAAACTTACGACCAGTGAATACCTTATTCATTCAGGTGTTTTTTTGCTGATCTGCTGTGCTCCACACTCTATTGTGAGTGTGTGTGTGTGTGTGTGTGTGTGTGTGTGTGTGTGTGTGTGTGTGTGTGTGTGTGTGTGTGTGTGTGTGTGTGTGTGTGTGTGTGTGTGTGTGTGTGTGTGTGTGTGTGTAGCAGAGTAACTTCCCCACATCTGAAGAAGATGATTTGATCTGATAGTTTATGAGCATAGGAGGAGGGCTAATGTCCTAGAAAATAATATGTTCTTATCCTTTTGTCTTCTACTATTTTCATTCCACTTTATTTCATATTCATTCCAAGTTGGAGATAGTCCTAATATTTCTTATTTGGAAAGGCAACATAGTGTTTCTTCATGTTGAGATTTATCAAGCTCTCCATTTGCTTGGTAATTGGATTATTTACCAGTTTTTATTTTTCTATTTTCAATTGTATTTCTATGAGTATATAAATTTTTGTTTATTGTATCCAGGAGAATTTCTTTGGGATATAAACACAGAAGTAGAATTTCTGGGTCAAAACTCTGAACGATTTTAGAAGTCTTATTACATAGCAACAGATTTCTCCTTAGAAAGATGCAACCAATTTGCTGTGCCCAAAGCAATGTACAACTGTGCCTGGTTCCCCATAGTCTTGTCAGAATTGACTTTAAACTTTTTTTATCACTTGAACCTTGTTTTGTTAATTTAGGCATGTTGGGAGGCAACCATAGAAAATTGCACAAGGGAAAAATCACATGGTAGAGCCACTATGTTCTAGCGTGAAGCACTCACTTCTGCAATTCTAGAAACTTGATTTTATCAGAGCCTGTATCTTTTGGAAGGCTTTCAGCAACAGAAAACAGAAAAAAAAAAATTGAAACTGGCTAATATCATGAAGCAGATTTATCGGCAGGTAACTGCTCTGTTCATTAGGACCGTGGCTCATATCTCTACCATTCTCTTGGATTTCCTTTCCTCTTGGTGTCCACTTGATATTGGAGGGAATCTTGCTAACGCAATTCCAAGCCTCGCTTCTGCATATGACAACACCCAGCTAAGGAATGAAACAATTTCTCATGACTCCTTTTACCACTGAGGAAGCTTTTCAAAAATAACTCCTCTCCCCTCCCAGATACATCCCCTGTGTCTCATTGTACTGAAGCGGGTCCCTTGCTTGTTTCTGAACTAATTACTATGTGCCAGCAATAAATGTGGGTATTATTTAGGCTTGCATCCCTATACTTCTCCCACATAATCCATGCAAGGGGCAGATGTATGGTGAGTAGCCAATTAGACCCAAGCCCCTGGAGCAGGGCTCGGAATGAGGTGTCCGGAAAAGAAGAACACATGAATAAAAACAGAACGATTAGGAGAGGGGAATAGATGCTGGATAAACAATTTCCAACAAAATACTAGAATATAATCACACTCACATTAACCAAACTCACAGAGACAGAGATACCAATGGATTACTATTTACAATGAGAAACAGCACTGCCAAGGGGACAGTGCTATGTTAAATACCTAAAGCATTTTCTCCCTGCAAACTAACTGCATGTAAAGCAAAAAGTCCACTTAAAAAATGGAGCAATAAAACAAGTCTGGGTATTCTTCATGGCCTGTATCATCAAGCTTTGGGGGCTTATCTTACCATCTCCTGTACTAGTCAGAGACTCTAAGGGGGCCAGGAAGTTGTGGACTCTTGACCAGGATGTTCCTTTCTTACGAGCAGTGCCTGGACACTCCTGAGTTCTCTGATAAAATCCAAGGTGAGGATCGCCTATCCAGCAACCTAACTCTCATAAAGCCAAACACAATGGAAATTCATAGGTTTCAGCTTTGAAAGCCATTGAATTTAGATTACCTGAATTAAATATTGTGTCCAGGTTACTTTTTATGTTCTCTGAAACTCATTCTCAGAGGTTGATTGCACCACACTTTAGGAAGTATATTATGCCCTCTTCACGTCCTATCTACCCGTTTCCTTGCTTGCTTGGCTTGAGTGGCTGGGATCTCTTCAAGCTGTTCTTCATCCACTGGAATCAGACTATCACCACTGGGAATTTTCATCTACTCCCTCTGCCTGGAATACTTCTCTTCCACACACATATATTTCAATGGCTGCTTTTCTCATTTTATTCAATTCTGTTCTCACATATCTCTCTATAAGTGAGAGTTTCGCAGACAATCCTATTTAAATAATATCCCATCTCTCTTGCTCCGCTTCAGTTTTCTACATTGTTCTTATCACAATCTGACATAGCTGTTATTTATCTTTCATCTCTTTGCTCTGAGGATCTTGTCTGTTTGGTTCACTGCTGTAACTCTAGCACCTAGAAGAATAACTGACACATACTAGATTCTCAACAAACACCTATTCAGTCACACGGTTTGAATGTGAATTTGCTTTCTTTTGTATGCCTCTTTGTTACAAAAGTGTGGTTGTGTGAACAAATTCAGTGTCAATTTAGGCCATTTTAGTAGAATCTACTTTATGCATCCAAGATTTATTTTTCTCTAAACTGCTTTGGCAATTTTGGGTCCTTTGCATTTCCACATAAATTCCTTAATCAACTTGTCAGTTTTTCACAAAAAGGCTGCTAGATTTTATGGGGACTGTACTGAATCCATAGATTGATTTGGGTAGAATCACCATATTCACAATTATTTAGCTCTCCTTTAAATTCTATCAGCAAAGTTTATCGTTTTCAGTGTACAACAAATTGTTCATTTTTTCCTATGGATTTTTATTCTTTATAATGCTGCTGTAAATAGGATTTTTTTTAAATTTAATATTCAAATTGTCCATTGTTAATACATAAATACACTTGTTTTTTATATATGAACCAATGATCTCCCTCATCTCTGTTTCTCCTTGAGTCATTTTTTTTAATATTTTGGTTTCTGCTCTGTTAGATTCTTTATTTTAAAAATTAATTAATAGGCATTAATTAATTAATTTTTGGCTGCACTGGGTCTTCGTTGCTGCACGTGGGCTTTTCTCTAGTTGGGGCAAGCGGGGGCTACTCCTCGTTGCAGTGCGCGGGCTTCTCATTGCCGTGGCTTCTCTGGTTGCGGAGCATGTGGTCTAGGTGCCTTGGGTCAGTTTTGATAATTTGTGTCAATTTTTATTTCATCTAAGTTGTCTAATTTGTTGATATGGTAATTTATAATGTTCCCTTTAAAAAACTTTAAAAGTTTGATTGGTGGTGATAGTTTTTCTTTCAGTCCTGCTTTTTGATAATTTGTCTCCTCTCTCTTTTTAGTTTGGCCATTTAGGTAAAGGCTTATCCATTTTGTTTGTATTTTCAAAGAAAGAACTTTTGGTTTTATGGATATTCTTCTTTGCTTTTCTGTATTTTATTTCATTGATTTACCATATAATATATTATTTCCTTTCTTCTGCTTTCTTTGTATTTACTTTTCTCCTATTTCTCTAGTTTCATAAGGCTGAAGTTTAGGTCAATAATTGGAGACCTTCCTTTTTTCTAATACAGGTGTTTAAAGCCATAAATGTCCCTTTAAGCACTGCTTTAGCTGTATCTCACTGATCCAAGCATGTTGTATTTTCATTATCATTCAGTTAAATATATTTTCCGATTGTTCTCTTTTGTTTTGTTTGATCAATAGGATATTTAGAAGCGTGCTGTTTAATTTCCCTCCAGACTGGGCTTCCCTATAAACTAAACAGTGTTTTAGTGTTGATGAGCAGTGTTTTTTAAAATAACAATGAAGTCAAATTTATCAATTTCATTAGGTGTTATTACTTTCTGTAACCTAAGGATACTCATATATCACAAATAGATTCTCCTGTGTTTTCCATTAAAATATACTCAGTGTGAACTTTTACATTTAGATCTATGACCTAACTTAACGGGGTGCCTTTGGTCTATTTCATCGATCTATTTGTCAATTCTTATGTCAGAACTACATTGTCACAAATATTTTAACTTAGTGATACTCAGCTTTTCCACTTTTGACATTTTGGACTGGATAATTTTTCGTTGCTTTGGGCTGTCGTGTGCATTGTAGAATGCTTAGGTGCATCCTTGTGTTCTAAACACAAAATGCTGATAGCACCCTCCTCCAAGTTGTGGCATTTCTTATAGTTTGGGGACAAAGGATTCTCTTAATTTTCCTTTATCTAAAAATGTATTTTTCACTCTCTCTTAAAGATATATAGAATTAAGGATACAGAATTCTGGATTGAGATTATTTTTGTCTCATTACTTTGAAGATGTGTTTTCACTGTCTTCTGAACTCTGTAGTTTTTGATAAGAAGGCAGTGATAATTCAAATCATTATACCTCTGAATTCTGTGTTTTTTCCCTTGTTGCCTTTAAGATTTTCTCTTTCTGTCTCTCTCTCTCTCTTTTTTTTGTTTTTGTTTCAGCACACTAACTGATGTTCTTAGGAGTGTGTGTGCGTTTGTGTGTGTGTGTGTGTGTGTGTGTGTGTGTGTGTTTCAAACCTGCTTGGAATTCAAAGAGCTTTTTAATTTGTGAATTTGTAATGTCATGTTTTGGTAATCCCACAGAAATGGTCTGGAATCCCCACCCACCAAAAAAATTGGTACAAATGTCAAAGCTGATAACACCAAACACACACCAAGAAAGTATGTAAAGATTTATTACTCACATAATGAAGATTTACGGTGAGAGTGAGGTGGGTTTCCCAAGCAGGTCCAAAATGGACTGAGAGAGCAGAGAAAGGATATTGGCTTAGGGTTTTTATGGTGGTTAGGAATTAGGACCAGGATGAGTGTTGCTGCCTGTAAGCCAGAGCTGAATGGTATGAACTTCCCACTGGTTCAAATTGAGGCTACATCTGGGCTTTCTTATTTGCTTTCCCAGATGTGAGGCAGAAAGAGAAAAGGAGGGATGATGCTTAAAAGCAATCACGAATCAAACATCAAAAATGGAGTCAGAGCGCTTCCCTGGTGGCGCAGTGGTTGAGAGTCCACGGGCCGATGCAGCGGACATGGGTTCGTGCCCCGGTCCGGGAGGATCCCACATGCCACGGAGCGGCTGGGCCCGTGAGCCATGGCCGCTGAGCCTGCGCGTCCGGAGCCTGTGCTCTGCAACGGGAGAGGCCGCAGCGGTGAGAGGCCCGCGTACCGCAAAAAAAAAAAAATGGAGTCAGACTCTTTATTACCTGTGACCCAAACTGGAAGACATTTCAGAAACTAGATCTTCATTTTTTTCCCCTCCAGTCACACACTCTCCCTCTCTCTTCTGAGTTTGATATCAACAAATTGATTTTTATCATTTTCTTTTCAATTATTTCTTCGTATTGGCTTCTTTCATTTAAAATAATGCTTTTGAGAGATATTCATGTGATTGCAAGTCATTAGTCCATTCCTTTTTATTATATGAATATGCCACAATGTGTTTGTGCACCTACCACTTGAATGGAAATTTGAGTTATTTCCAGTTTGGGTTTTTAAAAAATTAACTAGTTATTTTGGCTGCATTGGGTCTTTGTTGCTGTGCACTGGCTTTTCTCTAGTTGAGGCGAGCAGGGGCTACACTTCGTTGTGGTGCGTGGGCTTCTCTTTGCGGTGGCTTCTCTTGTTGCAGAGCATGGGCTCTAGGCATGCAGACTTCAGTAGTTATGGCTCATGGGCTTCAGTAGCTGCGGCTCACGGGCTCTAGAGCACAGGCTCAGTAGTTGTGGTGCACGGGCTTAGTTGCTCCGCGGCATGTGGGATCTTCCTGGACCAGGGATCGAACCCCTGTCCCCTGCATTGGCAGGCAGATTCTTAACCACTGCACCACCAGGGAAGTCCCCAGCTTGGGGTTATTTTTGATAAAGCTTCTATAAACTTCTGCCTGCAAGCTTTTGTGTGGACACAAGTTTTCTTTTATTTTGGATAAATACCTGGAAGTAGAATTCCTGAGTCTACTATTATAAATGCATATTTAACTTTATAAGAACTTCTCAACTTGTATTTCCATTAGCAGCATATGAGAGTGCCAGTTACTCCAGATAATCACCAACATGTGGTATTGTGATTCCTTTTAAGTTCAGCATTTTTAGTGACTGTGTAGTAGCAGTGTCTCACTGTGGTCATAATTTGAATATCCCTAATTTTTTTTTTCTGTTAATGGTATCTTGGGTCTAATTGAACTATATTATGTATCTGAGCTTAGTAAATTTAATTGACCCTATGAAGGATACATAATACACAGGGGGCAAAGCACACGATATGGCACCAGATGACATGGGATTTGCATCCCAGTTCCACAATATCTTAACTGTGTTGCCTAGAGCAAAGTCAGCTTTTTTTGTTTTGCTTTGTTTATTTTTTATTTATTTATTTTCTCTTATTAGTCATCCATTTTATACACATCAGTGTATACATGTCAATCCCAATCTCCCAATTCATCATACCACCACACCCACTCCCCTGCCGCTTTCCCCCCTTGGTGTCCATTCGTTTTTTCTCTAGTTCTGTGTCTCAACTTCTGCTCTGCAAACTGGTTCATCTGTACCATTTTCTAGGTTCCACATATATGTGTTAATGTACGATATTTGTTTTTATCTTTCTGATTCCTTCACTCTGTATGACAGTCTCTAGATCCATCCACGGCTCTACAAATAACCCAATTTCATTCCTTTTTATGGCTGAGTAATATTCCATCGTATATATATACCACATCTTCTTTATCCATTTGTCTGTCGATGGGCATTTAGGTTGCTTCCATGACCTGGCTATTGTAAGTAGTGCTGCAATGAACATTGGGGTGCATGTGTCTTTGTGAATTATGGTTTTCTCTGGGTATATGCCCAGTAGTGGGATTGCTGGGTCATATGGTAATTCTACTGGTAGTTCTTTAAGGAACCTCTGTATTGTTCTCCATAGTGGCTGTATCAATTTACATTCCCATCAACAGTGCAAGAGGGTTGCCTTTTCTCCATACCCTCTCCAGCACTTTTTGTTTGTAGATTTTCTGATGAAGCCCATTGTAACTGGTGTGAGGTGATACCTCACTGTAGTTTTGATTTGCATTTCTCTAATAATTATTGATGTTGAGCAGCTTTTCATGTGCTTCTTGGCCATCTGTATGTCTTCTTTGGAGAAATGTCTATTTAGGTCTTCTGCCCATTTTTGGATTGGGTTTTTTGTTTTGTTAATATTGAGCTGCATGAGATGTTTATATATTTTGGGGATTAATCCTTTGTCTGTTGATTCATTTGCAAATATTTTCTCCCATTCTGAGGGTTGTCTTTTCATCTTGTTTATGGTTTCCTTTGCTGTGCAAAAGCTTTTAACTTTCATTAGGTCTCATTTGTTTATTTTTGTTTTTATTACCATTACTCTAGGAGGTGGATCTAAAAAGATCTTCCTGTGATTTATGTCAAAGAGTGTTATCCCTATGTTTTCCTCTAAGAGTTTTATAGTGCCCAGTCTTACATTTAGGTCTCTAATCCATTTTGAGTTTATTTTTGTGTATGGTGTTAGGGAGTGTTCTATTTCATTCTTTTACATGTAGCTATCCAGTTTTCCCAGTACCACTTACTGAAGAGACTATCTTTTCTCCACTGTATATCCTTGCCTCCTTTGTCATAGATTAGCTGACCATAGGTGTGTGGGCTTATCTCTGGGCTTTCTATCCTGTTCCATTGATCTATATTTCTCTTTTTGTGCCAATATCATATTGTCTTGATTACTGTTGCTTTGTAGTAGAGTCTGAAGTCAGGGAGTCTGATTCCTCCAGCTCTGTTTTTTCCCTCAAGACTGCTTTGGCTATTCAGGGTCTTTTGTGTCTCCATACAAATTTTAAGAATTTTTGCTCTAGTTCTGTAAAAAATGCCATTGGTAATTTGATAGGGATTACATCGAATCTGTAGATTGCTTTGGGTAGTATAGCCATTTTCATAATATTGATTCTTTCAATCCAAGAACATGGTATATCTCTCCATCTGTTGGTATCATCTTTAATTTCTTTCATCAGTGTCTTATAGTTTTCCGCATATGGGTCTTTTGTCTCCCTAAGTAGGTTTATTCCTAGGTATTTCATTCTTTTTATTGCAGTGGTAAATGGGAGTGTTTCCTTAATTTCTCTTTCAGATTTTTCATCATTAGTGTATAGGAATGCAGGAGATTTCTGTGCATTAATTTAGTATCCTGCAACTTTACCAAATTCATTGTTAGCTCTAGTAGTTTTCTGGTAGCATCTTTAGGATTTTCTATGTATAGTATCATGTCATGTGCAAACAGTGACGGTTTTACTTCTTCTTTTCCAATTGGTATTACTTTTATTTCTTTTTCTTCTCTGATTGCCATGGCTAGGACTTCCAAAACTATGTTGAATAATAGTGGTGAGAGTGGACATCCTTGTCTTGTTCCTGATCATAGTGGAAATTCTTTCAGTTTTCCACCATTGAGAATGATGTTTGCTGTGGGTTTGTTGTATATGGCCCTTATTATGTTGATGTAGGTTCCCTCTATGCCCACTTTCTGGAGAGTTTTTACCATAAATGGGTGTTGAATTTTGTAAAAAGCTTTTTTTGCATCTATTGAGATGATCATATGGTTTTTCTCCTTCAATTTGTTAATATGGTGTATCACATTGATTGATTTGCGTATATTGAAGATTCCTAGCTTCTCTGGGATAAATCCCACTTGATCATGGTGTATGATGCTTTTAATGTGTTGTTGGATTTTGTTTGCTAGTATCTTGTTGAGGATTTTTGCATCTATATTCATCAGTGATATTGGTCTGTATTTTCTTTTTTTGTAGTATCTTTGTCTGATTTTGGTATCAGGGTGATGGTGGCCTCATAGAATGAGTTTGGGAGGTTCCTTCCTCTGAAATTTTTTGGAAGAGTTTGAGAAGGATGGGTGTTAGGTCATCTCTAAATGTTTGATAGAATTCACCTGTGAAGCCGTCTGGTCCTGGACTCTTCTTTGTTGGAAGATTTTTAATCACAGTTTCAATTTCATTACATGTGATTGGTCTGTTCATATTTTCTGTTTCTTCCTGGTTCAGTCTTGGAAGCTTATACCTTTCTAAGAATTTGTCTATTTCTTCCAGGTTGTCCATTTTATTGGCATAGAGTTGCTTGTAGTAGTCTCTTAGGATGCTTTGTATTTCTGCGGTGTCTGTTGTAACCTCTCCTTTTTCATTTCTAATTTTATGGTGAGTTCTCTCTCTCTTTTTCTTGATGAGTCTGGCAAACGGTTTATCAATTTTGTTTATCTTCTCAAAAAACCAGCTTTTAATTTTATTGATTTTTGCTACTGTTTTCTTTGTTTCTATTTCATTTATTTCTGCTCTGATCTTTATGATTTCTTTCCTTCTGCTAACTTTGGGTTTTGTTTGTTCTTCTTTCTCTGTTTCCTTTAGGTGTAAGGTAAGATTGTTTGAGATTTTTCTTGTTTCTTGAGGTAGGCTTGTATCGCTATAAACTTCAGTCTTAGAACTGCTTTTGCTGCATCCCATAGGTTTTGGATCGTCGTGTTTTCATTGTTATTTGTCTCTAGGTATTTTTTGATTTCCTCTTTGATTTCTTCCGTGATCTCTTGGTTATTTAGTAACGTAGTGTTTAGCCTCCACGTGTTTGTGTTTTTTACATTTTTTTCCCTGTAATTTCTAATCTCATAGCGTTGTGGTCAGAAAAGATGCTTGGTATGATTTCAATTTTGTTAAATTTACTGAGGCTTGATTTGTGACCCAAGATGTGATCTATCTGAGAGAATGTTCCGTGCACACTTGAGAAGAAAGTGTAATCTGCTGTGTTTGGATGGAATGTCCTATAAATATCAATTAAAGCTATCTGGTCTAGTGTGTCATTTAAAGCTTGTGTTTCCTTGTTAATTTTCTGTTTGGATGATCTGTCCATTAGTGTAAGTGAGGTGTTAAAGTCCCCCACTATTATTGTGTTACTGTCGATTTCCTCTTTTATAGCTGTTAGTAGTTGCCTTATGTATTGAGGTGCCTCTATGTTGGGTGCATATATATATTTATAATTGTTATATCTTCATCTTGGATTGATCTCTTGATCATTACGTAGTGTCCTTCCTTGTTTCTTGTAACTTTCTTTATTTTAAAGTCTATTTTATCTGACATGAGTATTGCTACTCCAGCTTTCTTTTGATATCCATTTGCATGGAATATCTTTTTCCATCCTGTCACTTTCAGTCTGTATGTGTCCCTAGGTCTGAAGTGGGTCTCTTGTAGACAGCATATATATGGGTGTTGTTTTTGTATCCATTCAGCAAGCCTGTGTCTTTTGGTTGGAGCATTTAATCCATTCATGTTTAAGGTAATTATTGATATATATGTTCCTATTACCATTTTGTTAATTGTTTTTGGTTTGTTCTTGTAGGTCCTTTTCTTCTCTTGTGTTTCCCACTTAGAGAAGATCCTTTAGCATTTGTTGTAGAGCTGGTTTGGTGGTGCTGAATTCTCTTGGCTTTTGCTTGTTTGGAAAGTTTTTGATTTCTCCATCAAATCTGAATGAGATCCTTGCTGGGTAGAGTAAGCTTGGTTGTACGTTCTTCACTTTCATCACTTTAAGTATATCATGCCACTCCCTTCTGGCTTGTAGAGTTTCTGTTGCAAAATCAGCTGTTAACCTTATGGGAGTTTCCTTGTATGTTATTTGTCATTTTTCCCTTTCTGCTTTCAATAATTTTTCTTTGTCTTTAATTTTTGTGAATTTCATTACTCTGTGTCTCTGTGTGTTTCTCCTTGGGTTTATCCTGTACGGGACTCTCTGCACTTTCTGGACTTGGGTGGCTATTTCCTTTCCCATGTTAGGGAAGTTTTCAACTATAATCTCTTCAAATATTTTTTTGGGTACTTTCTCTTCTCCTTCTGGGACCCCTATTATGCGAATGTTGTTGCATTTGATGTTGTCCCAGAGGTCTCTTAGGCCGTCTTCATTTCTTTTCATTCTTTTTTCTTTATTTTGTTCCACAGTATTGAATTCCACCATTCTGTCTTCCAGGTCACTTATCTGTTCTTCTGCCTCTGTTATTCTGCTATTGATTCCTTCTAGTGTATTTTTCATATCAGTTATTGTATTGTTCATCTCTGTTTGTTTGTTCTTTAATTCTTCTAGATCTTTGTTAAACATTTCTTGCATCTTCTTGGTCTTTGCCTCCATTCGTTTTATGAGGTCCTGGATCATCTTCACTATTATTATTCTGAATTCTTTTTCTGGAAGGTTGCCTATCTCCACTTAATTTAATTGTTTTTCTGGGGTTTTATCTTGTTCCTTCATCTGGTACATAGCCCTCTGCCTTTTCATCTTGTCTGTCTTTCTGTGAATGTGGTTTTTGTTCCACAGGCTGCAGGATTGTTGTCATCCTTGCTTCTGCTGCCTGCCCTCTGGTGGATGAGGCTCTTCCTAATGTTTAATGACACTGTTAATCACTTCTCTTGCTTATTTACTATTCATATATCTTCTTTGGTAAAATTTCTGTTAATATCTTTGGACTGATTTTTAAAACTCTTCTTTTTATATTTGCTTGTTTTACTTAGATTTAAATATTCTTTATATATCCTGGATAAAGATGTTTGTGTTACTAATACCTTCTCTAATTTATCTGACTAGTAGTGGCTTGAGAGGCAAAGGAAATCCAGGTCACAAAATTTTCTCCCATGTTTTCTTCCAAAATGTATACAGGTGTAGTGTTTACACCTATATCTTAGTGACCTACATCAGGCAACGATTTCTTAGATAAGACACAAAAACATAAACCTTAAAAAAAGGAAAAAAATACAATAGCCTTCTCTTTATAAATAATTTAAGGCAGATGACAGTGGAGAAATATCTTTAAAGAACTGAAAAAAAAAAACAAATAAACAAACATCAACCTAGAATTCCATGCCCAATAAGGTAGTCTGCAATGATGAAGGTACAATAAAGATTTTTGGGGGGCATAAAGAAGCTGAAAGAATTTATGAGCAGCAGACCTACACTATAAGAAATATTAAAGGAAGTCATTCTAACAGAAGGAAAAAATTATATAAGATGGAAATCAGATGTACATAACATAATGAATACCACTGGAAATGGTCAAATATATGGATAAACATAAAACAATTTTCTTTTATAAAAATCTCTTTATAAGATAATTGACTATTTAAAGCAAAGCAATGTGTTATGTAGTTTATAACATGTGTAGAAGTAGAATGTATGATGACAATAGCAGAAAAGCCAGCAGAGGGAAAATAGAAGCGGGCTGCGTAAGGTTCTTACACAACATGTGAAGAACTATAATGTTACTTGCAGGTGGATTGTGCTAAGTTAAAGATGCATGTTGTAAACCCCAAAACTACCAGTAAAAACACAAAATAAACAGCTAATAAGCCAATTAAAGAAATGAAATAAAGTCATAAAATCTATTATGTCTGAACATTAGCATACACATACAAAACTCAGAATTGGAATTTTTACATGTTCAGAAATTTTCCAAATACATACGTTCAATGGGTGTAAAGCAAATGTGTTAAAATAACAAAGTGAAATATCTTCTTATTAGTGTGTAGGGGTTGCTGATTGACTTCAAGAATTGTGGAAATATTCAATATAAAAGTCCAATTTCTGCAAAAACTAACCCCTATTTGGAATGAAAAATGATACTGTGATTAACTATGCACAGCCGATGATGACATTTTCATTTAGATTCATGAATCTTTGTAAGCCATCTTTTTCAGATACTATAGCCATTAAACCAAGAATCAAAATGAACTAAACTTAGAACCAGACTTTGGAATTTCTATATCACCAAGAGTAAAATAAATATTATTCAAAAATAATGATGCATATTCAAACACATTGTCACTATTAAAACTTTATATTAATGAGAATATTTACTGTATGAAAACTTTTTGCATATTTAATATGCAAAATAAATATTAAAATGTAAACATTGATTATTTCATCTTTATCATTGTTTTAATTTATAATTTTATACCATCTAATGTAATATCTATTTACAAATTTACAATTACAATTTATTCTGATACATGTTATTTATTGTAATAATTATGTTTACATATGATAGATACATATATATTATAAAATACATGTGAAATATAACATACATATTACTAATTGTAGGAGTTATTATGATGTAATATTAATTATTTGGAGAGTAAAACAAATAAGCATAATGAGGTTTCAATGAATGGGAGGTTCAGGTCTAAAAGCCCAGTCTTGTCTGTTCTGAGAGACAATGCAAATGGATGGAGAAGCAAAAACTTCCAGAAAGAGACTTGTATGGGTTGAGATCGTTTTAGCACTTTCTAACTATAAGAAAGTGCCTTTTCATGTCTTTAATTCAGAAAGTGCCTTTAATTCACATCTTTTAGCCTCATTTTCCCCTTTTATGAAAAGGAGCATGTATTAATACCTACCTCAATAAGTTGTTGAAAGGATTAATTAATTTTGTAAAATAATTAACATTTGTAATTAGCATATGTAAATGAATTCAAATAGTGCATGAGACACATTAGTGTTTACAACTATGATTAGTGTTACTGCTACCATTAATTATTGCTAAAATTTATATAGCCTTTTTAATAAGTGCTAAGGCCTATTCTAACATATTTTACATATGTTAACTGTCTTAACCCTCATTAAAAAAAACAAGGTGGATATGCATGAGGTATTAGTCCGACTTTAGAGATGAACAAATTGGCATACATGGAATTAAATTTTATTATTATAGTGTGTGTGTTTTAAAGTAGCCTTCTGTTTGGAGAATAAGTCATTTTTTTTCATGGTAGATAAATAAGGCATTAGGTTGGTTAAGATAAGCTTGAAAAAAAGTCTTTTTTAAAGATTTTTTAAAAATTTATTTATGTATTTTTGGCTACATTGTGTTTTTATTGCTGCACTTGGACTTTCTCTAGTTGCGGTGAGTGGGGGCTATTCTTTGTTTCAGTGCGTGGGCTTCTTATTGCGGTGGCTTCTCTTGTTGCGGAACAGGGGCTTCAGGCGCGCGGGCTTCAGTAGTTGTGGCTCATGGGCTCAGTAGTTGTGGCTCGCAGTCTGTAGAGCGCAGGCTCAGTAGTTATGGCACATGGGCTTAGTTGCTCTGCGGCATGTGCGATCTTCCCTGACCAGGGATCGAATCCGTGTTCCCTGCACTGGCAGGTGGATTCTTAACCACTGCGCCACCAGGGAAGTCCGAAAAAAATAGTTTTGCATGGATTGTCATAAGTTAGATTAGAATATGTTCTTTTTTTTTGCCTTAACATCGTATTTGACAATCAGCGTCAAACTTGCTTCATAAAAACAAGTGAGCAAATTAGCTCTAATCTTTTAAATCTACTTTGAAATGGTTTGTGTAATATAGGAAATATTTGGTCTTTGATATCAAAAAATAAATCCAAAATAAATTAAGGTCAGCTGGTGTGTGTGTGTGTGTATTAACACAACCAATTATGACATGATCTGAGAAACCTTTCTTTGCTCTCAATGATGGAAAAATATAATCACTCTATACATATAAGCAACATACAGATGAAGATATTCAAGACACCTTTGGGTATACTATGTGACTGATTATTTTGATTCCTATTAGCTGTTAATAATTAGTGTTTCTCTAGCCAAAGATTTATTGAAGGCATAGATCCACTGGGTCAATGGTCTATGACCTTCATTGTTAGAAACAAAGCAGCAAAAGCCTACATTCTCTTTTCAACTAGCATTTATTGCACACCTACTTTTGTGCCTAGCACTGTGATAAATATTAGGCAGCTAGCAATGGGAGGTGTCAAAATTCTTGTCTTGAGCAATTCACAATAAGTGAGAGAGCATTGCAAGAAGATAATGACAATACACAGCACAGTTAAAGGTGTTAGAATAGCTAGAGATATGGGAATGCAGTTATGGATTCAAGAAGGTCTCCATAAAGGAGACTGTATTTCAACTGCATTCTCAAGATAAATTTTTTTTTCCTCATATGAACTAGGCATTCAACACAGCAGGAGTTAGAAGAAGTCAGATTGTGAAAGAGTAGGGCATGCATAGAAACAGCTAGTTCAGAGAAACTGGAGCCAGTTGTTAGGTGAAGATGGACAAGCTGAGGTTTGTTCATAAATTGTTTAGCTTTTATCCTATAGAAGACAGGAATCCAATTAAGGTAATTTCCATAATCAGATTGTTCTTTGGGTCAAAAAGATATGTTGAAGCCTATCCTGTGCCAGGCACTACACAAGACCCTGGAGATACAGTAGTGAAGAAAGTAGAAATGTTTTCTGCCCTTGGGGTGCTTACGGGGTACTGAGCAGGTGCCCAGGTACTGTGGTCCTATGTCCTGACAATAGATGTTGAGGATCACTGAGATATTTTGGAGGTAGACTCAAGAGTATTTAGCAGACAAGGTAAATGTTGCAAGTGAAGGAAAGGGAGGAATGGAAGATTTCTGGTTGGAAGGTGAATCGGATAGTGACATTACTGAGACTTACAGAAGAATCCGGGGTAGGAAGATGCCAGTTCAGTCTTTGACATGGGTGTGAAACTCTTTAGTGTGACTGAACACACACTGAAGCTAATTAAAAAATACTCATCAGTAAGGTGTCAGTTAAAATATCTCCTCAAAAAGAGCTTCTCTGACCACCTTAGCCAAAGAAGATGCTCTCTCTAACCACTTTCTACTCCATTACCCCAATTTATTTTCTTAACTCTTTTCCTATCTAGAATTATCTTATCTGCCTATTTGTTCAATTTCTGTTTTCCCAAACTAGAAGGTGAATTGCATGAGGGCAGAAAAATGGTCTGTTTTTATTCACCACTTTATCGTGGACATAAGAGAGAGCTCAGGTTAAATTGGAAATCATTGGTGTTTAAACTCCAGGTGAGTGTGAGAAGATACAAACAAATGAATCAATATGTGATTTCAGATTACTGTGCTTTTGAAACAGAAAGAAGGCCGATATGGTGGAAGTATCGTGAATAGTGTCTTAATGGTATAGGATGAAGCTCAAAGAATAGAAAGGGACAGATCATGAAGGGTCATGGCCAGGAGTATAGATTTTATTCTAAGTGTAAGTGATGCTTCACAAACATGGTTTCATCTTCAAGGGCAAAGCTAGAGACCAGATATTCATCATGCCTGGCTAGACTTCCCAGTGGTCCCTTAAAAACTCTCCCAGTGGGAATCACTAACACCACCTTTAAATTTAATGTGACTCAAAACCCACCCACTTGGGAACACTTTTCAGCAGAATTAATTCTAATTGTCCCTTGATCTCTCCCACTGCCTGTTCTACAAATCCGAGTTCCCTTCTTGAATGTCTACTTTCAACACTGCTTTGCTCCAGTCTGTCATATCCTCCTGATTTCCTCTTCACTCTCTGCTCTGTGATTATGGGTCAAATCTGTCATGGGTATCCTTCTCTCTTCCTCCATATATGGCTTGGGTCACAAAATATAAATTAAAATATCCTTTTTCAGTTATTTTCCTTTTCTAACCTTCGTAGACAGTTGAGGAATGTGCCATATCTAGTATCTTGCTCAGGAGTCCTCTCCAAGGCATGACACTTCTACAGTTCTTCAAACTGCTGGGAAATAGCAAAAATAGGAAGCATGAAAAGGTAAACTGAGCTCTTCAACCCAGATTGATCCCTTGACCAAAAGCTAAATGTGATTTAAAATTTGTACAGGATTTCACAGTTAAAAGTAACACTTGGCTGCAATTTCCCAACAGTCAGCATTCAATTTAGCGTATCTTGGCTTTTTGTTTACCCTATTTGGCTTCTTGTACAGTCTTCATATTTACTATATTTTTTAATTAAAGGAAACTTGCAGAATTTCAGTCCTGTGTATTCGGTTGTTCTTCACGGAGTTGTGCCTTTTGAGAGAAATCTTTTCATTTTAAGAGCTCCATTCTGAGAAACTCCTTAATGGAGTAGCACTTCTAGTAAGATCAAGAGTCAGCAGATGCAAGCGAATTGCAGCCGAACTCAGGCTTTCTTGTGGCTGGGTTACTCTGAACCATGCATTGTTCCTATTATTCTGTAGGATCTTTGCTGGAATGTTATGTTCATTGATTTCTCAAGGCAAGTGGTGGAGCTCAGTGAAATTCCTTTCTAAAAAGATAAGTGTACAACAGGAGAACTTGGATAATTTTACACTGCTTTCTTCTCCCTTCTGACTTCTACCTCCCTCTGAGGAAGAAGGATATGGAAAATAGAAAGTATGGAATGGTGGATAAAAAATGGGATAACAGAAAAGAGGGAAAGGGGAAAAGTCTAATGGAGAGAAAGATAATGGGGAAGAGAGACATGAGAGGGAGAAGCTGAAGGAGGGAAGATACATAGGATATATTGTTGGTGGAGGGAGGGAGGATATAAGAAGGTAGGTGTATTCCTAGGTATTTTGTTCTCTTTGATGCAGTGGTAAATGGGATCATTCCCTTAATTTCTCTTTCTGACAGTTCGTTGTTAGTGTATGGAAATGCAACAGATTTCTGTATATTAAGTTTTTTTCCTGCAACTTTACTGAATTCATGATGAGCTCTGGTAGTTTTCTGGTGGCATCTTCAGGATTTTCAATATATAGTATCATGTCATCTGCAAACAGTGACAGTTTTACTTCTTCCTTTCCAAATTGGATTCCTTTTTTTTTTTTTTCTGATTTCTGTGACTAGGACTTCCAAAACTAGGCTGAAGAAAAGTGGTGAGAGTGGGCATCCTTATATTATTGTCCCTGATCTTAGAGGAAATGCTTTCAGCTTTTCATCATTGAGTGTAATGTTAGCTGTGGGTTTGTCATATTTGGCCTTTATTATGTTGATGTATGCTCCCTCTATGCCCACTTTCTGGAGAGTTTTTATCAGAAATGGATGTTGAACTTTATCAAAATTTTCACTTTTGTGAAGGTGGGGTAAAGAGAAGTAGTAATGAGTGAACAAAATTATTAGAACTATATAATCATTATTTAACCATTGATATATTAATAAAACAAGGCAAGTTAATATTTGAGAGGGTAATATTTAACGTAATTTAAAAATATATATTCAAAATTAATGGGGATGTTGGAAGAGAAAATGGTATAAGGCAGGAAAAATAAGGAAAAGAAAATGAACAAATAACAACAAATAGCAGACAGTTTAATAAACAGAAAATACAAATTAGAAAGGAAGAAATAAGACCACGTATGTTAGCCAGCACAATAAACACGAATGAATTGATATCCTCTGTCATGATGTTGATTTTCACAATATTACACATAAATACACATACACATGCACACTTTGATATTTTAAAGTAGTTCTCTCTCCAGTCTGGGCCTGGCACATGCTCCAGGCAGAAAGCTGGAATCCTCCCTCTTACTTTTCATATTCTATTATTTATGAGTCCTGAAATTCTACTTCCTAAGAATCTCTTTAATCCACTCTTTGAGCTCCATTTTGCAGACCTTTGTTTTTTCCTACCTTGAAGTTTGAAAGATTCTCCTATTTTCCTAATTTCTGGGCTAGCCCCTTTCTGGGGCACTTTGGACCTTCTCTGTTTATAACACTTCAATATCTGTAGGCTAAGCACCTTGGAAGGACACAAAGGTCCCTTGTGATTGGGCTCTTGTCCACCTTTTCAGCCTCACCTCCTCCCACTCCAAGATTCTGACAGATTTGCTCTGAGAAATTATTTACAGTTCACCAAGTCACCTCTTTCTCTCAGGTGTCTGTGGCACTGTAAAGATTCTTCCATCCATCTGAAGTGCCTTTGGCCTCTTTGTCTATTGCGAGACACCTATGTATCCTTCAGGTGACACTCTTGTGTTCGGTAGTCTCCACGGTCCCATTCCCATAGTGTGTTTTTGCAGACTTTTTTTTTTTTTTATGGCAGGCATCACATATTTCAGTGGTTCTCAGTAACCTGAATGTTTTATTATTGGAGTTTGAACTCTTTGAGCATGGAAATTTTTTTTTTTTAATTATTAAGTTTAACACCATGAATATGACAGTCAGGTAAAAATGGATAATTTCCTAGCAAAAAAGAAATTTTCATATTTCGAGATGGCAGGATGAGCTTTATGCCACCCCCTTATCCCACCCCCACCATAAATGGCTTCACATGGTAGAGAATATTAGATGAAAAACCAACTAAACCAAACCTAACAAGAACAGCAGCAGTAACACCTCAACAACAAAAAAGTGGAAAAGAAATACAGTAAATCCCAAAAGCCACTGAAAGCATAAAAGGTTATTTTTGGTAGAAAGTAAACAAATACCTGTACACATAAAACTGTTACTCTCATATTAAAAAAGAAAAAAAAAGGAAAGAAAGAAACCACCAGCAAAAGCAGGCACAAAAGAAGATTGCTAAAATGGTGAAGGTGTTTCTAGACTCTCTCCAAGCCTGATAATGTATGATTCTAGGAACAGAAGGGACTCCAGTGTCCCTACACAGACAGTATAATTAGCAACACCCAGCTACACCAGCTTTTTGACATCCACGCAGTCCATCTATCCTGTGCAGCATATGCAAAGCCACAAATCAGCCTCACTAGGGGCAGGAGCAGTGAGTTTGGGCACTGATGTCAACATGGTGGGACTATCCCAGAAATCAACAGGAAGATGTGGTACATCCCAGCTCTCCCCTAGGAACACTACATAAGACTCACAAGTGCCCCCTATCAATCCAAGTAACTCTCAAATACAAAAATACATTCAGAAATACAATCACCAACTAGTTAAGAAAAATCTGTACCATGTTAGACAGAAACCACATTCAACCAATGCAAAACCTCATATCTGGTAGAGAAAATAAAAGGATATGTGGGGTTATTTTTCTTTTTGAATAAGGAATTTAAAAGGTTGGTGGGAGGAGGGTTGATATAGATATGGATTAATGCTAGCAAGGTTTTGTTTGACAAATATACTTTAAGTACATGTGTTAACACCTTAGGGGAAACGTTTGAAAAATGGAAGTAGAATTAATAACCTGCAGATCATTAGAGCAAGGGAAACAACAAAAAGTCCTTGGAGAAAATGTAATAGAGACATACACAAAAATCCAAAAAGTGGGAGGAAGGAGTAATTAGAACTCAGAATATAAATTGCTGATAGGATGGAGAATGCCCAAAGATGTGAATAATCATTACCAAGATGAGTGAATAAAATTCATGTAGTAGAAAGATTTTTAAATGCCAACAAAATAAAGCAGGCAGGATCAAGCAGAATTCAAGATGAAAAGATTTAAAAGCATAAAATTTTTTCATTCTGATAAAAGGAACAATCCACCATGAAATTATTATATTCAATAATACTTATGTACCCAGCAAAATTGCTTGAAATATATAAAAGAAAAATGATTAGCCATGGAGGACAAATTGACAAAGCCACAAACCTAGTGAGAGAGTTTATTACACCTCTCTCAAAAATGACAGAACAGATAAGTAGATCAAAATAAGTGAAGTATATTGAATAATAAAATGTTTGAACAAACAGAATTTGAATTCAACAGAAATTGCACATTGTTTTGTGAATCTGAAGAATAAAATAAATTTATTTGAGCAAATAACTAGGTTACTTTGAATTTCACAAAACTGTGCTTTTTAAAAAACACAAATGAAACATTCACAAATATTATGAATTAGGACCCAAAGGAAATCTCAACAAATTACAAGAAGCTGATATAATGCTATCTGTATCCATTAAACAAAACACAATTAAGAATTAACAAAATAGAAGCGAATGATTGCACTCACTGAAAAATAAAACATATGCATACATAAAACCCACAGTTATAGAGAACAATTGAGTAAGAGAAAATGTAAAGTGAGAAATTACTATTCAAAACTTATAACAAAGGCAACACCTAGATATTTTTTTAAAAAAACAATAAACATTGAATAATGTATAGGCTTAAAATAAAGTATTAGAAAAATAAAGTTTGGAAACAAATAAACTGAACTTTTAATTAAAAACTAGACTAGGCCAATCCAGTGATTAAAAATAGAAGCAGAAATAGTAAATTAATAAACAGTCAAATGATATAAAAAGGTAAAACATGGAATGAACCAAAAGCTCAGGGAAGTTTTAATTATATTAATATTTATAATATTAATACATAATATTTATGAAGTTATATCAATGTGTTTGAATTAGGAAATCAATGTGTGTTATTTCTTAGTGTCCTGACATTCAGGGAAGTGACTGTGTTACCTAATCCTTGACAGAAGTTGACTCCTTTATAGTAGATAATCCCAACCATCTGAAAAATCCTACCTTCAGAGAAGACCAGAGAAAGTGACGAGCTCCATTCACCTGCTGAAAATGCCAAACAGTCAGACGCAAGGCAAGACTAGATGGGGAGCATTGGGCAGGGTGATAAATTGACTTTCATACAGCCCGAAATAGTCTTATCCCATTTACACCTTGAAGAGCCCTCGGCAGGTACAGGGAGCTCTGCCAGGAAGCAGATACTCTAAAACAGCGACCTTGAATCTTGGCTGGCTGATAATGGACCACAAAGAATTGACACAATCCAACTGCCTGCTGCAAGATACATGGTTTCCTTCAGCAGACAGTGAAAGATGAAATAGATTGGTTTAAAAAAAAAAAACAAAACACCAGAGAGCGTTGGGCTTATTGATTTTTATAAACAAAACCCTTTGGGTGCCCTATGAGTAGAAAGATGCTATGAAAACCTGTCTTCTTGGAATAAAAATAGAGACATATAAATTAAAGATGCTTTACTTCTGAAATACATGCTAAAGTAGAAGTAGAGTTAACTACTACTGGACCTTTTCCTTTCTTTTTTATTTTTTTAATCAAAAAGAAGTTTGCTTAGCTTTTTCTTTCTAAAGAAGTAGAGAGCAATGCAGTAAAGCCTCTCTAGATCTTTGATCTACACAGAGATTAAAAGCTGGATTGAAGCTAGATCCTTCACAGGGGTTCCACCCTCATCCAGCCTCACTCTTAACCAGAAAAACTCGTATTCATTATATAAGTTTTAACTTAAATGGACTTTTTTTGGTAGTTTTCTGGGTATTTAAAATATTCTCCACTTTTGAGTTCATAAACTTTTGTTCATTTCTCCTTTATATCATTTCCTAGATTCTATGTCTGTTTACCAACCCACCACCCCGCAACTCCCAACTCAAGGAAGCAAAGCAAAGTCACAGTGTGCTTCCAAAGGTGAGAAATCAAATCTGATTTTTGTTTCTAGGACCAGGGAGGAAGAGAACAAAGAAAGGAGGGAGAGGGGTCATGAAGCTAAATTTTAGCGAGTGATTACACTACAAAAGGTATTAGCTAGATTATTTCACCTTTTATTACATTTAATTCACTCACCAACCTTGATATATTGACACTGATAATATCAGATCGTATGTATATGAAGTCTACAAAATTTAAGGACTTTGGCAAAGGTCACAAACCTGGTTAATGTTATACCCTTCATCTAATTCCAAAGTGTATGCTCTCTTTGCTACTATACAACAATGTCAGATTTAAAAGCAAAATAAGTTGCCTGTAATATTGTCCTTCCCCACCAGAGATGAGCCTCTAAAATGTACAGTGAACCTTTCAATTGCCAGTAACCATGAGAAAAGTCAGAGTAGGTGTTATGGTACCTTTTGATAATGGTGTTTATTTAAGTAAAAGTAAAACAGGCTTGATTCTGAAACACAGCTGAGAAAATATAGGGAAAGATTTCCTGGGGATGAATGAAGTTGTCAAGGAAGTCACACAGTTCAACTGTCAGTCACTCGATAGTAGTTGGAGTATGAATCCATTTAAGGCATTTCTAGATCGGATTTGCTATCCAAAGTTAGAGGAACCTCACTCTCTCTGGCAGGATATCAATTAATTTGCCAACTCGATAGCCTCCAAATAATGATAAAGCTTTATGCACATGTAATTTTTTCTGTCTATAATAAGATTTCGACTACTCAGTTTTAATTATATATTTGGTTTCTACCTGTTATTAAATATATATACATATTATATATACATAGCTGTACATGTATTTATATACATATATTATATATACACACACACATATAGAGAGATCATTTTGTTTCAAACAACATTAAGTGATTGTAACTAGTTTAAGTATGAATGGAAACTTTTGGAATTATATTCTGTTGTCTCATGGAATCCAAAAAAGTAGTGAATCAGACATCATGTAGGTAAGCTACAGCTTATCTAACCCAGAGTCTTTGATATCAGGAGTTCACCAAATTTCTGTCCAACTGTTAATATAAGTATGATTCAGCTCACAATCCGATCAGCTCATTGTGCATGTGCTGCACAGTTCTTAACCAATCAGAACTGCCTGATGGTGCCAAGTAATATAACATAGACATGGCTGATGGGGATGGGAGAGATTCCCCACTGTTTCAGGAATAGTTACCAGAGAAGAGGGACTCATAAACCTGGATGATATATCCCTTTATCAAACTTTTGATGAAAGCATTCTTCAAACTTTATTTTTATGTTCTTAGTACAATATGTTACACATTCAAAGTTAAGCCTGATTAAGCATTCAATAAGGATTTTGACCAAACTAGAATTTTTATTCTACTTAATTGGGCCCACCTGGTTTAAGAATTGTTATAATAATGACATGGTACATGAAGAATACAAAATGATGTATTCAGAATGACTAAGCCCATAATCTATAGTAACAGCTGCCCATTTTGCATTTCCCAAAGATGGCTACACCAATTTATATTCCGTTCCACACACTCTTAAAGTGCAATATTGATACCCTTGCATTAGCTGGTTTAGTCTATCTTCCTTTCCGTTGAACCTGGGTAGAGCTTTCTGACTGGCACAACTAATAAAATTGTAGACAGATGTGACATTGTATTACAATCAAGGACATGTTGTAAAAGGCAAAACAGTTTCTGTCTGGCCCCCTCTCTCTCTTGGGATGCTTGTTCTGTGGGAAGCCAGTCACCATGCCATGAGAAAACTCAGACTAGCCCATGTTGAGAGACTACATGGAGAGAAGCTGAGGCCCCAGCTGACAGCCAAAATCCTATGCCAGACTTAAGAGTGAGCAAGCCTATGGTATATCCCAGCTTCCTGGCCTTGAGTTGCCCAGCTGAGAGAGGAGGTGGGATTTGTTGAACCCTGCACACATTGCAGATTCATGCCCCAATTAAATGTTATTGTTCTAAGTCTCTAAGTTTGGGGTTGGTTTGTTATGCAGCACTAGCTAACTGGTACACATATTGGGACCTGGATGGTGTATGCTGCTATAAACAAAACCTAAAACTATGATAGTAGCTTTGTGACTAAGTGATTAGACGGTATTTGGAAGCACCTACAAGAAGCATTATGGACCTTTTAGAGGCTACTGGTTAAGACTTAAAGGAAAGAAAATACTCTTGAAAACTGAAGGAAAGGGGATCCTTTAACTAGTTTCAGGAAGTTTAGCAACACTGTTATATGTTATAATGTGGAAAGTAAAAAATGTACCTAATGAACTGTATGGTCTCACTAGAGAGATTTCCAGGCAAAGGATTAAAGGTGTTATCTGGCTTCTTTTATCTGCCTATAATAAAATGCAAAAGAGAGAGGCAAGCTGAAGAAATAACTATTAAATATAAAGGGACCAGGGCTTACTGGGTTTAAAAATACAGCTCTCTTTTATTCTCAGTTTCCTAGCTCCAAAATTAAAAAAAAAAAAAGCTTCAGAGCAATGATAAAATCCAGGGTGGGACTAAATTATGCCTTATAAAGTCCTCAGAAAGATATAAGGTAGTGTCTTAGAGAGTCATTCAATCAGAATAAGCATGACTTAGAGAATCTTTCCATTAAACAAAAGACCCTATAAGGGCCATACCACACAGCTGACTTAAAAAGTCTAAAGTAGGAAAAAACAACAACTGTTCTTGAACAGGTTTGTGGATGTGGCTCTTTGTCTATTAGAGAGGATCATAGATTGATTTATAACAGATTCACGAAGTGTAAAAAGAATTCTATCACTTTGGACTGAAAGAGAGAAAGATAATACAGAATGAAAATAGACCTCTGGATATTCAAATTACCTCTGTCAGAATGTACTCTGGGTAAACTACACAGATACAAACACCTGTCACTTCTCATGGAAAAAAAGGATGATTTAGAGGGAAAACGCAGTGGGTCAGAGGGTGGAAAAGAAAATCATGGAGAATCATGGCAGTAGGACAGGGCTCTAATTTGGTAACTGATATCATGTTCCAATGGATTTCAGAATTGGAGCAGTTACTACTGTGTGCCTCCCTTTTTCTCTTCTTTGAACAGGAAGCTCCAGAGCAGTTAACAGATGCCTGCTCAACCACTGTATGTTGGGTGTGTAAAGGGCATATAACTTGCCTTTTTAGCTCACAGATCTTCAGATCTAAAAAAATTTAACTTGAAGAGCTATCCTTGAGAAATTTCACCTGAGGAGCCTCATTGGCAACTATACAGTATCTGGATGCTAAGAACCTGAATTTGAAACGATGTCTTATTGAGATGAGGCTTGAGGGTCTTGGGGGAGAGAAATGAGTGTATTTTGGATATGAGAGAGGTGGAATTATGGAAGCCAGAGAATGAACTGTGGTAGATGATATTTTTCGAAGATGGAAGCAGTAATATTTATCTGATCCCACATACTTTTCTTACAGTGTGGCGCTGACACTCCTGCATCAGGAGCTGAGTTTCACAACCGCCTTAATTAACTTTTTGGCCAACCTAAGAGAATGCAGTAGAAGTAATACTATGACTTCCCAGGGTAGGTCACAAACAGCAATGTGACTCTGACTCGGTCTTCTCTTTGTTTTCTCTTCTCTGTTCTTGCTCTCTCTCTCCCTCTCTCTGAATCTCTCTCTCTGGATTTCTCTCCCTCTCTGAATATCTTTCTCTCTCTTTGAACCTCCTTCTCCCTCTGAATTTCTCGTTCTTTCCGGGACACTCACTCTCTGGGCAAGCCAGACACTGTTCTGTGAGAAAGTCCAAACTAGCCTCTGTTGACAGACCACATGGAGAGGAAACTGAGCTGAAGCCTTCACCAAACCAGACATATAAAGATGTTTACAGCCCTTAGCCTTGGAGCTACTTCAAGATGGTGCCTGTAGGATCCAAACTTTCCCAAGCTCTACTCCAGCTGTAGATTTATGGTCAAAATAAGTGTTATTCTTGTAAGGGGTATTTGTTGTGAAGCAAGCACTAAACAACTGAAACAAAAGCTATGTATGTTGGGATGTTTACATTCCAAACCTTTGAAATCAATATGCCCCAATTTTTCCAAATGTGGTGAAAAACACCATATATGACCCTTCATATATGCCAAAACATAGTGGTTCTAATCTCCCATCTGCTCAAGCAGAGGATTATTCTTCTTCAAACCCACATCTTGGTCTTCTGCATTCTATGCTTAAAAAGAAGACACGTGTTCATGTGCATACACACATATGCACACACATGGAACAGTTCTCCCCTGTCTGTACAATTTAAATCACCTCCATCCAAAACACAACAAATCCTTTCACTCAGGAAATTTACTCTCCAGGATGCATCTCACTTGTATCTACCTATAGGTACAATCCTCAGGTACCAGCTTCATCTTCACTACGAAACAGGTGTTAACTCCTAATCAGAGTAACTAATGAAAAATACTGTTTCATCTGGATTCATCTTCTTCTATGTAATGGAGATGTCCTTTGGGGCCGTGTGTTGGAATTTTTTTCACTGAACTGCTCAGCTTTGCTTCAAGTTTTTTTTTTTTTTTGGAAGTGTAAAGTTCTTTATTTGCTTATGTTAAACACTATTTTTGAATTGAAAATTCATGTTTTACATCTAAGAAATCAAAGATTTTTATAAGCGACATCATTCTCCAAATTTAACAGATCCTTTCCTAAAGTCCAATAAATAATGAAATTATTTAAATTAGAAAATTTTTCATGTTTCTAGCTAGATAAACATTCCTGATCAGCATATAGTGAGTATCACACCTCTGTCAAGAAAATAAACCTTTATGAGTTGTTGCTTTATATTTTTTCACATCTTTATCCTTCAGTTCTTAATCTTTGCTCAAACTTCAGCCTTTTTGTTTTCTAGCCATGCCCACAATACTTGGCTCTCCTACCACATGCAGTATAACTTGCTGGTGTCTTGCTCATCTATTAATGGCTGGATGAAACAGCAACTCTGTCTCCTTAAACTGAGAGCATTCTCTCTGTGTGGTCTCGGCATCATCAGCATTCTGCTGAAGCTTTGGAATAAAAGTAGTGCTTTACAGTAACATTAGTAGAGAGAGGCTGATATGAAAACACATCCCCATTGTGCAGAACATTGGGGTCTTTTGCATTCTACCGTTGAATGACTCTCCAAAAGCCACAGCTCAAGGGCTTCACTGGTTAATTGTTTTATACCCAATGTCATGGTAGGTTTCATGTGCAAGTACCTTTGTCATATCAAAATATTCATTATATTTTTTACCTTTTTTCAGTTAAAATTAATGTATATCATAGTTCCTATATGGTTTTTGAAAACATAATTTTAACAGTTGTATGTAACGGTCAATTTAGTGAATCAACTGTGACTTACTCAACCATTCCACTATGACAGAAACACTACATTGCTTTCCTATCTTCCACTGCTATGAGTACTACATACATGGGAGTCTATTTAATATAATATTTTTTCCCCAAAGAGTGGACAATTTATTTAGTCCTGTCAAAAACTAAAAAACTATGCTTCCTAACACAATATTGTCATTTTTATTCCTTGATGTTTTCTTTTCTCATTTTCACTGTCACCTTCATTATACAAGACAAAACATTTTTCTTACTCTTCCTAGGATCAGATATTACCTTATTCATATTTTGCCAGTTTCATAAATGAAAAAAGAACTGGTTGCCTTAATGAGCATTTCTTTGATTACTGGCAAAGATGAACTTTTTTGCGTGTCTTTGCTTATAATATTTACTAGTTTCTGTATCTCTTATGAGTTGTCTGGTTTTTTTGTGCTCATTACCTTTGCTAAAAGTCCTAGAACCTGTTCCCTATAAGGTCAGCGTTTGAAGCCAGGATTGCCAGACCCTGGAAAAGTCGTAGCATTTCTTTTTCATCTACAAACCTCAGAGATACAAGGAATCTTTATTTTTTTTGAAGGGTTTAAATTTCTTTCTTTTTAACATCTTTATTGGCATATAATTGCTTTACATTGGTGTGTTAGTTTCTGCTGTATAACAGAGTGAATCAGCTCTATGTATACATATACCCCCATATCTCTTCCCTCTTGCGTCTCCCTCCCTCCCACCCTCCCTATCCCACCCCTCTAGGTGGTCACAAAGCACCGAGCTGATCTCCGGGTGCTATGTGGCTGCTTCCCACTAGCTATCTGTTTTACATTTGGTTGTGTATATATGTCCATGCCACTCTCTCACTTCATCCCAGCTTACCCTTCCCCCTCCCCGTGTCCTCAAGTCCATTCTCTACATCTGCGTCTTTATTCCCTAGGTTTTTCAGAACCATTTTTTTTTTTTTTTTTTTAGATTCCATATATATGTGTTAGCATACGGTATTTGTTTTTCTCTTTCTGAGTTACTTCACCCTGTATGACAGACTTTAGGTCCATCCACCTCACTACAAATAACTCACTTTCGTTTCTTTTTATGGCTGAGTAATCTTAATAGACATAAGAACTAAAAACTGGAAATTAGTGGAATTCAAGAAATGATTCTTAATAAACAATATTATTATTTTTGTTGCTGTTGTTACATGAGTGATCTGATTATCCAGAGACTATTAAAAGAACATTGATGGCAGGAATTGTCTTCATTTGATTCTTAATATTTATGGAATCACTTTTATTATTTTCACACTCTTTATCATCTTGAATATTGGTTCTTAGTATATACCACTTATTAGAAAGAATTTTATATTTTAACAAGGCTTTTTGGTTTCTATCGAGATGAATTTTATTATTTAGTTTTTTGATTTGGCCAGTTGATTTGATGTTTTGTTACAGTAAAGTTCTTAATATTTCATATTTGTTTAAAAGAGTAATCCTTATTTGGTCATGTTTTAGTGAGCCACTAATTTCCATTAAGAAAGAATTGAGGATTTCCAAAACTATATTCATTGATTTATAGTTTTCTGTTTTTATTAGGCTGGTATTTTTTGATATCAGGGTCATATTTCCCTTATAAATTTTTGCTTCATTTCTTCTGGGTTTTAGATCATTTTCTTTGTGTAGACGTTTTCTGCTGCTGAATATTTATAAAAACTAACTTTAATAATCAGCAAAACCTGAGGCTTCACTTGGGTCACTTTTTAACAAAGTTATGAGCTACTTCTCATGTTATGTATTTATACAGTTTTTCTACTTCATTTTGTAATGACTTTTGTAATTTGAATTTTTAATATTCTATGAGAAATATCTGTTACATAAAATTTCAGGAAGATGGCGGAAGAGTAAGAAGCAGAGATCACCTTCCTCCCCACAGATACACCAGAAATACATCTACATGTGGAACAACTCCTACAGAACACCTACTGAACGCTGGCAGAAGACCTCAGACCTCTCAAAAGGCAAGAAACCCCCCACGTACCTGGGTAGGGCAAAAGAAAAAAGAATAAACAGAGACAAAAGGATAGGGACGGGACCTGCGCCAGTGGGAGGAAGCTGTGAAGGAGGAAAGGTTTCCACACACTAGGAAGCCCCTTCGTGGGCAGAGACTGTGGGTAGCAGAGGGGGAAAGCTTCAGAGCCGCATAGGAGAGCACAGCAACAGGGGTGTGGAGGGCAAAGCGGGGAGATTCCCACACAGAGGATCTGGGCCAACCGGCACTCACCAGCCCGAGAGGCTTCTCTGCTCTCCCAGCCGGGGTGGGCGGGTCTGGGAGCTGCGGCTTGGGCTTCAGTCAGAGCGCAGGGAGAGGACTGGGGTTGGTGGCATGAACACAGCCTGCAGGGGGTTAGTGCGCCACAGCTAGTCGGGAGGGAGTCCAGGGAAAACTCTGCCCTGCCGAAGAGGCAAGAGACTTTTTCTTCCCTCTGTTTCCTGGTGCACGAGGAGAGGGGATTAAGAACGCTGCTTAAAGGAGCTCCAGAGACGGGCACGAGCCGTGGTTAAAAGCGCGGACCCCAGAGATGGGCATGAGACACTAAGGCGCCAGCACCAAGAAGCCTGTGTGCGAGCACAGGTCACTATCCACACCCCCTTCCGGGGAGCCTGTGCAGCCCGCCACTGCCAGGGTCCCGGGATCCAGGGACAACTTCCCCGGAAGAACGCACAGCACGCCTCAGGCTGGTGCAACATCACACTGGCCTCTACTGCCGCAGGCTCGCCCCGCATCTGCACCCCTCCCTCCCCCCGGCCTGAGTGAGCCAGAGCCCCGGAATCAGCGGCTCATATAACCCCGTCCTGTCTGAGCGAAGAACAGATGCCCTCCAGCAACCTACACGCAGAGGCGGGGCCAAATCCAAAGCTGAGCCCCTCTGAGCTGTGAGAACAAAGAAGAGAAAGGGAAATCTCTCCCAGCAGCCTCAGTAGCAGCGGATTAAATCTCCACAATCAACTTGATGTACCCTGCATCTGTGGAATACATGAATAGACAATGAACCATCCCAAATTAAGGAGGTGGACTTTGAGAGCAAGATTTATGATTTTTTCCCCTTTTTTCCCCTCTTTTTGTGAGTGTGTATGTGTATGCTTCTGTGGGAGATTTTGTATAGCTTTGCTTCCACCATTTGTCCGAGGGTTCTATCCGTTTTTTTGTTGTTGTTGTTTTTAATTTATTTTCTTAATAATTATTTTTCATTTTAATAACTTTATTTTATTTTACTTCTTTCTTTCCTTCCTTCCCTCCTTTAGACAATGAATCATCACAAATGGAAGAGGTGGACTTTGAGACCAAGATTTATGATTTTTTCCCCTTTTCCTCTTTTTTGTGAGTGTGTATATGTATGCTTCTATATGAGATTTTGTCTGTATAACTTTGCTTCCACCATTTGTCCTAGAACTCTATCCGTCCGTTGTTTTTTGCTCTTAATATTTTTTTTATTTTACTAACTTTATTATATTTTATCTTTATTTTACTTTATCTTCTTTCTTTCTTTTTTCCTTCCTTCCCTCCTTCCTTGCTCCCTCCCTCCCTCGTTCCTTTCTTTCTTTCTTTCCTTTCTACTTTCCTTCCTTCCTCCTTCTACTAATTATTTCTTTCTACTTTTTCTCCCTTTTATTCTGAGCCGTGTGGATGAAAGGCTCTTGGTGCTGCAGCCAGGAGTCAGTGCTGTGCCTCTGAGGTGGGAGAGCCAACTTCAGGACACTGGTCCACAAGAGACCTCCCAGCTCCACATAATATCAAACAGCGAAAATCTCCCAGAGATCTCCATCTCAGCAACAGCACCCAGCTTCACTCAACGACAAGCAAGCTACAGTGCTGAACATCCTATGCCAAACAACTAGCAAGACACGTACACAACCCCATCCATTAGCAGAGAGGCCGCCTAAAATCATAATAAGTCCACAGACACCCCAAAACACAACACCAGACGTGGACCTGCCCACTAGAGAGACAAGATCCAGCCTCATCCACCAGAACACAGGAACTAGTCCCCTCCACCAGGAAGCTTACACAACCCACTGAACTAACTTTAGCCACTGGGGACAGACACCAAAATCAATGGGAACTACGAACCTGCAGCCTGCAAAAACGAGACCCCAAACAGTAAGATAAGCAAAATGAAAAGACAGAAAAACACACCGCAGGTGCAGGAGCAAGATAAAAAAAACAGCAGACCTAACAAATGAAGAGGAAATAGGCAGTGTACCTGAAAAAGAATTCAGAATAATGATAGTAAAGATGATACAAAATCTTGGAAACAGAATAGACAAAATGCAAGAAACATTTAACAAGGACCAAGAAGAACTAAAGATGAAACAAGCAATGATGAACAACACAATAAATGAAATGAAAAAGACTCTAGATGGGATCAATAGCAGAATAACTGAGGCAGAAGAACGGATAAGTGACCTGGAAGATAAAATAGTGGAAATAACTACTGCAGAGCAGAATAAAGAAAAAAGAATGAAAAGAACTGAGGACAGTCTCAGAGACCTCCGGGACAACATTAAACGCATCAACATTTGAATTATAGGAGTTCCAGAAGAAGAAGAGAAAAAGAAAGGGACTGAGAAAATATTTGAAGAGATTATAGTTGAAAACTCCCCTAATATGGGAAAGGAAATAGTTAATCAAGTCCAGGAAGCACAGAGAGTCCCATACAGGATAAATCCAAGGAGTAATATGCCAAGACACATATTAATCAAACTATCAAAAATTAAATACAAAGAAAACATATTAAAAGCAGCAAGGGAAAAACAACAAATAACACACAAGGAAATCCCCATAAGGTTAATAGCTGATCTTTCAACAGAAACTCTGCAAGCCAGAAGGGAGTGGCAGGACATACTGAAAGTGATGAAGGAGAAAACCCTGCAACCAATATTACTCTTCCCAGCAAGGATCTCATTCAGATTTGATGGAGAAATTAAAACCTTTACAGACAAGCAAAAGCTGAGAGAGTTCAGCACCACCAAACCAGCTCTACAACTGCTAAAGGAACTTCTCTAGGCAAGAAACACAAGAGAAGGAAAAGACCTACAATAACAAACCCAAAACAATTAAGAAAATGGGAACAGAAACATACATATCGATAATTACCTTAAATGTAAATGGATTAAATGCTCCCACCAAAAGACACAGATTGGCTGAATGGATACAAAAACAAGACCCATATATATGCTGTCTACAAGAGATCCACTTTAGACCTAGAGACGCATACAGACTGAAAGTAAGGGGATGGAAAAAAGATATTTCATGCAAATGGAAACCAAAAGAAAGCTGGAGTAGCAATTCTCATATCAGACAAAATAGACTTTAAAATAAAGACTATTAGAAGAGACAAAGAAGGACACTACATAACGATCAAGGGATCGATCTAAGAAGAAGATATAACACTTGTAAATATTTATGCACCCAACATAGAAGCGCCTCAATACATAAGGCAAATACTAACAGCCATACAAGGGGAAATCGACAGTAACACATTCATAGCAGGGGACTTTAACACCCCCGTCACCAATGGACAGATCATCCAAAATGAAAATAAATACGGAAACACAAGCTTTCAATGACACATTAAACAAGATGGACTTAATTGATATTTATAGGACATTCCATCCAATAACAACAGAATACACATTTTTCTCTAGTGCTCATGGAACATTCTCCAGGATAGATCATATCTTGGGTCACAAATCAAGCCTTGGTAAATTTAAGAAAATTGAAATTGTATGAAGTATCTTTTCCGACCACAAAGCTATGAGACTAGATATCAATTACAGGAAAAGATCTGTAAAAAATACAAACACATGAAGGCTAAACAATATATTACTTAATAACGAAGTGATCACTGAAGAAATCAAAGAGGAAATCAAAAAATACCTAGAAACAAATGACAATGGAGACAAGACGACCCAAAATCTATGGGATGCAGCAAAAGCAGTTCTAAGAGGGAAGTTTATAGCGATACAATCGTACCTTAAGAAACAGGAAACATCTCGAATAAACGACCTAATCTTGCACCTAAAGCAATTAGAGAAAGAAGAACAAAAAAACTCCAAAGTTAGCAGAAAGAAAGAAATCATAAAAATCAGATCAGAGAGCGGAGGGGAAGATGGCAGAAGAGTAAGACGCAGATATCACCTTCCTCCCCACAGATACACCAGAAATACATCTACACGTGGAGCAACTCCTACAGAACACCTACTGAATGCTGGCAGAAGACCTCAGACCTCCCAAAAGGCAAGAAACTCCCCACGTACCTGGGTGGGGCAAAAGAAAAAAAGAAAAAACAGACAAAAGAATAGGGACGGGACCTGAACCAGTGGGAGGGAGCTGTGAAGAAGGAAAGGTTTCCACACACTATAAGCCCTTTCATGGGCGGAGACTGCAGGTGGCGGAGGTGGGGAGCTTCGGAGCCGCGGAGGAGAGCACAGCAACAGGGGTGCGGAGGGCAAAGTGGGGAGATTCCCCACACAGAGGATCGGTGCCGACTGGCACTCACCAGCCCAAGAGGCTTGTCTGCTCACCCGCCAGGGTGGGCGGGGCTGCGAGCTGAGGCTCGGGCTTTAGTTGGAGCGCAGGGAGAGGGCTGGGGTTGGCTGCGTGAACACAGCCCGAAGGGGTTAGTGCACCACAGCTAGCCAGGAGGGAGTCTGGGAAAAGGTCTCGATCTGCCGAAGAGGCAAGTGACTTTTTCTTCCCTCTGTTTCCTGTTGTGCGAGGAGAGGGGCTTAAGAGCGCTGCTTAAAGGAACTCCAGAGACGGGCCTGAGCCGCGGCTAAAAGCACGGACCCCAGAGACAGGCGGGAGACACTAAGCATGCTGCCGCCGCCACCAAGGGGCCTGTATGCGAGCACAAGTCACTATCCACACCCCTTTTCCGGGGAGCATATGCAGCCCGCCACTGCCAGGGCCCCGGGATTCAGGGACAACTTCCCCGGGAGAACGCACGGCACGCCTCAGGCTGGTGCAACGTCATGCCGGCCTCTGCCCCAACAGGCTCACCCTGCACTCCGTGCCCCTCCCTCCCCCTGGCCTGAGTGAGCCAGAGCCCCTGAATCAGTGGGTCCTGTAACCCCGTCCTGTCTGAGCAAAAAACAGACGCCCTCCAGTGACCTACACGCAGAGGCGGGGCCAAATCCAAAGCTGAGCCCCTGTGAGCTGTGAGAACAAAGAAGAGAAAGGGAAATCTCTCCCAGCAGCCTCAGGAGCATCGGATTAAATCTCCACAATCAACTTGCTGTACCCTGCATCTGTGGAACACATGAATAGACAATGAATCATCCCAAATTGAGAAGGTGGACTTCGAGAGCAAGATTTATGATTTTTTCCCCTTTTCCTCTTTTTGCTCTTGGTGCTGCAGCCAGGAGTCAGTGCTGTGCCTCTGAGGTGGGAGAGCCAACTTCAGGACACTGGTCTACATGAGACCTCCAAGCTTCACATAATATAAAATCGCAAAAATCTCCCAGTGATCTCCATCTCAACACCAGCACCCAGCTTCACTCAATGACCAGCAAGCTACAGTGCTGGACAACATATGCCAAACAACTAGCAAAACAGGAACACAACCCCACCCATTAGCAGAGAGGCTGCCTAAAATCATTATAAGTCCACAGACACCCCAAAACACACCACCAGACGTGGACCTGCCCACTAGAGAGACAAGATCCAGCCTCATCCACCAGAACACAGGAACTAGTCCCCTCCACCAGAAAGCCTACACAACCCACTGAATCAACCTTAGCCACTGGGGACAGACACCAAAAACGGGAACTACGAACCAGCAGCCTGCAAAAAGGAGACCCCAAACACAGTAAGATAAGCAAAATGAGAAGACAGAAAAACACACAGCAGATGATGGAGCAAGATAAAAACCCACCAGACCTAACAAATGAAGAGGAAATAGGCAGTCTACCTGAAAAAGAATTCAGAATAATGATAGTAAAGATGATACAAAATCTTGGAAATAGAATGGACAAAACGCAAGAAACATTTAACAAGGACCTAGAAGAAGTAAAAATGAAACAAACAATGATGAACAACACAATAAATGAAATGAAAAAGACTCTAGATGGGATCAATAGCAGAATAACTGAGGCAGAAGAACGGATAAGTGACCTGGAAGATAAAATAGTGGAAATAACTACTGCAGAGCAGAATTAAGAAAAAAGAATGAAAAGAACTGAGGACAGTCTCAGAGACCTCCGGGACAACATTAAACGCACCAACATTCGAATTATAGGGGTTCCAGAAGAAGAAGAGAAAAAGAAAGGGACTGAGAAAATATCTGAAGAGATTATAGTTGGAAACTTCCCTAATATGGGAAAGGAAATAGTTAATCAAGTCCAGGAAGCACAGAGAGTCCCATACAGGATAAATCCAAGGAGAAATATGCCAAGACACATATTAAACAAACTGTCAAAAATTAAATACAAAGAAAACATATTAAAAGCAGCAAGGGAAAAACAACAAATAACACACAAGGAAATCCCCATAAGGTTAACAGCTATCTTTCAGCAGAAACTCTGCAAGCCAGAAGGGAAAGGCAGAACATATTTAAAGTGATGAAGGAGAAAAACCTGCAACCAAGATAACTCTACCCAGCAAGGATCTCGTTCAGATTTGATGGAGAAATTAAAACCTTTACAGACAAGCAAAAGCTGAGAGAGTTCAGCACCACCAAACCAGCTTTGCAACAAATGCTAAAGGAACTTCTCTAGGCAAGAAATACAAGAGAAGGAAAAGACCTATAATAACGAACCCAAAACAATTTAGAATATGGGAATAGGAACATACATATCGATAATTACCTTAAATGTAAATGGACTAAATGCTCCCACCAAAAGACACAGATTGGCTGAATGGATACAAAAACAAGACCCATATATATGCTGTCTACAAGAGACCCGCTTCAGACGTAGAGACACATACAGACTGAAAGTAAGGGGATGGAAAAAGATATTCCATGCAAATGGAAAAAGAAAGCTGGAGTAGCAATTCTCATATCAGACAAAATAGACTTTTAAATAAAGACTATTAGAAGAGACAAAGGACACTACATAAGGATCAAGGGATCGATCCAAAAGAAAATATAACAATTGTAAATATTTATGCACCCAACATAGGAGCACCTCAATACATAAGGCAAATACTAACAGCCATAAAAGGGGAAATCGACAGTAACACATTCATAGTAGGGAACTTTAACACCCCACTTTCACCAATGGACAGATCATCCAAAATGAAAATAAATAGGGAAACACAAGCTTTCAAAGATACATTAAACAAGATGGACTTAATTGATATTTATAGGACATTCCATCCAATAACAACAGAATACATATTTTTTTCAAGTGCTCATGGAACATTCTCCAGGATAGATCATATCTTGGGTCACAAATCAAGCCTTGGTAAATTTAAGAAAATTGAACTTGTATGAAGTATCTTTTCCGACCACAATGCCATGAGACCAGATATCAATTACAGGAAAAGATCTGTAAAAAGTACAAACACATGGAAGCTAAACAATACACTACTTAATAACGAAATGATCACTGAAGAAATCAAAGAGGAAATCAAAAAATACCTAGAAACAAATGACAATGGAGACACAACGACCCAAAATCTATGGGATGCAGCAAAAGCAGTTCTAAGAGGGAAGTTTATAGCAATACAAGCCCACCTTAAGAAGCAGGAAACATCTCGAATAAACAACCTAACCTTGCACCTAAAGCAATTAGAGAAAGAAGAACAATAAAAACCCAAAGTTAACAGAAGGAAAGAAATCATAAAAATCAGATCAGAAATAAATGAAGAAGAAATGAAGGAAACGATAGCAAAGATCAATAAAACTGAAAGCTGGTTCTTTGAGAAGATAAACAAAAAAGAACCATTAGCTAGACTCATCAAGAAATAAAGGGAGAAGACTCAAATCAATAGAAATAGAAATGAAAAAGGAGAAGTAACAACTGACACTGCAGAAATAGAAAAGATCATGAGAGATTACTACAAGCAACGCTATGCCAATAAAATGGACAACCTGGAAGAAATGGACAAATTCTTAGAAAAGCACAACCTGCCAAGGCTGAATCAGGAAGAAATAGAAAATATGAACAGACCAATCAAAAGCACTGAAACTGAAACTGTGATTAAAAATCTTCCAACAAACAAAAGCCCAGGACCAGATGGCTTCACAGGTGAATTCTATGAAACATTTAGAGAAGAGCTAACACCTATCCTTCTCAAACTCTTGCAAAATATAGCTGAGGGAGGAACGCTCCCAAATTCCTTCTACGAGGCCACCATCACCTTGATACCAAAACCAGACAAGGATGTCACAAAGAAAGAAACCTGTATCACTGATGAACATAGATGCAAAAATCGTCAACAAAATACTAGCAAACAGAATCCAACAGCACATTAAAAGGATCATACACCATGATCAAGTGGGGTTTATTCCAGGAATGCAAGGATTCTTCAATATACGCAAATCAATCAATGTGATAAACCATATTAACAAACTGAAGGAGCAAAACCATATGATCATCTCAATAGATGCAGAGAAAGCTTTTGACAAAATTCAACACCCATTTATGATAAACACTCTGCAGAAAGTAGGCATAGAGGGAACTTTCCTCAACATAATAAAGGCCATATATGACAAGCCCACATCCAACATTATCCTCAATGGTGAAAAACTGAAAGCATTTCCACTAAGATCAGGAATAAGACAAAGTTGCCCACTCGCACCACTCTTATTCAACAGTTTTGGAAGTTTTAGCCACAGCAATCAGAGAAGAAAGGAAACAGAAGGAATCCAAATTGGAAAAGAAGAAGTAAGCTGTCACTGTTTGCAGATGACATGATACTATACATAGAAAATCCTACAGATGCCACCACAAAACTACTGGAGCTAATCAACGAATCTGGTAAAGTTGCAGGATACAAAATTAATGCATAGAAATATCTGGCATTCCTATACACTAATGATGAAAAATCTGAAAGTGAAAACAAGAAAAAACTCCCATTTACCATTGCAACAAAAAGAATAAAATATCTAGGAATAAACCTACCTAAGGAGACAAAAGACCTGTATGCAGAAAATTATAAGACACTGATGAAAGAAATTAAAGATGATACAAATAGATGGAAAGATATACCATGTTCTTGGATTGGAAGAATCAACATTGTGAAAATGACCCTACTACCCAAAGCAATCTACAGATTCAATGCAATCCCTATCAAACTACCACTGGCATTTTTCACAGAACTAGAACAAAAAATTTCACAATTTGTATGGAAACACAAAAGACCCCGAATAGCCAAAGCAATCTTGAGAACGAAAAACGGAGCTGGAAGAATCAGGCTCCCTGACTTCAGACTATACTACAAAGCTACAGTAAGCAAGACAGTATGGTACTGGCACAAAAACAGAAAGATAGATCAATGGAACAGGATAGAAAGCCCAGAGATAAACCCACACACATATGGTCACCTTACCTTTGATAAAGGAGGCAGGAATGTACAGTGGAGAAAGGACAGCCTGTTCAATAAGTGGTGCTGGGAAAACTGGACAGGTACATGTAAAAGTATGAGATTAGATCACTCCCTGACACCATACACAAAAATAAGTTCAAAATGGATTAAACACCTAAATGTAAGGCCAGAAACTATCAAACTCTTAGGGGAAAACATAGGCAGGAAAGTCTATGAGATAAATCACAGCAAGATCATTTTTGACCCACCTCCTAGAGAAATGGAAATAAAAACAAAAATAAACAAATGGGACCTAATGAAACTTCAAAGTTTTTGCACAGCAGAGGAAACCATAAACAAGACCAAAAGACAACCCTCAGAATGGGAGAAAATATTTGCAAATGAAGCAACTGACAAAGGATTAATCTCCAAAATTTACAAGCAGCTCATGCAGCTCAATAACAAAAAAACAAACAACCCAATCCAAAAATGGGCTGAAGACCTAAATAGACATTTCTCCAAAGAAGATATACAGACTGCCAACAAACACATGAAAGAATGCTCAACATCATTAATCATTAGAGAAATGCAAATCAAAACTACAATGAGATATCATCTCACACCAGTCAGAATGGCCATCATCAAAAAATCTGGAAACTATAAATGCTGGAGAGGGTGTGGAGAAAAGGGAATACTCTTGCACTGCTGGTGGAAATATGAATTGGTACAGCCACTATGGAGAACAGTATGGAGGTTCCTTAAAAAACTACAAATAGAACTACCATATGACCCAGCAATCCCACTACAGGGCATATACCCTGAGAAAAGCAAAATTCAAAAAGAGTCATGTACCAAAATGTTCATTGCAGCTCTATTTATAATAGCCCGGAGATGGAAACAACCTAAGTGCCCATCTTCAGATGAATGGATAAAGAAGATGTGGCACATATATACAATGGAATATTACTCAGCCATAGAAAGAAACGAAATTGAGCTATTTGTAATGAGATGGATAGACCTAGAGTCTTTCATAGAGAGTGAAGTAAGTCAGAAAGAGAAAGACAAATACCGTATGCTAACACATATATATGGAATTTAAGAAAAAAAATGTCATTAAGAACCTAGGGTCAAGACAGAAATAAAGACACAGACCTACTGGAGAACGGACTTGAGGATATGGGGAGGGGGAAGGGTAAGCTGTGACAAAGCGAGAGAGAGGCATGGACATATATACACTAACAAACGTAAGGTAGATAGCTAGTGGGAAGCAGCCGCACAGCACAGGGAGTTCAGCTCAGTGCTTTGTGACCGCCTGGAGGGGTGGGATAGGGAAGGTGGGAGGGAGGGAGACGCAAGGGGGAAGAGATATGGGAACATATCTATATGTATAACTGATTCACTCTGTTATAAAGCAGAAACTAACACACCATTGTAAAGCAATTATACTCCAATAAAGATGTTAAAAAAAATTTAAGTTAAACGTCTCTTCTGAATTCCTGTTACATCTCCTTTCCTCTTTCTCTCTTTATTTGTACATGTTTTTTTCCTTTTTTATTTGTTTTGTTGGATGTTTATTTTTCACAACAGAATATTGTTGTCTTCTAATCCATTTTAACCTTTTTGTATTCATTATTTTAAAAAACTTATTTATTTTTTGTTCTAAATTCCCAATGCATAACATTATTCTTATTTCATTATTATTATTATTAAAATTTTAAATCTGTAAACTCATCTGTTGTTGCACCTTTGCTACAACATATAACTCTAAATACGGTGCTTTTATAAATTTCATTTATTTAAGTGTATTTATTTCGAACTCTGTGCTAAGCCATTGCTAAGCATTCATGATATAAGTATGACTATGATATTTTTCTTACCACTTGGAGCTTACATGAGTGAAAAAGAAACTGGCAAATAAGGATTTATAAAACATCATGGTAAGTATTAAAATAGTATCCACAGGGTCCCACGGAAACAGAAAAAAGGAAGCGCGTGTGAGAAGTATCATATAATGTTATACAAATATTAAATATTACATTTATTTTGCTTTTTTGCCTGTGTCATCTTTAAGGCTTTATCCAAAATGCTTGACTCTAGTGTATTCCTCTATATATCTAATCTGACCATCTCTAGGCAGCTGCAGGCTTAGAAATCTCCTTTCATTCATAGACTGGACACCATGAGCTATAAACCAGCTTGAAATAGCAGCATTCCAGTTTGGCCCTTATGGTATATTCTGTTTATTACAACACAGTATTTTCCAAATTGGCTTCCAAAAATGATAGGTATTCTATGAAAACAGTTGGGAAATCTCTGAGTCAGAGAATTATGTTTTCTATTAGATTTTAGCGATTTTAATATGCTTTGAAATCTCTGAGTAAGAAATAAAATATACACAAATTTTCATATTAATTTTATCATGGGTTTCTTTGATCTGGGAACTTCTGGAGAGAACAATGTTTCTTGCAACAGAATTTGGTAACAGCTATTTTATACTACCATGGCTATACTGGGTGTGTGAATCTGCCAGCCTCAGAGAAGGAGACTTAGAAAGGCCACTGTATTTATCTACATGTACTGGGAAATGTTAATTGTAGGATAAATCACAAGTAAAACAAAAGGTATACACATATAGAATAAAATATACACTACAGTATGTAAATATATATACTATTTAATATACAAATCCTGCTGTGCCTTATAGTATTATAAAACAAAATTGTTTTAATGAGACTTAACCTATGTGTGAAATGTTTCATAGAGAATAACTATTAGACAATTTAGGGGAAAAAAAATACCCGTTTGTGAGACATTCAGCAAAATGGCATGAACAATGTAAAAAACGATTGCAAGACTAACTTTCCATTTTTAAATTGGTAGGACTTAATGATTCGCATTTGCAGGAACCAAACCATGTCCAGCTGGGCCAAAGGAATAACAAATTGAATCTACCCCTACTTGGATGACACCAAAGGGACTCACAGTGAGGAGACAATTTCTGTACTCTTAGGACATGGAAACCACTAGGATTGACTGAAGGTTGGTGATAATTCAAAACAGGACAGCTATATAGGCCATCTTTTTCCAAAGTAGAATCTTATTTAACTCCATATCACTTTTTCTTTAATTTTTTTGAAATAATTTCAGACATAGAGAAGTGTTGCAAAGCTAGTTTCTGTATACCCTGCACACAGTTTCTCCTCATGTTAACATCTTACATAACCATGGTACAATGATGAAAACTAAGAAATTAATGTCAGAAAAGTACTAAGAACTAAACTATAGACTTTATTTACATTTCCTCAGTTTTTCCACTTTTTAAAAAATTCTAGGACCCACACTTGCATTGTACCTTGCATTTAGTTGTCATGTACCCTTAATCTAAGTGGTGGTGCGTCATCAATTATTCCTTGTCTTGGTGACCCTGACACTTCTGAAGTGTACTGGTCAGGTGTTTTATAAAACATTCCCTGATCTATATTTGTATATGTTCGTATGATTGGACTAAGGTTATACATTTTTGGAAAGAACACCTGAGAGGTGATGGCCCTTGTATACTGTATCATAATCAGGAGCGTGTGATATCAATATGACAGGTGATGTTAACCTTGATCACCTGGTTAAAGATGTGTCTGCCAGGTTTCTGTACTGTAAAGTTATTATTTCCCTTTCCTTACTTTATTTGTTAGATCCACTAAGTCCAACCCGCGCCTAAGAAGTGAGGAATTATGCCTCACCACCTGGAAGAAATATCAAGGAATTTGCGAACAGAAGACGGGAATAAAGATACAGACCTACTAGAGAATGGACTTGAGGATATGGGGAGGGGAAAGGGCAAGCTGTGAGAAAGTGAGAGAGTGGCATGGACATATATACACTACCAAACATAAAATAGATAGCTGGTGGGAAGCAGCCACATAACAGGGAGATCAGCTCAGTGCTTTGTGACCACCTAGAGGGGTGGGATAGTGAGGGTGGGAGGGAGGGAGACGCAAGAGGGAAGAGATATGGGAACATATGTATATGTATAACTGATTCACTTTTTTATAAAGCAGAAACTAACACACCATTGTAAAGCAATTATACTCCAATAAAGATGTTGAAAAATAAAATAAAATCATCATAGTAGTTAACAAATATTTCAAGAGAGATACTTCGAAGACATACAAATACCCTATTTCTCTTTAATATTTCTTCTACTAAATTTGGCATTTATCAGTGGATTTTGTTTGAGCAATTATTACTGTGGCATCCTAGTGATTACTTTCCATTTCTGTTATTCTTCTGTGTTTATTAGCTGGGATTCTTCTGTAAGGACAAGTTGCCCTTTATATACCTCATTTATTTAGTTATTCAGTTATGCATTTACATATTTATTCTTTGGGTTATAACTCAATACTATTATTTTCACTTTGTTGCTCAAATGATTCCCACATTGGTCACCGGGAGCTCTTACAGATTGGTTCCTGTGACTTTCTGACATGCCCCCATGCTTTTATTTTTCTTCTTTTTTAAGCATTTCCTTAATTCTGGCACCAATAGAAACTCCAAGCTTATCTTATATTCATCTTGTCCCAGCCCTAGAATGGTCCATTTCTCCAAGGAGGCCACAGTGGTACTTGGAGATCAAGATATTCTTATTTCTGTTTCTATATATTCATACATACATTAAAAAATGTAAGTTCATACTGATATATATGACTCCAATCCAACATCACGGGTTCATTCTAGCATTATCTCTTTGCTTATTTGTTACATCTTTCTCTGACAGTGAAAAACCTGGCTTTCACTGTATAAATACATATGATTTTGTCCAAGCGTAGTGTATATGTAAAGTAGTTTAGAATAACTAACGTGTACTCCTGTGAGAAATACATTTACCAATCAGACTACAAACACAGTAGTGTTTACGTACAGTTCTTTTTGTCCTTAGCCTTATGATATGACATCTACTTGAAATCACTGTTTCACAAAGATAATTAGGTAAGTTCTTTTTTTTCCCATACCTTAGTGTGGTTATGTTTTCCATTTGTAATGCAGTTAGATTCATTTGTCAGTTCAGATTACATTTTGAATTGCTGGGACTTACTGATTTTTCTGCCTACTTGTACTATCAATTGAGAGAGAAGTGTTGAAGCTTCTGATTCTAATAATGGCTCTATCTCTCATTTTACTTCTACCAATTTTTCCTCATGTATTATGAAGCTCTTTGTTAAATGCATTATTTTCGGATTAATGTATCTTTTCAGATAAACTATTTTATCATTAATTAATGTCCATCTTTGGACATTAATGTTTGAAATGTACTTTCTGTGAAATTAATATAGCTACTTCAGTTTATTTTGGTTAGTGTTTGCATGATATATTTTTTCATCCTTTTACTTTTAACATCTATTTTTTTATTTAATGTGATTTCTTGTAGATAGCAATAGTCAGGTCTTGCTTTGTGTTCAGTATGACAATCTCAGTCTTCTAAATAATTTTTTTATAACATTTCCTTTCAGTGTGATTATAGATAGTATTGGATTTATACCTACCACCTTATTAGCTCTTTTCTATTTCTTCCATCTGTTTTTTATTTATTTTTCTTCTTTTCTTAACTTCTGTTGGGTTACTTGAGAACTTTATTTCCTTTAGTGACTTATTATTTATACCACTTTAAATATTTTAGGGGTGGCCCAAGAGTTTACAATATATATTTTTAAATCTGAGTCTACCTTCAAATAACAGTAAGTGTAAGGCTCATGCAAGAGTATATTCCCAATCTCTCATCCTTTGTGACAGTGTCATCATATCTTTTACTTTTAAACTTGTTATAAACACACAATACATTTATATTAAATTTACCGTAGGACATCAGTTATCTTCTGCAGGAACTAAAAAGTAAAAATTATGGCTTCTATTTCACCACGATATATTCTATTTCCAGTGATCCTCATTTCTAGATCCAAATTTTCAAATGATATCATATTCTTTTTGCCTCAGGAATTTCTGTTGATATTTCTTGTTGAGTAGATCTGTTAGCAATGTAGTATCTCAGAGTTTGTGAGAGAATATATTTATTTCCTGTTCCTCTTTAAAAAAAAATATTTTTTTTAGTTACCATACGGCAAAACTGACCTTTTCTTGGTGTATGCTTCAACATACAGATTCACATAACCGGGACTCCCTTGGTGGTGCAGTGGAGGTGACACGGGTTCGATCCCTGGTCCGGGAAGATCCCACATGCAGCGAAGCAACTAAGCCCATGTGCCACAACTGCTGAGTCTGTGCTCTAGAGCCCACGAGCCACAACTACTGAGCCCGCGCACCACAACTACTGAGCCCGTGTGCTGCAACTACTGAAGCCCGAGTGCCTAGAGCCCGTGCTCCACAACCAGAGAAGCCACTGCAACAAGAAGCCTACATCCTGCAACGAAGAGTAGCCGCCTCTCGCTGCAACTAGAGGAAGCCCATGCAGCAACAAAGACCCAACACAGCCAAAAAGAAAAAAGAAAAAAAAAAGATTCACATAACCACGGACACAATAAATAAACAGAATAGTTTTGCCCCTAAACAGTCCCTCGTCCCTTTGTGGTGATTCCTTGGGTTTAGACTGTTGGCTGTTTTCCAGAAGTTATTTCTCAATGTCTGCTTCCTTCTTGGCTTTGTATCTTTCCTTTACTCTGTGCTCTGGAAGGAGTTTGTCTCCTGTAGTTTCACAGTTACTACTCCACTGTTATTTCCATTCTATAGTTATTAGCCTGTTGGAGGGCAGCAAGTGTTTGTTTGGGGGGGTGGTACCTGATGTTTTGACGAAGCATCAATCTTAGGTAGACATTATATCCCTTCCTAGCCATCTGGCACCTCCTGTAGCTTTTGGGCTGTGCCTAGCACATATTCCTGCCCTGCACACAGAGTCAGATTCTTTTTTGTTTTTCATTTTATTTTTTTTCTGTCTGCTTTACCCAACTGTAATGGATGCCCAACAGTGCTTATAGGTAGAATTTTGTGAACTACTCTCACTGCAAATAAGGCTTTTAATCTCTAGAGGCAATAGGGGAGATGCAAAACCTAGAACTTAAATAACTGAATTTTAAAAACTCATTTTAGGGCTTATCAGCCAACTGGTCACAATTAAAAGAGGGTTAGTGAATGAAACATAAAACTGAAAAATATTCATACTGAAGAATGGAGAAGTAAAAGCAAGGAAGATACAGAAAAATAGAGTTAAAGGCATATGAAGTATGCTGAAAAGATATAACATACGTGTAATTCAACTCCCAGGAAGAGAGGAGAAAAAGAAAATGTGGAAGATCAATATTTTAACAGATAATGGCTCAGAGTTTTCCATGAACTGGAAAGTAATACAAAGCCACATATTCAAGAAGCTGAATATTAAACAGGAGAGGCATTTGAAAATCATACACAGACGTATAATAGTACAACTACAATCCAAAGACAGAGAAATATCTTAAAAGGAGCCTTGAGCCAGGGGTAGATACATATATTAAAGTGGCAATAATAAGGCTAGTAGGTGATTTCTCACTATAAATAATGGAAAAGGAAAGACAATTATATTATATATTCAAAGTGTTGAAAGAAAAAAAAATCTGTAAATTTAGAATTCTATACCCAAAACAGCCTTCAGATACGAAACAAAAATAAATATATTTTCAAACAAATGCACAAAACCTAGAGACTTTACCACCAGCAGGCCCACACTAAATCTAATATTAAAGTATATATTTCAGGAAGAAGGAAAAAATAATCCCATATAGAAGCTCAAGAGAGCATTGAGGTAAATTTGTAGATAAAAGATAAATTAATGCTAAGTACATTAAAACAATAATAATGTATTATGGGGGTTAAAACTATAGAATTCAAATAATTAAAAGAAGACCATGTATGATAGGAGGTGATTAAAAATAGACACTGTTATAATGTCTTTGCCGTGTCTAATAAATGATAAAAGTACTGATGTACATTGAACTTTAATTACTCAAGGATGCATGATGGATTTTCTAGGGTAACAAGTTAATAACAAGTGGATGCAGGGAATGGTAAATAGTAATAATAATAATAATGATAATTCCTAAATAAAGGAAGGGAGAGAAAAAAAGGAGATGGTAAAGTGTCAAATAAGAAAATGATAGATTTAAACACAAAAATGGACACTGGATGTAAGAAAACTAAATAATTCAGTTAAATTACAAAGATTAAAGGGCTCTAAGTTTAAAACTTGATAAGATATATATAATAGGAGACAAATGAATACACAAAGTTTGAAAATTAAAAGATCCAAAAAGATAACCAGGCAAGTATTAAAAAGAAAGAAGGAATAGTAATACTAATATCAAAGTAAACTTTAAGGCAAAAACCATGGATAAACAGGAATATGTAATAATGATAGAAGTTTTAATTCACCAGGAAATTATACCAACTTTAAATTTCTATGTATCTAATAACATGCCCTCTCCATTAATTTCCAAGGGCTGCTGTAACAAAATGAGTGACTTAACAGAAATTTGTTCTCTCACAATTCTGGAGGCTAGAAGTCTGAAATCAAGGTGTTGGCAGGGCCATGTTCCCTCTGAGACTCCAGGTAGAATCCTTCCTTGCCTTTTCCTAGCATCTGGTGGTGATGGGCAATCCCTGGAATTCTTTGGTTTGCAGCTGCATCTCTCCAATCTCTGCCTCTATCATCACATGATGTTGTGATGATAGGGCCACTGTGTGCCTCTGTGTCTTCAGATGGCATTTTCCTCCCTGTGTCTCCACTTTCCCTTCTTATAAGAACACTCATTTTTCGTTAGAGCCTACCCTAATCCAGTTGACTTCATTTTAATTTATATATGCAAAGATTCTATTTCCAGATAAGTTTATATTTACAGGTTTGAGGGGTTGGAAATTCGATGTATCTTTCCAGGGGACTCAATGCAACCCACAATAGCCTCAAAATATGTAAAGCAAATATTGAAGGAACTAAAACAAAAAAATTACAGAAAGATGAAGCCAAGATCAACGTGGATGATGTTGTATACCATTTGTCACCGATAAGAATAAAAAGACAAAAAAATCAGCAAGAAATTTGATTAAAATAATGATTAAAACCATGTATCGAACAGCAATAAAATATACATTTATTTTTAAGAACACATTGGCTAGTAACCAAAATTGACCAATTGCTGGGATAAATGAAAATTCCAAATCACTGAAATTTCCAAAACTGAGTGGAAAGGCAGTTTAGATGCTACCAATCATTGAAATGCCTTTGGAAACAACAATTTCAAAGATGCAGTAGAAAAGAAAATACTAATACAAATACCAAAAACAAAAAAAAAGGGGAGGGAGAGGGGGAGGGGGAGAGGATAAAATATAAACTGGAAACTGGAACAAAGACAAAAATAATGAACTGAATCATAAAATATGCTTCTATTTTATTATGCAAAAAACATAATATGCAAATATATTTAAATCTGTGACCCCTCTCTAGATCTGTGATTCCAGGTGAATTTATAACGTTAAACATGTAGAATATATGCAAGGTCTTTACTTCAAAAGGTTAAAAGAAAGTATCAGGGCTTTCCTGGTACACAGTGGTTGAGAGTCCGCCTGCCGATGCAGGGGACATGGGTTCGTACCCCGGTACGGGAAGACTCCACATGCCGCGGAGCGGATGGGCCCATGATCCATGGCCGCTGAGCCTGCGCGTCCGGAGCCTGTGCTCCGTGATGGGAGAAGCCACAACAGTGAGAGGCCCGCGTACCACACACACACACAAAAAAAAGTATCAAATTAAACCAAAAAAGGTAGAAGGAAGGACAGAATGAGGACTAGAAAACTTACTAAAATCAAAAACATATCCATTTTACAGAAACTAAACAAAGGCACAAAGTTATTTGGAAAGACTAATTTATTTGCCTTATGTATTGAGGTGCTCCTATGTTGGGTGCATAAATATTTACAATTGTTATATCTTCTTGGATCGATCCCTTGATCATTATGTAGTGTCCTTTGTCTCTTCTAACAGTCTTTATTTTAAAGTCCATTTTGTCTGATATGAGAATTGCTACTCCAGCTTTCTTTTGGTTTCCATTTGCATGAAATATCTTTTTCCATCCCCTCACTTTCAGTCTGTATGTGTCTCTAGGTCTGAAGTGAGTCTCTTTTAGACATCATATATATGGGTCTTGTTTTTGTATCCATTCAGCCAGTCTGTGTCTTTTGTTGGGAGCAGTTAATCCAATTACATTTAGGGTAATTATCAATATATATGTTTCTATTCCCATTTTCTTAATTGGGGTTTGTTATTATAGGTCTTTTCCTTCTCTTGTGTTTCTTGCCTAGAGAAGATCCGTTAGCATTTGTTGTAAAGCTGGTTTGGTGCACCTCAATACATCAGGCAAATACAGCCATAAAAGGGGAAATCGACAGTAACACATTCATAGTAGGGGACTTTAACACCCCCCTGTCACCAATGGACAGATCATCCAAAATGAAAATAAATAAGGAAACACAAGCTTTAAATAATGCATTACACAAGATGGACTTAATTGATATTTATAGGACATTCCATCCAAAAACAACAGAATACACATTTTTCTCAAATGCTCATGGAACATTCTCCAGGATAGATCATATCTTGTGTCACAAATCAAGCCTTGGTAAATTTAAGAAAATTGAAATTGTATCAAGTTTCTTTTCTGACAACAACACTATGAGACTAGATATCAATTACAGGAAAGATCTGTAAAAAATACAAACACATAGAGGCTAAACAATACACTACTTAATAACGAAGTGATCGCTGAAGAAATCAAAGAGGAAATCAAAAAATACCTAGAAACAAATAACAATGGAGACACGACGACCCAAAACCTATGGGATGGAGCAAAAGCAGTTCTAAGAGGGAAGTTTATAGTGATACAAGCCCACCTTAAGAAGCAGGAAACATCTTGAATAAACAACCTAACCTTGCACCTAAAGCAATTAGAGAAAGAAGAACAATAAAAACCCAAAGTTAACAGAAGGAAAGAAATCATAAAAATCAGATCAGAAATAAATGAAGAAGAAATGAAGTAAACAATAGTAAAGATCAATAAAACTGAAAGCTGGTTCTTTGAGAAGATAAACAAAATAGAACCATTAGCTAGACTCATCAAGAGAAAAAGGGAGAAGACTCAAATCAATAGAATTAGAAATGAAAAAGGAGAAGTAACAACTGACACTGCAGAAATAGAAAAGATCATGAGAGATTACTACAAGCAACGCTATGCCAATAAAATGGACAACCTGGAAGAAATGGACAAATTCTTAGAAAAGCACAACGTGCCAAGACTGAATCAGGAAAAATAGAAAATATGAACAGACCAATCACAAGCACTGAAACTGAAACTGTGATTAAAAATCTTCCAACAAACAAAAGCCCAGGACCAGATGGCTTCACAGGTGAATTCTATGAAACATTTAGAGAAGAGCTAACACCTATCCTTCTCAAACTCTTGCAAAATATAGCTGAGGGAGGAACGCTCCCAAATTCCTTCTACGAGGCCACCATCACCTTGATACCAAAACCAGACAAGGATGTCACAAAGAAAGAAACCTACAGGCCATTATCACTGATGAACATAGATGCAAAAATCGTCAACAAAATACTAGCAAACAGAATCCAACAGCACATTAAAAGGATCATACACCATGATCAGGTGGGGTTTATTCCAGAAATGCAAGGATTCTTCAGTATACACAAATCAATCAATGTGATAAACCATATTAACAAATTGAAGGAGAAAAAACATATGGTCATCTAAATAGATGCAGAGAAAACTTTCGACAAAATTCAACACCCATTTCTGATAAAAACCCTGCAGAAAGTAGGCATAGAGGGAACTTCCCTCAACATAATAAAGGCCATATATGACAAACCCACAGCAAACATCATCCTCAATGGTGAAAAACTGAAAGCATTTCCACTAAGATCAGGAACAAGACAAGGTTGCCCACTCTCACCACTCTTATTCAACATAGTTTTGGAAGTTTTAGCCACAGCAATCAGAGAAGAAAAGGAAATAAAAGGAATCCAAATCAGAAAAGAAGAAGTAAAGCTGTCACTGTTTGCAGATGACATGATACTACACATAGAGAATCCTAAAGATGCTACCAGAAAAGTACTAGAGCTAATCAATGAATTTGGTAAAGTAGCAGGATACAAAATTAATGCATGGAAATCTCTTGCATTCCTATACACTAATGATGAAAAATCTGAAAGTGAAATCAAGAAAACACTTCCATTTACCACTGCAACAAAAAGAATAAAATATCTAGGAATAAACCTACCTAAGGAGACAAAAGACCTGTATGCATAAAATTATAAGACACTGATGAAAGAAATTAAAGATGATACAAATAGATGGAGAGATATACCATGTTCTTGGATTGGAAGAATCAACATTGTGAAAATGACTCTACTACCAAAGCAATCTACAGATTCAATGCAATCCACAGATTCAATGCAATCCCTATCAAACTACCACTGGCAGTTTTCACAGAACTAGAACATAAAATTTCACAATTTATATGGAAACACAAAAGACCCCAAATAGCCAAAGCAATCTTGAGAAAGAAAAACACAACTGGAGGAAATAGGCTCCCTGACTTTAGACAATACTACAAAGCTACAGTAATCAAGACACTATGGTACTGGCACAAAAACAGAAAGATAGATCAATGGAACAGGATAGAAAGCCCAGAGATAAACCCACGCACATATGGTCACCTTATCTTTGATAAATGAGGCAGGAATGTACAGTGGAGAAAGGACAGCCTGTTCAATAAGTGGTGCTGGGAAAACTGGACAGCTACATGTAAAGGTATGAGATTAGATCACTCCCTAACACCACACACAAAAATAAGCTGAAAATGGATTAAAGACCTGAATGTAAGGCCAGAAACTATCAAACTCTTAGAGGAAAACATAGGCAGAACACTCTATGACATAAATCACAGCAAGATCCTTTTTGACCCACCTCCTAGAGAAATGGAAATAAAAACAAAAATAAACAAATGGGACCTAATGAAACTGCAAAGCTTTTGCACAGCAAAGGAAACCATAAACAAGACCCAGAGACAACCCTCAGAATGGGAGAAAATATCTGCAAATGAAGCAACTGACAAAGGATTGATCTCCAAAATTTATAAGCAGCTCATGCAGCTCAATAACAAAAGAAAAACAACCCAGTCCAAAAATGGGCAGAAGACCAAAATAGAAATTTCTCCAAGGAAGATATACAGACTGCCAACAAACACATGAAAGAATGCTCAACATCATTAATCATTAGAGAAATGCAAATCAAAACTACAATGAGATATCATCTCACACCAGTCAGAATGGCCATCATCAAAAAGTCTAGAAACAATAAATGCTGGAGAGGGTGTGGAGAAAAGGGAACACTCTTGCACTGCTGGTGGGAATGTGACTTGGTACAGCCACTATGGAGAACAGTATGGAGGTTCCTTAAAAAACTACAAATAGAACTACCGTATGACCCAGCAATCCCACTACTGGGCATATACCCTGAGAAAACCGTAATTCAAAAAGAGTCATGTACCAAAATGTTCATTGCAGCTGTATTTAAAATAGCCCGGAGATGGAAACAACCTAAGTGTCCATCATCGGATGAATGGATAAAGAAGATGTGGCACATATATACAATGGAATATTACTCAGCCATAAAAAGAAACGAAATTGAGCTATTTGTAATGAGGTGGATGGACCTAGAGTCTGTCATACGGCGTGAAGTAAGTCAGAAAGAGAAAGACAAATACCGTATGCTAACACATATATATGGAATTTAAGAAAAAAAAAGTCATGAAGAACCTAGGGGTAAGACAGGAATAAAGACACAGACCTACTAGAGAATGGACTTGAGGATACGGGGAGGGGAAAGGGTAAGCTGTGGCAAAGTGAGAGAGTGGCATGGACATATATACACTACCAAACGTAAAATAGATAGCTAGTGGGAAGCAGCCGCATAGAACAGGGAGATCAGCTCGGCGCTTTGTGACCACCTGGAGGGGTGGGATAGGGAGGGGGGGAGGGAGGGAGATGCAAGAGGGTAGAGATATGGTAACATATGTATATGTATAACTGATTTACTTTGTTATAAAGCGGAAACTAACACACCATTGTAAAGCAATTATACTCCAATAAAGATGTAAAAAAAAAAAGACTAATGTAATTAATAAACTACTGGAAGCAATGAACAAGGAAAAATGGATCGATGGGTGCTTCCCTGGTGGCGCAGTGGTTGAGATTCCACCTGCCGAGGCAGGGGACACGGGTTCGTGCCCTGGTCCGGGAATATCCAACATGCCGCGGAGCAGCTGGGCCCGTTAGCCATGGCCGCTGAGCCTGCGCGAGCGGAGCCTGTGCTCTGCAACGGGAGAGGCCACAACAGTGAGAGGCCCGCATACCGCAAAAAAAAAAAAAAAAGTTTAGATGGCATAAACTCCACTGTTAGAAATGAAAACCATCCCAACAGAATCCGTCACCAGTTTTAAAAGCTAATAAGAGGACACTCTATGAATTTGAAAATTTTGGTGAGATAAGTTCCTAGAGAATACTACTTAACCAAACTTGACACAAAGAGACATAAATAATCTGCCAATTCCTAGATCTATTAAAGAAATTAAAACTCTAGAAGATATACTTCCCACCAGACAACAGCCCAACCACAAGAACAACTGCAGGCTGAAAGGCTTTGACCAGTGAACTCTACCAAATATTTGTGAAAGAAAAGATACAGATGTTAACAAACTTGTCCAGATAATAGAATAAGAGGGAATTCTGCCTAGTTCATTTTATGAGATCAGTATAACGATAGCAAAAGCTTACAAGGGGTTTGCAAGGAAGGGCAATCTCTTGACGAACATAGGAGCCAAATTCCTGAACACTCATTATTAAACCAAATCCAGAGTTACAGAAAAGCAAATGTACTCTTTTAACAAAGTTCTTTTTTTTTTAATTCCAGAAATTAAAGTTTGATTAAACATTTGAAAATCAATTACTGTAATTTACCACATTAATAAAATAAAGGCAAGCAATCACATGATCATATTTAAAAGATCGGTTGAGGTAGAAAAAAGATTAGTAAATTATAAAACATGCATTCTCATGAGTACACACACATACACACACTCCACTCGTGAATTCTTTATTTCATATATGAATTGTCCAAGTCCTAGCAGAAAGAAAATTTAAATACTAAAATTTGTTGGAATGCCTTTAGAAACAATAATTTCAAAGATACAGTAAAAAAGGGAATCCACTTGCCAGAGCAAAGTAGATGTTGGTAGGGGAATGAGTATTGAGCTAAACTTTTGGGTAAACTGCTACTTTTGATAGAATGCAAAATAAAATTCAAAGTGACACTATGCCTCTTTCCTCAGACGGAGCCCAGGGGAAGTGATCAAAATTCAGAATGGAAATGGCTGCAGGCATGTCAGTTGCACACAGCCCTGAAAGGGGCTCAGAGTTTTTCTAGCACAGGAGGCTTCCAGAGAAGGAAAGCATCCCTCTGCACCAGGAGTAACATGGCCTTGGGGAATCGATGGTTTCTCAAGTCCAAGGTGATGTGGTTACAGGCACTAAGTCTCCTGTATCATAAGAAGGTGCCTGAGTGAGCTAAGGGAGAGCTGCACAGCCAGGAGCCTGAGGATGGGAAACCAGAGACTGTGGTCATCTGTGTGGACTGAGACTCCCAAACCCAATGCGAGCCATGAAGTCTGAGCATAGGCAGCATGGTAAACAAGGACCTAAACAAGTTACTTCCCACACCACCTGAAAATCCTGACATATGCAAAACTTTGGAAACCTAGACAGAACTCTGAGCAAGGCTGGTGGGTAGCCCTGAGTGGACTATTCTGTTTTCAACTCCAAGCTACTGATGCATCATGTCTCATTAGAGAAAAAAATAAAAATAAAAAAGGAAGCTACACGTTTCCTACAGCTCAGTTGGTGAACTGCTAAATGAGCATTCTAGGATGAAAGATCTAGCTGTGGAATTTTGGAGCAGCCGGGAATCACTGTAGAACTATAGTCTGCAGTCGTAATTAGGAACATGATCTAGGTCAAAGGCTAGCCAAGGTGAGGAATAGGGATGCAGCTTGGGCACAGAGAAGGGCTACACTCTGGGGTCCAGGGACATGGGTCCTGGTGTTAGTAGCACCATATACATGGACTGTGAGAACTAGCCCACTTCCATTCATGGGAAAGAGGTAGAGGATTTATTTCATTTGACTTCTCAAGTGCTTTTCCAATTAGCCTGACAAATGGGAATGGCCCAGAGATCTACTGAGACCTGAGTTTGGCCCATACAGAGCGCTGCTCTCCTTGACTAGGGCTCAGGCGGCACATCCCCATCACTAGCCTTCAGAAACATCCGTCCATCAGCCCAGCACCTTCAAGGGGCCTCCCAACAACCCTGGATCCTGGAAGGTTGCATCTTAGGGATACAATTGTTGCTAAAAGTTGATCCCAGAAAATGAGATTTATCAGGAGAAATAAGTACCCTGGTCCAGATTCGCATCTGCACTCTGTTCTCAAACAGGGCAATGCCAACTGACTTCCTCAAATCTAACCTGCAAGATGGCACAGGGTCTCCACACTACTGGTAGGGGGACAGCCTACTGGGACCTTCAATTGTAGCTTAGCTCCTCTTTTTATATCATTAATTACAAAACATGGAAGTCAGTTTTTGTCATACCAAAATAGGAATGGCCCATATGTTGGGATTTAAACATAGAATAAAGTTTGCATGTCTCGCTCCCCCTTCCCTCCAAATTCATCCCCTCTGGGCTGACATATTTTTTGTTTGCTCTGAACTTGGAAATAGAATGTTTGTGGCTCTGGGACTCTTCTTGTCTCCTTACTTTATGGGAACAGTGTAACATACACTTCTATTTTGGACAGAGACCTTCTGTTCTGAAAATTTGGGGGAGAGAAAGGCCTGCGGTCCTTTGTCAATACAGCATATGTCAGTGTGAAGCAGAATTAATTTTCTGAAAAAGAGAATGTGTTTGTCTTTAACCTTTGAAGGTGTTGTAGCCGAGGACAGATAGTGGTGCTGGGGATCTCAGAGAAGCTGGTTTTGTGGATGAGTAAGGAAGCTGTGTGGGAAGAACCCAGGTGGAGGTTTCTTTACAGGGGGTCGGGGTGTGAAGTGCGATTGGCGTAATTTCTAGCGGGTGCTCTGCGGCACGATCACTAGCAAAGGCAGCCTACAAAGCCATGGGCTCCCATGTCCAAGTCACACGGAACACCACGGACTCAGAGACGGCAGAGGGCTTGTGCCGCCTCCCCTATAGGCCCACATTACTTACAAATAATTTCTTATGAATTTATGAGAATGGATCATGTTTTAACTCTTTGGTTTTGGTTTCTCTGATTATGCTTGGGCAGAGGGTGCAGTGGAGAATGCAGGGGCTTCAGAACCAGACTGGGAATTTGGGGTACACCACCCATCTTATCTGAGCTTCATTCTCTCCTTCTGTGTAATGGGAAGGATAATCAATAGTAATAATTTGTCATGCAGATTAAAGATGGGAAATGCATAGAATACACTTGGAAAGCAGAAGGTACAAGTTACATTATATGTTGGCTGTTTTTATTATGAAAATAAGATAGGCATCCTCTGAGTAAAACTCTGGCCACCCAGCTGTGATCATCGTCCCTCACTGTCATTTTCTATCAGTCTAAGTAGGATAACAATTCTGTTCTCCCCCATTGTTTTTATTAATCAACCAATCATGGGTCAGGAAATATAATCTCCTTATTCTTTCTTCCGAAAAATGTAGTTAGCATGCTGAATACAGCTGTGCAATGTGGAGTCTTCACAAGTTTGACTTAAGCGTAGGTTGCATTTAAGGACACACACGTACACACATCTATAAAACTGAAAGCATTTGTTTAGGCTTTAATCCAACTTCTCTCTCTTTGGGGATGAGGACCTTGAGACACAGAGAGTTCAAATACAGAGTCAGAGCACCTCAGAGTTGGAAATGACCTCAAGAGAAGCGGTTATCTGATTGCAGATTGTATTTCCTCCACTACATCCCTGAGGAGTCTATTCCTTTCCTTTGCTTATTCATCTCCAGAAAACTCTCTAGTCCAGAGTAAGAGCTCCGATGGTTCAGCAGTTTCCTTTCAGTATCAAATGGAAACCTGACCTCCTAAAGCTTTCACTCTCATTGCAGACCTGGGTTCCTTGAAGAACGAGGATGACCCTCCCACATGCTGGTGCCTCAGTGATTTCTTGGCAGCATCATGCCCTGCTCAGTCTTTCCTTTGTCAGAACCTTCTACTGTCAACTTCCCCACCCTGAATGATGCTCTGAACTAGCCCAGTGTGTGACAAACAGAAATAGATAGTGGCATTTGACATCAGACGGAACCTATGGAGTCAGATTTCTGATTTGAGAAGTGGCATTAAGAGTTACCACCTCACAATCACATTGTGAGAAGATGTAGCAAATGTGTTCATTTCTTTGCCTCCTCCCATTTCTGTACCCATATGATTGAACCAGAAATACACTGTTAGCTGAACTGTGGAGGAATAATTGGTAGGAGTCAGATCTTCTTCCTGGTTACGGATAAAGCCCAAAATTAAGAAAACGAGAAAGAAGGAGACTGTTATGCTGCGTTCATTTTTTTCCCCCCAAACCACTGCATAATTACATTGCCTGAAAGCACATAATTAGAACTTGTAATTCTTATCCTATGATAGTAGCTTCGAGCTTTAACAAATTTTAAATGTAAGTGATATTTATGGCCTATTATGTTTATAAAAGGGAAAAAACAAAAACACAGTGAAGATGCAATTTAAGTAATGATTGTTTTTCTTGATCACCCTTTCCCCACCCCTGTCTACAAGATAAAGGCAAGATCTCATAGTTGTAGATACTCTCTTCATCACTTGGCTATGTGTTTCCTTTTTTCTGAAAGTCACAAAAAATAAGACCTTAGAAAATCAGCTGAAATGTAGTTTTTTAATCCAGCCTCATCCAGCAGAACACAGGCACTAGTCCCCTCCACAAGGAAGCCTACACAACCCACTGAACCAACTTTAGCCACTGGGGACAGACACCAAAAACAACGGGAACTATGAACCTGAAGCCTGCAAAAAGGAGGCCCCAAACACAGTAAGATAAGCAACGTGAGAAGACAGAGAAACACACAGCAGATGATGGAGCAAGATAAAAACCCACCAGACCTAACAAATGAAGAGGAAATAGGCAGTCTACCTGAAAAAGAATTCAGAATAATGATAGTAAAGATGATCCAAAATCTTGGAAATAGAATAGAGAAAATGCAAGAAACATTTAACAAGGACCTAGAAGAACTAAAGAGGAAACAAACAATGATGAACAACACAATAAATGAAATTAAAAATACTGTAGAAGGTATCAATACCAGAAAAACTGAAGCAGAAGAACGGATAAGTGACCTGGAAGATAAAATAGTGGAAATAACTACTACAGAGCAGAATAAAGAAAAAAGAATGCAATTAACTGAGGACAGTCTCAGAGACCTCCGGGACAACATTAAACGCACCAACATTCGAATTATAGGGGTTCCAGAAGAAGAGATAAAGAAAGGAACTGAGAAAATATTAGAAGAGATTATAGCTGAAAACTTCCCTAATATGGGAAAGGAAATAGTTAATCAAGTCCAGGAAGCACAGAGAGTCCCATACAGGATAAATCCAAGGAGAAACATGCCAAGACACATATTAATTAAACTGTCAAAAAGTAAATACAAAGAAAACATATTAAAAGCAGCAAGGGAAAAACAAAAACACACAAGGAAATCCCCATAAGGTTAACAGCTATCTTTCAGCAGAAACTCTGCAAGCCAGAAGGGACTGGCAGGACATACTGAAAGTGACGGAGAAACACCTACAACCAAGATAACTCTACCCAGCAAGGATCTCGTTCAGATTTGATGGAGAAATTAAAACCTTTATACAAAAGCAAAAGCTGAGAGAGTTCAGCACCACCAAACCGGCTTTACAACAAATGCTAAACGATGTTCTCTAGGCAAGAAACACAAGAGAAGGAAAAGACCGATAATAAACCCAAAGCAATTAAGAAAATGGGAATAGGAACATACATATCGATAATTACCTTAAAAGTAAATCGATTAAATGTGCCCATCAAAAGACACAGACTGGATGAATGGATACAAAAACAAGACCCATATATTTGCTGTCTACAAGAGACCCACTTCAGACCTAGAGACACATACAGACTGAAAGCAAGGGGATGGAAAAAGATATTCCATGCAAATGGAAACCAAAAGAAAGCTGGAATAGCAATTCTCATATTAGACAAAATAGATTTTAAAATAAAGACTATTAGAAGAGACAAAGAAGGACACTACATAATGATCAAGGGATCGATCTAAGAAGAAGATATAACAATTGTAAATATTTATGCACCCAACATAGGAGCACCTCAATACATAAGGCAAATACTAACAGCCATACAAGGGGAAACCGACAGTAACACATTCATAGTAGGGGACTTTAACACCCCACTGTCACCAATGGACAGATCATCCAAAATGAAAACAAATACGGAAACACAAGCTTTAAATGATACATTAAACAAGATGGACTTAATTGATATTTATAGGACACTCCATCCAATAACAACAGAATACACATTTTTCTCTAGTGCTCATGGAACATTCTCTGGGATAGATCATATCTTGGGTCACAAATCAAGCCTTGGTAAATTTAAGAAAATTGAAATCGTATCAAGTATCTTTTCCGACCACAATGCGATGAGACTACATATCAATTGCAGGAAAAGATCTGTAAAAAATACAAACACGTGGAGGCTAAACAATACACTACTTAATAACGAAGTGATTGCTGAAGAAATCAAAGAGGAAATCAAAAAATACCTAGACACAAATGACAATGGAGACACGATGACCCAAAACCTACGGGATGCAGCAAAAGCAGTTCTAAGAGGGAAATTTATAACAATACAATCCTACCTTAAGAAGCAGGAAACATCTCGAATAAACAACCTAACCTTGCACCTAAAGCAATTAGAGAAAGAAGAATAAAAAAACCCCAAAGTTAGCAGAAGGAAAGAAATCATAAAAATCAGATCAGAAATAAATGAAAAAGAAATGAAGGAAACGATAGCAAAGATCAATAAAACTAAAAGCTGGTTCTTTGAGAAGATAAACAAAATTGATAAACCATTAGCCAGAATCATCAAGAAAAAAAGGGAGAAGACTCATATCAATAGAATTAGAAATGAAAAAGGAGAAGTAACAACTGACACTGCAGAAATACAAAAGATCACGAGACATTACTACAAGCAACTCTATGCCAATAAAATGGACAACCTGGAAGAAATGGACAAATTCTTAGAAATGCACAACCTGCCAAGACTGAATCAGGAAGAAACAGAAAATATGAACAGACCAATCACAAGCATTGAAACTGAAACTGTGGTTAAAAATCTTCCAACAAACAAAAGCCCAGGACCAGATAGCTTCACAGGCGAATTCTATCAAACATTTAGAAAAGAGCTAACACCTATCCTTCTCAAACTCTCCTAAATATAGCTGAGGGAGGAACACTCCCAAACTCATTCTACGAGGCCACCATCACCCTGATACCAAAACCAGACAAGGATGGCACAAAGAAAGAAAACTACAGGCCAATATCAATGATGAACACAGATGCAAAAATCCTCAACAAAATACTAGCAAACAGAATCTAACAGCACATTAAAAGGATCATACACCATGATCAGGTGGGGTTTATTCCAGGAATGCAAGCATTCTTCAATATACGCAAATCAATCAATGTGATACACCATATTAACAAACTGAAGGAGAAAAAACATATGGTCATCACAATAGATGCAGAGAAAGCTTTTGACAAAATTCAACACCCATTTATGATAAAAACCCTGCAGAAAGTTGGCATAGAGGGAACTTTCCTCAACATAATAAAGGCCATATATGACAAGCCCACAGCTAACACTGTCCTCAAGGGTGAAAAACTGAAAGCATTTCCACTAAGATCAGGAACAAGACAAGGTTGCCCACTCTCACCACTCTTATTCAACATAGTTTTGGAAGTTTTAGCCACAGCAATCAGAGAAGAAAAGGAAATAAAAAGAATCCAAATCGGAAAAGAAGAAGTAAAGCTGTCACTGTTTCAGATGACATGATACTATACATAGAGAATCCCAAAGATGCTACCAGAAAAGTACTAGGGCTAATCAATGAATTTGGCAAAGTAGCAGGATACAAAATTAATGCAGAAAAATCTCTGGCATTCCTATACACTAATGATGAAAAATCTGAAAGTGAAATCAAGGAAACACTCCCATTTACCATTGCAATACAAAGAAAAAAACTATCTAGGAATAAACCTACCTAAGGAGACAAAAGACCTGTATGCAGAAAATTTAAGACGGACTGATGAAAGAAATTAAAGATGATACAAATAGATGGAGAGATATACCATGTTCTTGGATTGGAAGAATCAACATTGTGAAAATGACTCTACTACCCAAAGCAATCTACAGATTCAATGCAATCCCTATCAACCTACCACTGGCATTTTTCACAGAACTAGAACAAAAAATTTCACAATTTGTATGGAAACACAAAAGACCCCGAATAGCCAAAGCAATCTTGAGAACGAAAAATGGAGCTGGAGGAATCAGGCTCCCTGACTTCAGACTATACTACAAAGCTACAGTAATCAAGACACTATGGTACTGGCACAAAAACAGAAATATAGATCAATGGAACAGGATAGAAAGCCCAGAGATAAACCCACGCACATATGGTCACCTTATCTTTGATAAAGGAGGTAGGAAAGTACAGTGGAGAAAGGACAGCCTGTTCAATAAGTGGTGCTGGGAAAACTGGACAGGTACATATAAAAGTATGAGATTAGATCACTCCCTCACACCATACACAAAAATAAGCTCAAAATGGATTAAACACCTAAATGTAAGGACAGAAACTATCACACTCTTATAGGAAAACATAGGCAGAACACTCTATGACATAAATCACAGCAAGATCCTTTTTCACCCACCTCCTAGAGAAATGGAAATAAAAACAAAAATAAACAAATGGGACCTAATGAAACTGCAAAGTTTTTGCGCAGCAAAGGAAACCATAAACAAGACCCAGAGACAACCCTCAGAATGGGAGAAAATATTTGCAAATGAAGCAACTGACAAAGGATTAATCTCCAAAATCTACAAGCAACTCATACAGCTCAGTAACAAAAAAACAAACAACCCAATCCAAAAATGGGCAGAAGACCTAAATAGACATTCTTCCAAAGAAGATATTCAGATTTCCAACAGACACATGAAAGAATGCTCAACATCATTAATCACTAGAGAAATGCAAATCAAAACTACAATGAGATATCATCTCACACCAGTCAGAATGGCCATCATCAAAAAATCTAGAAACAATAAATGCTGGAGAGGGTGTGGAGAAAAGGGAACACTCTTGCACTGCTGGTGGGAATGTGAATTGGGGCAGCCACTATGGAGAACAGTATGGAAGTTCCTTAAAAAACTACAAATAGAACTACCGTATGACCCAGAAATCCCACTACTGGGCATATACCCTGAGAAAACCATAATTCAAAAAGACTCATGTACCAAAATGTTCACTGCAGCTGTATTTACAATAGCCCAGAGATGGAAACAACCTAAGTGACCATCATTGGATGAATGGATAAAGAAGATGTGGCACATATATACAATGGAATATTACTCAGCCATAAAAGGAAATGAAATTGAGCTATTTGTAATGAGGTGGATAGACCTAGAGTCTGTCATACAGAGTGAAGTAAGTCAGAAAGAGAAAGACAAGTACCGTATGCTAACACATATATATGGAATTTAAGAAAAAAAAAATGCCATGAAGAACCTAGGGGTAAGACAGGAATAAAGACACAGACCTACTAGAGAATGGACTTGAGAATATGGGGAGTGGGAAGGGTAAGCTGTGACAAAGTGAGAGAGTGGCATGGACATATATACACTACCAAACGTAAAATAGATTGCTAGTGGGAAGCAGCCGCATAGCACAGGGAGATCAGCTTGGTGCTTTGTGACCACCTAGAGGGGTCGGATAGGGAGCGGGGGAGGGAGGGAGACGCAAGAGGGAAGAGATATGGCAACATATGTATATGTATAACTGATTCACTTTGTTATAAAGTAGAAACTAACACACCATTGTTAAGCAATTATACTCCAATAAAGATAAAAAAAAATAAATAAATAAAAGAAATGTTTTTTAAACAAACTTCATTGAGGGTCTATTAAGCACCAAACAGAATGATGATTGTATTGGTTTTTTTTTTCTTTCTTTCATAATACTAATGTGTTTCCAATATCTGTAGACAATAGGGGCTTCTGCAGCTCCTGGCAAGTTTCAAGTGTAAGGGGCAGGGAGACAGGGCACACTTCTGCTTCATCTACGACCTGAGTCCTGGTCCTGGACAAAGGCTCCTGCCCTGGCTGGCATGGTCCAGGCTAGGGGCAAGCTGAGAGCTCCCGGCGGGAGGAGAAGGGTGAGGAAGGCATGAGATGGGGGTGGGGAGAAGATTGTGTCCATACCCCCAGGATGGCAAGTAGGCAACACCCTTGTAACTCAGGAGGATGGAGCAGCAAACCTGACTCTACTGGAGGCTGAAATTGTATCTGCTGAAGGTATCTGATCTAAGGCTCGGGTTCTGTGAGGCCACAGGGCTTGGAGGCAAAGAATTTTCTGTTACATGGTGAAGGTAAGAGTCACAGGCATTAGCAGGAACTCTGAGTTGACACAAGAGGTGCCAGGAGTTGGATCCCACCACAGGAAATAGGAAAAAGTAGGGCTGAGCAAATGCACATCAAACCAGGAACTGGGCAGAAAGCCCATTAACAGACTGAAGGCGCCAGAGGGGCTCATCTGGGACCGCTCCTTGCTCCAGCGTGGCACCCGGAAGCACCCTCCGCTTGGATCCACTGTGTCCTCACTCACTGTGGGAGGAGGATTCTAGCTACACAGCCAGGCAGGCTGGAATCCGCAGGCTCTGGGACTCGGTGGTGAGCTTCCTGCTGTAGCTGGCAGAGCGCTGAGCTGTCTGAGGTGGACAGATTGTCCCTGAGCCCCCAGGTCCTGATGCCAGGGGACCTGGACACAGGGAGCAGCTTCTGCCTTAACGATAAGGGGTGGCCTTAGCACCTCACTCTGATCTTCTGCTCTCCTCCAATCTCATGGTACTTCTCTTGCTCAGATAAGATGCTCACATAGGAGTGATGAAGATTAATTATTTAGTGCCAGAAGAGGGTGGTATTTCTGATGATGAAGAGTTTCATGTAACTGCTAAGTATTATTATAATTAGGGAGCTAAGCAGATACATTTATCCTGCATCTACTAATTAGGCAGGGAAGTAAATTAATTTTTCCCTATCATGCTCATTTTGCTTGTTGGTTATTTTTATATCAAATACAAGGAGAAAACCTTATCTCTTTCAGTATGGATTATATATGCTGTTCTCCTCTGTCCAACCAATTTAGATAAAACTAGATCCACCCTAGGGAAATTTCACTTGGGGAAATGGTGGTGGGAGGAGATAAGACCTCCTTGTCCGAGTAAGTTATAAATAGCGGACAAATAAATAGAAAGTCCCAGATGCTGTTGGGAAAAAAAAAAAGTCTGTATTTTTTTTTCTTCTCCGGTTACTATATAATTAGCATGAGCCACTGTTCTCCCGGCTTGAAGTGTATGAGGGAGAGAAGGAGGAGGTGTGGAGGAAGACAGCCAGGCCCAGGACTGGGGAAGGAGCTATTCTTCGTTGAGCTTCCTAGAGAGACTGGAGCTCTAGAACAAATGGTACACAAAAAGCTTTTGGTCCTAGTGGGGTACCAGGAGGAAAGGAACATTGTTGCTCAATGGAACTCATAGGCAAGATGTTCTGGATGTATGTCCACGGTGTGTCATGTCTGCATTTCATTTCCTCTTCGAGGCCTCATTCCCCAGGAGTTGTTTTAATAGATGTCAATCAGTGATCTTCTCATCACTTTTCCCTGCTGCATGTACCTTCCAGGGGGTGTTCATCTGGTCCTCGGTGGTGTCCATGTTGGCAAACTCAGACAAGCTCATTCCCTATCTGGCCTGGGATCCCATTCTCAAATAGGCAAGGCCACTCCAAGACTAGCTCCATCTGAATGAAACCCAGTCCACTCTGGGGTGTTACGAGAGAGAGGTGTTACTTACTCTTGTGATCAAGGGGGATCATTCTACTGCTCTATCTCTTCCTCCTTGTCTCTTGCTCAATGTACACACGCACACACACACACACACACACACACACACAGTCATTCAGGCAAACACATCTCAGCTCCTGGAACCAGCAGGAACTCTATTGGACTGTCTCAGGCCTGCTGCCTAGACATAGCCCCACCTATTTCTGCTCCAGCTCTGTTCTGCCACTCCAAGACAGGATCCAGACTAGGGTAAGGTGAGCAAGGCATCTAGTGCACAAAATTTAAAGGCACACTCATTTTCAGAAGCTGATCCCTCACCCAGGATAATCCTGAAAGTGACGGACTCCTTAAGTCTCAGGCCCTGAGTGCTTCATTCGCCTCACCCTAGTCCCTGCTCTGCTCCAGGGTTCCCCAGGATTTACTCATTAAAGGAACTCTGGAGGGCTGAAGAGTGATCCCCAGAGATGCCCAGGTCCTAACCCCTGGAACTTGTGAATACGTTACCTTAAATTGCAAAAAGAGCTTGGTAGATATTGATTAATTTAAGGACCTTGAGATGGGGGAGGTAATCCTGCATTATCCAGTTGGGCCCTAAATATGATCACAGTGTCCTTATAAGAGGGAAGTAGAGGGACATTTGGCAACTGAGACAGAAGAGAGAAGGCAACGCCATGACTATAGCAGAGACAGCAGTATTTAAAGATGATACGCTATGGGCTTTGAGGGTGGAAGAAGACACCAGCCAAGGAATATGGACAGCCTCCAGAATCAGGCAAAGGCAAGGAAACAGATGTCCACAGAGGAAGCATGATCCCTTTAATTTTGACCCACTAAGAACCGTAAGAAAATAAATGTGTATTTTTTTTAATAGATCTTCATTGGAGTATACTTGCTTCACAATACTGTGTTAGTTTCTGTTGCACAACAAAGCGAATCAGCCATATGCATACACATGTCCCCATACACCCTCCCTCTTGAGCCTCCCTCCCATCCCCCCATCCCACCCCTCTAGGTCATCGCAAGGCGCCGAGCCGATCTCCCTGTGCTATGCTGCTGCTTCCCACCAGCCAACTATTTTACATTCGGTAGTGTATATATGTCACTGTCACTCTCATTTTGCCCCAGCTTCGCTAAGTCACTCCCACCCCATGCCCTCAAATCCATTCTCTATGTCTACCTCTTTACTCCTGCCCTGCAACTAGGTCAATCAGTACCTTTTTTTTTTTAGATTCCATATAAATGTGTTAGCATACGGTATTTGTTTTTCTCCTGACTTACTTCACTCTGTATGAAAGACTCTAGGTCCATCCACTTCACTACAAATAACTCAATTTCTTTTTTTTTATGGCTGAGTAATATTCCATTGTATATATGTGCCACATCTTCTTTATCCATTCATCTGTCAATGGACACTTAGATTGCTTCCATGTCCCACCTATTGTAAATAGTGCTGCAATGAACATTTTGGTATATGACTCTTTTTGAATTATGGTTTTCTCAGGGTATATGCCCAGTAGTGGGATTGCTGAGTCATACGGTAGTTCTAGTTTTAGTTTTCTAAGGCCACCGACTTTGGGGTGATTTATTACAGCAGTCATGGGAAATGAATCAGAAGCCCAGCTCCTTCTACCCTTGGCTTCCCCCAAACCATGTGGGATGCTTCTCATCGTGCCCCAAAACATGGAATAGAAGGACACAGACCTTGCACCCACACAAAACAAAGTTGACTCTTGCCTTCCCTTCAGACTCTGACTCTTAAGTCTTTAGCCTGTTGCCAGAGATGTGGCTTTTGCAACTCCGAAGCTCAGAGCTGACATAGGTGGTGAAAGTGGAACGCCTGGGTATGAGGCAACAATGAAGGGATCTTGGTAAATATCACAGCGAGCTTTATCTCCACGAAGATGGTGAGCAAAGCGATTTATACACTAGGATATTTACCCATGAAGGTAGCCCAGTTCACCCTCATTATGCAAATAAGTAGACAGAGTATCTAATCTCACAGTTAATAAACAGCAAAACAGGGGCTCTCTTTTCTCCTAACTCTTATTTTCTCCTTCAAACCAGGGATTTAGAGCCCCCTCCTGGAGCTTGCAGGATCTGGAATTTAACATCTGCTGCCTACAATGAGCCTATAATGGACCAGGGACAATACATCCCTGACAGCCATCAGTGATGCAGCTCTGTTGGTATGGCCCCACCTCTATTAGTTTTTAGGGGGGTAAAGTTTAAGATCTCACCACTGCTTAGGATGCCCTCTGTGATGTGGCCCTGGCCTGCCTCACGGGGCACGGTGGGTCATTGCGCTGCTCCCCACAGTTGCTCCCACAACCTCTGGCACCAGTCTCTGTCACTAAGAGAATCATGCATCCCCATCTCCCCTGGTTCTGTAGACACACTCGCTTTTGCACGTGTCCTCTCCATTTATTCTGCAAGTGCTAAATCAGCAGTATCTTCTTTGGCTAACTCTCTTTGGGCAGATACCCTTTGGGTACCCTGATACCCTTTGGGCAGAGTGAGGGTGCCCTTCTAGGGTTGCCACCAGAAGCTCTATCTCACTGCTCTATGATTGTTTACTCTCATTCTTCCTACAACAGACAGAATCTGTATCTTACAAATTCTGCATCTTTCCCCTAAGTTTGCACTCTGCCCAGCCCAGTACATAAAGGTCACTCAATAAAGGTTTGTTCATTGAGTGAATAAATGAATTCATAAGTATAATAAAGTAAAATGTTATTAGTGATAGCAATTTCTTTCTGGTATCTCTGAACAGCACCATCTGAGACTTGCTCCAGGGTGAGATAAAGCCTAAGAGAATACTTTGGAGGATAAACTGAAGTCTGACCCTTTGGAAACAGGGTGAGGGAGGGCTGCAGAGATTTTTTTTTTCTTCTTGGTTTTTCAATTTCATTTCAGTAACTATAACCCATCTCACCCACAGTGGAGCTGTATGTCTTGTAGAGCACATCGAATAGAATGAGTGTGCCTGGGAGATTATGTGGGGAATTGAAGATGAACATCAATTTACCTGGACCTGAAAATAAGTTTCATGGTAAGAAAAATCAGTAACGTGAATGTTCCCTTGAACTCAGGTACATGAATGGATGAGGCTAAGTAGTGATACTAGAAAAACATGCCACAGGATCTGGGGGAGTGGAAGAAACTTGTAGGGCAGGGAGGGGAAGCCTGAACAAGGAAACACAACTGGAAGACTTATTCTTCTTCGTCATTCTGCTTTACTTCTCTCACTTTCAGCATGAGGTTGCCCTAGGGTGTACCTGGTTCATGAAACTCCTATTTTAAGAGTATGCCTTTTATCTTAGTGATTATGTATCTTAGTCTCCAAATTCTGTAATTGCTTTTTTATTTTTTATAGAAGTATAATTGATTTACAATGTTGTGTTAGTTTCAAGTGTCCAGCAAAGTGAGTCAGTTGTACATACATATATATCTTTTTTTTTTCAGATTCTTTTCCTTTATAGATTATTAAAAAATACTGAGTAGAGTTCCCGGTGCTATACACTAGGTCCTTGTTGGTTATCTATTTTATACATAGTAGTGTGTATGTGTTAATACCAAACTCCTAGTTTATCTCTCTCCCCGCTTTCCCCGTTGGTAACCATAAGTTTGTTTTCTATGTCTGTGGATCTATTTCTGTTTTGTATATAAGTTCATTTGTATCATTATTTTTTAGATTCTACATACAAGCAATATCATATGATATTTGTCTTCCTCTGTCTAACTTCACTTAGTATGATTAACTCTAGGTCCATCCATGTTGCTGCAAATGGCATTATTTCTTTTTTATGGATGAGTAATATTCCATTGTATATATGTACCACATCTTTATTTTTTCATCTGTCGATGGACACTTAGGTTGCTTCCATGTCCTGGCTATTGTAAACAGAGCTGCAATGAACACTGTGGTACATGACTCTTTTTGAATTATGGTTTTCTCAGGGTATATGCCCAGTAGTGGGATTGCTGAGTCATATGGTAGTTCTATTTTTAGTTTTTTAAGGAACCTCCATACTGTTCTCCATAGTGGCTGTATCAATTTACATTCCCACCAACAGTGCGGGAGGGTTCCCTTTTCTCCACACCCTCTCCAGCATTTATTGTTTGTAGCCATTTTGATGATGGCCATTCTGACTGGTGTGAGGCGATACCTCATTGTAGTTTTCCTTTGCATTTCTCTGATAATTAGCGATATCAAGCATCTTTTTATGTGCCTTTTGGCCATCTGTATGTCTTCTGCAAAAATCTGTAATTTCAAAAGCTAGGAAGTCTGGGAAGATGTGAGTTGAGGGAATAAATGACAAGGTGAGTCAGGAATAGGTTTCAATCCTTGACCAGAGAAAAACAAGCCCTACAAAATATGTTTGGCCTAAAAGGTAAAAAAGACCCTAAGTACAGAAGCATTTTCTGTTTCCAGGCTTAATGGAAATAGAAGCATGTGTAGTCCAATAGAGGAGAGAAAAGAGCATGTCCCCTGGGGTCAGAGTGGCCCCAGGCTCATGTCCCAGCTCTATCACTTGCTAACAGAGGGACGGGAAGGTACCAGCCAGCCTTGCCTCAACTTCTCTCGCAGAAGTACGTTCATCTCCTCTGTGGCTGTGGCTATTGTACATGACAGGACACACAGACTGTCCCTGACACATGCAAACACACTGCGGAATCACAACAGGTAAGTTCCTCCTTCCCTGTAATTAGCACTGGTCTGCTCATTCAGATGCAGAAATACTACCGCATAGCATGTTAATGGTTTATGGCATGCTTATTATTTTAATGTCACGACATCACCCTCCCTGACTCTTTCCTGGGAAGCTAATTTTAAATTTCTCTAGGTTGGTTATAGGTTTGCTACAAACATCCTCTACATTCTTTTACAGTATTTCCCAAGCTGATAAGAGGAAAGTACAGCCAGACGTCATGGGAGCGTAAACCCTTTAGGCCGACATGATCTTCTATCTCACACTCTCTTCTTGTTCCAGGGGCCACTCAACTTCTTGTGTCAGTGAAACTGACTTCTTCTGCGAGCTCCCTATTTTCTCTCATGGTTTCTGTATACTCGTCCCCCGGACTTCGACTTGCACGTGATGTGATTCCAGCCATTCCTGGCATCACCTCTGGTCCCAACACCACTTACATTTCAGAACAAAAGTCTAAAGCACTTTGAGTTTCTCAGAGTAAAAATATAATGCAGAAAATAAGAGAGATTCTTCTTATATTGGCCCAGGTCCCATCTACTGTGGAGAGGGCTAAGTTCAAGGTCAGGGTGGTGACGTATATGCCATGAAAGACTCAGGCTAGAGAGGATTGATTTGCATTTCTGGTAAAGGAGGTAAAAGCACATGGTCCAACCTTTTTGAAAAGAAAAGTTTCAGAAATTTGAGAACAGAGTTTTAAATTTGCTTGGAATCTTTGATCTACATATTCTACTGGTGGGAGTGTCATGTAAGAACCTTATACTGAATTTGGAAACAAACAGTCACAAAAATGTTCAATGAAGCATTAATAAGGGGAAAAGAAATTCTCAGTAATAAGGAAATGATCACTTAAATTAGAATCTGCTTCTGATGTATTATTTAACCATCACAATGTATAAGCATGATGACCATCCATTGAGTTAGTTAAAAATAAAAGTAAGATTCAAAACAGTACATACAGAAAAATCTAAAATATGCTAAGAGTATGCATATACAAAATATAAAAAATGTTTGCATCTGGTGGCTTTGGTATACAGATCTGCATTTTTCTTCCTTTTTTCTCTGAAGTTTCGTGTTTTACAAATTTTGTATTATGAGTGTGTATTATTTTATACTAAAAATTTATGCTAAGTCCTATAACTGTTTTTAAGAGAACTCTTCTGGCTTCCTCTTCCATTTTATCTCCTGCATATTTTTGGAAACATAAACCAAGACGTGTGCATGGAGGACACAATGAGCAGAGTTACACTGATAGGGGGTTTAAGAAATAAGTCTGGTGTACTCCAATTGGTGGCAAGGAAAATATCCTAAACAGGGCTTTCATTTTGCCAAATTTCAATTAACCTTAGGCCTTTTTAGATATGTTAACACTTTTTTTTTGTCAGCTAAATGATGATTACTCAGTTTGCATGCCTCCTAACCCTCATTAACTCTTCTACTGAATCCTCACAAATTACAGCATTTGAGAGATGCATTCTGCTACACAATCACAAGAAACCTTAGAAAAATGTCATTGATCACTTGCTGCTTCTTAGGGAAGAAAAATTAGAGTTATTGGAGGTCCATCAATATAGTCTAAAATAGCAACCATTCTGACAGAGTTTTTAAGCTGATCTCTGAAAAAAGCTGGTGACTATTTTGCATTATAATAATACCTTCCCTCTTCTTCTGTCCCCGCACACATTACCCTGGAAAGTCAGACTTCTTCATGACTGAATGCCTCTTACCTGCATACCCCATTTGAACACTCCACGGTCAATAAGGTAACTTTTAATACCATGGGGAAGGAAGAAACATCAACATAGTACCGTCATAGGCCAAATAGGACTGTTGTCCCCCTCTGAAGCATACCTAGCACCTATGCCACTGTAATTTGCAAAATTATATCTTAATTTATATGTCCATGTATTCATTCATTTACTCAGCAAGCATTTGTAGAAAAGCCTAGAACAACTATGGCTAACACCTAAAAAAAAAACTGTTAGAAGAACTATTAGAAGAATATAAAGTACATCTTGCACATTTGGCCAGGCAGTCCTCTAGGTGCTGGGAGTATCGTAGTTAACAAGGCAAGATCCCTGCCCTCATGGAACTTACATATACATACATAATTGACATAGCATGTACATGTGTGCTTCTATTGGACCACACACCATGGACCACACACTGTGTGCTGCTAGAATGGGTTTGGGATTCACAGAGACTTGAGTTTAAACCCCTGGCTCAGTTATGTATTAACTTCATGGAATTCAGCAAGTGACTTAAACTCTCTGAAGAACCAACTTAAAAATGGGCAAAAACCTTGACAAAGATCTCACCAAAGAAGATATACAGATGGTAAATAAGCATTTGAAAAGATGTTCAACATCATATGTCATTAGGGAATTGTAAATTAAGACAACAATGAGATACCACAACATACCTGTTATAATGGCCCATCTCCAAAACACTGACAACACGGAACGCTGGGGAGGATGCGAAGCAACAGAAACTCTCACTCGTTGCTGGTGGGAACACAAAATGGTACAGCCATGTTGGAAGACAGTTTTGCAGTTTCTTGAAAAACTAAACATACTCTTACCATTAACATGCAACGATCATGCTCCTTGGTATTTATATAACACAAAGGAGTTAAAATTTATACCCACTCAAAATCTGCATGTGGATTTTATAGAGCTGTATTTATAACTGCCAAAACTTAGAAACAACCAAGATGTCCTTAAGTAGGTGAATGAATAAACTGTGGTGCATCCAGACAAGGGAATTTTTTTCAGGGCTGGAAAAATGAGCTATCAAACCACCAAAAATATGGATGAACTTTAAATGCATATTGCTAAGTCAAAGAAGCCAGTCTGAAAAGGCTACATACTGCATGGTTCCAACTACGTGACACTCTGGAAAAGGCAAAACTATAGAGACAGTAAAAAGATCAGTGGTTGCCAGGGCCTGGGGGAAAGGAGAGATGAATATGCAGATCACAGAGGATTTCTAGGGCAGTGAAACTCTTCTATATGATACTACAATGGTGGGTATATGTCATCATGTATTAGTCAGAACCCAACACCAAGAGTCAATTCTAAACTATGGGCTTTGGGCAATTATGATGTATCAGTGTAGGTTCATTGGTTGTAACAAATGTGTCACTCTGGTGCAAGATGTTGATAGAAGGGACAGTTGTGCAGGGGCAGGGAGTATGTGGGAACTCTCTGTAACTTCCTTTCAATTTTTTTAAAGTGAAACTGAGACCACTCTAAAAAATAAAGTCTTTTAAAAAATGAACAATTATTTACCTCTCATACTAATAATGCAAAATAGCCAATATTTATTTGATGTTTACCATGTACCAAGTCCACCTATTTCTTTTTTCATATGAAAAAAACAAGATTCAGAGTGGTTAGATCACTTGCTTAAAGCCATGAAGCTAGTACTGGATGGATCCAGGTTTTAAACTCTAGGCTATGTGACTCCCAAACCTATTTTAAGAGTGCACCATCTCCATGGTGTGTGGCCCAATAGAAGCATATTCACACCATGAGTAATTACAAGCTTGAAGCAGGAAAGTGACAGACAACACCCAGAGCAGCATTCTCAGGATCTGAGGCCAGGCAAGATCTGCAATGGCAGGCTGGGGGCTTACAAGGCAGAAATACGACCCCCACCTGAGCATTTATGCTATATGATGGACCTGCCAGGTATTCTTTTATCGCCATTTAATAATAATGACAGTAATCTACAAGGAAGGTATTATGTATTCATTTAAGACACCAGGGAACCGAGGCTCAGAATGTTGAAGTACTTCCCTAAAGGCTGAAGAGTTGGCTGTAGTAACGCTTGCCTTTGTCCATTCCAAATACTATCTTTCATTTGCTGGTGCTGAAATATTATTTGTACTTCATCAGTTCAAACAGATTAGCAGACACTTATCCAAGGTACCAAAGGACCGAAGACATTGTTGAAGGACACTGGAGCCACAGTGTCACAAAAAGAAACAGACAAGCCAAAGGAGCAGAATTCTCAGGTAGCACAGAATCTCCAGTGCTTAAGGGTCTAAGCAGTGCTTGTTTTTCTGATCCCCCATCTGCTCTGCTGGATTAGGGACCCTTGGGCACCTCATGGGGTAGATCACTCAAGTTTTCACTAAGACTCCGAACTGCTCATTCCCTTTCTCATTTCATTTCATCCATGGGTCATGGATTCTCTCAAATGAGAAAATTAATTGTAATTATTATTTTAAGAATGTGCATCTTGGTTACTCTTTATATTCATTTTGAAAACTAGAGAGCCTCTCTGAAAGAGTGACATGTCAATGAATAGGAAAATGGGAGGGAGTGTTTCAGCTTTTAAACTGTTCTTGAAAAACAGGGCAAGCCACCTACTGAAAGAGGCTTTAGTATGGAAAACCAGGTGGTCAGTATCACCACAAGAGGTGTGACAAAGAGGATTTAGTAAAAGGTTAAGGAGAAGCAGGCTTCTTTGATTTCCATGATAATGACTAACAGGGTACTTCACATTATTCAGGAAGACTCACAAGTGCTTTGTCGATTTTAACCTGTGCACAAGTCCTTGTAGGTGGGAAGGACTTTTCAAGGACACTCTCAACATGGATACTCTTTGTTTCCACCTTTTAGTATTTATGATATTGAGATTTCTGATACTCACTACTTTTATAATCAGTATATCTGGTATTCTGATTTACATTTTGGAGAATTCCTCTATTCAATATATATATTTATTTATTTATTTTAAATTTTGATTGGAGTATAGTTGATATATAATGGTGTGTTAGTTTCAGGTGTATACAGCAAGTGAATCAGTTATACATACATACATACATATACACATATGTGTATATGTATAACTCTTTTTTAGATTCGTTTTTAGATTCTTTTCCCATATAGGTCGTTACAGAGTATTGAGTAGAGTTCCCTGTGCTATACAAGAGGTCCTTATTAGTTATCTATTTTATATATAGAAGTGTGTATATGTCAATCCCAATCTCCCAATTTACCCCTCCCCCTCTTTCCTCCCTGGTAACTTTAAGTTTGTTTTCTACATCTGTGACCCTATTTCTGTTTTGTAAATAAGGTCATTTACCATTGTTTTAGATCCCACATTTAAGCGATATCATATGATATTTGTCTTTCTCTGTCTGACTTACTTCACTCAGTATGACAATCTCTAGGTCCACCCATGTTGCTGCAAATAGCATTATTTCATTCTTTTTTATGGCTGAGTAATATTCCATTCTGTGTGTGTGTGTGTGTGTGTGTGTATGTGTATGTGTGTGTGTGTGTGTGTGTGTGTGTGTATGTGTATGTGTGTGTGTGTGTGTGTGTGTCTCTGTGTTGAAGCGGAGACAGGAAGGTCAACTCATTTTCTCTTTCAATGACTTTCAGGTAAAGAGCCAGGGATGAAGTGAGGTATTAGCAGTTTTTCATTCAGCTTATGAGGTCTGATAGACATTCACCCTGTTTAGCACTATGAAAAATATGCCTTCCCTGGGAAATGATGCCTTGTTGTATTATCCCCATAATAGGGAAAATGTTTTACTGTTCTTTATCTTTTACTGAATCATCTTCCCATTTGCTCTCTGGATTCCAACATTCAGGTGATGTATCAATATCATCCTATTAATTTAGAAAGAAAAATGCCAAGTTTTATACATTACTTAGGTAAGTAGGGATGAGTTTGTTAAAGTGTTGATAAATCACTACAGCAACTGGGCTCAAATTGTCAAAATTTTCCCAAATTTCATTTGATTCCCAAAGTTTTTAAAGTAGAAGAATTATTATGATTTCTAAGAATTAACATCTCAATTATGATTCATTCCTATAGCCAATACATCTTCTGAAGTTTGAATATGTATACAAGAGTGCTCAGATATCTAGAAATGGCAAGGCTTTAACACTTTAACACTTGATGCTTTGAGTGCTTTAAATTTGATAAATTACAAAATAAATCACCTGCTTTTGTGAAATAATTCAAATTTGGATGATGTAAACATGGAGCTAATTATTCTTTCCAATTACCTTTAAGAAATAGCCATTGCTTTAAGGATTGTATAGGATGTAGACTGCACTTGGTAAAACAGCAATTCCTGAATTTTCTCTTCCAAATTTGTTAAACTGATATACAAATGATAAATAAGCACTTGAAAAGATGTTCCACATCATATTTCACGAGGGAAATTCCAATTAAAACAACAAGATACCACTATACCCTTGTTAGGATGACCCAAATCCAAAATACTGACAACAAATGCTGGTGAGGGTGTGGAACAAGAGAAACTCTCATCCATTGCTGCTGGGAATGCAAAATGGTACAGCCACATTGAAAGACAGTTCGGCAGTGTCTTACAAAACTAAACATACTCTTACTGTATGATCTAGCAATTGTACTCCTTGGTATTTACCCAAAGAAGGTGAAAATCTATGTCCATGCAAAAACTTGCACATGGATATCTATAGCAGCTTTAATCTTATTTACCAAAACTTAGAAGCAACCAAGATGTCCTTCAGTTTAAGTGAATGGATAAACTGTGGTATACCCACAATGGAATATTATTCAGTGCTAAAAACAAATACGCTGTCAAGCCACAAAAACTATGGATGAGTCTTAAATGCATATTTCTAAGTGAAAGAAGCCAATCTGAAAGGCTACTTACTATATGATTCCAACCGTATGACATTCCGGAAAAGGCAAAACTATAGGAATAGTAAAAATATCAGTGTTTGCCAGGGGTTGTGGGGAGGGAGGGATGAATATACAAAGCACAGAGGATTTTTAGGGCAGTGAAACTCTTCTTTATGATACCATAAGGATGTATATATATCATTATACTTTTGTCCAAACCCATAAAATGTGCACCATGTGTGACCTATAAACTATGGACTTCGGGTGATATTGATGTGTCAATCTAGACTCAATAATTGTAACAAATGTATCACTTTGGTGGGAGATATTGATAGATAATGGGGGAGGCTATGCATGTGTGGGGTAGGAGGTATGTGGGAAATTTCTATACCTACCCCTCAATTTTGCTTTGAACCTAAAACTGCTCTAAAAAATAGTTTTATAAAAAAAACTCTGTATGCTGATCCTTTGGTATAGTATTTGGAGAGAGAAATGCCCTCCTCACTCCCCACATTCCTAAGCATGTTTGCATCCAGTGGATATAATCAAATCTTGGTAGAGAGGCAAGTTAAATATAAGCTGTTTGTCCCCTTAACTCATCCTATTTCTCTCCCTTGGTCATACCTATGTCACTCTACCCTCATTTCTCTGCAGAAAACTCAATTTTTTAAAAAAGAGAATAAATCAATATACCTCAAAGATGATGTATTTTCTCTTTAATTCAGTCATTTGACAAACTTATATTGTGCCTATAATATGTGCCACACTCTTTACTATGCTTTTAGGGGGATCCTATGTAGAATAAACCATCATCACTCTTCTCAAAGAGGGTAAAAAAGAGGAATATTAGATGAGGGGAATTTGGAAATAAAACACAAAAGCAATAGAGAAGATTTTAAAAGCCCAACATTTGTTTTTTGAGAAGATTAACAAGATAGACCTCGGGCAAGACTAAACAAGAAAAATCAGAAAGTACAAATAAATACCAAGTGAAAGGGGGTGATAAATTAGACACATTAGAAAGTTAAGCATATTAAAGCAACAATTAGAGAAGCAAAAACCAGATAGCATGCACCAGATAGCAAGCTGTTCAAACTCATTAGTAATATGAAAAATGCAAATTAAAACAACAATGGACTATCTCTTTAAACGGTGTAGATTTGAAAATTAGAAAGCTGGATGGTGCCAAGTATTAACAGGGATTAAGAACTCTGGGAGTAAGAACCTTGATTTACTGTGAGTGGGAGAAGACTAGGGCTACCAACCAGGAGAGTAAGCTAGCAGTACCAAGATCCAGCATTTATGCCCCTGGTTTTACATGCCCTGAGAGTTAATTTTATGTGTCAATTTGACTGGGTTATGGGATGCCCAGATATTTGTCAAACATTCTGGCTGTGTTTGTAAGGGTATTTGTGGATGAGATTAACATTCAAATTGATATACTGAATAAAGGAGATTACCCTCCATAATGTGAGTGGCCCTCATCCAATCAGATGGAAGGCCTGAATAGAACAAAAAAAACTAACCCTTTCCTGGGGTAAGAGAGAATTTTTCTTGTCTGTTGGCCTTCAAACTGGAACATCAGCTTTTTTTCTGCCTTTGGACTAGAACTGAACATCAACTCGTCCTGGGTCTCAAGCCAGAAGCTTTTTAGTCCAGAACTACACCATTAGCTCTCCCGGGTTTCCAGTTTGTGATTCACCCTGCAAATCTTGGACTTTTCAGCCTCCATAATCATGCCAACCAATTCATTATAATAAATTTCTTTAAAAAATATTTTTAACATTTATTTATTTTTGCCTGCACCACGTGTTAGTTGCAGTACGCGGGATCTTCACTGAGGCATGTGGGATCTTTGGTTGTGGTGCGTGGGCTTCTCTCTAGTTGTGGCATGCGGGCTCCAGGGCACGTGGGCTCTGTAGTTTGTGGCACGTGGGCTCTCTAGCTGAGGTGCATGAGCTCAGTAGTTGTGGCCCACGGGCTTAGTTGCCCTGCGGCATGTGGGATCTTAGTCCCCCCACTGGGGATCGAACCTGCGTCCCCTGCATTGGGAGGCTGATTCTTTACCACTGGACCACCACGGAAGTCCCAATAAATTTCTTGATATATTAATACATATACACACACACACACACTCTATTGGACCTGTTTTTCAGGAAACCTTGACTAATACACATGCCAAAGTCTTTAGTTACCAGTCCGTAAGAGGACATAGATAAGGGTGCTCCTTTTATTTGTGGAGGTAGAGAGTGGCTAGGTCAAATGTGGTGTGAGTCACATCATGGAGGGCTATACATTAGTCAGAAGCAATGAACCAAACAGAGCTGAAACAGAGGGATAATGAAGACAGAGTGCTTAATGAAAAGTTAGAAACAGAATTAGATATATTACACAATATCATTAGTGTAAATTGAAAACGCATATGTGTAAAACAAGAGTATACATTTTGTAAAACAAATGCCTGTTTAGCAAGGATACAGTTTTTTATAGTAATGGAAAGATATACGGTAAATATATTAGAATTTTGCCTAACGCGGGTGAGAGAAATGAGAGCAGACTGTGTGAAAATAAGAGGAAATGATTAAATTATTAAAGTAATAAACAAATAAGAGGAGAGCTTTACATAGGCCAGCAGAAATAATATACCAAGAACTCAGTAGTATGATTAACTTAACTCTGTACTTTGAAGGGAATAAAGAAAATCTGATATCATCTAATATCTACTTAGATTATTTTAGACAATTAAAAAAAAATCAAGCATTCCAGGGTGAGAGATTCACAAATTCTTAGCATTGGAGGGGTCCCTTGAGGTCACTGGCCCAATGTACCTCATGATACTGAACATCCTCTCAGACCTCACTAGGAAGTGTGTGTGCAGCTTGGGACAGAGCACTTGGGTGGTGAAGAGCTCAGAGTCACCTACAGCAGAGACAATGCTGTCTTTGGGTAACTGTGACAGCTAGAAGGATCTCCTTCAAAATGTGATTGAAAATCTGTCTCCTCAAGATTCCTGGCTGCCTCTAGGTCTTGGTTTCCTTTTTCCTGATTTCCTTTGCCTCGTGATAGTCTCAACATAACACCATAGATGTGAACAGTTTTCTTTGTATTTAAATCTTCATTGTCATGATGCTGTCTTAGGAATGCTTGGATAAAGGGTCTTCCTTCAATCTCCCAACCTTACTATACAACACAAAAACATATTTCTACAGCTTACAAAAGCCCTGTGAGGCAAAGAATTACCTTTATTTCTTTCTTAATTGGACTGGAAGTATAATTAAGAACCTCACAGATGAATAGAATTAGGTGTCACCATAGAAATAATTGTTAGATAAAATATAAAAGTCCAATCTTAGATTTGTAACCATGATCTATTAAATATATATTTTTGTTCTGAAGGGTCATGGTATCTAGTCAGGACTGAAACATCAAATAGAAATGAAGTTGGATGAATATTCAGAACTAGGTCAGCAAATCCGAGATTCAATCCATCAGAGTTATTGCATTCTCTATCATTGATGTCCTTTCATTTAAAAGGATGACACAGCCTTGCTCCTGTAAAGAGTCCATTTACATAAAATATCATGGACTAACTCAAGAGAAAAATACCAGATAGCTCCAATTCCTTAAAACGTCATTGTGAAATGACAGGTTGGGTGTTTCAAACTAATTCTTTCACTAACAACAAATAAAAAGGCTGGGAACACGTAGAAAGATTTGTCTTAATGACATCAAAGACCAAACGAGATATTGAAGGTTATTGGACCAAGTCACTGGCTGAAAATAGGAGCAGGAAGTGTAGAACAGAATGCCCTGCATGGACATCCTCCTAGGAGGGAGGCCACCAGGAGGCAGAGCTCTGTGAGCAGGTGGGAGGCAGGGTGGCGTTAAGCCAGGGCACTACACGGCAGGGACCAGAGAGACTCTGCTCTTGTCACGCGCACACACGCTGAAATCCTGTCCCCTCCCCCATCTGTGCTTCCCTGACAAACAGCTGAGAGGTGAGTGGAGCTTCTGGTTGACACTTGGAGTTGACAGGATGGGAGCTCAGATCCACCAAAGGCAGAATCTGTTTGAGGATAACACCTCAAACAACAGAGGTTCTTAATCTTTTGTTTTTTCCTCACGGACTCCTTTTCACGGTCTGATGAAGCTTATACACCGTTCTCAGAACAATTTTTTTTAATGCATTGTAATGAAATACTTAGGATTACAAAGAAACCAGTTATATGGAAAAGCAGTTATCAAAGTGTACTTTGAAAGAAAATTTATCCTTTTTAGTGTGTAATTATATGATTTTTGACAAAAGAATATATTCCAGTAACTACAGTGACAAACAAGATATAAAACAGTTCTATCACCTCAAAAAATTCCCCATGTCTCTTTGTTGTCAACCCCTCCACTAAACCCCTGCCTGGTAACCACTGGTTTGTTTTCTCCCTGAATAATTTTGCCTTTTCTACAATGTCATATAAATGGAATCCTATAGCATGTAATCTTCCGAGTTAGATTTCCTTCACTCAGTATAATGCATTCGAGATCTATCTAAGTTATGCATATCAATAATTCACTCTTTTATTCCTGCATAGTAGTCCACAGTATTTATGTACCATGATTTGTTTATCCAGTCACCCCTTGAAGGACATTTTGTTTTTTCAGACTTTTTATGATTAGGAAAAAAGATGCTGTAAACATTAAGTACAGGTTTTATGTGTGTGTGAACATATGTTTTCACTTCTCTTGGATAAATAAGAAGTGTTGGGTCTACCTGTTTTATCGAAAACCCAAAGTTTTAGAGTATATAGTAGAAATGCAGAACTCTTTCTTTCAAATCCTTAACACGTGCTGTCTTAAAAGGTGAAACTACTTCATTCCTTGGAGGATTTTCTATGCGTTTCAATCAATGGGAGGAGACTTTTATAAATTAGCAAAGTCAGTGTTTGCTGATAATGGCTTTTTTCTTAATAATTTCATTAGCATTTAAAGAAAGTTTCTTGATTTTCATGATGAAGGATAAACTTTTCCCTTGTTTACTTGTTGATTCACCTTGTAAACATTTTCCCATTTGAACAGTGTGATTACCTTATTGTGGGTGAGGTCTCACTGGGCTCTAGCTGGTTATTGTGCCATGTCTGGCAGAATTGAAGCTCAAGGTCTTATCCAGGCTAAGGGGTTGGCCACCCTGTCTTGAGAGTGTTTCCTTGGAGCAGTGGCAAAAGTAATGGCAACCTAATGTGTGTGTTGGGCGGGGGTGGGGGGAGGTGGATCCCAGACCTGCATTAGAGAACCTGTATTAGTTCCAGCTCTGTCACCAACTAACTACATGAACTGACCAAGCACTTTGGCTCCATGGGCATCAGTTTCAAGGCTCAACCCTGAGGTGAGTAAGGTGCTTAGGACACAAAACTCCAGGAGGCAGTGCCTCTCGGGGCAGGGCTTGTACCTGTAAGATCCGGTGAGCGAGTGCCCTTCAAATTTTGCACCCTAGTTGCCTCAGTCCAGGCATAGATGGTAATTTCTCAGAAAATTACATATTCATTTACCCTTTGACCCAGCACTTCCACTTCTAGGAATTGATACCAAAATGCACAGACAAAAATATAAAAAGTTATAGGCTCTCAGCATTCTTTGCAGGAATATTTGAAATATCAACAGACTAGAAACAAGGCAGGCGACCAACAGTCTCCAGATAGGAGAATGGATGAATAAACTGTAGTATTCCACAGTGAACATCTTAAATAAACAACCTAACCTTGCACCTAAAGCAATTAGAGAAAGAAGACAAAAAAACCCCAAAGTTAGCAGAAGGAAAGAAATCATAAAAATCAGATCAGAAATAAATGAAAAAGAAATGAAGGAAACGATAGCAAAGATCAATAAAACTAAAAGCTGGTTCTTTGAGAAGATAAACAAAATTGATAAACCATTAGCCAGACTCATCAAGAAATAAAGGGAGAAGACTCAAATCAATAGAATTAGAAATGAAAAAGGAGAAGTAACAACTGACACTGCAGAAATACAAAAGATCATGAGAGATTACTACAAGCAACTCTATGCCAATAAAATGGACAACCTGGAAGAAATGGACAAATTCTTAGAAATGCACAACCTGCCAAGACTGAATCAGGAAGAAATAGAAAATATGAACAAACCAATCAAAAGCACTGAAATTGAAACTGTGATTAAAAATCTTCCAACAAACAAAAGCCCAGGACCAGATGGCTTCACAGGCGAATTCTATCAAACATTTAGAGAAGAGCTAACATCTATCCTTCTCAAACTCTTCCAAAATATAGCAGAGGGAGGAACACTCCCAAACTCATTCTATGAGGCCACCATCACCTTGATACAAAAACCAGACAAGGATGTCACAAAGAAAGAAAACTACAGGCCAATATCACTGATGAACATAGATGCAAAAATGCTCCACAAAATACTAGTAAGCAGAATCCAACAGCACATTAAAAGGATCATACACCATGATCAAGTGGGGTTTATTCCAGGAATGCAAGGATTCTTCAATATACGCAAATCAATCAATGTGATACACCATATTAACAAATTGAAGAAGAAAAACCATATGATCATCTCAATAGATGCAGAGAAAACTTTCAACAAAATTCAACACCCATTTATGATAAAAACCCTGCAGAAAGTAGGCATAGAGGGAACTTTCCTCAACATAATAAAGGCCATATATGACAAGCCCACAGCTAACACTGTCCTCAAGGGTGAAAAACTGAAAGCATTTCCACTAAGATCAGGAATAAGACAAGGTTGTCCACTCTCACCACTCTTATTCAACATAGTTTTGGAAGTTTTAGCCACAGCAACCAGAGAAGAAAAGGAAATAAAAGGAATCCAAATCGGAAAAGAAGAAGTAAAGCTGTCACTGTTTGCAGATGACATGATACTATACATAGAGAATCCTAAAGATGCTACCAGAAAACTACTAGAGCTAATCAATGAATTTGGTAAAGTAGCAGGATACAAAATCAATGCGCAGAAATCTCTGGCATTCCTATACACTAATGATGAAAAATCTGAAAGTGAAATCAAGAAAACACTCCCATTTACCACTGCAACAAAAAGAATAAAATATGTAGGAATAAACCTACCTAAGGAGACAAAAGACCTGTATGCAGAAAATTATGACATTGATGAAAGAAATTAAAGATGATACAAATAGATGGAGAGATATACCATGTTCTTGGATTGGAAGAATCAACATTGTGAAAATGACTCTACTACCCAAAGCAATCTACAGATTCAATGCAATCCCTATCAAACTACCATTGGCATTTTTCACAGAACTAGAACAAAAAATTTCACAATTGGTATGGAAACACAAAAGACCCCGAATAGCCAAAGCAATCTTGAGAACAAAAAATGGAGCTGGAGGAATCAGGCTCCCTGACTTCAGACGATACTACAAAGCTACAGTAATCAAGACAGTATGGTACTGGCACAAAAACAGAAAGACAGATCAATGGAACAGGATAGAAAACCCAGAGATAAACCCACGCACATATGGTCACCTTATCTTTGATAAAGGAGGCAGGAAGGTACAGTGGAGAAAGGACAGCCTGTTCAATAAGTGGTGCTGGGAAAACTGGACAGGTACATGTAAAAGTATGAGATTAGATCACTCCCTAGCACCATACAGAAAAATAAGCTCAAAATGGATTAAAGACCTAAATGTAAGGCCAGAAACTATCAAACTCTTAGAGGAAAACATAGGCAGAACACTCTATGACATAAATCACAGCAAGATCCTTTTCGACCCACCTCCTAGAGAAATGGAAATAAAAACAAAAATAAACAAAGAGGACCTAATGAAACTTCAAAGCTTTTGCACAGCAAAGGAAACCAGAAACAAGACCCAGAGACAACCCTCAGAATGGAGAAAATATTTGCAAATGAAGCAACTGACAAAGGATTAATCTCCAAAATTTATAAGCAGCTCATGCAGCTCGATAACAAAAAAACCAACAACCCAATCCAAAAATGGGCAGAAGACCTAAATAGTCATTTCTCCAAAGAAGATATACAGACTGCCAACAAACACATGAAAGAATGCTCAACATCATTAATCATTAGAGAAATGCAAATCAAAACCACAATGAGATATCATCTCACACCAGTCAGAATGGCCATCATCAAAAAATCTAGAAACAATAAATGCTGGAGAGGGTGTGGAGAAAAGGGAACAGTGTTGCACTGCTGGTGGGAATGTGAACTGGTACAGCCACTATGTACGTTCCTTAAAAAACTACAAATAGAACTATCATATGACCCAGCAATCCCACTACTGGGCATATACCCTGAGAAAACCATAATTCAAAGAGTCATGTACCAAAATGTTCATTGCAGCTCTATTTACAATAGCCAGGACATGGAAACAACCTATGTGTTCATCATAGGATGAATGGAGAAAGAAGATGTGGTACATATATACAATGGAATATTACTCAGCCATAAAAAGAAACGAAATTGAGCTATTTGTAATGAGGTGGATAGACCTAGAGTCTGTCATACAGAGTGAAGTAAGTCAGAAAGAGAAAGACAAATACCGTATGCTAACACATATATATGGAATTTAAGAAAAAAAAATGTCATGAAGAACCTAGGGGTAAGACAGGAATAAAGACACAGACCTACTAGAGAATGGACTTGAGGATATGGGGAGGGGGAAGGGTAAGCTGTGACAAAGTGAGAGAGAGGCATGGATATATATACACTACCAAACGTAAGGTAGATAGCTAGCGGGAAGCAGCCACATAGCACAGGGAGATCAGCTTGGTGCTTTGTGACCACCTGGAGGGGTGGGACAGGGAGGGTGGGAGGGAGGGAGACACAAGAGGGAAGAGATATGGGAACATATGTATATGTATAACTGATTCACTTTGTTGTAGGGCAGAAACTAACACAACATTGTAGATCAATTATACTCCAATAAAGACGTAAAAAATAAATAAAACTAAACTGTAGTGTTCCACAGTGGAGTACTAAGCAGCTGTGAAAAGTAATGAGGAATATCTCTATATTTTATTGATAATTTGAGAAGTTCTCTAGAATATCTTATTGACTAAGAATAAAGGGGAGAAGAGTGTATAGCTTGCTATCACTTATACAAGAAAATTGAGAATACCAAATTGTGTGCGTGTGTGTGTGTGAGCTTAAATATAGTTGGGGGATGAAGCAGAAATATTCAAGGAGGGCAGAGTTAGAAACTAGACATCTTTGAATGTACTTTTTTTTCTAAGATTAATTTTGGAATCAGATACTTGAAAAATTGATGAACCGGTTTGCAAGGCAGAAATAGAGACACAGATGTAGAGAGCAAATGTACGGACACCATGGGGGGAAAGGGGGGACGGTGGGATGAACTGGGAGATTGGAATTGACATATATACACTAATATGTATAAAATAGTTAGGTAATGAGAACATGCTGTATAGCCCAGGGGACTCACCTTCACTTCGCTGTACAGTAGAAACTAACACATTGTAAAACAACTATACCCCGACTTGAAAAAAAAAAAAAGAGAGAGAGAAGTGATATGGAAAAATGAAATTAAATGTTTGTGTATTTGGTGGCTAATCATTCAGGGTGGAACTGTTACAACTGACTCAAAAACGCCAATCATTTTACTCTAATATCCTAGTGGGATATATTCTCAAAGAGAAAAACTGCAAAAAAAAAAAATCTCAATTTTTTTTTACAGTAAACATATTGTTGCTGTTATGTATTTGTATTTGTCTGTTTGTGAGACTACTGAGTATGTGTATTTTGGGATTCATTGAATGAATAATTATATGATATTCTAATTCAATCATCCCTGTTTCCTGGAGTACTGAGATTCAAACTATAATTTCTATATCTATTACACAAAATAGATATATAAGATAGGTTGTAGATAGAAATAAATATACATGCACATACACACAAGTATATACAGAGATTACCTACATAAATACATACATATGTGTCTATGTGTATTTTCTAGCTCTGTTCCCTGAAAATGCCTTGAAAACATAACAAACCAAATAGCAAGGAACACTCACGGCTCACAGATTATAGTCTTGAAATGCCATTTCGTACCCAAAGTAGCCAGAGCTCCTTTAAGAATGACTGCCTCTAAGTCTGGGGCAGTGTAAGATGATCATGGAATATCTTTTTATACTGGATAACGAGAACTCTATCAACTGGGAGGGTCATATGTAAACAAATTTGAAGTCAACCCGAGTAAGTTGTTATTGGCAAAAGTAGTACAATTTGAGCGTCACTAGCACTAATTTCTGCTATGAATTTAAACACATAAAATATGTATAAAACTGTAAGGTGCAATATGATACTGAAAAAAAAATAACCTTGGTGACTACTGGAAACTTGAAAATAAAGGGAAAGAATTCAGCATGTTATCATGTCTTCCCATGTCACCAAAAAGTAGATGAGGCAGATTCTCTTTACAGAAGTATTCTAGCTAATGCATAAGGAAGAAATGAAAAAATCAGAACATCATCACTGTGTAACACATAGTGAATTCATATATCGAAGCACTGGTCATTAACTACTGCTAACATCACAAAAAGTGGCAAACAAATATTCCATATACCCTGATGAAATACACAAATCTATATGCAAAGTACCCTTGTCCTCACTCAGATCAATCCTGAACCTGATCAAGCCTTCCAGATTCAATTTAGCAAAATATGAAAGACAGAACAATATGTTGAACAACATATTATGTTAAATAACAGATGCTAAAGAACAACTTTAGGGCTGTAATCAGCAAAATTCAGCTTGTACGAAGCTCTACAAGATAAATAATCCTGTTTCTTCAACAAGTACATTGTAAGGGGGATGGAGAAAGATGGAAAGGAACTTAAAATATGGAACTTAGCTGAATACTGAGTCAAAGAAACTTTAAAACTGATATTTATGAGACAATTGGAAACTTGAACATTGTCTTATTTTTTGCCTTGTGGTCATGGCTGTTTGACTCTATACATTTATCAATACTCATGGAGCTGTACACCAAATAGAGTACATTTTTCTATATGTAAATTTTAAAGAATTCTAAACAAAAAGTAGCAAACCGGGCTTCCCTGGTGGCACAGTGGTTGACAGTCCGCCTGCCGATGCAGAGGACACCGGTTCGCGCCCCGGTCCGGGAAGATCCCACGTGCCCCCGAGCGGCTGGGCCCGTGAGCCATGGCCGCTGAGCCTGCGCATCTGGAGCCTGTGCTCCGCAATGAGAGAAGCCACAACAGTGAGAGGCCCGCGTACCGCAAAAAAGAAGAAGAAAAAAAAAAAAAAGTAGCAAACCAAATCCATAAAAATAAAAAGTATAGTACATCATGCCCAAATTAAGTTTATCCCTTGAATACAAGGGTTTTTTTAACATTAGAAAAATCAAACAATTTAATATAGATGTTAACAACTTAATAGAGGGAAGAAAGACATGATCACCTCAATAATGTTTGAGGAATTTAACATTCATTTTAAAAACTCTTACTGAAATGTGAATAGGACTCCCTTAATTTGACAAGGAAATCTACAAAATGCATAACAAACATCCCATTTAATGATGAAATGTTGAAAGTTTTCCTTTGAGATCTAGAGCAAGACAAAGATACCATCACAGATCGGGTTCTCTTGAGAGCAGACACTGAGATTAAAGCATAACCAATATCTGAAACATAAAACAGGATAAAATGGAAATAACAGGAATTTAGGTACTTAATGAGGTTTAATGAAACTTCTGCTCCAATTCTACATATTGTCTACTGAATCATGATACAAATCCTATTTCTTGTTGTGCTTCACATCACAAAAGTATGAGGAACACCACACAGAATAGAGTCCAAACAGCTTTGTAAGTTACAGGAGGCTTTCCTTAACCCTGAGCTTGCCTACCCTCTACCTGCCTCCATCCTCCTGTTCCACACTTCTTTTATCTTTCTTTTTAGCATTATTTAACAACTTGCAGTTTTTAGAATGCACTGTATAATTTCAGGTCCTGTCTGTTTGCAAACGAGAATCCTTCCCTAACTCACCCACCGAGTGCATTTCTACAGGTCGTTTAATGCCCAGCTCTAGTGCATTCCCTGCAAAGGTGATTCACTGCCACCTCTCTGCCCCCTTGAATATACTTCCACTATAGTACTTAGTATATTTCCATTATTTGTGACAAGCTTCTTTATCTCTGCACAGGGTGCTTTTTGAAGGCAGGTATTATGCCTCAATTATCTTTTTAATTGAGATAACAGACATTTTAGGAAAGTCAAGAAGGGAGGAAGGGAGAGAAGGAACTGAGCCTTGAGTAGCGGAAGTACATTTCCAGCAATGTCTTTACTTAGGCTTGAGCAGCGTGTTTAGGATTTGAGGTAGCCTTTAAATGGGGAATCCTCCCAGCACCTGTTGTCACTCACTGCCTGCCAAGCCTAGCAGCAAACATGTTGAGCCATACTTTCCCACGTGGACCCCTGTCACCCAGGCGCAGTGACATGCCCCCACAGGGCTACTTTCCATAATGAGAAATGGGCCACGGAAGCATTTTGGCTAATAGGCAACACTGAATTGTCAAATTATCCTCTGCTCTGGGATAGCAGAAGCCTAGCTTCTGTTGTCATGTGCTTCTCATTACTGTTAGCTTTATTAGCTTCATGATGCTGGGTAGAACCTGATGACGAAAATCTACAGATAGCTGAACTTGAACTCTAGCATTTTCTCCACCAAAGCCCCAAAAGTGATTCACTAATGAATTGGGAAAAGAAGTGCTTCTTAAGGGATTGTAGAAACCATTCTTTCTCTAATAATTCTGAAAATATTTTCTGAGGAGGTATGAGCCCAGAACTGTGCATGTGAGGATACACTGATAAATAAAACAGATTTCTCATCCTCAAGGAGCTTAATAGTCTGGGAATTCATGCAGACCAATAAAGAGAAAAATGTAATGGTGTAAATATAAAAATAGAGATCTGGCCTGTGTGCTTCCCACACTTTAATGTACATACAAATCAGATGGGATACTCGATAATATGCAGGGTCTGAGTCAGTAGGTCTGGGATGGGTCCTGAGATTCTGCATTTGTAACAAGCTCTCTCATGGTGCTGATACATTAGTCCAGGAACCATTCTTTGAATAACTAGGAGCTGGAAACATAGGGAAATGGAAGTGTATCCTCTGATAGCGTGTGAACAGAATAGTCTTCCCAAAGGCTCCAAGGCTTGAACCACATCTTGACAGCTACGTCGCTGTTTCCATCCTGATCTAGAGGGGTTATAGGCATTTAAGGTAGAGAGATGAGTATGCCCACAGTCTGTTATGTTTAAGGAACTACAGTGGTGTCATGGGATGAAGCAGAACCATGAATAAATCAATGACAGGTGACAACCAGGGAAGGCATAGACCAGATGTTCAAGGGCATAGTAAGAAGCAGAAACTGTATCTTGTAGACACTGAGAAACCATAAAAAATGAAGATAGTGTATGAAAATATATGTGCCTTTTATATGCTGGGGAAAATGAGTGCTGCTGTACCTGTGAAGTAATTTATTTATGAATAAGATTAAGGAAATGATATCAACCCAATGGTTTTATGAATATATTTTAATATTTGCATATATATACATATATAGTCATATATATATAATGCTTATATGATGTGTGCAGATTATTTTATGCTTTTCAAAATGTTTTAGCCCAAATGGAAGCAGAAATAAATGAATTCAAGATTTAAAGTTAGAACCTATATGAGTTAGGGAAAAGTATCATGTCAGGGTTTTTTTAGTAAGTAAAATTCACATAAGATAATTTCACCATTTGAAAGTGCATAATTCAGTGGCATTTGGTACAATCACAATGTTTGTGCAACTACCACCTCTATCTAGTTCCAAAACATTGTCATCATAGGAAATGGAAACCCCATACCCATTAAGTAGTCATTTCTCGTTCCTCTCTCCTCCCAGCTCCTGCCAACCACTAATCACTGGTAAAGGACTTCTGTTGTTTTGCTATTTGTTTCTTTGTGTATTATGTCTTTTTATATGCCAATGTTCCTCCATTACTGCCTTTCCCAATAATCTATAAACTTTTTCTAGTGCATCATTTTGATTTCCTTCTCTTTGTGTGTATTTTTAGTTTTTTTTCCCTTAGTGGTTACCATGAGATTACAATCAATATCTAACTTTATAACAGTCAAATTTGAATTTATACCAACTTAGTTTCAGTAATATTCAAAAGCTCTGTTCCTTTACAGCTTTATCCCTCCTCCCTTTATGTTACTGTCCCAGTTACATCTATATACATTATTTGTCCATTAACATTCATTAATAATTATTGTTTTATGCCTTTGTCTTTAAATTGTATAGGAGAGAAAAAACAGGAAATGCAAACTAAAATGCAAAAATACTGGCTTTTATATTTACCTCTGTAGCTACCTTTGCCAATATCCTTTGTTTCTTCACATGGCTTTGCCTTACTGTCTAATGTCCTTTTATTTCAGTCTAATAGACTTTTTAAGCATTTTTTTGTTGGACAGGTCTACTAGTAATGAACTCCACTTTTTAAAAATCAGAGACTATTTTAATCTCTCCTTCATTTTCGGAGGATTTTTTTTCTGGATATAGAATTCTTTGTTGACAGGTTTTGTTTTTGTTTTTAATTTAAGTACTTTAAATATAACATCCCACTGCCTCCTGGACTGTATGGTTTCTGAAGAGAAATTAACTGTTAATCTTACTGAGGCTCCCTTATACATAACAAGTTGCTTCTTTCTTGCTGCTTTCAAAACTCTATCTTTGGCTTTTGAAAATTTTACTATACTTTCTGTTATTGTGGATATTTTTGAGTTCATCTAGTTTGCAATTCCTTGAGCTTCTTGTACATGTACATTCATGTCTTTCATCATATTTTGGCCAATATTTCTTTAAAGATTCTTCTGCCCCTTTCTCTCTACCCTCTCCCTCTGGGGTTTTCATTATGCATATGTTCATTTGCTTGACGTTGTCCTACAGGTCTGTTAGCCTCTGTACATTTTTCCTCATTTTTTTTCCTGTATGCTCCTCAGATTGGATAATCTCAATTAACTTATCTTTAAAGTTTGCTGATTCTATCTTCTTCATAGTCAAATTTGATATGAACCACTTTAGTGAATTTTTAATTTCAGTTATTATACTTTTCAGTTCTAGAATTTCTATTTAGTTCCTTTTTACAATTTCTGTCTCTTTATTAATATTCTGTACTTGATGGGACATCATTTTCATGGTTTCCTTTAATTCTTTGTCCATGTTCTTCTTCAGCTCTTTGAACATAGTTAATATAGTCTTTGTCTAGTAAGTCCAATATCTGCTTTCTCAGGGATGGTTTCTATTAATTTATCTTTTTTCCCCTGTGGCTGGGACATATTCCCTTGTTTCTCTGCATGCCTTATCACTTTTTGTTGAAAATATTCTTCTGAATATTTTACTGTGGCAACTCTAGAAACCATACTCTTCTCTATCCCTGGGTTTGTGCTCCTGCTTGATGGGGGTTGTTTGTTTGTTAATGACTCTTCTAAATTATTCTTCTAAAGTCTATATTCTCTGCCATATGTGGCCACTGAAATCTCTGTTCTATGAACTTAGAAGTCAACCAGTGTTTTGACAGAATTTTCTTAAATTCCTGGAGACAAGAAAAGAAAAGAAAATTCTCCCAATCTTCATAGATTGGCTCTGTGTCAGAGCACTTTTTCAATGCTTAGCCAGGACATTTACAACTTTGCCTTAACCTTCACTTCCTGCTGTGTGGAGCCTGAAGATCAGCCAGAGGTGAAAACTTAGTCTTTTCAGACTTAGTCACTAAGAATATATCTATCTGTGGGAACGGGTTTGACCTTCTTGATTCTCCAGTGTCCACAGGAGCTTTTTAAAGCCCTTATTCTCCTCATATATCTCATTTCCCAGCCTCTTCTTTCCTAGGAGTTTTGGTCTGTCTATTGTGCTTGTTCTGGCTGTTTCCCCTTGCCGCAAGATGCTGCACTCAATACTTTTGCCTTTAAGTACTTTCACTAAAAGCTGCCCAGCCCTGGGAATGCTCCAAGTCAGGCAAAACCAATGTCAGCCTTTGTGCCCATCGTTAAGGGAGCTGCCAGACAGGTTGAATCCTAAAACCAAAATCTTTTTTTAATAATAAAATATTTATTGCTCCTACGGTACTTGCAACATGAACCAGGTGTTCAGACTGCTTTTTTCATGGCTTCTGACATTCTGGAGAGTGGGGAAAGGTAGATGGGTGATGCAAAATGCCACAGCTCTCTCTTACCATAGTGAAGCAATTTCTATCTCCATTAAACTTTTCCTTGGCTATTTTAAGTTTCTGACTAGATTCCAGAGTTCTAGAAAAGTTAATTCTGACAGTTTTTGCCAGCTTCTTGATTGTTTTTCTAGATGGACAGTCTTGGAGCTCCATATTTCACATTTGTTGAACTCACCATGATATTGTTTATACAGCCCATGCTGTAATCTGCATTTGTTTGTTTGTTTGTTTGTTGGCCATGCCACATGGCTTGCGGGATCTCAGTTCCCCAACCAGGGGTTGAACCCAGGCCATGGCAGTGAAAGTGATGAATCCTAACCACTAGACCACCAGGGTAATCCCCTGTAATCCATATTTCTGCCCAATTTGAGCAGAATAGAGAGCAATGTTGAGTGTTAATTATGGAGGAGTATTTACTTCCAGAGAAATTCTTTTTACTTCTGAGGCAAAAGGATTTCTGATCTTCCAACTACCTTGATTAGGTCTCATTAAGCTGGCCTCATAGGAACACAACAGCTCTGATCCCAGCTCTGATCCAACCACTGACTGAGAAAGTTACTTGTATGTTGCTTTGGGGTGCACATACCTCTGTGCCTCATCTTCGCCTTTTCCTCCTCCTCTCTGATAGGGCTTGTTAAAATGTGACTTTTAACTTTCTAGTGATCTCTGAGAGACTATTTTGGAGGCAGGTCTGGGGCATGTATATCATCCTTAATACTTAGTTATTCATTCAATGTTTAGAATAACTTCACACATACCCTATGCCAGGACAAAGCCAGGAACTAGGGAGATAAGGAGGAATAATGTGTGGTCCTACCCTCATATAGCTCACTGGCAGCAGACGCTGGGTTCCAGATCAAAATAGTCTATCATTATGTAATTGTGGGGAAAAGATTCACCCTAAAAACAAGTGCAAACTATTAACCTACAGCCATGACTTTTGTTCGCAAGAGAGTGTTAGCAGTTTCAGCAACATACACTTCCATCTTCTCTCAATAAATTCATGGAAAATATTCTAATTTGTGCCTTTATTTTCTAAGTAAAAGCAAGCAACTCTGAAACCCAAATGGATATCTAAAAATCAGAGCAGATCTGTCACTGTTTGATCAGGCCTCTTAACTCAATGTTCACATGAAAGCCAGTCACTATACAGTATGCTCCTTCCTTTGTTAGGAGGTTATGAATGATAATGATCCAAGTTCTAGTAACTTTGTGAAATCTTATTGGTAATTTGAAATGGAAGGAAAATAATTAACAATTAGTTTTGTTAGTAAAATTTACATGAAATCCATTTGGGGAGGTGGGGCTAAAAGGCTAAAGAGTAATAAAGCCACAGACCTACTAGAGAATGGACTTGAGGATATGGGGAGGAGGAAGGGTAAGCTGTGACAAAGTGAGAGAGTGGCATGGACATATATACACTACCAAACGTAAAATAGATAGCTAGTGGGAAGCAGCCGCATAGCACAGGGAGATCAGCTTGGTGCTTTGTGACCACCTAGAGGGGTGGGAGGGCGGGAGACACAAGAGGGAAGAGATATGGGAACATATGTATATGTATAACTGATTCACTTTGTTATAAAGCAGAAACTAACACACCATTGTAAAGCAATTATACTCCAATAAAGATGTGAAAAAAAAAAGAGTATATTTAACCAAGATTGAGTAAATACTGGATTACTCTCCTTTCATAAATGAGTAGAAAATTGGACAAAATCTATATGAAAGGATAGTTTCCGACGGGTAGGACATGATTGCGATCTCTGAGTGAAGAGAAACAAAGGAGGGGAGCCCTATAATCACCCTACATTTCTGAGCTGCTTTCCAGAGAATGGTTTTCCAGTGGGAGAGAAGGAGAGCCCAAACATACAGATGTGGTTTCATTTCATTGAGGACAGAGATTCATGGAGGCCAAGGCAGCTAGAATTTCCAGGGCAGATACCAGAGAGGAAGAAGTCACATAAAGAAAAAGCAACGGAAATATTCGTAAGTTTCATAGGTTTCTATTTGAATCTTTGTCTGTTCATATATACAATGACTCCCCCACAAGGCCAGGCAAAGAATGATCAAAGACCTTACCTATAAACTGAGCAATTGTCAGACCTCACACAGGGGTAAGAAACTTTCTAGTTCCAACCAACCAATGTGGAGAGGCCTTGCTGAACATCTGGAATATTCAGTAAATAGCTCAGTAGGGAATCTTACTAGGAAGGCTAAACTATCAAACCTGGAAGGAAAATAGTTAACATTTTAACAGCTTTACTGAGATAGCATTCACATACCATATATTTCATCCCTTTAGACTCTGCAGTTTGGCAATTCCTCAAAATGCTACATGTAGGGTTGCTGTAGTCCCAACAATTCCACCTGGAAGAAAACACAAATCCACAGAAAAACCTGAACAATAAATTTCATAGCAATCTTATTCATAAATACTTAAAAAGTAGAAGCAATTCAAATGACCATAAGCTGATGAATGAGTAAACAAAACATGTTATATCTGTACAACGGAATGTTATTTGGCAATAAAATGGAGTGAAGTTCGGACACATGCTCCAATACGGGTAACCCTTGAAAACATTATGCCCAGTGAAAGAAAGCCCAATAAAAAAGACAACAAATTGTATGATTTCTTTTATATGAAATGTCCAGAACAGGCAAACGTATAGAGATAGAAAGTAGCTGAGGGCTGGGTAGGGGCAAGTGGGGAAGGGGGAGTGACTCCTAATTTGGGGGGTGATAATATGTTCTAATATTAGATTGTTGTGATGGTAGTACAAGTCGATGAATATACTAAAAACACTGAACTGTACGTTCTAAACGGGTGAATTATAGGTTATGTGGATTAAATCACAATAAAGCTAGGGTTTTTTTTCTCCCATGAGTTTCGTTTTTTGTTTTTTTTTGCGGTACGCGGGCCTCTCACTGCTGTGGCCTCTCCTGCCGCGGAGCATAGGCTCCGGACGCGCAGACTCAGCGGCCATGGCTCACGGGACTAGCCGCTCCGCGGCATGTGGGATCCTCCCGGACCGGGGCATGAACCGGCGTCCCCTGCATCGGCAGGCGGACTCTCAATCACTGCGCCACCAGGGAAGCCCTCCCATGAGTTTTAAAGGGCATTAGAACTAGATATAATACCTGGTTCTGTAATGGATGCTCATGAACAAATAAATGAATTATTAAAGACAGTTACAGAAATTTGGATATGGAATGGACATTATCAAGACAAAGAATATTGAATATTGACATGGAAGCATAAAGGTAGACATTGCTTCTCCCAAATAATAAAATAAACACATTAACAACAGAAAAAAGGTAATTAAAAATGTAAAAAAGAAGTATACTTTTATCTAATTTTGGTTAAATTAAAAAAAAATAACAAGTAAGTGTGTGTGTGTGTCTACACATATGTAAAGATTTGGAAGGACACACAATATAAAAACATGCTCTTAATTAAATTCTGGGTAATAGATGATGTTTCTATTTTCTCATTTTTTCTTTCCTTTTTTTTCATTTCTTTACACTGTACACATATTGATTTTATAATTTTATTTTATTTGTATATGTCAAACAAATGCAAAGTAGAGAGAATAAAGTGACAAACCCCCATGCACCCATCATGCTGCTTCAACAACTATCAGCACAGTCTATTCTGTTTCATCTGAACCTCACCCTTATGCTCCTTGTGTTATTTTGAAGCCAATTAAAATGTTACTTTTAATTCAAAGATTATCATCAACTTGATAATTAACTTGATATAAATGCATAGAAGAAGGTCTTTTAGGTACATATCAATTTGTGATTGAGAATAGAATAAGGATGCGGTAGAGTGGGTGGCTCTTTTATGATGGAAAAGTATTTATGTAGAATTTTTTAAATCATGCAAAACAGAAGGATAATTTTTAAAAAAGAAACATTCCTCCATATGTATTAGAGGCATAAGGTTTTCCTCAAATTAGTAAAGGTCCATGGAAAGAAGCTGAAGAAGCACTGAACTAGAAATCAGGAGATGAGTTTTACTTCTATTTCTGTCACTGTAACAATAATCTCTTGAGTCATTGCTTATAAGGATCAAGCATATTATTCACTCATTCCAATAATATCTTTGAGCATCTACTATATGTCCTGCATTGTCCTTATTGCTGGAGATACAGAATAACTTCATTTCCATATTAGTCAAGACTCTTTGGTGGTAAGTAATAGTAACTTTGACTAAAACTAGCTTAGCCAAAGAGAAGATGCAATGGCTTACACAACCACAGAATCTAGGGATGGATCTGACTTCACATGCATCTGGAATCAGAGGCTATCAGAGTTTCATCAGGACCTAGTCTTACTATCTCTCCATCCCATCTCCTCAGCTCCACTTTCCTCTGTGTGGGCTTCCCTTTCATGCAAACTCTCTCAATATGGTGACCCCTGGCAGCTCCATGGTTTTATCCTCACTGCATCAAGACCAAGGGCTCTCGGTACTACCTTTCCTCCTCTCGGTCAATTATGATCCCATCTCAATATATTCTCTTGCGTAAAATCCAGAGTGCATCAAGTGAAACGTCTGGCACGTTAGCTGCTACGTAAATGTTCTCTCTTTCCACCGTCTACCTACAAGGCTGCATCACCTATGATTGACAACCAAGTTGTTTCCTTTCTTTGTTTTTTAATTTTTAAAAATCATTTATTTTTTATGTTTTTATTTTTAATCTATGATCTATCCTCTGAGGCCATAGTTTGGAAAAGATCCATAGCCCATTGACTCATGATGATATTCTGGGCTGATTTTCAATTAATCATCATTGGATGTTTCCCTATTGAACCATCAGAGATCCTGCATGGGGTTACTTTGCCAGTACAACCCACGTTATTCACACTCAGTGCTGATGGAAAAAAACTGTGCTTGTGTTTTCACAGTTATTTCAGGAAAAAAAATGTCCATGATTCCCATCTCTCTTTTGAAGAATTACTTATAGTTTCCCTATTATCCAATGGAAAGTCGCAGCATAACATAGTTCTCTCTTTTCCTAAGGGCAGTGTAAACATCTTTCCTCTCTACTTTCTCTTTCCTTAGAGTCAAGGAGGTATTCCAGAAAGAGAACGTAAAACGGTGTAAAATCCCTCTCATCATCTGCTAGCTGGGGCTTCCTGGAAAGTCATTTGGCCCTTCTGAGCCTCATTTCTCACAACTATTAAATAAGGATAGTAGTGGACCTACCCCACGATGGAGTTCAGAGGATTACGGAAAACAGGTTTATAAAGTTCTAACATACTGCCTGGGACAGACACAAGTCACCTTTCCTCCTCCAATGGCACAGCATGTTCAGATTTCTTTCTTTAGGTCTCACTTTATTTCTTTTTGTTGTTGTTCTTGTTATAAATTTATTTATTTGTTTGTTTATTTTTGGCTGCGTTGGGTCTTCGTTGCTGTGCGTGGGCTTTCTCTAGTTGCGGCGAGTGGGGGCTACTCTTCATTGTGGCACGCGGGCTTCTCATTGCGGTGGCTTCTCTTGTGGAGCACGGGCTCTAGGCACGCGGGCTTCAGTAGTTGTGGCACGCAGGCTTAGTAGTTGTGGCTCGAGGGCTCTAGAGCACAGGCTCAGTAGTTGTGGCGCACGGGCTTAGTTGCTCCACGACATGTGGGATCTTCCCGGACCAGGGATCGATCCATTATCCCCTGCATTGGCAGGCGGATTTTTAACCACTGCGCCACCAGGAAAGCCCCTCACTTTACTTCTTATATGACCAGTACTTCTATTTCTCCTATTCATTCATAAATCCCTTGAGCTTGTGAATCATGCTTTGGTTCTATTTATTGTCCACGGAGCTGAGCACAATGCCTTTTCATGCAGAGGGGCCCTAGCCAATGACTCATAGCTGTAAAAAACGTCATAACTTTGATACTCCTATCCCCAAACTATGGGTAGGAATATATTAATGATACAAGCATCTAATAACCCCACTACATGTGAGACTGTGTTATGTGATTTCTGTTTATTTTCTCATTTGATCTAACACTGTGAGCATAGGTATGGCTCCTTTCTCACTTTACAAATGAGGAAACAGGGTTGTAGATGCTAAGAACTCACTGCACAGTCATTCAGCGGGTGAGTGGTGGGCTTTGTCCTTAAACCCAGGTCTGATTACTCTGGACACCTAGCCCCTCTGACTCGACTGCACTGCTGCACATCGCCCATCTTAGGACTTTGGCATCTCAGCCTGGTGCAGTATCAAAAGACCAGGCTAAGATGTAAAGTCTTCAAGAACCCATACTTCATGGTACAGGTGTATAGTACTGTGGGAGCAGAGATGTGAGTGCTCACAAAGGCAATCAGGGGAGAAACCTGGGCTGCAAGAATTCCTCTCTAGTCCTAAAGCCCAGTCAATTACGTGCAGATAAGCTCTTGTTCCAAATAAGCTCTTGGGCGCTTAAGTGTGGTGCCCATTCCCTGCTCTGGTCCCTCTGAGGATCCTCTTTATGTTATGGTTCCAGGTCTAGCCTGGATTCTCTGTGGATGTTTTGTTTTGAGTCTCAGATCTGTGCCCCACAAGGACACCCCCTCCTTTCCCTCCTGCTACACTGAGGGCTTTGACGTCTTAGCTCCCTTCGCAGCTTCTGCCTGCCAGGTGGTCTAGTCAAACTCTAAATTGTTGTGGGAACCTGGCTTCTCCACCTCTCTTTTGCAAAGTAGCATCATGCTTCACTCTTGAGATTTAAAATTTAACAGCATACATATTCCTACAACAGGAAAACATTTCAGCTCCCTTTCCACTGACTTTTTGCTACTTTAAACCTTCAAGCTTTCTCTTTTCAATAGCACTTGGGTCATTGCAAGCCCTGCCCAGTTGCAGGTGGATAGAGCCCAGTCTAGGTTTACAAAACAAGAATGGGTCCCAAAGTGCTGGGTGGAGATGGTAGAACTGCCAGGTATTTGACCCTTTGATCTGGATTCAAAAGGAGGCAGGAAAAATGCACCTGGGGCCAGACACTGGGAAATGAGTGTAGAAGGAAATGAAGCAGGACCCTGAATCCAGATCATGTGACTGGAGAATAGGGTAAGAGCATCATGACTCTGGAAGGCAGTGATGGAGAACCCTACAGATGGAGGCAAAAGGGGTTAGACCAGGAAAGGTCTAGCCTGCCATGTGATACTAACGAAAAGAGTTGCTATCACCTTACAGATGTTATTTCTTTTCATCTTCCAAATAGATCTTTGGTATATATTTGTATATCCATTTTAAAGATGGGAAATTTGAGGTTCAAGTAGGTTAGGTAATCTGTCCAATGTTCTAGAGACAATGGGTGGCCAAGATTTAGATGTTGATTTGTCTGATTCCAGAACTCACACTGATTTTCCAGAGATACTGTATTTAAGGAGCTACACTTCAATATTATCCATGGAAATTAAGATGGTCTCTGAACCTAATGAACTGATGGGGCAGGACACTACTGATGTAATGCCCAGTCAGATTGCTTCGCCATGGTACTACTCAGGTGACTGTGGTCCCTTATGGCCAAAGGAGACAGGGCTGGTACTGCAGGAGCTCACACACGTGGATAAAGGGTTAGCACTAGAGGGCTTGACCTGGGGCCCCTTGGACGTGGCAAATAGCTTTACCCTCCTTATTTCTCCACTCTTTGACATTTTACTCCCCTTACAGGCTTTCTCTCTCATGCCCCCATAATGTGTCTGCAGTGATTTGAGAAGGTTCACATGCTTTCCCGTGTCCCTCCATGCTTGTAATTCCACAGGGCATGTTCTAAAAATAAAATGAAGCTATTCTGAAGTAGGAATATTCATTTGCTCAGAGCTAAGCTTCTGGGGAGCTGCAGGCAGTCACCGACACATTTTCAGAGACCTGTTCCATCTCTTACAGCACTGTCATCTACTGCCCGGGCCTCAAAATACTGCAGCCTGACTCTGTAGCCCAGTATGACCAGTGCAGATTCTCTAGGCCTCCATTTCATTAAAGATAAAATATATTCAGTGAGGATCAAAGCACAGAATGCTCTAAGCATCCCTAGAGCAATGGTGGGAGCTTGGGAGCCTGCAGTGAACGATTGGCAGTGGCGCAGGGCATGGAGGTGGCATGCAGGGCAGGGAGGCTGTGGGAAGAAGTTATAGAGAAGTAGACTGTGGTCACATGAGGACATTCTAATAGCCTGAGCTGTCTGAGGAGGATGAAATGAACCATTCTGGAAGGCAGAGAGTTTCTTGTCACTGAGAGTGGGACTGTAGCAGCACTTAAGGGTACAGGGGAAGTGCTCACCCCCGCTGAAAACCTGGCCCCCAGGCCTGCACAATGGGGACAGAGTTCTGGGAAATAACGAGTTGAAGTGCTTGACCATGAAGGAAGCCGTTGGCCCAGTCCCATCCTCTCTCTGCGGCATTCCAATTTGGACTGTTGGGAGCAGGGTGGTAGCTCCCCGGCATCAGCAAGCTGGGTGTTGGCATCAGTCCAGCTTAGCAGGGAGCAGAGGGATGAATGAAGCCAAGTGGGACATTTGGCAGCATCTGACAGAGGAGGGCCAGCTTTGCTTTCTTAGAGTACAAGGTCAAGTCTCAGAGAGCCCACCGAGGGGGCGCTACGGTCCAGGCGGGTGTCCGGAACTCTGCAGAAGCAGAATGATGTGCCCTAGACTCAGATGGTGTGGAGGATGGTGGGAGGGAGTGTTGGGGGCAGGGAGAGTTCCTTTGCTCCGCGATCCTGCCATTGGGCATGAGGTTCTTACGGAAGGTCAGTGTGACACTGCCCAGGGAAGGGCCTGTGTGTCTATACCCACTGAGGCAGGGCAAGCAGGAGCTGACCTTCCCTGCAGGGGCTGGGTGACTGCACCTTATACTGCCTTCCATTCTGAGACCACAGCATCCCATGGCCTGAGGGAATCTGGGATTCAGCCAGAGTTGTGTTAAGTGTACTTAGAGGCATCAGTCCTTGGTCTAAAGCAGTGATTCTCAAAGTTTGGCATGTGTCAGAATCACGTGGATGGCTTTTTAAACCCTGAATGGCCGGCCCCACCCCCAGAGTTTCTGATTCAGTGGGTCTGGTTGAGGTCTGAGAATCGGCACTTCTAATAAGTTTCCAAGGTTGCTGGTGCTGCTGGTCCAGGGACCACCCTTTGAGTAGCTCTAGTCTAAAGTAATACTAAGAAAAAAAGTACCCAGGAAAGTGGTGCTTAGTCTTGATGCCAAGAACTAGAGATATCCCAATAAACAAGACAGAATCCCTGGCGTCAGTGGCTTATTATCTAGAGATACATGAATGGGCAGTTACCAGGCAGAGTATTGCCAAGACAGGAGTAATTAATTACTGGTGATGCTGAGCCTGTGTGCACATGCGTACTGAGACATACAGTCCTGGGACACTAGAGAAAGTTTCTGAACCACTCGACCTTGAAACTGGAAGCTGATTTTAGGGTCAGAAAACCCTGCATCAGCTCTTGGCTCTGCCCTTGGTAGCCAGTTGACCTTAGATGAATTAATTAGGTTCTTTGAGCCTCAGATTCCTCGTTAGCCAAGTGGTCCACAGGCACTCATCACCATGGCCACGGGCATGTTCTAGGCACAGGGCCATAGAGAGTAAGCCTGACAGCTTGTCCCTGTTCCCAAGGAGTTCACACTGCTAGTGGCATTGGGATTGGGGACAGGACACTACCATGTAGACGCATAAATGAGATAAGCTGTGACAAAGTACAAACAGGATAGCCAGGACAGGGAGAGATGAAGGACAGATGATTTTATAGAAGGTTGTCAGAAGAGGCCTCCCTGAGCAGATAACGTTTGAACTGAGGTCTGGATGATAAGAAGAAGACTGTATTTGAGTAGATATGTGAGTTCAATAACTCTGATGGTCAACTATCAATAAAATATGCTTATTATTACCACCATCTTTCTCTTCATTACACTTACTGTTGTTGTTATTCTTACAGTTATTACAATGACTATCATGCCAGGAATGCAAGCATATGAGTGAGGCCCAGAGGAGCGCGCCCTCCCAGGTACATTCAGAAAGGTCATAGGTCAGCAGCACTGAAGCACAGAGCATTCAGGGGGCATGAATGACAACACCTGAGATCCAGTAACAGATCTGCAGAGCTGGCCAAACCCTGGATGTTGTCCTTGGGAGCCAGGGGAGAAATCTGGGTAGCAATGTGACATGTTCATATTTGTGTTTTAGGAAAAGCACCTGTCATCTCGTTTTCTCCTGTGTGCGGCGTGGGGAGTGGGCGGAGGTCAAAGGTTGTGGGCGAGGGGGAGACACTAGCAGTCTACAACGGGAGGGACCGGTGGGGCAGGTGGTGACAGAGGTATTTAGGAGGGGCGTTGAACAGCCGTGGATTGTTCTGGATGGCAAAGGGGCTCGGGCCATGGAGGGAGCCTGCCACAGGAACAGGATGCGCCTCTCCCCAACCTCCCTTCAAACTACGAGGAGGCAGGGCTTTGGGGAACCTGCTGCGGATGTCAGGCAGGTGACTCTGCCATGTGGGCCTTCTTTCTGTCAAACAGGATATTTTTCTGCTTCCCAGAGAAGAGTATTGTGAGGACTAAGTCAGATGGCAGGTATGAAAAGCACTTTGGCAATTGTAAAACATTGTGTCAAATGTGAGGTGCTATTTTTATTACCCTTCATTTCCTTGTATAGAATGTGACCCAATAACTGGATGACAGTGTCTGGCTGCTCCAGAGGCAGCAACAAAGGAGGCGATGGCAGGCCCCGGGTCCTACCTGCCAGGGCCTCTGGACATGGCCTGAGCTAACTCCCCAGGGGCCCACCTTTCCCAACAATGCCCTTAATGTATCTCTCATTTAAAATGATTTGCTAGGCAAAGCTGTGTACATCATCAGAGGAAAGGCGGCAGCCTTGGGTGATTCAGTGCCTGCAAAGAAATAATCCCCATCAACTCTAATGGGGGTTAAGACGGCAATGACATGATTACCAAGCATCCTCCCATGATTAAGCTGCACTGGCAGCTGGCTCTGGATGCAAACAGGCACTCCCAGCAGGGGCTCCCTGTGCAAAGCATTAACGAGAACTTAAGATAAATTCCTCTTCATTGGGCTTTGGAAATGGAAACCTATTTAGGGCAAGGCTGGGCGTGACACACCATGGAAGTCATTTCACTCACAGCTGATCCCTTCCTTCTTTCCTTTCCTCTCTTTTCTCTTCCCGCCCACTTCTATTTCCCTTCCTCCTCCTGTCCCTCAGGTCTTTCCATCTCCTACTGTGACATTAGGAAGTAATCCCCGAGGCATGTACCCTGATGCATTTGGAGCCCAGCAGTTTAGTGATGGGGGCATCCATGGGAGCTTCTCTGCGTGGGTGCTATGCGGGAGAATTGTGGGAAGCCTGTGGTCACACACACACTTGATTGTGTCCCTTGGAATGTGATGCACAGGTGAACAGGTGGCTTTCCCATCCTTGTGTGTGTACACGTGTGTGCACTGTGGCCCAGCGGTGCCTCCTGTCCTCTCGCTCCAGCCAAGCATCTTGAGGACTTGCTCAGAGCACAGTGGCTACTTGAACTGTGAGGCCCCTGAGGTTCCAAAAGAATCTGCAAACATCAGCAGACTCATCTGCTGTGAAGGATTTTATATCAAGACTCCTACAAGGGCCACAGCAAAATAGCTCAATCTCAGATTGCATCCATAGTCGTGGGTCTCATCCGTTCTCTCTCCTTCCCTTCCCCAAGTGATGAACAATCTTGTCTATCCCAGCTCAGCTCCTAGGAGCTCTGCTCTCACCTTCTCTCAGACTGAAACCTTGAACTAATGAAACTTCAAAGCTTTTGCACAGCAAAGGAAACCATAAACAAGACCAAAAGACAACCCTCAGATGGGAGAAAATATTTGCAAATGAAGCAACTGACAAAGGATTAATCTCCAAAATTTACAAGCAGCTCATGCAGCTCAATAACAAAAAAAACAAAAACCCAATCCAAAAATGAGCAGAAGACCTAAATAGACATTTCTCCAAAGAAGATATACAGACTGCCAACAAACACATGAAAGAATGCTCAACATCATTAATCACTAGAGAAGTGCAAATCGAAACCACAATGAGATATCATCTCACACCAGTCAGAATGGCCATCATCAAAAAATCTAGAAACAATAAATGCTGGAGAGGGTGTGGAGAAAAGGGAACACTCTTGCACTGCTGGTGGGAATGTGAATTGGGGCAGCCACTATGGAGAACAGTATGGAGGTTCCTTAAAAAACTACAAATAGAACTACCATATGACCCAGCAATCCCACTACTGGGCATATACCCTGAGAAAACCAAAATTCAATAAGAGTCATGTACCAAAATGTTCATTGCAGCTCTATTCACAATAGCCCGGAGATGGAAACAACCTAAGTGCCCATCATCAGATGAATGGATAAAGAAGATGTGGCACATATATACAATGGAGTATTACTCAGCCATAAAAAGAAACGAAATTGAGCTATTTGTAGTGAGGTGGATAGACCTAGAGTCTGTTATACAGAGTGAAGTAAGTCAGAAAGAAAAAGACAAATACCATATGCTAACACATATATATGGAATTTAAGAAGAAAAAAAAAATGTCATGAAGAACCTAGGGGTAAGACAGGAATAAAGACACAGACCTACTGGAGAATGGACTTGAGGATATGGGGAGGGGGAAGGGTGAGCTGTGACAGGGCGAGAGAGAGTCATGGACATATACACACTAACAAACGTAAGGTAGATAGCTAGTGGGAAGCAGCCGCATGGCACAGGGATATCGGCTCGGTGCTTTGTGACCGCCTGGAGGGGTGGGATAGGGAGGGTGGGAGGGAGGGAGACGCAAGAGGGAAGAGATATGGGAACATATGTATATGTATAACTGATTCACTTTGTTATAAAGCAGAAACTAACACACCATTGTAAAGCAATTATACCCCAATAAAGATGTTAAAAAAAAAAAAGATAACAACAACAAAAAAAGACTTCTACAAGGGCCACAGCAAAATAGCTCAATCTCAGATGGCATCCATAGTCGTGGGTCTCATCCGTTCTCTCTCCTTCCCTTCCCCAAGTGATGAACAATCTTGTCTATCCCAGCTCAGCTCCTAGGAGCTCTGCTCTCACCTTCTCTCAGACTGAAACCTTGAACCCTAGAGGCGGTCCTGGATCTCCGTAGGAACAGACACTGGATTGGGTCCCCCCTTCTCAGAGCTGCTTTGCCCCTTCTCCCAGGGCCTATGTTGGAATAGGTTATCATCTTCTCCCCAGAGATTACCGCCTTTCCAGCGTAAGACAGTATCCATTCAAGCCTGCACTGTTTACTGCGATAGGGACCACCGTCCCTGTTTGAGCTTCAGTACACAGCTGGCATTTCCATTAGTTCAATAAATGTTTACTGATTAGTGATTAGTGGGGATACAAATGAAAATAAGACATACCTCCTGCCTGTAAGAAAAATGCAATCTAGAGGAAAGAGAAAGATGTAAACAAATAAGTTCAGTAGATTATTTTAAGTGTCCTTTATAATTTGGAGATGTTTGCATTTACAGATATGTGTTCAGCTCTGGAGAAGCCAGGGTGGAATAGAGCATCTGACTCATAATTCCCAGGGATCTCGTTATTACCGAGAGTGACAATAATATTACAAGCCTTACTGTGATCTTCAAGTATCTGTAAGCACTAGTTCCATTAACTGCCAAGGAAACTGAGGCTTAAAGCAGTTAAATGACTTTCCCAAGGCCAGACATCAAGAAAGTGGCAGAGCTATAAATCAAATTCTTACCTATTTGACTCCAAAGGTCTCACTCTTTGCCTTACCCCAGCCTGCCTTTCTCTGACACCCTCCTTTTTGGATGGAGACTTGCTACCAACCTGCAAAATGGTGGAGGGTGACCCTTTTTGTGTCAGCATCATGTTTCAACTTTTGAAATCAAGCAGCATCGACATGTGACATGACAAGGGAACATTTTCCCCATTCAGAGGATCATTAATGGAAATGAAAGCCGGTGGATCATTGTTACGCACGAGGAAGCAACATAAATGGAAAAATCTATGAGTGTCATAACCATAAGTCTCTGGGGAGTTTGCAGTGGAAACAAATGGGCCAGAGTGTGAATAGGTAATGCTTCACCAATGGGAACCTGGGAACCATCAGGCCAAGCTCTCAGCAAAATGATCCATTCTGTTCAGCATGAAATGAATTCTCTGGCAAAATAGAGGAAAGGCAGCTTAACCACCTGTTTCTCAACTGTAAGATCTATGGATCTGGGTTTTGTCTTCGGGAAGATGAAGGAATGCTAAAGCATATTGCTTTGGGCATGTGGACAGAAGCTCGGCGGATTCTCCTGCAGGTGGCTTAAAGCCCCTTGGCCATGGCCCTGCAGACTTGGCAGAGTTTGGAGATCAGGGCTTGTTCCACACTCCTCAGGTTCGTTCTAAAGATGGCAGCTGGAAGATAAGGCCACTCCAGGAAGTTGGACACGGCATTCAACATGATGCCTCTTAGAACAAAATCTGTTCAGCAAGCCCGGGTCCTTTCTGACAAAGGGACATTTCCTAGTTGATCAGGGGGATGTTTGATCATTAGGCCAAAACTTTCACTCTGTCCCTACTTGGGCATGGTCCAAATTTCCCCCAAATCTCTGTCTACTTGGGAATTCCATTCTGCTTCTCCTCAGAAAAGTGTCTTCCTCATGAAGATCTGATTGATCGTTAGTACCAAACTAACAGCCCCTCCCCCTCAGGGTCCTTATGCAGCCACTGGAAAGTGTGAATCATATGGAGAAATTTGTTTTTCCTTGCCCACCATCTATCCTCACTTTGTATAATAGCACCAAGGTTTTCAGAGAGGAACCTACAGGACAGATATTTGTTCTCTTCTTAGGATTCAGTAATTTTATAGAAGAGAGGCTCTGGGCAGCTTCCATGAAATAGTATGATCCCATCTCTTCTTAAAAATAAAAATAAGAATTATAATGATGCATTAACTTCTATTGCATGCTTAAATACATGTACTGTATTAAGCACTTTTCATAAATGATCTCATCTAATCACCACACATACATCTATGAAGAAGACTCTTATTCCCATTTTATAGGGACTGAGAATCAAGGTGCCAATAGTACAGAACCAGGTATTTACACCCAGATGTCTCTGACTTCAAAGCCTTTTCCTTGACTACTATGCTCTGTGCTGCCTCAAAACTCCTTTTTTTCAGATATACAATACAAATTTGAGGATTGAATGCCCTGAGGTGTACTCAGTAAAGAACATTATTTAATTTTGCTTCATCTTAACATGGAGAGCTTTGTAAAGCTTTTCTAGGTACCACTGCCACTATCAGCAGGTCTGTCCCTTCCTGACCTATATGTTCAGAGGAGGACAATCCTGTAGAAGTTGGAGTAGTAGTACTGGTGGTGGTGGTGGGGATGGTGATGATAGTATTTACTGAGAGCCTATCATGTGCCAGGTGTTTTCCACGTATTATCTCATCTAAGTCTTACAATTTTGGTAAAGAGTGAGTGTTATTATCATCCCTATTCATAGTAGATGAGGACACTGGGATTTTGAGAGCTATCTTGCCAAAGGTCATACTATTAGGAAATGGTAAAGCAGGAATTTGAACCCAGACCCACCTGAATTCTCAGCCCCTGGGTGGTGTCTGCTTTTCTCCTAAGCAATGGCAGCCTGCCTTCCCTCGGGGAAGGGCCAGCCTCCAACCCAGCAGAGCCCCACCCACGCTGGTAGCTCAAACTCTAAAAGTACACGATGATTTTCTTTCAAGAAAGAAAAAGGAAGCCTCTTGTCCATCTGTCACCCAGCCTTCTAAAATGTAAACCATTGGAGCCTGTGGAAGTTCTGCTGTGACCACAGAGCTCTCCCGCAGCAGGCTGGACACAGGGAGGGAGTCCCACGAGCCTCACGGCAGCAGCATGGGATCATTCTATGTGGAACCCTATAGACCAAGAGTAGATTAAGGCTTCAAGATACACGAATTTCAAAATTGAAGCAATAAAGCACTTTTTTTTTCTCGGCTGGCAACTGCCCCTTAATTGGACCATGAATAGCAATTACACTATAAAGCCTAACAGGAATTTGTGGGTAATTAGAGTGTGTCTTGAGTGGTGGGTTTTAATGGAGGAATCCTGCTAATCATTGAGTGACTTTCACCCTCTACCGAGTGATAAAATCATCATGTAATGCCTATCAATCACTCAGAGAAATTGCAAGTGTGATTTTAATTCCTGTTAGAGTAAGACTAAGAAGGCTGGAAATCCACTCTGCCCAGAAGGCTCTGTCTGTGTCCTTGAAGAAGTGGAAAAAGCAGAAGCAAAGGTGCTCCCATGGTCTGGGAACTTACAATGCTCTGTCTGTAGCTGCTTTTTACACAGTACTAACTTCAGTCCTCAGTACGGCTTTGTAGAGAACATATCTTTACACCCAATGCATAGATAAAAGCATCGAGATTTGGAGTAATTTACCCAAACTCATATAGCTAGTAAGTGACAGATCCAGAATTTAAATCCATGGGTTTAATTTATGTCAAGCTCAAAGTTCATGACCATTTAACTCTATAATTGCTCAACATTTATTGAGTACCCACTCTAGGCACTGGCTTTCCACACATCATGCGATTTAATACTTTCAACAGGTACATTGGGTAGGTGCATTTTATCACATTTACAAATGAAAAAGTAGAAATCAACAGGAATGGTGGAAGTTCCTGTTCTGGACTATCACCCTCTGCTACACTTCCCATCTCACACCGCCCCACCCCACCCCGCACATACCACATTTCTTCTGTCCCTCCATCTCTAGTTTCAAGAAGCTGAAGCCACACTTTTGGGGTTTCCCTCAAAAGCAGGCCGTGAGCCAACAATACAAGAGATACCCTAAGAAGCACCAGGGGGATGGAGAAATGGCACAAGGAAGTTAAGGCAACCAAGAAAGGATGAGCTAGCAAGGAGGCTAGCAATGTTAGAGCCTGGATACGGCCTCACCGGGAAGCTAGAAAACAGTGTAGACCACACATAGCACTCACTGCAGAGCAACAGGGTGGGTATTCATCTATCGACTTCAGCAGTCATAGCTGGGGAATCCGGAGGTGGGAGACTTAATCCTTCCATGCTTTCAACTTACGACAAAGATAGCAAATTAGGTTCCAGAGCAAGAGAAGGCCCTCAGCAAAAGAATTCAGGCACAAGTGGTAAAGACCAGTTCAACAGTAATGGAACAAACTCGTCTTCAATGAACCAGGAAGCAAAGGAGAGGCAACAGAAAGAATAGCTCTGGAATGCGACAGACCTGCTTAGGTCTGCTTGCTGTATCATCTTCTGGCAGTGACTGACCTGGGCTAATGTGCTCACCATCTTCCATTCAGTCTAGATCAACTCACACATGAGCCAGGGAGACTGAGGCACACATCCAGAGTGGATTAGAAGATTCTAGGGATAAGACCTGTCCGATCCCAACACTGTACTTATCTGGCAGACATTTGCTGCTCAAGAGAGTAAGTCACCTGCACCTTGAAAACTGCTTTAAAACCAAACAATAAAAGGCAATTTCTGGTCAAATCATTCTTCAGATGGGTCCTCTAGAGAGTAAAATGTCACTTGTAACTTCTCTATCCAAGGGGTCATGGATTTCTTTGAAAATCTATTGAAATCTCCCAGCTCCATCCCAGAAACACACACAGAAGATACAAAAAGATAATCTGCAGGAGGCAAAAGAGATACCTTCCACAATTATCTGGGGGAATCAATATGTAAACACAAGTACATTTAGTGAATTTGCTGGGTTTTTGCCTACTATGAGCATTCCCTAGTCATAATCCTGGTAGTGATGTAAGCCTGTGTGGACTCTTAGAAGAAAAACATCATTTATGGTGTCTCTGAATAGCTGAGGGCCAGCTAGGACCCTTATTCTGTATCCCGGTTCCCAGCAGCATCAGGACCACATGTGTCAGCAGAGACAGAAGCATGTTGTGAATCATTTGCTCAGTTCGGCTTTGGGCCATTGGTTTCCCTTCGTGTCAGTGTCCTTCCAGAAAATGATTTAGGTCAAGCTGTAGCATAATTGCTGACTGGTTTATTCCAAGCTCTCAAGTATAAGCAGAAGAGTGATGGAAAATACAAGTCAAGTTAGGAGTTACTTAACCTGGCTAAGAGACGTCAGTCTTCCATGGAAAATATACCAACCTGCTGAAATTTTGGATCTGAATTTTGATTTGTTCCTTTTGGGAAAGGAAACCTCTACATGTGGGTGATATAATATCCCACCACCTTTTTATAACTGAATTCCTAAACTTGGCTTGCTAAGGTTCTGCTTCCCTACCAAGCAGCGTAAATCAGAACTACACAGCACAGGGACCCATTACTTACTTGGCATTGCCCTGTGTCCTCATTTTCTTCTCCCTTTACTCCCTCCTGCAATATTTCGGGACAGAGAGTTGTGTTCTGAAGCTTCAGAAGAGGAGTCGTACTAAATCTACTTTGTGCCAAGGGCCTCTTCCATGTAAAAATACACTCTGTCCCACTCAGACTCCGAGGGACCGAAGAGGGATCACTTAACCGCAAGTTTACTGCCGAGCAATCCCGCCACTAGGCTCCCTTCCCGTGGAAGAGGAATCTGCTACCATCTGTATGTGACAAGAGCAAGTGGCTAGGGGACTAAGTCACTGAATAAGGATTTTTTCCTCCTTCAGAGATGAAAAAAGAAGCACATTTATGTCTTTGCCACACCTTCCCTGTTATCTCTTACCCTCATTTGTCCTCAGTAAAGTATATAGTTATCAACAAGCCTTTCAAATGCCATGCAACCAGGGTACACAAGAGTGACAGAAAAATAGCAAGAACTCCACCCCTCCTCACACCCTCCAGTCTCCTGATGTATCTCCCTAGAGAGCAGCACATTGTGGAGATATAGACACACAGGCTTAGGAACCAGGTAGCTGTGATCAGAGAGCTGAGCCTCACCTACCAGCCGTGTGACCCTGGGCAAGTCCTCTCTGAGTATCTATTTCCTCAAAGCGGTGACACTCATATCTGTTGGGGTTGTCGAGAGGTTCATGTGAAATACTGGATGTATTATAAGTGTCCAACAGATGAGAGGGCTCTTCCCCATTGCTCTGGGTTCCTGGAAGTCTATATCACCTTTTCCTGCCTCATGTTAAAGCATAACCACATTACTGTGGATCCCACAAAAGCAGACAAAAAGACACATTTTTAAAAGGATGTATAACCATAGGAAACATACCTGGCATCCTTATACCTTACTAAGACCTAGAATAGGGTTGTCAGGTAAAATATGGGGTATCCAGTTAAATATGGTTTTAGTTTAAGTATTTCCAAACTTGTGTAGGATACACTCGTACTAAAAAATTATGTATTGTTTACCTGAATTTTAAATTTAATGGGCTGTCCTGTATTTTGATTCATTAATTCTGGCAGCTACTTGTGTCTCACGACTCTCAATTTGCCTTACCTGATTGAGCAATGTTAAGAGCTCAAGGGCACTAGTCAAATGACGTTGCCCTAATTTGGATCCCAAGCCCAGATGACTGTCCTGCATAATCTTAACCATGTTTTCGGCAACATTGGAAAGATATTAACAAGCTTCAGGCAAATAGACACAAACATCTTTTTTAATGCTATGGAGGTTTGCCAAAAGCAATACAATAGCAAAATGAAAACAGAGCAGGCAGAACCAGATACAACACGTGACTTCTTTGTTCAGAGGCAGCAACCTATAAGGGAAATTTAAGTTTTGCCATAAGAGTGTGGAGATATACTTTTATGATATGTAGATTTGCCAGGAGCAGTATAAAGGCAAGATGAGAACAGAGTGGATAGAACCCGCAGAACGCGTGTTAACTCTCCATTCAGGAGCATCGACCTCCGAAGAAATTTTAACTTTTTTTTGTTTTATATTTCTTTGTGCTAACATAAGAAATAGGAGAGGAAAACTTTCCAAAGGACAGATAAGATTTGTCCAGATAGAAGATTCAGTGTGTCCTTCTAAATGCCTGATTTGTGGTTCTCCTTCTTTTAGAGGAAGGTGGTTCTTTGGAGAGGGGTACAGGCAAGTAGACTCTTAGAAGGATGTGCATTGGGAAAATCTGAGATCACAGGCTAGATCCCATAATCTAGATGTTTTGAGGCATTTCCAAGTTTGCTGTTCTCTTGTTTCAGCTGTCTATTGCTGTGTACCAACCACACACCCCCTACACACACACACACATACACACTACTTACTTAAAAATAATAACCACCATTTATTATCTCTCACAATTCCACAGATCACGTGGGCTTAGCTAGGGTGCTTTTGCTCCTCATGCTTTTGGCTGGGACTGCTGTGGTAAACAGACAGGACCCTATGGGGTTTTCCCAGAATAGACCCCACCCCCATGTCATCTGCCTGCCTTTTGTCTGTAGAAAAACTTCAGTCAAAGAATAAATTTAATCAGAGAAGTGAGAAAATGCAGAAAGGAAAACAATCTAGCAAGACAAAATAATAATAGTTTAGCCATTAAACAAAGTCAAGAATCTTCAGTTCTTCCTCAAGGACTACAGATAATATTCTGAGCCACGTCCTTTGAGCTGTTTGGCAGACACTGAAACCCCCACCAGGTGGAAGAAGTTAACTATATGCTGCCCACAGGCCAGAGACCCAAGACCAGCTGGAACCAGAAGGTTGACAACGTTGACTCCCAATTACCTCACCACCAACCAATCAGAAGAATGTTCACCAGCTGATCACGCACCCCACAATCCCCCTCCCTCACACTGTCTTTAAAAACCTTTCCCTGAAAGCCTTTGGGAGATTGGGCCTTTTAAGCAATAGCTGCGTGGACTCCTTGCTTGGTGCCCTGCAATAAACACTGCTCTTTCCTTCACTACAACATGCTGTTAGTAGATTGGCTTTACTGTGAGTACGGACAGTGGACCCAAGTTTGGTCCGGTAACACTACCACCTGTAGGCTTGGCGAGGCTGGAACAACCAAGATGACGCACTCAAACAGCTGATGTTTATTAGCACTGTTGGCTGTCACCTAGAGAGCTTGCTGGTCCTCTACCCAGACTCTCTAACTGCTTGAGCTTCTCACAGTGCAGCCACTGGGCTCCAAGAGAAAGTGTTCCTAGTGCACAAAAGCTGCACATCTCTTAAGGTCCAGACTTGCAAAATATGCAAGGTCACTTCCACCACATTCTATTGGTCAAAGCAGGTCCAAAGACAGCCCACATTCAAGTGGAGAGGAATAGGTTTCACCTCTAGATGCAGGAGGTGGCAAAAAATGACCACCACCTCTCATTACCCACAGTTCATCTTGTGGCCACAGATCATTTACATTCCTCCCACATGAAAATATACTCCCATACACCCCAGGAACCACAAAAGTCTTATTCAATTATAGTATCAAACTTAGGTTTGAAGTCCAGGATCTTGTCATTTAATCATGTTCAAGAGTGTATGAGAAACTTACCCTGATGTGTCATTCCTTGGGGGTAGGTCTTTTAGTATGGTTTCATCTCAATTTGATGACCTAGGAATTAAAGAGATACAATTTAACATGCAATGATGAAACAGGCATAGAATAACTACTAGAGAAACTCATGTTCACAAAGGGAGGAAATATGAGGTATATAAACATCACTATTCCATAGAAATCTGAAATCTAGCTGGACAAATGTCACAACTCCCCCTCCTTTGGGGGCAAGGGATGCATATTGATTAGGGCCTGGTTTTGCTCCCTCAGACCTTAGCTTTGTTAGATCTGGTTCTCCTGCAGTCTTAGCTTTGTTGTCTAGGCCCTTGGTTCTATCTGAATCATCTTTCCTGTATGGCTATGTTTTCTTATGTTCTATATTCTTTTTTTAAATAAATTTATTTGTTTGTTTATTTATTTATTTTTGGCTGCATTGGGTCTTCGTTGCTGCGTGCTGGCTTTCTCTAGTTGCGGGGAGCAGGGGCTAATCTTTGTTGCAGTGCGCGGGCTTCCTATTGCGGTGGCTTCTTTTGTTGTGGAGCACGGGCTCTAGGCGCACGGGTTTCAGTAGTTGTGGCACACAGGCTCAGTAGTTGTGGCTCGCGGACTCAAGAGCGTAGGCTCAGTAGTTGTGGCGCACGGGCTTAGTTGCTCCGCAACATGTGGAATCTTCCCGGACCAGGGATCAACCCCATGTTCCCTGTATTGGCAGGCAGATTCTTAACCACTGTGCCACCAGGGAAGCCCCTTCTATATACTTTTTTTTTTTTACATCTTTCTTGGAGTATAATTGCTTTACAATGGTGTGTTAGTTTCTGCTTTAAACAAAGTGAATCAGTTATACATATACATATGTTCCCATATCCCTTCCCTCTTGGGTCTCCCTCCCGCCCACCCTCCCTATCACACCCCTCTAGGTGGTCACAAAGCACCGAGCTGAACTCCCTGTGATATGCGGCTGCTTCCCACTAGCTATCTAATTTACGTTTGGTAGTGTATATATGTCCATGCCACTCTCTCACTTTGCCACAGCTTACCCTTCCCCCTCCTTATATCCTCAAGTCCATTCTCTAGTAGGTCTGTGCCTTTATTCCTGTCTTACCCCTAGGTTCTTCATGACATATTTTTTCTTAAATTCCATATATATGTGTTATCATACGGTATTTGTCTTTCTCTTTCTGACTTACTTCACTCTGTATGACAGACTCTAGATCCATCTACCTCATTACAAATAGCTCAATTTTGTTTCTTTTTATGGCTGAGTAATACTCCACTGTACATTTGTGCCACATCTTCTTTATCCATTCATCCAATGATGGACACTTAGGTTGTTTCCATGTCCTGGCTGTTGTAAATAGAGCTGCAATGAACATTTTGATACATGACTCTTTTTGAATTATGGCTTTCTCAGGGTATATGCCCAATAGTGGGATTGCTGGGTCATATGGTAGTTCTATTTGTAGTTTTTTAAGGAACCTCCATACTGTTCTCCATAGTGGCTGTACCAATTCACATTCCTACCAGCAGTGCAAGAGTGTTCCCTTTTCTCCACACCCTCTCCAGAATTTATTGTTTGTAGATTTTTTGATGATGGCCATTCTGGCCGGTGTGAGATGATATCTCATTTTGATTTGCGTTTCTCTAATGATTAATGATATTGAGCATTCTTTCATGTGTTTGTTGGCAGTCTGTATATCTTCTTTGGAGAAATGTCTATTTAGGTCTTCAGCCCATTTTTGGATTGGGTTTTTTTTTGTTATTGAGCTGTAAGAGCAGCTTGTAAATCTTGGAGATTAATCCTTTGTCAGTTGCTTCACTTGCAAATATTTTCTCCCACTCTGAGGGTTGTCTTTTGGTCTTGTTTATGGTTTCCTTTGCTGTGCAAAAGCTTTGAAGTTTCATGTGTTTGTATTTTTTACAGATCTTTTCCTGTAATTGATATCTAGTCTCATAGCGTTGTGGTCGGAAAAGATACTTGATACAATTTCAATTTTCTTAAATTTACCAAGGCTTGATTTGTGACCCAAGATATGATCTATCCTGGAGAATGTTCCATGAGCACTTGAGAAGAATGTGTATTCTGTTGTTTTTGGATGGAATGTCCTATAAATATCAATTAAGTCCATCTTGTTTAATGTATCATTTAAAGCTTGTGTTTCCTTATTTATTTTCATTTTGGATGATCTGTCCATTGGTGAAAGTGGGGTGTTAAAGTCCCCTACTATGAATGTGTTACTGTAGATTTCCCCTTTTATGGCTGTTAGTATTTACCTTATGTATTGAGGTGCTCCTATGTTACGTACATAAATATCTACAATTGTTATATCTTCTTCTTGGATCGATCCCTTGATCATTATGTAGTGTCCTTCTTTGTCTCTTCTAATAGTCTTTATTTTAAAGTCTATTTTGTCTGATATAAGAATTGCTATTCCAGCTTTCTTTTGGTTTCCATTTGCATGGAATATCTTTTTCCAGCCTCTCACTTTCAGTCTGTATGTGTCTCTAGGTCAGAAGTGGGTCTCTTGTAGACAGCATATATACAGGTCTTGTTTTTGTGTCCATTCAGCCAATCTGTGTCTTTTTGTGGGAGCATTTAATCCATTCACATTTAAGGTAATTATTGATATGTATGTTCCTATTCCCATTTTCTTAATTGTTTTGGGTTTGTTATTATAGGCCTTTTCCTTCTCTTGTGTTTCTTGCCTAGAGAAGATCCTTTAGCATTTGTTGTAAAGCTGGTTTGGTGGTGCTGAACTCAGCTTTTGCTTGTCTGTAAAGGTTTTAATTTCTCCATCAAATCTGAATGAGATCCTTGCTGGGTAGAGTAATCTTGGTTGTAGGTTTTTCTCCTTCATCACTTCAAGTATGTCCTGACACTCCCTTCTGGCTTGAAGAGTTTCTGCTGAAAGATCAGCTGTTAACCTGATGGGGATTCCCTGTGTGTTGTCATTTTTCCCTTGCTACTTTTAATGTTTTCTTTGTATTTAATTTTTGACAGTTTGATATGTGTCTTGGCATGTTTCTCCTTGGATTTATCCTGTATGGGACTCTCTGGACTTGATTAACTATTTCCTTTCCCATATTAGGGAAGTTTTCAACTATAATCTCTTCAAATATTTTCTCAGTCCCTTTTTTTTTTTAACTCTTCTTCTTCTGGAACCCCTATAATTCAAATGTTGGTGCATTTAATGTTGTCCCAGAGGTCTCTGAGACTGTCCTCAGTTCTTTTCATTCTTTTTTCTTTATTCTGCTCTGCAGTAGTTATTTCCACTATTTTATCTTCCAGGTCACTTATCTGTTCTTCTGCCTCAGTTATTCTGCTATTGATCCCTTCTAGAGTATTTTAAATTTCATGTATTGTGTTGTTCATCATTGCTTGTTTCATCTTTAGTTCTTCTAGGTCCTTGTTAAATGTTTCTTGCGTTTTGTCTATTCTGTTTCCAAGATTTTGGATCATCTTTACTACCATTATTCTGAATTCTTTTTCAGGTAGACTACCTATTTCCTCTTCATTTGTTAGGTCTGGTGGGTTTTTATCTTGCTCTTTCATCTGCGGTGTGTTTTTCTGTCTTCTCATTTTGCTTATCTTACTGTGTTTGGGGTCTCCTTTTTGCAGGCTGCAGGTTCGTAGCTTCCGTTGTTTTTGGTGTCTGTCCCCAGTGGCTAAAGTTGGTTCAGTGGGTTGTGCAGGCTTCCTTATGAAGGGGACTAGTGCCTGTGTTCTGGTGGATGAGGCTGGACCTTTTCTTTCTGGTGGGCAGGTCCACGTCTGGTGGTGTGTTTTGGGGTGTCTGTGGACTTATTATGATTTTAGGCAGCCTCTCTGCTAATGGGTGGGGTTGTGTTCCTGTCTTGCTAGTTGTTTGGCATAGGGTGTCCAGCACTGTAGCTTGCTGGTCGTTGAGTGAAGCTGGCTGCTGGTGTTGAGATGGAGATCTCTGGGAGATTTTCGCCGTTTGATATTATGTGGAGCTGGGAGGTCTCTTTGTGGACCAGTGTTCTGAAGTTGGCTCTCCCACCTCAGAGGCACAGCACTGACTCCTGGCTGCACCAAGAGCCTTTCAGCCACAGAGCTCAGAATAAAAGGGAGAAAAAGTAGAAAGAAAGAAAGAAGGAAAGAAAGAGAATAAAAAAAATAAAATAAAGTAAGGTAAAATAAAATAAAGTTATTAAAATAAAAAAATAATTATTAAAAAAATGTTTTTTGGGCTTCTCTGGTGGCACAGTGGTTGAGTGTCCGCCTGCCGATGCAGGGGACGCGGGTTCGTGCCCCGGTCCAGGAAGATCCCACATGCCGCGGAGCGGCTAGGCCCGTGAGCCATGGCCGCTGAGCCTGCGCGTCCGGAGCCTGTGCTCCGCAACGGGAGAGGCCACAACAGTGAGGCCCACGTACCGCAAAAAAAAAAAAAAAAAAAAGTTTTTTAAGTAAAAAAAAACAAAAAAAACGGACGGATAGAACCCTAGGACAAATGGTGAAAGCAAAGCTGTACAGACAAAATTTCACACAGAAGCATACACATACACACTCACAAAAAGAGGAAAGGGGAAAAAATCATAAATCTTGCTCTCAAAGTCCACCTCCTCAATTTGGGATGATTCGTTGTCTATTCAGGTATTCCACAGATGCAGGGTACATCAAGTTGATTGTGGAGATTTAATCCGATGCTCCTGAGGCTGCTGGGTGAGATTTCCCTTTCTCTTTGTTCGCACAGCTCACAGGGGCTCAGCTTTGGATTTGGCCCCGCCTCTGCGTGTAGGTCGCCGGAGGGCATCTGTTCTTCGCTCATACAGGACAGGGTCAAAGGAGCCGCTGATGCGGGGGCTCTGGCTCACTCAGGCCGGGGGGAGGGAGAGGTATGGAGTGCGGGGCGGGCCTGCGGCAGCAGAGGCTGCCGTGACTTTGTACCAGCCTGAGGCGTGCCGTGCGTTCTCCCGGGGAAGTTGTCCCTGGATCCCGGGACCCTGGCAGTGGCAGGGTGGACAGGTCCCCCCGGAAGGGAGGTGTGGAGAGTGACCTGTGCTCGCACACAGGCTTCTTGGTGGCGGCAGCAGCAGCCTTAGCGTCTCATGCCCGTCTCTGGGGTCTGTGCTGTTAGCTGCGGCTCGCGCCTGTTTCTGGAGCTCCTTTAAGCGGCACTCTTAATCCCCTCTCCTCACACACCAGGAAACAAAGAGGGAAGAAAAAGTCTCTTGCCTCTTTGGCAGGTCTTTTCCCCGTACTCCCTCCCGGCTAGCCGTGGTGCACTAACCCCTTCAGGCTGTGTTTATGCCGCCGACCCCAGTCCTCTCCCTGTGCTCTGACCGAAGCCCGAGCCTCAGCTCCCAGCCCCCACCCGCCCCAGCGGGTGAGCAGACAAGCCTCTTGGGCTGGTGAGTGCCGGTAGGCCCTGATCCTCTGTGCGGCAATCTCTCCGCTTTGCCCCCCGCACCCCTGTTGCTGTGCTCTCCTATGCGGCCCCGAAGCTTCCCCCCTCCGCCACCCGCAGTCTCTGCCCGCGAAGGGTATTCTAGTGTGTAAACCTTTCCTCCTTCACAGCTCCCTCCCACTGGTGCAGGACCCGTCCCTATCCTTTTGTCTGTTTTTTCTTTTTTCCTTTTGCCCTACCCAGGGACGTGGGGTTTTTCTTGCCTTTTGGGAGGTCTGAGGTCTTCTGCCAGCGTTCAGTAGGTGTTCTGTAGGAATTGTTCCACGTGTAGATGTATTTCTGATGTATCTGTGGGGAAGAAGATGATCCCCGCGTCTCACTCTTCCGCCATCTTCCGGGATTCCCCGGCCTTTAATGTTTAACGCGATGTTTTAACCAGGATAAGAAACACCTGCCTGAGTTAGCCAGCGCTGCCTAATCAGCCGCTCCTTTAAACCCCTCCTGTCTGGGCGAAGAACAGACACCAGAGGATGACCTACATACAGAGGTGCGGCCAAATCCAAAGCTGAACACCAGGAGTATTTTGAATAAGATGCAATCCTACATTTGGAAGCAAAAATAATTGTTTCAATATATTCAGTTCTTCCTTCTTCCTTTCCTCCTCCACACCTGCTAGTATTGGAGGGTCTTCTGCAGAGGCGGGGGGTGGCTGTGGCTCACTGCAGGGACAAGGACACTGGCAGCAGAAGTTCTGGGAAGTAATCCTTGGCATGAGCCCTCCCAGAGTCCGCCATTAGCCCCACCAAAGAGTCTCCCTTCTATATTCTTGATGCTCTGACATTTGGGGCCTTCATCCGAAACAGAATGCCCCTCCCAAGGCTAGCTAATTCCTAGAGATAGGAAACACCTCCCTTTATAGTACACCTTTGATATCAATCAATCCAGAGCTCACACCTCCAACCATTTCCTTTATTAAACTCTCACACACTAAGCCAATGATTCCTCTGTCCTAAATCACCCCAGGGGAAAGACACTTGAAAACTGGGAATTACCCCTATAACCTAGAGCCCACCTGAAATTATTCAAACTATCAAACCCTAAACCTAGCATATTCCACCCTGCCTCACCCATTCCTTCCTACAAAAACCCTTAATTGTTTTTTTGTCTCTGGATCCTACACGCCCCTCTCTGCCTCCTGACCTTCCCTGGCCCTTCCCCATAAGGCCCTGCATGGCATGCCTTCAGCTTTTAGGGATCGGTGAGTATAAACTTCTTCCCTCATGACAGTCATTTCTGTGTCTGCTGTCGTACCATATTTGATTAAAACAAACCCTGGGAACATTTTAATACATCTTCTTTTACATAAGAAATAATTCATGTTTACAGTACAGTAGCTTTCTCAGGCTGCTTCCTGTCTAAAGAAGATTGCGAGCATGGAATCTTCCTCATTTTCTACAGTCAGGGTTCAACCATGAAGGAGATCCACTAAAAGCACAGTGGAATAGGGGATTTGTTACAGTAATTAGAATTTCCGCAGTTTGTGGAAGGAGCTGGGTCAGTCAAGGTCTAGAAGGAAAAGGTGCAAGATCGTAGGAAAGTCACAAACTCGGTGTCCTGGAGAAATGGAGCAGGTGGACAAGCAGAAGCTGGCTGAGAAAACACCAAAGTGGATGGGGAAGAGGGTCTGGAAAGACATCTACGGAAAGCTACTGTTTTTGTGTGACTACTGGCTTTGGGGGCCTGCAAACAACTTTCTGATAATGGCCAAGGACCACTATTGGTTAGCAGAGCCAGCATCTGGAAGATCAGGACACACAGCAAATGAGCACAAGGGTCAGCTGAAAGCCATCGGGCACGATGCATTTGACCTTCATCAAATCTTTGCCACACCTGCCTTTACTTCAGACATTCAGTTTCAGTTTTTCTCTCCTTTGCTGAGGACAGTGCTTCCCACTTCCTACGGCAGGAGACTGTGTCTCCCTTCCCTAACTCTTTGTGGACAGACTTGATTCACAGTGTCTGAAGCACTTGCACTCTCCCAGCATTATCCAACCCCCCTTTGCCTTCTGGTCCAAGAGAGAAAATTTAATTGATGGGACTGTAATACAGTTAAATCTTGACCTCACTTGAGCTCATTCCTCCCTCTCTCCTTCCCTTTCATCTTGCCTTCCTGCCTTCTATCCTTTCCTTATGCAAGTTCTATGCATCGAATACCTATGATGTACCTAACACTGTGCTAGGTGCTGGGGCAGGTCACCATCTGAGTAACTGAGTAAAGGTACAGCTTCATTTATCTGTGCCTGCCTACCTTATTTATTCATCTAACAGTTGTAATTTGAGATAACATTTGCAGGACTTTGTGCTGGCGTCAGGGAGGCACCCAGCTCATTCTCTGGCAGAGGACAGGAGACACTTACTAATAGGTAAGGTAGATATTGAAAAGGCCAGAGGGGAGTTGAAGACAAACCACTGGAAGGTTGAAAAGATACACTAAAGTCAGATTACGAGAGTCTTTTAATGTTTGTCTAAGGACTCGGCCTTTTTCTGTGCCTAATGGGAAATCATTAAAGACCTTTGAGCTGGAGAAGGCTATAGTGAGAGCTGAGCTTTAGGTAAGTGTATCAGGTAATGCTGCAGAAGGATGAGGAGATGAAGATGGTTAGGCTTATCAGTTGGGGGCTGAGGAAAGGTGAGCTATTACTGATTTATTAAATGAATCTCCTTGGAGCTGGAGCCTCGGTGGTATGCATCATCCTGGGATGACTGCAGGTATCTCTGAGTTTTCACCGCTGTGGACATGGGAGGTACTGGGCAAGGGTTGTGCCATCCTGTGGCTGGTGGGGGTGTCGAGATTGTAGGGCCAGGGTTTAAGGCATTCTGGAAGACAGGGTATTTGCAGGACTCAGGACACCATGCCATACAAGTTCACTTCATCCCACAAGCACAGTAAACTGTTCTCTTGGCCATGTCCCCTCTGACAACTGAAACTTCTCTTGCTACCAGATCAACAGTCACTGAGCTAAAGAATTGTTAGAGATAATTTTTAACTCAGTGGAGCATAGTTCCTATATATCATATTTATTTTTACATCCATGTATTCACAAATATCGGTTAAGTGTGGGCTGTGGCACCGTGATATATAGAACATTAATGGTGGTAGAGATGCGAGTGTGCCTGTCCTTTCCCTTATCAAATGATGGTGATGGCAGTACTTTCTTTTCTTTCCTTTTTAAAATAAGTAAATAATGTCCTAACTTGGCGAAATAAAATATCAGCAACCTTATGTTAATACCCCACCTCCCTTGCTCGTCCGTGACTCCAGGGTAGAAATCACTGCTTCATGACAGAGGCTGCACATTGTTTTTATCCTGTTCAAATGATTATTATGGACTTATAAAGGCAATGATGATATTCCTATCAAGTTTCTGCATGACAAGAATAGGAAAGGGGTCTAATATGTAGATATCTAATATGCTGAATCATGATCCAAAACTTTCCAAAAAAATTGCCAGTGCCTTCAGGAGACAGATTATGGAAGTAGCTGGTGACACACGGCAGCGTGGTTCAGACCACAGCTGCACACTGGGTCTAGAGCTGGCTGGCCTACTCTAAGAGCAATACTGACAGGGGGAGTCAAGGAAAGACTCGCCAGGATGTAGAAGCCATCGTTTCAGAACAGGAAACAATTGGAAGAGAGTTGTTTCTTCTTTTTTTGTTTTTCAGCCATGCTGAGAGGCTTATGGGAGCTTAGTTCCTGACTAGGGATTGAACCCATGCCCCCTGCAGTGGAAGCACAGAGTCTTAATCACTGGACCGCCAGGGAAGTCCCAGGAAGACAGTTGTTTCATAAAAGAAGAGATGGCTTGAGGCAAAATGGAGAGAGTAGCCTAAGAATGCTCGTAAAAAAAAAAAGAAAAAGTTATACAGTTGTATTATAAAGAATTTTGAACTTTTTATGCGTCCCACCAGGAGGCAGAACTAGGGAGAGTGGATGGAAACTACAAGAAATGCTGTTGCTAACAAACGTAGTAAGGTAGATAGCTAGTGGGAAGCAGCCGCATGGCACAGGGATATTGGCTCGGTGCTTTGTGACAGCCTGGAGGGGTGGGATAGGGAGGGTGGGAGGGAGGGAGACGCAAGAGGGAGGACATATGGGAACATGTGTTTATGTATGACTGATTCACTTTGTTATAAAGCAGAAACTAACACACCATTGTGAAGCAATTATACCCCAATAAAGATGTTAAAAAAAAAAAAGACTTGGAACAGCATAGGGAAAAAAAAAGTATGGCCATTCCCAAGGGCAAAGGAAGGTTAAAAAAGGAACAATAGGTGTATCCACATATGTGGGTGTAAATAAAATCTAGAACATCCCAAAAAAAAAAAAAAAAGAAATGCTGTTGGTCTCCTATCAGAAAAAAAAAAAAAAATCCCTCCAATATTAGCATTTACCCCACAGGGGATATATCATTGCCTTGTCTATGATCTCCTTCAATTTATAGCTCTGCGATGTGCAGACCTCATCTTGGAGCTTTGGGTGGATCCCCAAACAAGTAGCCAGTACGGTGCCTGCTCCTAGTAGGAGATGGATAATTGTGCAATGAACTGAATTAAGTGGATTCACTGCTTTGGTGTTGATTTGTGTCCAGTATGGCAGTTTTTCATACAATTCTTTTCGTCCTCACTCATCATAGTTAATCCACAGATAAGGACCGCCCAGCACACGAACGTTTTAACTTGTATTCCCTGTGGTATATAACTTCTTGAGGCTAAAACAGTGCACTTCCTCAGTTTCTCCATATGTACAAAAGAAATCCCCAGGAGTCCATAAGCCTAAATGATACGCACTTGGGGATACATAAAGATAGGATATCTTGTGATACTACTCTTTCTGCCACTTGTTGACATTGATTGACGATGATTGAAACTCAATGGAGCCAGGTAGAAATAGCAGGGAGGAAGGACATAAGGCTGCCTGTGGGGGTCAGGAAAGGTTTCACAGAGGAGGTGGTATTTCTGCTGAATTTGCTAGGTCAGCGGTCCCCAACCTCTTTGGCACCAGGGACCGGTTTCGTGGAAGACAATTTTTCCATGGACTGGGGGGCTGCGGGGGAGGTGGGATGGTTTTGTGATGATTCAATCGCATTACATTTATTGTGCACTTTATTTCTATTATTATTACATTGTATATAATGTAATAATTACACAACTCACCATAATGCAGAACCAGAGGGAGCCCTGAGCTTGTTTTCACTTGCCACTCACTGAGCTGGTTTTGATATGAGTCTGCAAGCAGTTGATTTATTTTGGTCTCTGTGCAGTCAAACCTCTCTGCTAACGATAATCTGTATTTGCAGCCGCTTCCCAGCGCTAGCATCACTGCCTCAGCTCCACCTCAGATCATCAGGCATTACAGTCTCATAAGGAGCATGCAACCTAGATCCCTCGCGCGCGCAGTTCACAGTAGGGTTCGCGCTCCTATGAGAATCTTATGCTGCCGCTGATCTGACAGGAGGCGGAGCTCAGGTGGTTATGCGAGTGATGGGAAGCGGCTGTAAATACAGGTGAAGCTTCGCTCACTTGCCTGCCGCTCACCTCTGGTTCCTAATGCGGGTTGGGGACCCCTGTGCTAGGAGGGCAAGGGGTAGAGGGTTGAGGCAGGAGGTGAGAGTGAAGAGCATGGGTAGAGTCAGTCTGGAAGTGTTAGGGGCAGGATGGTTTGGGGAACTCAAAGATGTGATTAGATATGGTGTGAGCACATATTTTGAGAGACCAGAGGTTGATGGGACAAGAAACCAAGCTACACAGACGAGGAGACATGGTAGTCTTAAAAGGCAGATAAGGGGTTAGTGACATCCTGCAGGTAGCTGGGCTTCTCAGGGTGGTCTATTTTGTGGATCATGGAAGCTTCTAATGATGTGACTTTCCTATCTTTAACCCACAACTACTTAGATAATTTTGAAAACTTGTTGTATCCAAAGAGGTTGCCATACAATGACTCAGATATCTAGTGCATTATCTTCCATCAGGGAGATGGAGCATTGGTAATCATGTTAGAAGAAGATCCTTATTTTCCCCTTTGAAATAAATGTTTTCTGTCCTCTCTTGTCCTATACCTGTTTCTCATTCTGCTGGCAATAAGAATCACAGACTTGACAAATGAGCAGGTAAGCTACCTTCAGCCTAACAACAAAGGCATTTAAAAAAATTATTATATTATATTTTAAAATAAGCTTGAGTTCTCTAAGTCTTCCTGTTTCCTAAATCTATGAAACAGGAAGACTTAGAGAAGGTGGGCCTTCATTGTGAAGAGCAAACACTCCAAAATGACCCTTTTCCCTGCACAGACCTCTTAAAGCCAAGACTACTTGTGTGTGAGAATAATGTTTTGATAAAAAAAAAAATTTATAGCAAAGTTCCCTCACCTTGGATTCATCAGCAGGTATTAAGACATCCTTGAAAATGACATGAGAAATTAGGAAGATTGTCCTAGGGCCACCAACATAAAAGGCTTAAGGCACCCAAATGGTTTTAATAAGATAATTAGAAGCCACAGCCTGAGTTGAGGATTACAACTCTCTCCTTTGTCTTTTTCAGTAGAAAACACACGAGAAATAATGATCCTTAAAGCCATCAGAGCAAAATAAGGTTGTCCAGAAGGGATGGAAGTGTGTGTCTGTGTGTGGGTGGGATGCTGGGACTGGAGCAAGCCAAGCAGAAAAATTGCAACCATTTGCATGATGAATACATCTAGGCAGCCTGTCTGTACCACACGCGCTGGAATGAAGGGCTGGCTGGTCAGACAGGAGACGGCTGGGAATTCTGATAAAGCAGAAGTGAAGATGGAGTCACACCCCACCCATGCCTGAGCCCTGCGAAACACGGGGCTTGTAACACTTTCATGAGAAAATGACCTAGCAGGTAAGATAAGGCCCCTCTTTTCCTCCTTTACCTATCACTACTGGCCCAGGTCTGGGTGCTCATTCCCTTTTCTGTGGGGCCCTACTGCCTCCTGGGAAAGCGATCCTGACCATCAGTGGCCCCTTGGGCTAAAGTGTTCCCACACATGGTACTGTGGTCCCCCCCAGCATTCTCAAGCATTGTCCACCAGCTTTCCTGTCCTTTGTCTCCTGTTCCTGTTTGTCCCTTCTCATCTCTTTCTTGCAATGGTGACTCTAAATAATTTCAAATAAATATGACCCTGCAGAGCAAACTGCTGTTGACAGTGAAAAGACTTTGGTTACAAGTATTAGTTATTCGGCAACCAGTACTACTGCTAGGACTTATCCAGCACACAATAAGCATGGCACTAAACGCTATTAAACAGTGTCTCATTTTTCCTCACAAGAAACTTGGGAGGGAGCAAATTGTTATACCCAATATCGTTTGTGGCTGAGGAAACAGAAAGGCCCGGTAACATGTATGAGGTCACACGGCTAGTGAGTGGCAATGCCAGGTTTTGGAGCCCCAGGCCCATCGACACTCTTTGATAATGGCAGTGGGGAGCAGGTTGCAATCCACCCTCCCTGCTGATCACTTACCCATGAGAGCAGAAAATCCAGGATGCCTCTTTGGTACACTCGGACCTCAGCAATTCTGACAAGTCTCATTTTCTGAATTTAATTTCCGTGACTCTTGATGAAAAGAATCAGAGAGTTGCCCCCAGACCTTGTCGACCAGGGAGATTCCCCAGGGCTCATGCACCCATGAGCATGGAATTTGGAAACATACTGGGGGCTGCCCCAGCCTCCCAGAAAAGCTACCTGTGAGCTGGGTAAACACTGAGCTTCTCCATGGAAGGTAATATTTTCCCCAAGCAGCTATGATGGGGGATAAATGAAATCCTGTATGTAAAAGACAGTACAAAACCTGTCACAAAGGATGTGCTTGGAAAACATAAGTGCCTGCCCTCATTCCCTCTCCTGTAATCTGCAGGCTCGTGCCAGGCAGGGCCATGGACAGCAGCAGCCAGGTGGCACGGCTTCATGTGGAACATTTCCCGGTGGCATGGTCAGAGACAGGGACAGGCTGAATACCCCTTTTCTAGAGCCTGTACAGGAAGCAGCATCCTGAAACGTGGAGATCATGATGTTGGGGTGAGAAACTTAGGGTAGAGGTGACCTGGCGCAAGTCACTTAACTGTTTTCAGTTTGTTGATTAAGTCACCTTCCAGACCCTGCTTCTGAGTGTGTTTCAAAGTTATATACGATGACACCTGAGAAGTATTTGGCATGATGCCTCGTTGAGAGGAAATGGTTAATGCGTGTACACTCTCTCGACTCCTGTATTTCCTTTCGTGTTCAGATTCAGACCTCTGCCAGGGGTTGATCTCTGATAGGATTTGGAAGATTAACAAAATGAGCTCTGACTCTCGTCAGATCCAGGACTCCGTCCAGGTGAGAGATGCACGGTGCCCTGAGGTGAGTGCCGCCTTCTGGCACGGAGGAAGCAGCATGAAGGATGAGCCTTCTCCCGCCTCAGCACTGGGTCAGGAAGGCAGAAAATCACACTCACTGGGAGCCGGTCTTCATTTTCTGCAATGAAATTTGGAAGGATCATCTTCAATCAGCATCATTCTCCGGAGGAGAAGGAGTCATTTTATATGTTCCTTCTGATTTCCCACAAAAAGAAAACCTGGATGAGGCCAGCCCTGGGCATCCACCGTCCTCCCCATTCACACCTCCCCCACCTGAAACACCTCCCGAAGAGCACAAAGTGCAGCCCACAGACTTGGGGAGACGCCGTTCTCTGTAGACCCCATTTCCACCTTGTTTCTCGGAGGTGCTCCACAGCTGACACCCTTTCTCACCCGCTGGGGCTCTGTGAAGCTTCTTGTTTCTGCATCCCGTGCACAGAGGACATTCAAGGGGGGCTCTGTAACACCCCCGCCCCCAAACACCAGTCACCGCCCTTGGCCATGCCTCGCTCACAGATGTCCCCACCTCCTTCATTTTCTTTTTGCCTCACTTCCAGGGCTGGAGAAATTATAAACGTGTACTCTTTTTTTTTTTTTTTTTTTTTGCGGTACGCGGGCCTCTCACTGTTGTGGCCTCTCCCGTTGCGGAGCACAAGCTCCAGACATGCAGGCTCAGCGGCCATGGCTCACGGGCCCAGCCGCTCCGCGGCATGTGGGATCTTCCCGGACCGGGTCACGAACCCGTGTCCCCTGCATCGGCAGGCAGACTCCCAACCACTGCGCCACCAGGGAAGCCCTAAACGTGTACTCTTGCCTATGATTCCAACATGGCACTTTGCCAAACGGCCTTAAGGTTCTTGACCAGAGACACTGTCAATTTTATTCACGTCTAGAACTTTTCTTTCGGGTCTGTTCCAGCAGGATGACTACTTGTTTTACCCCTGCCTATAGGTGAAGGCTGAGCACAGTCTAAAACATTCTGTACGCCAGCCATGCCTCATCCTCTCGCTGCCGTCTTCTCTGTTTAAGTCACTCTCATGGGTCACCTGCATTTGCTGTAATAACTGCTTGCCTTGTTCCCCTGCCCATGTCTTGCTCCCCCTCTTCACGTGCCTCCAGAGTCTATTCTCAGAGCAGTGGCAACAGAGGGACTCATTAAACGGAAGTAAGAGCTGCTCAGAACTGGCTTGTGTCTTCCTCTCTTCCAAGGAGGAAAAGGCTTTCAGTGTCCCAGCCTCCCCTTTCCATCCCAGGCTACCCACGACCTGACCCCACCTCCTACTGTCTTCTCTGCCCCTTGACTCCCTCTTGCTGTCTGCCAACATGCTAGGCAGGCCTCTGCTTCGAGGAATGCTCTTCTCCCAGAAATCCAGCATTTTATTTTTTTCTTCATTTCCTTTTTTTCCCCCCTCAAATACCGCCTTTTCATTGAGGTCTTCAGCAAACACTCCATTTTAAATTGCAGTTTTTGCCTCCTGTACTCTGGCATCTATCATTCTGATTCCCCTTCCTTGCCTTATTGTTTTGTTCACAGTACTTATCATGTTCTAACATACTATGAGGATAGGAGTTTTATCTGCATCCCAGCACCTAGAACACTTCCTGGTACATAGTGGGCTCTCAATAAATACATGTTGGTTAAGTGGACTCTAATAATTGCAGCCAGGTCTGGGATCTGGTCATCTCTCCATCTATCCCCTCTCAGTTTTATTCCTCACTGCTATGCACATGGCCTTTGACTAGACCCAGAGACCCACAGCAGGAAGATGATAAAGGCATCACCCCTTTCTTCAGAAAACAAATCTATCTAGACTTTTTTCCAGTCATTATCTATGCCCTAACTCTAACTAGTTTTTCATTACCACGTGTCATTGACTTTAAAGGACTCTTTGGAGTGCAGATGACCTTGCACACACCTGTTTTCTGTTCAGGGGCCAGCGTGGAGATGAAGGATGGTCCTGCTCTTATTATAAGTTGTCAAGAGATCTCCTTGGCTTGATCCATCCAGACAACCTTTATTCAGAGGGGAGAGACAAATCAGTCAAATCAGTTATTTGACAAGGTGTCAAAGACACTTCAGTTATTTGGCTGAAACAAGATTTTTCTATCAGTTAGGGTGGTTTTGTTTAGAAACGTGCCTTCCCTCAAAGACTCTATAAAGTACACATACACTTAGTTATTCAAACCCCTAGAGAATGAGCCCAAACATGCCTCATTTACTTGTCCTAAAACCAGGAACTACTATTTGTGGATGGACATGGTGGAGAGCTCCTAACTACTTCCCTATGTCAGTATTTGTGAGCTTCGGTAGTCAGGGTCAGATAGGTTGCACTTGAGGGTGGATGGGAAACTAATATTTATAGGGTGGCTACACTGGCCAAGAGCTTTACATAAATACAGCTCCTTATTTCTCAGAATAACCCTATGAGACAGGTTTTATCATCATATTTTACTGACGAGAAAACCACGGTGCAGAGAGGTTCAGTAATTCTCTATTTGATATGTAGCATCAGAGCTGAGATTTGAACCAGGTACTGACTGATTCCAAGCCCAGGTTTCTTTAGTGTTTCAATCTGTATTCCTAGTCTCATTCTTTCTCTTCTAGGTTACTTCTGTGGCCAGTTGAATAACAACTGTGTTTAAAATAGTCAAAGGTTCAATAGAAAAAGCAGATTAAATATCCAATCTTTTCCCCTTGCATGATCCTTGGAGTGTATCTGCTCTCCAGCTCTGTACATAAGCATTGAGGGGTCAGCCATTCTTAACATCCAAGGTCAACCATTACTTATTTAATTCAATCTTAACACTCATCCAACTGCTAGAGAGAGAAATCTACCTTAAACTGTCTTAAGGAATAAAGGAAAAGTGTTGGCCTCCTAAAAAGTCACATGGGTAGCACCAACTTCAGCAATGGTGGAACACAGGTGCTAAAACTATGGCACTGGGATTATGTCTCTCTTTATCATACGTCTCTAATTTCTTTCATATCAGCATCACAATTAGCTACATTTATCTTACCCGAGCAATCACAAGAAAGAGCTATTATCTTTCCTAACATATCCAGGAAAATGCAGGAGCTCAGTCTCACTGGCCTGGCCAAGGCCATGTGCCCATATTGAATTCACAAAATGGTCAGGATAATGGAACAATCTGCTTAGCCAGACCCAGGTTGTGAAATGGAGTCAGCCCCATTTCCATACAACATGTACTAAAAAATTGGGAAAATGCATTTTCAAAGGCAAATCAGGGTACTATGACCTGAATAATGGCAAATGATTGCTGGACAGGCAAAACCAATAAATAACCATCAAACCAACAGTGTGATATAGGATAGCTTGCGTACCGTATATGTATATCAGTTTCCTTATCTGTAAAACAAACATACTGTGTATCTCACAGCATTTGAAAAGGATCCAATGATATAATGTTTGAAATTGCTTAGCACAATGCTTGATGCTTTGCAAGGCCTCCAAATAGCATTGTATTATTTTATATTACAATGTCCCAGGCCTCATGACTTCTACATGCAATAGCGTTGAATTATTTTACATTACACTGCCCCAGGCCTCATGACTCTCTTCTCATGCCTTCCTACATGCAACTGTATTGCTGTATTTTCCTCATGCCTCTGGCTCCTTATTTAAATGGTCCGGAATTTGTTAGACAATCTGAATTTTTGATGGCCAGAGGGTCCATGGGAAGCTGGAACTTTCAGAAAGGCTGCTACAAAAGCTGTTGGCAGCCATCATCTTTCAGCGGGGGTTGTATGTGTGTGATTTGTGTAGAGACGGTATGAGACGGAAGTACACATCTCATTATCCTATTAATCCTCTAACATGTTGCTATTTGGCCATAATCTCCTTTCCCCAAAGACGAAAAGGGAGAGGGAGACAACAACAGTACCGCACATAACAGATTGTGCTTTGATACCCATGAATGATCTGGGGGGAGAATCACTTCATCCACAGAAAATACTTACTCCATAAAATTTGGCCCCAGTAGCAATTAACTGGTTGGGGAATATTTTCAGGGGGAGGGTGAGTCATATTAAATAAACTATGGAAATAAGCTTCTGGGGACAGCTCTTCCTTTCCCTTTCTTCAAATCTGTTCTGTAAATATTTCAGGATAAGTGCTGAGAGCTGACTTTGCCTCCCTGGTGACACATACCATTGTTTCAGAAAACATGGTTTATAAGCAAGTTTCTGTGGAATGCCTTTTTTTTTTTTTTTTTTTTTTTTTTTTTTTTTTGCGGTACGCGGCCCTCTCACTGCTGTGGCCTCTCCCGTTGCAGAGCACAGGCTCCGGACGCGCAGGCCCAGCGGCCATAGCTCACGGGCCCAGCCGCTCCGCGGCATGTGGGATCCTCCCGGACCGGGGCACGAACCTGCGACCCTTGCATCGGCAGGCGGACTCTCAACCACTGCGCCACCAGGGAAGCCCTGGAATGCCTTTTTTTTAAAAAAAGCAGCCAACTTTACTTTTCACTCATGGAACATGAAAATGGCCGAGGAAACAAAGGAACTCCAGGGAGCAGGTAACCATGACAAGGACAATGGAAAAGTCAGTCTTCTCATTTTGCTTTTAACGCATTCTTTGTCTGAACACAATTTTTCTTCCTCATTCAAGGAGAAGGTGGATGGCAATCAACACTCACTCATTAAACCAGCCTTTGTTCTAGAGTCTAGAGATGTATCTATGAACAAAACAGACGATGTCACTGCTTTCAAGATCCTATGCTCTAGTCAGGGAGACAGAAAATCAACAAGTAATTAAGCAAGAAAAATATCAGAGAATAAATGTAAGCCAAAAGTTAAGCTAGGTTTATGTGACAGTGCATAGATGGCAATGCTGGGGCAGGTGGTGGCAGCAGGTGAGCTGATGTCCTGCTGGATCCTATCGTCAAGCCAGTGCACACATCCTCCAGCTGCTGGAGGATAATCCTGTGGCCAGTGGCTTAAATGCGAGACCTTCTCAGGAAAATTGTCCTTGGCTGGTAGGAGGTGCCTTGGAGTCAGCCAGTGATGGATTGATACAGTGGTACAAAAGCCTGGCTCCTTCCTTCAAGGCTGGCCACCTATGAGGAATGATTTACCCTCCAGATCCCCCCTGACCATCACAACCCACAGATCAGGCCAAGCTAGACATTACCTAAGATCACATCTCAGACCATGTCCTGGTTCTCTTTTCCTCTCCCCCTCCTCGCTGCCCTCACCCTTTTGTAGGTTTTTCCTAAGTATACACTTTAAACAAAGCATGTGTTCCCAAACCCTTCTCTCAGGCTCTATTTCTAGGAAGCACAGCCAAGACAGTGGTCGAGGAAAGTCTCTTTTGAGTTAGCATATTGAAGCTGGGAAATGAGTGATGAGAAGTAGCCAAGAATGCAAACATCTGTGGCACAAACTTGACATATGCTTAAAGAACTAAGAGAAGATCTGGGGTGGCAGGCATTAGGAAGAGGGAAGGTGGAAATAGAGGAGGTTGGAAGGGCCCCAAGAGCTGGGTCCAGATCTTACAGGAGGAAGATCCTGGATTGTAGTCCAAGTGTAATGGGAAGCTATTAGAAAGTTTTGAGCAGTTGTGTGTTCTGACTTACGTTTAAAAAATTCCTCCAGAGGACAGAAAATCCTGGGGTCAGAATAGAAGCAGGGAGATCAGGTAGGAGACTACAGCGATGACGTTGGTTGGACTAACAACTGTTGTGTGCCTGTTATGTGTCGACAGTTTACCTACACTGTGTAAGTTCTACTAACAACTCCACAAGGTGGGTATTGCGCTACCCATTTTAGAGATAGGGAAAGCAAGATAGAGTGTTCATATAGCTACCGTGAAATCCCCCAGCTATTAAGTAGTATATCTGCTATTTAAACTAGACCATTTGGTTCTAAAACTGATGTTTTTCTTACTATACTACCCTCCTCATCTGATTTCCTGGTATACAGTTTTCTTTGAAAATAGCTCAATCACCCTGGCTTGCAATGTTTGGGTCATCAGAGGTGCTGAAGCCTCTGTGTCCCACTGGGGATATGAGTTCACGCTGAAGCATCAGTCTGTGGGGCCCCTGAAAGACTGGCTGCCATTCTTCAAACACATCTGTTTGTAATTATGAGGTGCCCTTACACTTCCCCATTTTGTCAACATAATTACTCTCAATTACATGAACACTCCACCCTGACCAGCCCAGGGATCCACACCCCTGCCAACTACAATGGTTGATTTCCAAAGCCCCTGCCACTCCAGGCCAAACATATGGACCCTCTTCTCCATCCAACCCTTTTAAGTACAAGAGGGTTCAGGTCCCAATACAGTATGAATAGTAGCTACTTCTTGCTCTGTCTTTATCACTATGGCAATGCAAGAAATGGTTAAATTACTTAGGGCCTTCTTTGAAATTTGCAATGACTTTGGCAACTAGAGGGAAATTTTTAACGGGCATTTAATCTGAAAGTGGTTCTCTTGCCACAAAAAGCCATGGCAATCCAAAATCTCCTCCTCCCAAAACGATGCAGAGAGAAAAAGAGAAACCAAATCTGTTTCAAATAATCAATTTAGAATTAAGGCGGAGGAGATGCACCCAAATTCAAGAAGTGCACAGTCCTGAAGAACAGCGAAACAGGAGCAGCAGCAGTGAGAGCTTTTTACGTGGTTGATGAAGAGTCTAGATTAAAATCCAAACTTTGACAAAGGGCGGTTGAAAAGTTTTCTGTAGTTAGTGTAAAACCCTGAAGTAAATATGAGATGAGTCCAAAGTGCACTAAAATAGGGAAGCAAAAACAGAGGATTATCACTTACTTTGCTTCCTCTTGCCAGGCATGTTTAAAGGTGTTTTACCTTAATGATGACATTTAATCTTTATACCAATACTATTAGGGCGATTATTGTTATTCTGGTTCTCTAATGGAGGAAATGGACTCAGAAAGCTTAACAAGTAGCCAGAGGCTATAGACTTCATAAATGGCACAGAAGTCATCTGAGCTCTGGTCCCGGTGGTTTCAAAGGCTACGGTAGCTTTTTATTTTTTATTTATTTATTTTTTTTTCGGTACGCGGGCCTCTCACTGTTGTGGCCTCTCCTGTTGCGGAGCACAGGCTCCGGACGCGCAGGCTCAGCGGCCATGGCTCACGGGCCCAGCCGCTCCGCGGCATGTGGGATCTTCCTGGACTGGGGCACGAACCCGCGCCCTCAGCATCGGCAGACGGACTCTCAACCACTGTGCCACCAGGGAAGCCCTACAGTACCTTTTTAATCTGCAATAGTGAAAATGGAAAAGTGAGGGAACTAGGGAGAAGCAGAGAAGAGAAAGGCAACATCACTAAGGAAGAGAGATTTCCTTTGGAGATACTTGACCAGGAAGATCAAGCAGCCCTTCAATTTGGTGTGGAGCGAATGATCAGAGATAATACAGAATCCCAAAGCATACTAATTATAGCTTGATGAGTATGTATGTGTGTGTGCACCCAAAATAGCTATGCATAATTGCCTATCATTCATTGCATAGTGTATATGGTTCAGTTGCTCTCAATATTCCTCTTTGACCCTAGTAATACTGAAGAATCATTGAAGTCTTTGGGACCCATGTACCATGCAGCTTGCAGAGCAGGTGACCACGCCCCATCATAAGACAGAGCTTAAGCAAATTCCATCTCCACTGGGGTAAGGCAGAGCTTAACCCTGTCCTGCTCAAAGGAGGCTCATTAATTGTCCTGGTTCTAATTCCAGACCTGTAGAGATCACCTGAAGTTAAATCCATATGCAGGGCAGCGCTGCTGATAGGAGTCTTTCCAAAGAATTCCTTTCCCACGAGTGTCTAATTGGGTCCCTGTGACAGAGATATAAAGATATACAGAGTAACAACCACCACCAATTCCCGAATCTCACGTCAGAGACTGTTGTAAGCACTGTGCCATGCATCATCAATGACAGCTCTGTGAGGCAAGTAGAATTAAAATCCCCACTTTACAGGTGAGAAAAGTGAGGCTTAAGAGAAACAACGAGAAATAAAGCCTTGCCACGGCCACGTTATAGGTCAGTTTGGCAGCCTAATCAGTACCCTTAGCATGTTGTGTCTCTCTCAAGGCTAAGTGCGGGTTAGAGCCCCAGGCAGGGGCAAGGAGGCCTCATCTGTCTTGGGTACTGGGAAGAACAGAACAAAAGAATTGGACGGTAAGGGGTGCCACCGTGTGCCAGGCACCCTGGGAGGATATATATAGAGAGAGATGCTTTATGATTGAACCCTCACCACAATCATGCTGGCGGGTTACTTTCATTGCCCACATTGTGCATGTGTGTAAATATAAGATTGAGGCTGTGTGTTCCCCAAGGATATTCATTCATTCATTCACTCAACAGCCCTTCACTGGACATCTACAGGGGATCATGTCCTGTTCTGGAAGCTGGAGTGAATGAAGTAAGTGACATTACAGCTCAGGGAAGGGGCTGCACAATAATCAGACAGTCACAAGAATGGATATATGGTTACAACTGTCACAAGTAAGTGCTCGCCATGGTGCTCTCAGAGGGAGTATATGTCTCCTCAGGGGGTCAGAGGGAACAAAGGAACTGATGGCTGAGATGAGGTCTAAAGGATGCATAGGTGGTGAAGGGGAGAGGGAGGATGGTTTTAGGCAGATAGAAAAGCAAGTATGAAGACCCTGTGGAAGGAGAGAATGTGACCCATTTGAGGAGCTGAAAGAAAGCAGAGGGGGGAGCCACAGGGCCATGTGAGGCCAAAGAGTTTGTGTGGAAGCCAGGCTTGGCCGAGCCACGTGAGACCACAGAGTTGGTGATGGCTCGACTCGCAGCTACGCCCAGCCCTTGTTGTTTGCTCTGTCACAAACAGAGCCTCTTACAGGATGGGGAACAGGTGTACAAGGAACTGGAATCTTAAATGGTACACTGTCCAGTGGCTCCAGACATTATAGCCTGTCTGACCTCTCACAGGACTGAGACCTTACCAGTAAAGGCCAGGTAGCACTTACTTAGGAAGCCTATATTCGCTAACCTGGCATCGAGGTCTTTCCCAGTCTTTCCAGTTTCAGGATAATCTACTCTATGGAACTCAATCTTCGTAAGACTGGGTCCCTGATACAAGAATTCCTACCCACCCAACTCTATTCAATACTCGAGTTTGGATAGCAGACAACTTGGATAGTGAGGGATACATGGACTTGGTGGGATTCCATGATGCTCTCTGAATGCCTGGCCATCCTGTGGTGCCACCTCTCTGTTCACCTGAGTCTCTGCTGAGCTCAGATCTCATCAGTGACTTGCCTGGACCTCGTGTAGACCATAGTCACACGGTGCCAGCTATCTTTACAATGGGGACCGTCTGGCTGCCCACCTGTATGAATGCCGGACACCGGCTGCCACCTATCTGCCAACTGTCTGCCTACCCTCTACTTGAATGTCCACTCTGGATACTTGGGTCCATCTCAGCCTTTTGCCGGGACCACTCGTCTGCCACCTGTTTTCCCCTCCCTGGAACAGATGACTCTCCTTTGCGCTTATCTTTGCATATTTGTGTTGGGTTCTGACCTCAGCAATCACACTCCCTCTGAGTCCTCGAGGCTTGGAACCTTCACATCCAGGCCATCCAGGCCCTAAGTAAAGCCAGCTGAGTTTCCGCAGGCCAGGCCTTTGCAGACAGGGACTGGATTTGTCTCACTGCTCTAACCCTGGATTCTTGCTTTATCCGTGGTAGAGTGTGAGCTTCTACTGATCTCCACCATATATTCCCAATGCAATGAATTTGTACCTTTGCCTCATTTCTTACTTTGCTTTCCTGTTCTCCATACTTTTCCGGGGTCTGAAATTCCTGCCACATGCCTCTTTCTAGGGGAAATCCTTGTCCCCTTAAATCCAGTCTCTGCCAGAGGTTTTCTGCCGAACTGAATGTACTGCCTTGAGCCACAGACTACCTCCCACCGCACTGTGAGGGACAAGCATGCCCTTTGGAAACTTTGTCTTCCTAACTTACAAAAGTTGATTGATGGATGTTGGATGGATGGATGGAAGAACTGATGGTGCCTGGCTTAGGAGGGATGAAGGACTCTTCAGCATGGCCTGGCAGGTGATATGGGTTGGCAAACATCCATCTGGTGCTTAAGTAGATATTAATCTCACCCATATCCAAGTGCAGCTGAAAGGCTCAGGGACATAGTGGCTATTGGGAGCAGCCCTTGGAGGCAAGAGGTGAGTTCTCTGCTAAATGTAGACTCAGTCCCAGGCTCACTGGGGATCAAGGTCAAATTGCTTCACCTCACTTGGTCTTGTTAACTCAGATGGAAAATTGGGTTAGAAGCAAATCACATACATGGAGAAGAGCTGCAGCTACCCAGGGCCACTTTTACAGCGTAGTGGGGTCTCTGAGGAAGGAAGAATAGTTAAGATGAATGCGTAGACAGGAATGAGGAAGGGATGCAGGCTCCCAGGGGACTGGAAATCCCCATTAGCATCAGGAACATCATGCTGGAAAACCTTTTTTCGTTTCCTACCACAAGTAGTTGTCGAAAGTCCTCGCCTTCTGTCAGACCACAGTGAGGATGGCTGCCTAGACTTGGGTTGGGCCTCTGTGGGTTGCAGAAACAGAGTGGGCATTTGGGAATGAGCATTGCTCTGGGGATGAAAGCTAGTCAACACATGGCTGGCCAATGAGAGCAAAAGAAACAGCTATACTGCGTCCTGTCCCACCACCCTCATCTTACAACTCAGCTCCAGCTACAAGCTTTGGTTCCCTGGCTACTTCTGGGCTTCTCAGGTGAAATTTTGATCAGCACTGATTCTGTCCCACAGACCTCAGAGCCGGACAAGTAACTGTGTGTTCTGGCTGTACCTCAGCACCCTTGCCCACTCCTCCCACACTCACTTCTGCCCAAGTGTTCTGCTGGCCCATGTCTGAGAGGAACAACCACCAAAACTTCCTGTAGGAAGCCAATGCACTGCAGGATATTTTCATAAGGAGAATTTATCAAACCCCATTGTATGAAGATCATGATGGAAGAGCCTGAGTTAGGTGTGCTCACTCTCTGCCCCTCCAGCAAAGCACAGCCTCTGGAAAAAGAGATAAATTGGTATCCTCCATTCACTACAGAAAATGAAAATTTTCTGCTGGGTACCCAGAGCCGGACAGGAAACCATTGATCATCCCGAACAAACATCCTTCAATAAATCTTTATCTCTTCTCAAGATAATTGGAAGGACAGTGACTTCTGAGTTTACTCTCTTTCAGTAGTCACCTCCCTTTGACCCTTCTGGGTATATTTGTTTTCAAAGACAAAATGTACTACATGGTCCCATCCATCAAGGTGAAGGAACCTCAAATGATTTCCTATTTCAACTCCAATGTGTTGAGCTTGAGAATTCTCATAATCCACTGGCTTTGCAAGGTGCTTGGCCTTTTCCATCACGGCTAAACACATCATGTTGCCTAATTCCTCAGGAAGGATGTACCCACACTACTAACCCCATTGCTCTGTTTGGAGTTAAGACTTCCTCTCTTTTAATGAGCATATTCATTTGTTCATTTCAAATGCAACTTACCATATGCCCATCACTGTTCCAGGATGCCCAATTGTTAAAGTAGATATGATGACAGATTTGCATGTGCCTGAGCTCTCTGGATCCCAGCTTGCTTATTAGTGCCCCCTGAGGTATGCAGCTGAAGCAAAGACAATCATTTTGGTGATTCTATACATTCTCGGTTGTAAAAGTCATTTAAAACACTGAAAACCTTAAACTTGGTATTTTTGATTTTCAGGACTCTTAATTAGCTGTGTAGCTGGTACATCAATATCTTAAGACCCATATTCATTAAAAAAACTAGGTTATTATAACATATAACTTTTAATAAAACCTTCCAACTATAGTAATGCAAATCATAGCAGCCCTGAAAGCTCTATGAATCAATGCCATCACCTCACACCCAGCTGTGGAAGTTATTTGCTATTCACACAATAACCTTTAAATAGAAGAGTGTGTTCTTAAGCATACTGGGCCTCAACAAGGGGCCCACCCACATGACGAAGAGGCCTGGCCTCTGTGTTGCACGTGAAAATATAATGGAAAGAATTTTAATGTGGCAGAAACGAATGTCAACTCTTACAAGAAGAATTCACAAGTATCTATAGAGTTCGAAGATCATCGACACAATGCAGATGGTTCTTTTATGCAAGTGTATGAAATACAAAAAATGATGGCTCCTCTGAACAGAGGAAGTTGTCAGATCTCACTAGGAAGGCTGTTTGAATAAATTTTAAAATAATGAGGAACCAAATTACTTTTACAGTGGAGTAATCTGGAAAACCCCTTGTTTACCGAGTGATCAATGCTAACCTCACCGATAACAGCATAAATTGGCATCATGTACCTCCTAGTTTGATGTGCTGAATAGAGCAGAATATTGCTTTCATAAAAAAGTACAAATAGAACTACCATATGACCCAGCAATCCCACTACTGGGCATATACCCTGAGAAAACCATAATTCAAAAAGAGTCATGTACCAAAATGTTCATTGCAGCTCTATTTACAATAGCCAGGACATGGAAGCAACCTAAGTGTCCATCAACAGATGAATGGATAAAGAAGATGTGGCACATATATACAACGGAATATTACTCAGCCATAAAAAGAAACTAAATTGAGCTATTTGTAATGAGGTGGATAGACCTAGAGTCTGTCATACAGAGTGAAGTAAGTCAGAAAGAGAAAGACCAATACCGTATGCTAACATATATATGTGGAATTTAAGAAAAAATAATGTCATGAAGAACCTAGGGGTAAGACAGGAATAAAGACACAGACCTACTAGAGAATGGACTTGAGGATATGGGGAGGGGGAAGGGTAAGCTGTGACAAAGCGAGAGAGAGGCATGGACATATATACACTACCAAATGTAAGGTAGATAGCTAGTGGGAAGCAGCCGCATAGCACAGGGAGATCAGCTCGGTGCTTTGTGACTGCCTGGAGGGGTGGGATAGGGAGGGTGCGAGGGCGGGAGATGCAAGAGGGAAGAGATATGGGGATGTATGTATATGTATAACTGATTCACTTTGTTATAAAGCAGAAACTAACACACCATTGTAAAGCAATTATACTCCAATAAAGATGTTAAAAAAAAGAAAAAACACTCCTAGAACTAATAAATGAGTTCAGCAAGGTCACGAAAAAAAAAAAAAAAAAAGAATACTGCTTTCATAGTACTTGTACCAAAAATGTATAGCTTGAATCTAATCCCGAGATAAATGCAAATTGAGGGATAGTCTAAAAAAAAAAGTTTGATTCTTCAAAAACATCAAAACCATAAGAAAGAAAGAAAAGGGGAGAAATCATTTCCATTTAAGCCATGACCCTAGATTAGCACTTGGATATAGATTAAAGATCTATTGATCAATCTATTTAATCTATTTATCCATACATAATTTTCCCTCTAAATCTGTGTGTGTATATCTGAAGAGAAGAAGGACATTCACATAACTATCCACAGTTATCAAGTTTTGGAAAATTTAACAATGATAAAATAAAATAAAAATATTATCTAGCTCTCTGTCCATATTCAAATTTGCTGATTGTCCCAATAATGCCCTTTAGAGTAGGGGTTTGCAAACTACAGCCCACCCGCCATCTGTTTTCATAAGTAAAGTTTTATTGGAACAAAACCATGCCCCATTTGTTTACATGTTGTCTATGGCTGCTTTCGCATTACAACCACAGACTTGAGTAGATGCAACAGAGACCATATGGTCCATAAAGCCTAAAATATTTATTATCTGGCTCTTTACAAAAATAGTTTGCCAACCCCTGCTTTAGAGCTATTTTATTCCAGTCTCATCCAGGGTAATATATTGTACTCAGTTGTCAGGTCCTTAACATCTCTTTTAATCTGAATTAGCTCCTAACCCTTTCTTTGTGTTTCTTAACCTTGGCATTTTTTTAAGACTGCAGGTCTGTTTTGTAGAATTACACTCAACTTGGGTTTATCTGATGTTTCCTCATGATGAGATTCAGGTTATGCATTTCTGGCAAGAACAGATGGATGTTGCATCCTTTTCAATACCTCAGATTAAGAGACATGTGAGTTTATTTTTTGTTTTTTTCCAGTTTCATTGAGAAATAGTTGATATATATTACTGTATATGTTTAAGGCATACAACATGAAGGTCTGATTTACATATATTGTGAAGTTATCAAAATAGGTTCAGATAACATCCATCTTCAACACAATAAAAAGAAAAGAAAGAAGAAAAGAAAAAATTTCTCCTTGTGATGAGAACTCTTAAAATGGTTTTATCCCAATATTGATGATTCAGGTAGCTTTGGTCAGCTGGCTAAGGTGGTGTCCTCCAGAAGAAAAAATATTTTATTTTGCTCTAAAAGACATTATCTGGAAGATTAGTAACATTCAAATACAGGTTGTATATTTGGTAACAGAAATTTTGGCATATTAAATTTCCATTTGATCATTGCGATGTGGTTATATTAAAAAGTCCTTGTTCTTAGGAAATTTGTACTGAAGTATTTAGGGATGGAGGGTCATTATAATTACCACATATCAAATGATTTGGCACACACACACACACACATACACACACACGATGTAAATTTGGAAAATCTTAACATTTGGCCAAATCTAGGTAAACAGTATGTGGGTGTCCATTGTATTATTCTTACAACTTTTGGGTAGGTTTAATTTTTTTTTTAAATAGGAGGTTAAAATAATGATGGATCTATATTACCTGGCACATAAGACAGAACAGAGTGTCAGGAGGACAGTAAAGAAGTGAGACTGAGAATGAAGAACATCTTCCCCTCTGTACTGGGGGGAGCAATTGTGTAGACTCCAGCGGATAATAAAGGGAGCTCCCAGAGGGGAGATCCCAGGCCATTGTCACACTCCCAGCCATAGCATTTGCCCACCAACTGGATAAAATCGATTTTTATTTAATTGTATAGAATGCTTTGGCACAGTTTTGATTTACCCATGAAAGCTACAACTTCCAAATCACTTAGAGGAAAAAAGAAATCAAGAAGGAAGGAAAAAGAAAGATGACAGTAAGGAATTGTAAGAGATTTGCAGTAAGCCAAAATTTATCAGTTATAAAAATAATATATTGAGAGTCCGCCTGCCGATGCAGGGGACACGGGTTCGTGCCCCGGTCCGGGAGGATCCCACATGCCGCGGAGCAGCTGGGCCCGTGAGCCATGGCCGCTGAGCCTGCGCGTCCGGAGCCTGTGCTCCGCAACGGGAGAGGCCACAACAGTGAGAGGCCTGCGCGTACCGCAAAAAAAAAAAAAAAAAAAAAAAAAAAGTCAACGACCTGATTCCTAGAAAAGAGAAATAAGATGGATGTGTCTCTGGCAGCACACACACACACAAAAAAGGCAAAAATAAAAACACAAAAATTTATTACATTATGCAAAGTAGCATATACACACAGAATAAGAATGGGTGAAACAATTACAATGGGATGCAAAATGTCATTATAAGCTTAACAACATGCAGTTCATTGATAAATGCATGACTTTCTAGAAAAATGTAAACTACCAACACTTATTCATGAAAAGTTAGAAAAGGGAAATAGGCCATTAACTATGTTAGAAAATGACAAAAGTTGTCAAAGAACTTCCTCCAAAATAAATGTTTAAACCAAATCATTCTTTGAAAGAATTTTATCCAATGCTATTTAAACTGTCAACATATAAAAAATTAATGCAAATTTCTCAATGAGCAGCATAAAACTAGGGTAAAACTGATGCAGAACTTGAAAAAAAGATAGCACCAAAAGAAAACCTGCAAATCTCACTATGAATATGTGTGGGTACAATCATAAATAAAATATTTCAAAACGTTTAAAATGATATACTATAGACATGTAAGTGTTAATCCCAATAAAGCAACAAGTCAAAGGAATTAAAAAATTTTGGAAATCCTAATATGTAATTAATAGAGAAAAAAAGGTCAATATGATTATCAGAAAGATAAGTAGAAAAGGTATTTGATGAAGATTTGCATCAAATATACTATTTTAATGCAGACCACTAGGAAGATAAGAATAAGCCCTCAGGGACTTCCCTGGTGGTCCAGTGGTTAAGAATCTGCCTTCCAATGCAGGGGACACAGGTTCAATCCCTGGTCCCACACGCCTAGGGCAACTAAGCTAACGCGCTACACCTAGAGAGCCCACGCACCACAACTAGAGAGAAGTCCACGTGCTTCAACAAACCTCCTGAGTGCCGCAACTAAGACCCGATGCAGCCAAATAAATAAATATTAAAAAAAAAAAGAATAAGCCCTCTGTTTGAAGTCAACAGCCATCATTATGTTAAAAGGACATACTAGTGACACCGCCACTAGAGCCCCAAAGGGTCTCAGGGGCATTGCTGTTATTTAACATTGCTAAGGTCAGTGCAAGAAGGCAAGAGAAATAAATATGACAAACATACCTATAGGAAAATGGAAGAGGTGACTGATTACTTGGCAAATCAAAAGAATTTACTCAACAAATTTAGAAAGAGTGAAATAATCTAAGGAAGCTAGTTTACATATAAGTCATGTTTAAAGATTTATCCTACCATTCAGAAGTAACCATTTGGAAAAGATTAAAAAAAAAACTCCCTTTCCAGTATCATATGTATTATAGAAATTTAGTAAGTAATCTGCAGAATTATTTTGAGCAAAGCCATAATTTTCACTGAAGGAAATAAACACTTTATATGCATTATATAATGTAATCCTCATAACTAGACTATGAGGTAGACATAATTATCTTCATTTTGCAGACAAGAATACTGATTCAGTAACTTGCCCAAATTCACAGACTTGAACTAACATATATTACATTTTATTTGGGGATCATAAAATAATATAAAATATGCAGTAAAATAAGAAAAGACGGTAATAGGCAACCAACAGAACCCAAGACATTCAACAAAGCATCTGAATAATATATATGATATTTTTTAGTCACTGGAAGAAAAGATTAAAAGAAAAATTAAGCAACTGGTACACCACTACAGAAAAGTATAATTTAGATGCTCATGCCACGATACACACCAAAAATTTTCTGATGGATTATGAGTTAAGTGATAAATAAAAACATGAATACAATTAAACAATGGCAAATATATGTTAAATATCCAACTGGGGAAACCCTCTAAGAATAACATCAAAGGCAAATGACGAATATCGTTAATAGATTTTACTAAATAAAAATAGAAAAGTTGTATACAAAGAAACTCACTATAAATCATAATAGAAGTAAGCAGAAAACTGAAGAGTGTATAATACAGGCAAAGAGTCTATGTTTTTAATCTTAAAAAAAAAAACTCCTGCAAATTAATAAGTAAAAGTCTAATACGAAATAATCAAACTAACCTACTTTTAGGTATATACGCCAGGTAAAAACTAGAAACGTGTGCTTAGATAAGTTTGTTCTGTGAAATACTGTTTATAAACTCCAAAATCGGGGGAGTGGAGATTAAACATCTAAAAATATCTGTACTTTAAATTACGGTACACAATGTTATACGACACATTAAGAATACTATCACATTTTATATATTACACATAATGTACAAAATGTGATGTGTACATTAATGGAAATATACGATTACTAGTATATTATTACTAGCATATTCTTCGTGTGATGGTGCTCACAATTTAATTCTACATTTTTTAAAATTATGAAACTTCACATTCAGTATGTTTTCATCTTTGTGGGAAAAGCATCCTTGTAAGAAAGATTTCAGAAGGATTTGCACCAAAATTATATCAGTAATTTATTTGGAGACGTGGGTAACATTTCATTTTTTCTTATGTCTTTGGTGTTTACAATTACATTTTAATGTGCCCCATGATCTTCCACTCACCCTCTAGTCGTGGCCTCTCTACTAGGTGCCAGGCGTTATGGAAACTGATGATACAGTGCTTAGCAAAACAGATGCCCTCTGTCCATCTCAGGGGGGAGCAGCCAGGAAACAGATGAACTAACCAGTTGGTAAGGCCATTAGTTACAAATGCATACAGGAGCTCTAAAGGTACATGTAGGAAGTAATGGGGTTCTCCTTCCAATAAAGTAATTTCTCTGAGCAGGCAATAGTAGAAATAGAACCTGGAAGATGAGGTTAAATTAAAGTATTGAGGGAAAGGTGTGGAGACCACGGGAACAGCAGGTGTCAAGCCTCGGGAGACAGTGGTTAGTGGTGTTACGAGAAGGGAAAGGAGACAGCGGTGGCTCAGTGGTATGAAAAGTGGTGGGAGACTTAGGCCAGGACAAAGAGTTTCGTTTTTATTCTAATTTGACAAAAGCCTTTGGAGGTAACACAGCATCTGGTTCACCCTGGAGGCAGACAGGGTGGAGGGACGGGTGCGGCTGTGTTGGCTGGGAGGCCATGACAGTGGTCCAGGGTGAGGAGGGCTTTGGGCAACATTATGTGCAGCGTCAGCCAGCAAAGTAAAGAAGATGTGATCCTAGGTAATGCGATCCTGACTGCCGGAGACAAGAGTAAAGATTCTGGGGTAAGAGGCCATTCGGTTAAGTTATCCAGGCCAAGACTTTGGAGCCATCGTTCCTTGTTCCCCAACTCCTCTCTTTATACCACTCATCCAATCAATAAGCAGATCCAGTTTGCTTTACCTTCAGGATGTCCCCGGAACCCAATCCCTTACCTCCTGCACAACGAGCACCCACATCCTGTAGTCTCCCAGTTGCTCCCCCCTTTCCTGTCCTTTCCTCCTTTCAATCTGCTTCATCTCCATATAGCAGCCTACACAGTCCTTTGAAAACCTAAGTCAGGTCACGTTACTTCTTTGCTTACTATCCTCCAGTGGTTTTTCATCTTATTGACAATAAAACCCAAACACCTTGCGTTTGTCCACATGCCTCCCATACTCCTCTCTGACACCATGGCATCCTTGTCTCTCACAACTCCCCTCCTCTAGCCACACCGGTCCCTCGCTATTCCCGGAACCCTGCGAGCAGCTTCAGCTCAGGGAAGGCACCGAGCCCTCCCTCGGCTTGCAGTGTTCTTTCACCGGGTATCTGTAAGACTCCTTTCCTCACTTTTTTCAGGTCTCTGTTTAACAGGGAGGCCATCCTGGATACCTTATACGAAACTGCCCTCTGCCATTGTCTAGGTCAACTCCATGAGGGCAGGGAGCTCTCTTGGGTTCGTGGCTGTATTTTCAGTGTTCAGGACGTTACCTGTCCTGAGGCAGTTCTCCTTAAATGGTGGGGGAGTAGATGAGTTCATTCAAAACATTTACTAAGAACAGGTTAGGAATCAGAAACCACACAGATGCTGAGGAAGCCACTACGTACTAAGAAAACATCACAGTCTAGAGGAGGAGGTAAGTGGAAGAAAAGGGCTGCGGAGTGGGCAGGCGTTGGTGGTCAGCTCCGCGGATACCTACGTCATGCTGAGTGGCATCTCACTAGCCCTTGCAGCTCCGTGATGTGGGCACATGCCCTTCATCCTGAAGAGGGAGATGGAGAACCATGGTAGGATTTCCTTCAAGGGCTGATATGATCAGTTTTGTATCTTAGAAAAGTATCTCTAAGTGCTTCATGGAGCTGGGAGGGCAATGGGAGCAGGGAGACGGGGCTGCTGTGATAGGCCCTATGAGAAAAGACCCTTGTTTGACCTAAGACAATAGATTCATGGGGATGGAGAGAAAGAAATGGCTTTGAGAGAAAGGTGGAGGCAGAACCCTAGCCTTCAGTAATGCAAAACAATAAATCAGGCATAATCTTGAGAGGCAGATAGAATTTCCAGAAGCCATCTCACTTCATCTGCTAGAGTTGTTTCTTTTTATCCCTTTCAATAAAGGCAATTATAAATACTTTCAAACTGTCTTCTTCATCAAAATCGAGGTTGTCCTTGTGCACACTCAGGAGAAATTGATGTCACTATAACCATTCAGCCCTATAGTCAGTCACCTGCCCACACTGCTCAGTGAGTGATGAAACACTAAAGTGAGGACCCTGGCCCAGGGTCTACATGGCCCAGTACTGGTGCCAAGTTTATTAAAGCTTTATCCTGGCATTACTAAAATCTAAACCTGTTGTCAGACTCAGTGGAGAGGCCTATTCTCGTATAGCATCACCATCACTTTTTGACACTGTAGGCACCCACATGCAGCCAGACCCCCGGTCCCCAGGGATCCTGTTTAACTCCAAATCCAAGACTGCTTGCCTTGGCTTCTCTGCCCAGAGAAAGTGTCTAGGTTAGCGGGACTTTGGCTCTCACATAGAAGGCTAGAGTTTGGGCAAATCTAGCACTAGAGCAACAACTACATGAAGTGGAAATATTGCAAAGTTTGAGAAGAATTTTTTTTTTTTCAGTCCAGAGATTGGTGGTAGATCCCAGGGTATTTAGTTATATATATATATATATATATATATATATATATATATATATATATATATATATATATATATATATATATATATATATATATATATACCCTGTGTTGACACTAACTCAGCAGTGAAGAGAGAAACAAACAAACATCAGAGGAGCAGAGAGACACAAAATCCACATAGAACCAGGGAAAGTGCTATATGCCCTGTAAGGGTAACGCCACTTTCTTAGACCCCAGTGTGGCTTTGGACAAGACTGGGTTAAGCTGGGCAGGAGGTCCACTGCCTCAATATCTTTATTGTGGATTTCACTGGAAAGGGATCAGGCCTCTGCAACTAGGATAGCTGGGGCACTGGCAGAACGGAGCAGTCACAAGATAAAAAGTACCTCAGTAAGGTGGGCTCTACGTGACAGGTCCCCTGGCAGGTGGGCATCTGATGGTACAATGTCAGTACCCAGCATGCAAAAACTGTCACCACCGTGCATTTATTCATGCAACAAACCCCTCATGTGCATTCACTGCTGGGCAAGAAATGTGGGAAAGTGCTATCCTTCTCCTTTTTCAGCTTCCCATCTAAAAAAGGACATGACACAGCTATCCAAGCAGCCCTCCAGAAGATGCCACTGTTCAGACCAAAGACACCAGAGACCCTTTGACTGAGCCTTCCCCACCCCTCTCTTGAGATGTGCTTTCTTTCTTGAGTTGTGAGAAACAGTTTTCCACGACCAGCTACTGGGAGTTACGATGCTGCTCTGATCTGATGATGGGAGCTCAGCGCCTTGCTTATCTACATTTTTATTTTCTTGCTTTTGAATTTGCAGGTCATAATAAAGCACTGCATGTCCACAGACCAGCCAGAAGAATTAATTAAGGAGAGCCTTTTAATGTAAAAAGCAGCTTACTGAGATAATGGAAAAGGCCTTGGTCAGATTTGGCTTAATTGGAATTTCAAGCAATTCCTGGCTTGTCGTACCAGGGATTTTTACTGTTATAGACAGGATGAGCAAGCTGTTTAAAGAGCTTATGGGCAGAAATGGACTCAGAGATTTTGGCAGAGATGGATTTGGTTCAAACAATCAGGGCTGCCTCAGAAAATGGTAAGCAGGGAGCATGGACTTGTTCTCTTGTCACTGCACGGACATGTAAGGCTTTTAAGCCTCCGTTGTCTCAGGTAACTCAGAAACCAAGAGATGAACTGGAGGGTCAAGTTCCAGTGCATCACACTTGCTGCCCGTTCCTAGATATAAATACGAAATGAAGCAAAGAGGGACGAAATGCAAAGCATGGGCTTTGGAGTTTGAAATGTATGCTCATGCCCCAATTCTACCACGTACTTCCTAATATAGCCAAATGATAATTCCCGCTCCCAGGAGCAGTGCGGATGTTAACCGTTAACAGAACATGTTAAATGCACAGTGCTCTGCTGTGATGGGTAGTATTCTCTGGGTAGGACACATCAGTGGGCAAGATAAAGACACTTAAAGAGGTTTACAGTGTGTTGTAGACGGCCAACAAATTATATTAGCTGGGATGAAGCCTTTTCTATTTGAATCACTAACTAAGCATTAATGAGCAACCGAAAGATAAAGCCAGTTGAAATGACTGCCTTTAAAGGATATGGCAGGGTTTCAGGAAAGAGGACAGTGACTCTGTCTTTTTGTGGGCTAAAGTGTGCAGGGGCAACAGAAGCTGACTGAGGATTCGTCTGACTGTCCCACAGTAGAGCTCTTTGCCTTTTTCCCTGAGTCCAGACGCTACTCATCATAAACATCTATGCCTGCAATTTGATGGGACCATCTGAAGGGCTGTCTGGAAATTAGCCTGATTCACATCTGAATTACCAATGATTACCAATGATTAGTTGATTATGTCTTGACTTGAGCTACAATTGCTATTAAGTGCTATATGTCACCTTAAAATATATTCCACTGAAGACTATTTCCACTTGCTTCTTGTTGTATTGAGGCTAGGCTGAGATTTTCTTAGCACACCTAAGGGACAGCTTTGGGGAACAAACACATGGTCTCTTGTAACATTCAGTCCACTTACTAGGTCAGAGAGTGCAAAGAATAATTCCTTGGCTCCAAGATAAGGATGGGAACTCTTTCAGGGTGTCAATTTCCCTAGTAGAAACACTGTTTCTGCTTTAGTGATAACAAAGAGAAGAAAACTGAATCCAGGGCATTGTCCTGAAGCTTTTTCCAAGTAGCATATATATATGACTTTGAAAGTAAGCAGCCTTAAATAAGTAAGACCCTAGAGTCAAGAAAGAATCCAGAAGAATATGCATTTACTGGAATAAATAACCTTCTAAATATAGCAACCAAAGCTTCCCCAATGCAACAGAAAATTCCAGGATGAGCTTTTCAGAAGAGGCTGGATTATAGCATTTTATATGAAGGAAAAATGGACCCATATCCATTACTCTCCTCAATGTTTCTTGTACCAGTGCTTGATATGAGTATATTACTCTGAAGAGCTTTCATGTTTGCCCTCCAGTTTTATCTACACATCAACCCTAATGGGTATCTCTTTTACTCCCATTTACATGTTAGGCTACCAGGGCTGAGAAAAGGGAAGTCATTTTCCCAGGTTCACACAGCCATAAGGAGTGCAGTTGAGATGTGGAACACAGGCTCTTTCCTCCAATGATTGAGTGTTTTACTCTACGGTTTCTGGAATACTGTTTTGCTTCCATTTTTGCAATTCTCCAGAGCACTTTCCTGGAGGTTCTACCCTAAAACTCCTACCAGGACCCCTATCTCAGCAGCAGGCAGATCTCAAGACCCTAGCACCCTAGACCAGGGGTTCTCAAGTGGGAGTCCATCTCAGAGTTACCACATTTCTGGGCCCTATTCCAGAGTCTTCTAATTAAGTAGGTTAGGAATGGCCAGAGAATTTGCATTTCTTTCTTCCTTTTTTTTTTTTTAATTTAACAACTTCATTGAAACAGACTTTACATACCGTAAAATTCAACCATATTAAGTGTACAATTCAGTGATTTTTAACAACTTGACCTACTTATACAACCATCACCACAATCGAGTTTTGGAACGTTCCCATCACTCCAGAAAGATCCTTTGTACCTGTTCGCTGTCATTCTCGGCCCCTGACAAGCACTAATCTACTTTCTGTCTCTATAATTGGCCTATCTGGAATCATACAATATGTGATCTTTTGCATCTATCTTCTTTCACTTAGTGTAACATTCTTGAGGTCCATCCATGTTATAGTATGTTGCAGTACTTCATTCCTTTTTTATTGCTGAATAATATTCTATTCGTTGGCTACACCACTATTTGTTTATCTATTCACTGAGAATGCGCATTTCTAACAAGTTCCCAGGTGATGCTGACACTGCTGTTCTAGTGGCTACACTTTTGAGAATCACTGATTTAGGCCAGCGGTTCTCAACCTTGGCATCCCATGTCCAACTGGAATCTCCAGAGAACATTTTACAAAATACCACTCAGACCTCATCTATATTCTGATTTACATGGTCTGAGGTGGGGTTTGGGAACTAGCACTTTAATAAAACTTCCCAGGTGATCTGAATGCACAGCTGAGGCTGAAAATTACATCTCTAAACCCTTGCTACTCAAAGTGGGTTCCCTGGACCTGCGGCAGCAGTGCTTAGCCTGGGAGTCTGATGGAATCTCCGAATCTCAGGTCCCAACCCAGAACTCCTGAATCAGAATCAGCATTTTAATAACATCTCAAGGTGACCTTAGATACATGAAAATTTGAGAAGTGCTGTTCCAGAGCAGGGCAAAATGCTGAGGAACAGAAGACAGGAATGAAAGGGAAATTTCACTTTCAGACTGAACTGTAATGAGGTCCAAACAAAAGACCATTGATGAACAGGTTGTTCCTTTAGTATGAATTGCCAAGATGAGCTCTTGCATTGATTAAATTATGGAACAGTTGCTGACCTTCCTTCCCAGTCCCTGTGGCTACTGATGAACTTAGTGAAGGAAGCTGGGTTAAACTGCCTGCTCTAAATAGATCTCATTCTCTTCCAGAAAGTGTGGCTGGTACATGTTAATGACTTGTTTCCTCTGTGTCCATGCTAATGAGGATGGGCTGGGATTCCTCCAACAATCTCTTGTCTGGACTGCTGAAGTCATGTATAGATTCCATGGAACCTTAATATCTCGACCAGATTAGGACAATTTTTTTTTGGTGAACCTATTTAGTTCTGGGCATGGAGAGGTATTAGGGTACAGAGATCAAAACCCAGTGTCTGTCTGGAGGTACCTGGTATACTAAGGGGGGCAGAGGCTCAAAGACACATGTAACATTCAGTGTGATGAGGATAATGGAAGCCCCAGAAGGGAAGACCCATAACCACATATTGAGGGGGAGGTGTAAGCCAGGGAAGGCTTCCTGGAGAAGATTCCAACTGTCACTTGCCCTATTCACCTCCCATATATTGCCTGGTATATTTATATCCTGACCTTTAGGCTTACAGCCAGTGCCTCTTCTGTTGGTGACTGCAGATCTGTACAGTAGTCAGCTCTAGAACTTAAAGTTTAGGTTTCTCTTCCCTCCCTCCCTTCCTTTAGATTTAAATTTTCATGCTGCAGCTGCCTGAATACTGAGGGCTTAAAAAACATTCGAAACAAGTGGAAAAGAATTAACATTCAAGGGATGATCTCATTTCAATCCTCAAAATAACTCCATGAAGTAGATAATAATATATTATCCCCATTTTACAAGTTCAGCAACATAGAGGCATATCATCTTGTCCAAAACCCCCATCTAGTAAGTGGTGGAAATGGTCAATCCAAGGTTTTTCCCGGGACCAGGCTGCCCCTCAATGGGGCTGTTTCATGTGTCAGTGGCTCAGCAGACACTAGAGATGCCCCAGTTGCGGTAGTGGTTGGGTCATTATTCTCAGAAACAGACTATGATGATCTTGGGGGCAGTTGTGGCCTGTGAAATGTTGCCATGAATGTGAGTGGATATGAGAATCCCTTCAATCTGCTACGTCTATGATTCCAGGCCAGGCAGCCAAGGGGCTGGCCTGAAAGTGTGCCCACCTGATGTTTCCACGTGTTCCATTGAGAATCCATGTTGCGAGGTCAACACAGGACTCAGACCCAGGGAAGAGCACATGCGTCACAGCTGCAGAACAATTCTGCTTTGTTGGATACCAGCAGGCGAGTTAGCTTGAAAACAAATTATGCCTACGAAAGGGTTGGATGGGTCCATTGTGGACGGGCCTGCAGTATAGCAGGTTATTTCTTGTCCTTAATTACACTGTCCTCTGGTGGGGATGGAAAATAAGGTTAATCCATTACATTCTGTCCTCAGAATGGAGACCCCCTTTGATTATTTCAACTTTTAAAATACTCATTTTGTGTGAATGAATATGATTGTTGTTTTAAATTTGTAAATTAATATAATCAACGAAGAAATCCTAATGAAACTGTGAATTACATTTATTTGGCATCTACTCCATTAATGTCTAACATCTAAAAAGCAATGTTAATTATCTCAACATGGTTAATTGCTGTTTTCTTAAATAACTAGTAGGCCACATGTAAATGATCTTTCAAGCATTAACATTTCATTTGTGGAAAAGTAAAACACTGAACAGATTGCATGATACATTAGACCGAACATGATCTTTGGGCCTTTCATGCTGTATTAGGAGAATGGCAAACCAAGTGAATGATTCTCCCTTACCATCCAATCTAAAACCTCAATGGCCCAGTGGAGCAAACATAACTATACTTGGAAATATGATGAAATTATCAAAAGGACAGTAAGTCTGCAGCATAAATTGTGAAACATAAGTTAGAATTCTGTTTTTCTTATGACTGTAAACTTTGCATTTATTTGTCAAGCTAGGAAACAAAAATAATAATGTCTAACATGTAGGGAGCACTTTCCAAGCACTGTGCAAGGGCCTGGTGCATTTTCTTGCTTCAATTCATTCTCATAACGGTCCTATGATGAAGATAATGTGATTATCTTTCCCTTTTATTTATTTTTTTGCGGTACGTGGGCCTCTCACTGTTGTGGCCTCTCCCGTTGCAGAGCACAGGCTCCGGACACGCGGGCCCAGCGGCCATGGCTCACGGGCCCAGCCGCTCTGCAGCATGTGGGATCCTCCCAGACCGGGGCACGAACCCGTGTCCCCTGCATTGGCAGGCGGACTCTCAACCACTGCGCCACCAGGGAAGCCCTATCTTCCCCCTTTTAAAAACCCAGGCAGGGAAAAGTTAAGTAACCTGCGCAAGGTCATATACTAGTTTGGTTGGGATTGGGATGCTTATCTAATAGTCCCTATTTTCCTCCTTTTACATAGGGTTTCCCAGCGGCCTCTTTTGGTGGGTACTACTTTAAAATACCAATGACCCCACCTTCTCTGCTTTTGAGAACCTGAGCTCAGCATCAAGTAAGACTTACGATACCCACTCTCCAGAAAACCTGGGAACCTTCTATAAACCTGCTTCCCATCCAGTGTGTTTGGGACAGATATGTTAGTCTGTTCAAGAAGCATGTTTGCTAGGTGGGATGGCAATGCTTTTTTATATTTTCTCCTTCAGAGGCAGGATAAAGGGCTAAGGGTCATGGTAATCTTGGTGAGTTGGAGACAGTGTAGTGTGAATAGCGATAAGAACTCTACAACCAGAGAGTGGATATGCCATGATGCTAATGCAAGAGGAAAAGGTTGTGTGTGTAGTGACGGACATGAAATAAGAACATGACATTTAACTATAAATGTCAATCAACTAAATATGCTCAGCTAAAATACTATACCAATTTAGAACTTTGTTAAATCTGGAAAAGCTGAAAAACATAGAAAGTGAGTGAAGAAACAAAGTCATGGTGATAAGTGGGGTGTGGTTGGTCAGGGCCGATGCATATGGCAGTGAGGGTGAGAGAATAATTTGACCATGAGCAGCCCAAGCCACCGCCAAAGACATGGTTCAGAGCACAATTTCCTTGTTAACAGTACTTACTACATGTACTTACTTAATATTTCTCTATGTAACCCGAGGACCTAGCAAGAGATCAGTAAAGTTTCCTGAATGCATAAATGAAGAAGGAAAGTAAAGGCGGGGGGAGTGGGAAAGAGAGAGAAAGAGAGAAAAGAAGGAAAGAAATAAAAGCTTAAGTTCCAGCCATATGAGCTTTGTTTTTGTTTTTTGAGTTATAATTAACACACATATTATATTATCTTCAGGTGTACAACATAGTAATTCAATATTTTTATACACAAGGAAATGATCACCAAATAAGACCAGTTACCAGCCATCACCAAAGTTGATACAATATTACTGACTATATTCCCTATGTGTACATTATATCCCTGTGATTTATTTATTTTATAGCTGGAAGTTTGTACCTGTTAATCTCATGTCACCTATTCTGTTCGTCCCTCAAAACCCCTCCACTCTGGCAATCACCAGTTTATTCTCTGTATCTATGAGTCTGTTTCTGTTTCGTTTGGTTTGTTCATTTGTTTTGTATTTTGGATTGATGTATGTGAAATCATATGGAATTAGTTTTTATCTCTGACTTATTTCATTTAGCATAATACACTCCGGGTCCATCTATGTATGTTGCCACAAATGGCAAGATTTCATTATTTTTTTAAGGCTAAGTAATATATTTATATATGTATATATAAATATATTATTTAGCCTTGAAATATTATCCATTCATCTATCCATGGACACTTAGGTTGCTTCCATATCTTGACTATCAGAAATAATGCTGCAATGAATATTGAGGAGCATATATCTTTTAATTTAGTATCTATGTTTTCTTTGGATAAATACCCAGAAGTAAAATTTCTGGATCGTATGGTAATTCTATTTTTAGTTTTTTGAGTACCCCCATACTGTTTTCCACAGTGACTGCAACAATGTACATCCCCACTAACCATGCACGAGGGTTCCCTTTTCTCCATGTCCTCTCCAATACTTGTTATTTCTTGTCTTTTTTGATGATATTCATTCTGACAGGAGTGAGATGACAGCTCATTGTGGTTTTGATTTGCATTTCCCTGATGATTAATGATGTTGATCATCTTTCCTTGTGCCTGTTGGTCATCTGTATGTCTTCTTTGGAAAAATGTCTATTCAGATCTTCTGTCCATTTAAACAATTTTTTTTATTGAGTTGTATGAGTGCTTTGTATATTTTGGGTATCAACCCCTTCTTGGATATTTCATTCGCAAATATTTTTCCCCACTCAATAGGTTGAATTTTTCTTTTGTTGGTGGTTTCCTATTCTATGCAAAAGCTTTTAGTTTGATGTAGTCCCATTTGTTTATTTTTCATTTGTTGTCCTTGCCTTAGGAGACATATGAAAAAAATATGTTGCTAAGACTGATGTCAAAAAAGTCACTGCCCATGTTTTTGTCTAGGAGTTTTATGAATTCAGGTCTTACATTTAAGTCTTTAATCCATTTCGAGTTTATTTTTTACATGGTGTGAGAATGTAGTCCAGTTTGATTCTTTTGTACGTAGCTGTCCAATTTTCCCAACACCATTTACTGAAGAGACTGTCTTTTCCCCACTGTATGTTCTTGCTTCCTTGTCATAGATTAATTAACCATCTAAGCACAGGTTTACTTCTGGACTGTCTAGCCTGTTGCATTGATCTACGTTTCTGTGTTTGTGTCATTACCACACTCTTTTGATTACTATAGCTTTGTAGTATAGTTTCAAGTATGGGAGTCTGACACCTCCAGTTTTGTTCTTCTTTCTCAAGATTGCTTTGGCTGTTCTGGGTCTTCTGTGGTTTCATACAAATTTTAGGATTGTTCATTCTAGTTCTGAGAAAAATGCTATTCATATTTTGATAGGGATTGCATTGAATCTGTTGATTGTGTTTTGTCATATATGGTCTTTATAATGTTGAGATATATTCCCTCTATACCCACTTTGTTGGCAGTTTTTTGCGGTTTTTTTTAAGCCATAAATGGATGTTGAACTTTGTCAAAAGCTTTTTCTGCATCTATTGACTTTTATCCTACTTTTTTTTTTGTGGTACGTGGGCCTCTCACTGTTGTGGCCTCTTCCATTGCGGAACACAGGCTCCGGACGCGCAGGCTCAGCGGCCATGGTTCACGGGCCCAGACGCTACGCGGCATGTGGGATCTTCCCAGACCGGGGCAGGAACCCATGTCCCCTGCATCGGCAGGCGGACCCTCAACCACCGCGCCACCAGGGAAGCCCTATCCTACTTTTTGTGGTATCCTCCATTTTGTGGTGTCCCCAACACATGGGTCCTCTCTCTTCATCTTTGCTCTATTATAACAGCAATTCTACTAGTGATACTAGTCCATTTTTTTTATCCTACCTCATCTCTCAAAGATCTCAAGGCATATTATCTGTAGGATTGGTCTGAAGAAAGTGCCTGCATCCACAGCATCATATCCAAAGTCAACTCTTCTATCTTCTCTGAGTCCCAGCATCTTCCCTTATCTGCTAAGGTGTGACATTTACATCAGAGTCTTACTGTCCATGAATTTAACTCCAAAGTGCCCAGTGGGTATTTTCTCTCCCCAAATGCCTATACGTCCCTTCTGCAAATAGAACCCTTGGGGGCCAGCCCTGATACAGTGCACCATCTCAGAGTCTCTTCTCAGACGGGTTTACAGAAGAGAAATATCTCTGCAACCCTTGCTACATTATCAATGAGCTGACCAAGGGAACATCAGAGAAAGAAATGGAAAGGGACTTAAGGAAAATTGACTTCTATAGCCCACCCTGATTGGATATTGAATTGTTTCTTGCAAGGATGACTTTCTGTCCAGTCATTCTATGGAGTCAGCTGTCAGTATATTAATGTGATCCTTATGCAGTCCAGAGAGAATAATGATAACCTGGCACAGACACGATTACACACTGACAATTTCAGGGCTGCCTCTGCCATCCTTATCCAGCCCATCAACTTGCAGCTTTCAAGCCTCATTCTTGGTCTAGGCAGGGGACTGCCAGCCCACAGGGGTGTGCTCTTCTTTAAGGTCATTATGGGCATGATGGGGTTGTACCCTGAATATCCTGTCATTTTCCCCAAATGCCAGCAAAATATTATTGAGTCTGTTCACAAATATGATACTGTTTTCCCAACTGTTTTGACATTGAGGTTAGGTCTGCAGCAATAACCCAATGGAAAATGTAGCTAAAGAGATGATAACGTGCCACCTGGGAAATGAGGAAGCATCAAAACTCTAATTTCCACGAACAAATTTTCTGAGCACTCACTGATGGGACAATCATATTCACCTAAATCTTTAACTGAGCAGTTACAAACTATGGTTCTATTAGATTTTAAACCAGACTATATTTGAAAATGTGTTTTTATAGAAAAACTAATTAAAATAACCTGATATTGTATCTAGTGTGAGACTTAAAAAAACAAAAAGACTACAAGCTACAGAACAAGAATAAGTAATAGCTCTACTTTTCCTGGTGGATATAATGAACCAAAGAGATCTTAAAGCCCTGCTGGAGATTAGGATGAACCTTAATGTAAAATTTGGCACGTGTGCCAATTTTTATTTAATCTTTCAGTTATATTTAATCATACTTCTCCTTTTATGCAGGGGTATTGTCTTCAAGTTTTCTGTGAAGGGTGTACTTTTGGCCCAATGCCTCCTCAAGGACCTTGCGCTTCGATCTCTGAGCCAGACCCATCCAGCGCCCAGTGAGGAGATCAATCACTCAGGCATCTCCCAGGACACCAGGTCAAGTGGCGAAAGTTCGTCCTCCAGGATTCTTGGTCCTCTGGACTTTTGTAGCATCGACTGTCAACTTGACAAAGTCAGCTGAGTTTTTGTGTGCAATCCCCAGACAGCATAAGGCAGAGCAAATCCTGAGAGGCCAGCACTAAACTTTCAAGCTTTTTAAAGAAGAAGACTGATAGGACATTGGTCTGCAGTAGGAAAAACAAACCACATATATCCAGCACCATTTAGTAACTGCATCAACATGGACCAATTGAATAACCTCTCTGGACCTCTGTTTGCTCATCTGTAAATAGGGTGGTTGCCCATCTTGCAGTGGGTGAGCTGTCTCTATAGAGCTCTAGACCTGTGTCTTGTGATCCCACCACACGTTCCTCTGAGAACACTCAGAGGGGCCCATTCATTGTTATCCTCTTCTCCCCACCTCCCCAGTCATTCAGCAACATAGACAAAGGGCACAAATCTGTATGTGACCATGATGGAACTTGAAGGAAGATCAATAAGACCTAGGAGAGGGTCCTTGAATAACATCCTCAACCCATCGTTGCTCTGGGAGGAAAAGTATCCACTGCCAAAATCCAAGCATGTATCCCATTAAATGATAAATGCAGGAAGGGCACAGTGGGGGCAGTCATTTTGGCAAAGATGCTCAGATTATCATAGCCTTGTCAGATCAGCCTGGAAAAGAGCCACTAGGGGATCCCTAGTGAGAGTTCACAATATCTTGACATCCAACAGAGGTTGGCTAGCCCAAGGCAAAAGAATTGTGATGTCCCAGCCTAAGAGTTTGCATCTTATCTGTACAAGAAGAGGGGGAGGCTGGGAAATGGGGATCTGCAGATGGGGGCAGCTGGGATTTTTTCCTAAGTATTTCTAGGAATTATATTCATCCTGTTAATATAGGAGTTAGATGAGAGAGAAAGATACCTCTGGTCACACAGAAGTTTGAGACATGCTGGATTAAGGTAAATGCTAGACCTTTAGTACATGACCTATCATTCATTCCTATTCACAGCATTTCAAGTTGCAATACCATCTCTCTTTCTCTATAGTGGGAGACGAATTCAATGACTTGCCCAACGTCACACAGTTAGTTATCTCAAGTCTGCCTCACTCTCATGCTGATAGTTTTCTGTGAGAATGTATTCCTTACTGAAGAAAGGAGTGGGCAGTGTTTTGAAGAGGACTTTGAGAAGTAAAAATAAAGCTTGTCAATGAAGGCCATGGAAATCAGAATCAGGCCTGCATGTGTATGGGCAGTATGCAGCTGATGGCGCTCCCATACTTTTAAGCCTGGGAAATATTAACATCCCAAGGACAGGCATAAGCCACATTCTCTGTCCGTGCCTAGAACAGAGTCAGAGCAAGGTACATGAACACTCTGTGTGGAGAACAGAGGCCTTATTTGACTAAAAAGTGTCACTTGCCCTGCCTTGTGGCCAGTCGAAGTGCAAGCCTCTTCCCTGCTGGGCACTGGGATTAGTCAGGTGGCCAGAGGCAGGACTACCTCTTTCCAAAGCCAGAGCGAACAAGCCCATCAGGCCTCAGGGGCTTGCAGCTAAAGGATGCAAAGCCTTTCACTATTTTTGAGGGGGTGGGAGTGGTGAGGGCAGCCCAGGATTCTCTGTCCCTCTGATTCTTTGAAACGTGGGGAAAGCATTGCTGTGTCATTCTCCTTTCCTGGAAGCCTGCCCACTTTTCCAGCCAAGCTCCTGTTTCTTTTTTATCATCCAAGCAATATCTCCACTGGCCATCCCTGGACATGACTTAGCTCTGCATGTCTGGACTCTGAGGGTTAAGCTCACAGTCTCCTTCCTTAGAATCAATGCCCTTACACGCCCCCCACGGAAATAGCATGTGCCAATAAGTGCATTCAAGCCTTTTCACAACCATTGGTCTTTTGTTGTGATTCTGGTCTCCCTGGACTTGAAGGGCCGCAACTTCTCCTCCCTCCCTCTTAGTCTGTGCCCCTCCTTTCCAGTGAGGAGTTTCAACCCTCTCCTGAACGCAGTTGCTTCTGGGGATTCTAAGACCACAAATGGTCACTACCTTTCCCTGGACATGGAACCTCAGAACTTACATGGTTCAAGGCTCTCAAAATTAATTTAATATCTAGACAGGACTTCTCTGCAAAGGGTTTGCTTGAACCATGTTCTTTTAAATATATCTCTATGGGCAACCCACTTTGTCTTGAAGCCTCCAGAGGACAGTGTCCCTGCCACTCAGGAAAGGCATCGGTCATGTGGAGGGTGCTTGGAAATGCTCCTCTTCAGAGAGGCACCAAGGGCTCCCTGGGCCCGGAGCTCTCAGCAGTGAGAGCAGGAGGCAAGGGGGACTTTGGGGCAGTGTTGTTTCTGAAGGATGGTGTGGTGTGGCCCTGTTCTCAGAAGCCCCAGGGTTCTGTCTATAAGTGACTAGAGAAAGCAGGTCTCTGTGGCTACCTCCAAATGGAGGGATATAAATGGCACTAGTGTTAGGCGCCAGGGGGGCAAAACCGTCCAACTGCTGATTATGCGGAAATCAAGTGCTATTTTCTAATATGGAGAAATTACAGGTTGAAAATGTGATCCCAATGGAAACAAAATATAGTGGCTGATCCCGTCCGTCATTCAAATCCTAGTGTCAGCAGGGAATTCCCATGCCGTGGGTTAAAATATGATGGTTTGAAAGGGAAGACATTAAAGCATAAATACCAGGTATTTGTATTTTACTTTACGCAAGTTCTTGACCATTTAGCTATTTGGTAATTGCTCTGCACAGCTGAGTAAATATACAGTGAGTCCCAAATCATTCAATACTAAGAAAATGGAGCCACATATATATAACACTTTTCCTTACAACTTCTCGACACTGAGGTTCGTGATTCTTTCTAGTTGTAACTGGAGGTCAGCTGGAATGTTGTAAAATGTCAGAACTGCCAAACATTTTCTTTAATTTCCAATTCAGAAATGTCAGCCAAAGTGATGGGAAATAGAAAACTAGATCTCTCTGAGCACATTTTTTTTTCTTTCCATTCCCCACATCTTTCCTCCCTGAGCAGGTTGGGCATCTCTACAAATAAATGCATTCATTCCCTTCCTTTCCCCCCTCTGGTAGCTATCTTTTCAGGGCAGGGCAGGACCTATAGGAGTGAGATTGACCCAGGATATACAGAACCAGGAGCCTTGTCAGTTTTGTGCCTCAGGACCTTTGCACATGCTGTGCCTTATGACTAGGAGACAACCCTCACCTTACACTCTTCTGGCCAAATCCTCCCTCATCTTTCAGCTCTCGTGTTAAATGTCATTTCCCCAGACAGGCTTTATCTGGCCCGTGGAGACCACGCCATATCTCCTGTGATTAGTTTTCTCTCTATCCTAGACTTCTCTTTTATATTATCACAAGAAATGACAAAGGGATTCTGAGTGGTCAGCAGGAGTCAGAGAACCAGAACATGGGGTCTTATAAGGCCAAGGGAGCCGATTGGCACCTCATCAATATGCACACAATGGTTCAGCCTCTCCAAGAGCATCAGGATCAAAGCAAGCCATAGGGGGCAACTCCAACTAAAGACAGCTGAGACAGACCTTTGGGCAAACTAATTTGTCTTCTTGCTCTGTGGATATTCTCATACTCTAAGGATTCCATCACTGCCCCAGACCCACTTAAAAATATTGTATTTTCAACCAAGTTCTGCTGGATTTTAAATATATATTAAATATATATATTCTGCTGTCTTGAAAATAATTTTCTGGCATGAATCTATGAAAAATTCCTGGATTTTCTTCTTTACCTTTGTCCTGAGAATCTGTGTCCTCTTACTAGTTAACTCCCCTCCCCTGGTCTCCTTTCTGGATGGCTCTGAACATATCTCTTAGACTTTGACATCTGTCATATCTCAGCTGGGGTCTGACCTGTCACCAGCCATTCTCAGCTGGTCCTTAAATATAAGTGTTCAGGCCTTAGCCTGTGTTCTGAGGAAGAGTTAAAATCCCCAGCAAAAAAAAAAAAAAAAAAAAAAGGGGGATCTTAATCTTTAGGAGGAAAGAACTTTAGAATAAGTAGTTTTATTTCTCCATGCGGCAGACATTTTATTCTTGAATTTAATAACCAGAGCTCCAAACCCACCTAGAGCAAGAGAGTCTTAATGATGAGTTCAGAGTGTGGAAAAGGAACCTCTGATTCCCTTTGGCCTAAATTGAGAATTAATCCCAATAATGAGGAATGGTCCCGGGTCTGGAGTTTCAAGTCAGATGTCTCCATCTACGGGTAAATGCAGATTGTTTGTTCTTATGATGCCAGCATCTTTATATCTCGCCAGGTCTGCTCTCATTTCCTGATGTCTGCAACTTCAAAAGATGAGACACTGACAACTTCAAAAGAGGAGCAGCCTCAGCCAGTGCCATTTCTAAAACAACATGTGCTTGTTGAGGGCAGTTACGGCAGCTTTCATTAGTGACTCTACTGCTACATTCCAGGACTGGTTGTGTGTATGGAAATGTGCTTACCTTACCCTATAAGGACTGCTACCCAACAGCTCATTTGGGCTTTCACAGATCATTATCACCTCGTCAGAGAGGGCTGCAGGTCAAACTCTGGCACCAAAAATCCACTGTAGGTAGGTCCTTAGTGGCATGATTACTTGTGCTCTCCTCTTCAGAATTCAATTTACATGCTAATTAACCTTTTGTGCATCGACACACATTTACCTGTATAGAGTAGTCACTCTCTTCTTCCTCCAATTTGGTAGCATTACCATCCCACTAAGAAGAAATCATACTCACTGGGTCTTTGCAGCCCAGAATTGGGGGCACTCCTATTTCAAAACTCAAGAAGCCGTGTTCATTAATTTAGCTTCCAGAGGTGAAGAGCAAGGACAGAACTGCCTGCATTCCTCAACACAAAACACAAAAGAGGGCTTTTTTCCTGCCTGAGTCATTTTGCAGGGCAGTATGGAAATTGGTTGTCTAACATTCAATACTGGAGATTAAGTGACTTCTTTCCATCCAAATGTGGCTCCAAAGTCTTCAAATTGTTACTAAGGGAACTGTTTTGCCCTCTATAGTGTGTTTGTGTGCAAGTGTTCTGAAGCACAAAATGCCAAACTGTGTGCATTAACCGAGGTCTGCTCCTTTGCAGATTTTACTCCACAGTTTTAATTCAAATGTAATTGACCATGACAATGCTGAAGGCGCTAAAACTCTTCCTTTATTGGAATTAACTGCAAAACATTTCACCCATTGGTGAGATATGCTGTACAGGAAGGGCTTATGCAAACAGCCTGCTGAAAATTCATAGATAGGAACATTTCCTGGAAAAGAGTAAAAATGGAACTCAGAGGACAGTGGCATGAAAAAGAGGGCAAATCAAGCACATGGGCCAGCTCTGACTCCTCTTTGATTTCCACCATGTATTTTTATGGCCGTTTAATGAGATGGACCAGCCATGACAAGATGAGCTGCTGTTGTGATGCTGATGTCTCTCAATTGCCTTGATGCTGCTTTTCCCTGAATGATTTATAGATTCCGCCCACACCGGGCATTCTACTAGGGACCTCAGCGTGGGAGTTGGAAGAAGGATGGCAGATTTGGAATTCTATGAAAACACTTTCAGCATTTCTCCTAAATTGGATCCTATAAGTCTTTCTCAGAAAATGTAATTGAAATTGGAGTCTGTACCTCTAGTTGAGTAAGACATGATATGAGAAACTTATCAAGACCCTGAAAGGACAAATGGTGTCTGGGTGGGTATTTCAGCAGTGGTGAGAAAGCCCTGATGTTTACATGGGGTCTAGGAGACCTCAGAGAGCCCTTCAGGATAACCTCAACAGGAAGCATTTGTTGATCACCACCATCTGCCACCACGACCCACTGCCTCAAAAGAAGCCTCTCCCCACATGCCACCAAGGGGCTCCTCAGATATCTATAGTAACAGTTATGAACACTAAATTGCTCTTATGTATTTGTCTTACCCACTAGAGGGAGAGCACTTCAACACCATAATTGTGTTACCTTTGTCTTTATCTTTCTAGACCTTGGCACTCAGTAGGTGGTCAATCAATACTTGAGCTGACCTTTTTAAAAGGCTGTCTAAAGTGTCCATGACGGCAGCAGCAAGAAGTACAATCCTGCAGCCTGCGGAACAAAAACCACATTCACAGAAAGGTAGACAAGATGAGAAGGCAGAGGGCTATGTACCAGATGAAGGAAAAAGATAAAACCCAGAAAAACAACTAAATGAAGTGGAGATAGGCAACCTTCCAGAAAAAGAATTCAGAATAATGATAGTGAAGATGATCCAGGACCTCGGAAAAACAATGGAGGCAAAGATCGAGAAGATGCAAGAATGTTTAACAAAGACCTAGAAGAATTAAAGAACAAACAAACAGAGATGAACAATAAAATAACTGAAATGAAAAATACACTAGAAGGAATCAATGGCAGAATAACTGAGGCAGGAGAACGGATAAGTGACCTGGAAGACAGAATGGTGGAATTCACTGCTATGGAACAGAATAAAGAAAAAAGAATGAAAAGAAATGAAGACAGCCTAAGAGACCTCTGGGACAACATTAAATGCAACAACATTCGCATTATAGGGGTCCCAGAAGGAGAAGATAGAGAGAAAGGACCAGAGAAAATATTTGAAGAGATTATGGTCGAAAACTTCCCTAACATGGGAAAGGAAATAGCCACCCAAGTCCAGGAAGCGCAGTGAGTCCCATACAGGATAAACCCAAGGAGAAACACGCCGAGACACATAGTAATCAAATTGGCAAAAATTAAAGACAAAGAAAAATTATTGAAAGCAGCAAGGGAAAAATGACAAATAACATACAAGGGAACTCCCAAAAGGTTAACAGCTGATTTCTCAGCAGAAACTCTACAAGCCAGAAAAGAGTGGCGTGATATACTTAAAGTGATGAAAGGGAAGAACCTACAAGGAAGATTACTCTACCCGGCAAGGATAAATTCAGATTTGACAGAGAAATCAAAAGCTTTACAGACAAGCAAAAGCTAAGAGAACTCTGCACCACCAAACCAGCTCTACAACAAATGCTAAAGGCACTTCTCTAAGTGGGAAACACAAGAGAAGAAAAGGATCTACAAAAAAAAACCCAAAACAATTAAGAAAATGGTCATAGGAACATAACATGTCAATAATTGCCTTAAACGTGAATGGACTAAATGCTCCAACCAAAAGACACAGGCTTGCTGAATGGATACAAAAACAACACCCATATATATGCTGTCTACAAGAGACCCACATCAGACCTAGGGACACATACAGACGGAAAGTGAGGGGATGGAAAAAGATATTCCATGCAAATGGAAATCAAAAGAAAGCTATACTCATATCAGATAAAATAGACTTTAAAATAAAGAATGTTACAATAGACAAGGAAGGACACTACATAATGATCAAGGGATCAACCCAAGAAGAAGATATAACAATTATAAATATACTTGCACCCAACACAGGAGCACCTCAATACATAAGGCAACTGCTAACAGCTATAAAAGAGGAAATCGACAGTACCACAATAATAGTGGGGGACTTTAACACCTCACTTATACCAATGGACAGATCATCCAAACAGAAAATTACTAAGGAAACACAAGCTTTAAATGACACAATAGACCAGATAGATTTAATTGATATTTATAGGACATTCCATCCAAAAACAGCAGATGACACTTTCTTCTCAAGTGCTCACAGAACATTCTCCAGGATAGATCACATCTTGGGTCACAAATCAAGCCTCAGTAAATTTAAGAAAACTGAAATCATATCAAGCATCTTTTCTGACCACAACGCTATGAGATTAGAAATGACTCACAGGGAAAAAAACGTAAAGAACACAAACACATGGAGGCTAAACAATACGTTACTAAATAACCAAGAGATCACTGAAGAAATCAAAGAGGAAATCAAAAAATACGTAGAGACAAATGACAATGAAAACACGACGATCCAAAATCTATGGGATGCAGCAACAGCAGTTCTAAGAGGGATGTTTATAGCTATACAAGCCTACCTCAAGAAACAAGAAAAATCTCAAGTAAAAAATCTAACTTTACATCTAAAGGAACAAGAGAAAGAAGAAGAAACAAAACCCAAAGTTAGCAGAAGGAGAGAAATCATAAAGATCACAACAGAAATAAATGAGAAGGAAATGATAGCAAAGATCAATAAAACTAAAAGCTGGTTCTTTGAGAAGATAAACAAAATTGATAAACCAGTATCCAGACTCATCAAGAAAAAGAGGAAGAGGACTCAAATCAATAAAATTAGAAATGAAAAAAGAGAATTTACAACAGACACCGCAGAAATACAAAACATCCTAAGAGACTACTACAAGCAACTCTATGCCAATAAAATGGACAACCTGGAAGAAATGGACAAGTTCTTAGAAAGGTATAACCATCCAAGACTGAACCAGGAAGAAACAGAAAATATGAACAGACTAAGCACAAGTAATGAAATTGAAACTGTGATTAAAAATCTTCCAACAAACAAAAGTCCAGGAGCAGATGGCTTCACAGGTGAATTCTATCAAAGATTTAGAGAAGAGTTAAGACCCATCCTTCTCAAACTCTTCCAAAAAACTGCAGAGGAAGGAACACTCCCAAACTCATTCTATGAGGCCACCATCACCTTGATACCAAAACCAGACAAAGATACTACAAAAAAAGAAAATTACAGACCCATATCACTAATGAATATAGATGCAAAAATCCTCAACAAAGTACTAGCAAACAGGATCCAACAGCACATTAAAAGGATCATACACCATGATCAAGTGGGATTTATCTCAGGGATGCAAGGATTCTTCAATATACACAAATCAATCAATGTGATACACCATATGAACAAATTGAAGAATAAAAACCATATGATCATCTCAATAGATGCAGAAAAAGCTTTTGACAAAATTCAACACCCATTTATGATAAAAACTCTCCAGAAAGTGGGCATAGAGGGAACCTACCCCAACATAATAAAGGCCATATACGACAAACCCACAGCAAACATCATTCTTAATGGTGGAAAACTGAAAGAATTTCCTCTAAGATTAGGAATGAGACAAGGATGTCCACTCTCAGCACTATTATTCAACATAGTTTTGGAAGTCCTAGCCACGGCAATCAGAGAAGAAAAAGAAACAAAAGGAATACAAATTGTAAAAGAAGAAGTAAAAGTGTCACTGTTTGCAGATGACATGATACTATACGTAGAGAATCCTAAAGATGCCATCAGAAAACTACTAGAGCTAATCAATGAACTTGGTAAAGTTGCAGGATATAAAATTAATGCACAGAAATCTCTTGCATTCCTATACACTAATGATGAAAAATCTGAAAGAGAAATAATGGAATCACTCTCATTTACCAATACAACAAAAATAATAAAATACCTAGGAATAAACCTACCTAGGGAGACAAAAGACCTGTATGCAGAAAACTATAAGACACTGATGAAAGAAATTAAAGATGATACCAACAGATGGAGAGATACACCATGTTCTTGCATTGGGAGAATCAATATTGTGAAAATGACTCTACTACCCAAAGCAATCTACAGATTCAATGCAATCCTTGTCAAATTACCAATGGCATTTTTAACGGAACTAGAACAAATCATCTTAAAATTTGTATGGAGACACGAAAGACCCCGAATAGCCAAAGCAGTCTTGAGGGAAAAAAACGGAGCTGGAGGAATCAGACTCCCTGATTTCAGACTATACTACAAAGCTACAGTAATCAAGACAATATGGTACTGGCACAAAAACAGAAACATAGATCAATGGAACAAGATAGAAAGCACAGAGATAAACCCATGCACCTATTGTCAACTAATCTATGACAAAGGAGGCAAAGATATACAATGGAGAAAAGACAGTCTCTTCAATAAGTGGTGCTGGGAAAACTGGACAGCTATATGTAAAAGAATGAAATTAGAACACTCCCTAGCACCATACACAAAAATAAACTCAAAATGGATTCGAGACCTAAATGTAAGACTGGACACTATAAAACTCTTAGAGGAAAACACAGGAAGAACACTCTTTGACATAAATCACAGCAAGATCTTTTTTCATCCACCTTCTAGAGTAATGAAAATAAAAACAAAAATAAACAAATGGGACCTAATGAAACTTCAAAGCTTTTGCACAGCAAAGGAAACCATAAACAAGACCAAAAGACAACCCTCAGAGTGGCGGAAAATATTCGCAAATGAATCAACTGACACAGGATTAATCTTCAAAATATATAAACAGCTCATGCAGCTCAATATTCAAGAAACAAGCAACCCAATCCAAAAATGGGCAGAAGACCTAGACATTTCTCCAAAGAAGACATACAGATGGCCAAGAAGCACATGAAAAGCTGCTCAACATCACTAATTATTAGAGAAATGCAAATCTAAACTACAATGAGGTATCACCTCACATGAGTCAGAATGGGCATCATCAGAAAATCTATGAACAACAAATGCTGGAGAGGGTGTGGAGAAAAGGGAACCCTCTTGTACTGTTGGTGGGAATGTAAATTGATACAGCCACTATGGAGAACAGTATAGAGGTTCCTTAAAAAACTAAAAATAGAATTACCATATGATCCAGCAATCCCACTACTGGGCATATACCCTGAGAAAACCATAATTCAAAATGCCACATGCACCACAATGTTCACTGCAGCACTATTTACAATAGCCAGGTCATGGAAGCAATCTAAATGCCCATCGACAGACGAATGGATAAAGAAGTTTTGGTACATATATACAATGGAATATTACTCACCCACAGAAAAAGAACGAAATTGAGTCAATTTTTGAGACGTGGATGGATCTAGAGACTGTTATACAGAGTGAAGTAAGTCAGAAAGAGAAAAACAAATATCGTATATTAACGCATGTATGTGGAACCTAGAAAAATGGTACAGATGAACCGGTTTGCAGGGCAGAAGTTGAGAAACAGATGTAGAGAACAAACGTATGGACACAAAGGGCGAAAATCACGGTGTGGTGGGGATGGTGGTGTGCTGAATTGGGCAATTGGGATTGACATGTATACACTGATGTGTATAAAATTGATGAGAACCTGCAGTATAAAAAAACAAATAAACAAAGAAAAAAAATTAAAAAAATAAAGTGTCCATGACTTGCAGAAATGTGCTCTTGTTATGTCCTTTGATTATGTTTATCTTCCCACCCCACATTTCCCAGGCAGGTTAGTATGGAGGGAAAATCTCTCACATCTTTACAGAACATTTCATCCCTTGGCCCCTTAACCAACGAGCACCACCATACACTCATGCCTCCAACTGATGAGGATGATATGGTGCCTGCTATATTGACAGGAAGCTGGGACATTCTACTTAGAAAGCCAGCAAGTTTCCCATTTCTACAGCTATGTGGAGGGGGTTAGATAATCACTGCCTGCCTTAGAAGGAATGAAAGAACCACAGGTCTGGACAGCTACAGTGGGAGGAAAGACTGTTATTTCTGGCCAACCCCCAGATAACATTCATGTACAAAATTCCAGGGGAGGAACTCTTAAATCTCTGTAAATGGTGTTGAGCAAACCCCACCTCAGACAGAGTCTACGTCCTGGAAGCCACTTGAACCTGGAGAACCTCACACCCTTTCCATCTCTGGTTTAAAAAGATTAAACTGATTAGACCAGAGGATACCTGGTATGAGCAGGTGGGAGGTTGGGAGTTGGGTGGGGGAACGTAAGAGTTGGGGGTGTTTGTGGGGTAGGAGACCAATACAAAACTACTCCCATCTTATCCCCCATTTCCTGTTGCTGAAAAGCAACTGGACATTTCACAGATTGGCATCCGGCAAGTAGAGCTTTATGGATTATCTAGCCTGAGACCCCAGAAAAGCTCAGGCTAGTAGAACACTTGGGAGCGAGGTGAGCTACAAGGGAAAAGGGACCTAATATTTCCTGAACTCCTACTATTGCCAAGCACTTTACATGCATTATTTCATTTAATGCCCACAAGATCCTGGAGTCTAGGTATTCTTCTCTCCATTTTAGAGAAGAGAAAACTGGCTCATAAACAATTTATGTAAGGTTTAAAAGTCATTAAAATGGATGAACTGGCTACACTGACTCATTCCAAAGCCTATGATCCGTTTTACTAGGAAAGGAGAAAATGGAAAATGAAGAAAAGGCAATGGACCAAGGAGAGAAAAGAAAGAGAAAAATAAAGGCTATATATGCCATGAGAAAAAAAGATGAGGCATCTGGGCTCATGAGTCTCTTCCCCTTAGTCTGTATTGGAAGGACACCTCGGGATAAATAACAGTGAGCAGATTTACTGGCCTTCTGATTCTTCCTGCTTTGCCTGAAGATAGTTCTCTTCTATATTTGGTTCTTCATTTCCTTCAGGGGGTAATCTGAATTTTGGCACATTTCTGTATGAATATGCCTGATGAAGTAGGCATAATGACTGTGCAAAAACTACATTAATTTTCAGGTCCTTATAACAAATACATGAATAGCTGCATAAGTCAGTTCCTTACAGGAGAATGACTGAGTGCTGAGGTGACCAACCATAACACTGGTTTTATCTTGAGTCAATGAGCAGGACACAGGGTGACCTTCAGGAGTGCAGGTCCATTCATGCTCAATGCACACTGTCTAATCTGTCCAGCTGGATGTGGGAGTCAGGAATCTGCGTTCTGGTTCTCACACCCATCACTGGTTGGATAAATTCACTTGGGATAGACACTGAGTTCTCATTGTTTGTCTTATTTACTGAAGTATCATTCTCAGATTAATTTTGCCTTTTTAAGCTTGGATACATCCTGATTACATTACCCTTTAATCTTAATTTAGCCACATCTGTCCACTTTTTTACTGAGAATTCTTTCATTGCATCTAAGAATGGAAAATTCTCTTCCATGCGTACATGTAATACATATTTACTTCTATTTTACTAAATTGTTTTGTGATTTTTAAAAATTTAAATCCATAAAATTTATTTTGTAATATTGTATAAAGTAGGGATATGGTTTATTTCCAATTATTCAATACTAGTTATTAAATAATCAACTTTGTCCCTATTGATTTATGATGCTTCTTTTAAACTGGCGGATATTTTAGCTCAAAATTCTCGTGTACTATAAAAATAACCCTTTTCTCCAAATATTCTGACTCATTTTATAGAGGGAGAAGATCCTCCACAGGAATGTTTATAATTTATAGGTGGTTTCCAACCGTGTGTCTTTTCTGCCTTCTCTCTCTCTCTCTCTCTCTCTCTCTCTCTCTCTCTCTCTCTCTCTTTCTCTGTCTCATCTCTACCCCTCCAAATACTATAAATCTTTGTTTCCTCACTGTCTTCTTTGGCTCTTTCCTCTGACTTCTGGAATAATTTCTCAAATAGTTCTTTCAACATAATTTAACTTTCTGCACCTTCAATTTTATTCCTTTTTGACCCCAATGCCAATTTTAAACCTGACATAGCTTTTTTATTTTTGGTTTTGTGGCAGACTTTAACATTTTTAGCTTATACTATTTTATCTCAGAATTTTGTCTTTTTATCTCACCTGTTCTTTCCTTATATGTCATTTTGTTGTTTCATGGTTCCTCTTTATCTTACCAAGAACACAAATCAGATACACTTTTTAAAAATTTGATCTATTTTCACAGCAACTGTCAAAGATAGGCTTTTCCTCTGAATCCTCCACACCTATTATCCTGCAGACTTTTCTCATAGGCCACAATGTCACATGCAGCAAGAGAGCAAACTATTTGGCAGAGAAACAAATTCCCTCAGCTCTTTGTAGTGTATTGCCTCTGAAGGTCCTGAGAAAAAGAGTGCAGGGGATACACACGGCATCTTATTTGTCACTAGCCTCCACTTGGCTATTCTAAATCTGGAGACACTCCCAAGTAAGGGGTCATCCCAAATCTCCAGCCTCATGCAAATATGAATCCAAAGTTTGTAAATGGCCCCTCTGCCCCCTGTTCCAACCCAAATACTAGCCAGAGTCCTAACCTATTTTCTTTACACAATCAAAGTCTCATCTTCAAATCTTGTGGACACGGGCTTCCCTGGTGGTGCAGTGGTTGAGAGTCCGCCTGCCGATACAGGGGACACGGGTTCATGCCCCGGTCCGGGAAGATCCCACATGCCGCGGAGCGGCTGGGCCCGTGAGCCATGGCCGCTGAGCCTGCGCGTCCGGAGCCTGTGCTCCGCAATGGGAGAGGCCACAACAGTGAGAGGCCCGCGTACTGCAAAAAAAAAAAAAAATCTTGTGGACACATTTTCAGCCCATGAATAGGGAGCCACCTTCGATGACTATCTTCACCAATGGATCAGGTATGTGGATGGCCCTAGACAGCTACATACCCATTTGGATCCTCATAGAAAATTTCTTTGGGGGATATAGCTGGAAAAGTGTGCCCATCCTCTGGCCCACATTCTGCTAGCCTGAAATACAATTGCATCATGATGCCACCACCTAATTCTCCCAGTAGAGAATGAAAATATAGGCCATGGAGAATATGTGGTGGTCATTAGTCACCTTTTTTTTCTTTATAAACTAATTGTGATACCCAAAGCACTGTTTGTGTGCTTCTCCTACAATACTCGCTGCTCCCACCTCACATAATATACTTAACCTGGGAAAACTATAATTCCCAAAATGTCCCAACCCACCTTCTCTAACTTTTAGCAACGCTGTATAGTGAGGGTTATTTTCTGATGGGATGTAGAAAGCCAGAAACAGGAGAGTGATAGGAATTAGAAATGGATGGTAGATATATGATTTTTGCTTGATGTAGCACTTGTTTCATCCTTGCACTGTCAAACGTTAGTGTGCGTAAAAGTCACCAGGGAATGTAGTTAAAATGAAGATTCTAATTTAGTAGATCTCGGATGGAGCATGTGATTCTGTGTTTCTAATAAGCTCCCAGATGATGCCAATGCTGTTGATTCATGGACCACACTTTGAGGTGCAAGACTGTGAGCTCCTTGAGGCAGGGACCATATTATATGAACTTAGCTCAGTGCCAGGACTGTGACAGACACTTTCCAGGCATTTCTTCTACTGAATTGAAATGAAGCATTTTGGATTTGAAAGGCAGAGCACTCAGAAAAGACAAAATGTGCTTTTTAATCTGGCTGTGCTGGTAACACAGTTATACCTCTTTGTCTTAAAAGCTGACTCTTAGACATTTTTGAATTCCTAATCCCTAAATGACCATGAGTTTAGAGTTTGGGGAAAAGTCTGATGGAGATACACTCAGTTGTTTTAATCACAAAACCAAGTTTTCCTTCCTGTATATTTGAGTCTTCTGTGGCTCAATATCCCCCTTTCTCCTGGGCTGGGTGTCACCCTACTGAGCACAACTATGTTCACCAAATGCACATAACAAGTAGATGTGTTCACACAGACACACATGACCATGGTCACCAACCCATCACCACCCTCACCATCCCAGTCCCTCCAACAAATGGCATTCCATTGTGACTTTCACACAACACTAGTTCTGGTGGAGTTTATATCAGTATGGATCCACTCAAGAGATAGAAATTACACTAGTAATTTTATCAGAGGATAGTTGATATACAGAATTGTAAACCGGGTATAAAGTTGTTCACTAGGTATCATGGACGTGGCAAATGCAGGAAGCAGCTCCCACCCCAGAGCTGGGCAACAAGGGGAAGACGTTGAACTTATCGAAAATGAGAAGCTTCAGAGGAAGGGCCCTGAAAACTGAAACTCAGACCCCCAGGGCCGGTGTCTGAGCTTGAGGGAGAGGACCCATGGGCTTGGGCCTGACCCTGTAAGGAGGTGCTGGTATCTCAGAGAGGGATGTAAGAAAGTTGGCTCTGCAAGTGTTGGGAAAACTGCAAACTGGCTTCAGCTGCTGCTACAGGAAGGAAGTGCCTCTGCCAGGGCAAAGAGTTGTTGCTGGGGCGGGGGGACACAGTAAAAGGAAGCACAAGGCAAAAGGAAACAGACAAGAAGGAGCTTGTCTGCCTCTTCTTCCTCCGGCCTTCTGTCTCCACCTAGCGTCCCCTATTTGAAGGTCCCATCAAGGAGCATCTAGTCAAACAGAAATGTGATTTGCAGAGGTCCAGACTCAACATGGCAGAGCTAAGTATGGAAAGATGGGTCTGGAGGCAACAGACAATAACCAACAGCTTAAAAACTGATACACCCATTGTGGGGGTGGAAGGAGTTGTATAAGTAAATAGATTTGGGGAAAACTGGGTTAAGAAAGTGTAAATATCAAAGTAAAATTGTAAAGTATCCTTTGCCTGAAACTATGAGCCCCTATGGTTTTTCATCTATTGAACAAAGCTTTTTCTTACTTTAGAGAAAAAGTAGCTGCCATCAAGAACACAGGAACCACTGGAGGAAAGATGGAGGCTCTGACTCAGAGATGTTCTTCTTTTCCATCAAAAGTGAAGGGGAGCTGGAAGTTCTTCTGGTTCTGGGAGGCGGGAATGAGAGGAGGATAACGAAAGAAATCAGGTGATCAGATATAAGAATCTTGGTTGCTAAAGCTCTAGGAAAAGAAGATGAAAGAGTGACAGAAATTCCAAGGAGGTTGAAGGAAAAGCTGTTTGGAATTCTTGGAGGGAATTCCCCTCAACAGAGGGCCTGGAAATGACACGGGAGCAGCCACATTGTGTGCTTAGGAAGAGGGATAACCAGAGACAGCACCCCTGCTCTCTGCTCCCTTGTGTCATGGATGAAATCTAAAGTTCTGTGTGCTTCCAGGATGTAGGAGGAGGTGGCGAGGTACTAAGACCATGCGCTTTCCCTGGGGTCAGTGTGAGCAAGAAGAAAGAGTTCCTGTGGCAGTGGACATCTAGTTAGAAGATATGACCTAAATACAGGGATTTGAAGGGCCAGCAGGAGCCATAGTGAGGTTAAGTTAGCACAGAGTCGTCAGGGAACTCTGATTAAAAAAAAAAATAGGTCATGGATTTCACCAGCCACAAACGTGAGCAGTCGATACTAGTTGGATGCCAAGTGTCTGGGCAGGGTGACGGACATCACTACAGAGGGCTCGTGAGTCCAGAGGATGGCACAAGCACCCTTGTGTAAGGCAGTAGTCCCTTTCCAACCTCCCTGAGGACCCAAAGAAATCTTCAGCAAAAGAAAAACCAATCCCGGTAAGGAGTTTGAACTTTGAATTTGACTAAATATTTATGAGTTTATCAAAACAACATCAAGCTAACTTGAAAGTGATTTTTTTAAATGGAAGAGAACGAAATTACTTTAGGTGATGAGATTTTTCACCACCACTGCCGTGTCTCTCCCTCTCTCCCGCCCTCTCTCTCTCTCTCTCTCTCTCTCTCTCTCACACACACACACACACACACACACACACACACACACACACAATTTATCTAGGAGGATACAGGGGGCTTAGGAAAACGATAAGAGACCAAAAATAAAATTAATCATTTAAAAACCTTTCTTTTTTTTACACCTGAGCATAGCCTGCAATTGTGAAACTTTCACTACACAGTCAATCAGTTGCCTCCATCACTTGACCTCTCCAAACTTTTACTATAATAGTGAGCATGTGACTTGCTAAGAGGAGGAAAACACTGTTCCCCTGAAAATGTCCTTAGAGAAATGTACTGTAGACAACCCTTTGGGAAATCTGGATCATGTTTTACTAAGCATCTACTAAATGCAAATAATTGTGGAATCATTTACCCTGAATCGTCACGAATCCTCAGATAGGCAAGATAGCATTATGTCTGCATTACAGGTGAGGAAACTGAGTCTCAGAGAGGTTAATTCTTAGTCAAGATCATACACCTAAGTAGAGTAAAACTGCCATTCAAGTTCACATCTGTTTGGTCTCAAACCCACTATATAAATCAATATAAAACCAAGTGCTAAATAGAATAAGCACAAATTACAAACAAACCAACAAAACTAGACCATACAGAAATAGACACAGGTGTAGAGAACAAATGCATGGACACCAAGGGGGGAAAGTGGCGGGGGGTGGTGGGATGAATTGGGGGATTGGGATTGACATGTATACACTAATATGTATAAAATCGATAACTAATAGGGCTTCCCTGGTGGTGCAGTGGTTGAGAGTCCGCCTGCCGATGCGGGGGACGTGGGTTCTGTGCCCCGGTCTGGAGGATCCCACATGCTGCGGAGCTGCTGGGCCCGTGAGCCATGGCCGCTGGGCCTGTGCGTCCTGAGCCTGTGCTCCGCAACGGGAGGGGCCACAACAGTGAGAGGCCCGCATACCGCAAAAAAAAAAAAAAAAAAAAAATCGATAACTAATAAGAGCCTGCTGTATTAAAAAATAAATAAATAAAATTTAACAAAGAAAACAATCCCATTTACAATAGTATCAAACATAATAAACTACTTAGGAATAAACTTAACCAAGGAGGTGAGAATTTGTACAGTGCAAATTTCAAAACACTGATGAAAGAAATGAAAAAAAAAAAACAAAACGAAAAAAACCCAGACCATAAGTGCTCTGTGATTGGAGCCAATAACCCTCTATCCTTAAGACAAATACAAGAAAATAGCTTAGAAATACAGTTGCCCAGAGGTCTAAGCAAAAGCATTTACCACTACATTTCAGATCATCTGAAGACAGATTATTTCCACTTTATTTTATCTATCCAATTTTTCTTACAAAATTGTCAAGTAGTATCTCTAGATTTAATTTAATTAAAGTTGGCCAAAGGGCGCAAAGACAAGGAAACATACTTTGTAAGAACAAATCAGATGCTATTATCCACAGTGCTGCTCTTAATCACTGCAGAAGTCACAGAGGGCACCGCTGAGCTAATTTTTACTTTGTATTTTCCTTACTAGTTCACATTCATATCATCTCTGGCATCTCACATTATTTCAGTTCCTCCATTCTAAAACTGGCACGTATATAACCACATGGCTTTTCAGCTCTCTCCTTCCCTTCCACAGTGATATTTTAGGTAGCCAAGGTGGTATGCACTGTTTTAAATTTTTTGCCTTTTATTCACTCTCCGTGGCATTTTGACTCCTGAACCTCCGCTCTATTAATGATTCAGGCAAAAGCCAAATACAATTGACTAGTAATCAAATGTAGTGGATTCTTTTCAGTTCTCATTCTATTTGGTTTATCTGCAGAAGTTGACGTCAGTGTAACACCCCATCATTTATGAAAACCTCACTTTTCTTCCTTAATTCCTATGATGTCACTCTCTCCTGCCTCTTACACCTCTGACAGCTCTTTCTCTTTTTTGTCAAGTCCTCTTCCTTCCACTTTCTCTAATGTGATTTGCAATGTCTGTCTCTATCTACCTAAAACTAAACTTGTAAATACCCATCTTTTCCCAACTCTGAACCAATGGAAACTCTTTCTAAGCACTGACTGAACATCTGCATCTGGATAGACTACAGATGAGCTGACATTGATAGCTTCAAAGTCTGCTTCGTTTTCCACCCGCTCAAACCTGAAGTTCCTCCTTCAACCAGTTTTGTTTTATGAGTCTTGTGAGCCAGCTAAAGACCTCACGCCAGACGATCTGAGTGTTGCTCTGGGCACTCCCTGGTTGGGTATCGTTACCGTCCGCTCACTGCCAAGGCCAGCAAATCCGCCTCCACTGCCTCTTCCCTGCTCCAGGTAAGAATCACCTCTCAACGGTGCTGCTCTGACTGTTTACAAACATGCCTCTGCCTCTAGTCTTTGTGCCTACAACCGGTCCTCGAACGGACTGACAAGACCATCTTTCTAAAACACGAATACCTTCACAAGACTCCAAAAAAATTTCTGACACTAGGAAAATGATAGCTTCCCACTACCTCGTTATTTTGTTGTAAATCCATGTGGTACACACTATTTTTAATACGCTGGCTTCACGCCACTTTTGCAAATACACTTTTCTTCTCCTCAAAACCCTCCTGTCTCTATATACTATAATTCTCCTCATTGCCTATAACACTCTGTGTAATTTCAGGACTCTAGACCTTGCTCATTTTGCTTCCTTTCTTTACTATTCAACATTGTTAAGATGCATTGCAAATGTCAGTTTCTTTCTGCTGCTCCCTAGGATCCTGGAACAAAATCGATTGCTCACCTTTTCTCTTTATGAATGTGTATAATGTCAGCACACTGCCCAAGCACAAATTGTAGTATATAATAAAAAAAGACTGTTTTTGACTTCCGTATTTCAATATTTGTTAGGCTCTGTAACTGACTGCTTCACTCTTAGATAATAATAATTTCTCCTGTTCCTTCATTTTGCAAGCATAGCCTCAATTGAGATGTTAGGTCAAGTTCCGAAAAAACTTAATAAGCTCCAAAAATAACACTGGCTACTTGGGAGTGGCAGAAGATGCCATGATTCTTCTCTTTTTTATCATTTATTCTAGAGAGACAGAAGAATAAAACAGGACAGGGAAGTTCTTTCTGGAGCTGGCCCATCCACAAGGTGTCTTGGTGGTCTTCAGCCCTGGCCAATGTTGATAGTGACTCTCTTGGGTATTTTTGCAGAAATTTGGAGGCTCCCCTGCTAAGGCACGATGCATATAATTTCCCACACTCCTTCAACTACCCAGTTCACCCAGTGCCCTGTTTTTAGAGGTCCACATTCACTCTCATTGAAGTTCCATCACCTCTTACTTAGTGTTCTTGAGAAAGCCACAAAATAGCTCCAGGCTGGCTGTCTCTCCCACAGAGTATGCATGTGGTTCCCAGAAAATGCTCATCCCTATTTGAACTGCCAACAGAAGGGAATTCCCAGAAGCAGCAGCAACTTGCCTTCTTCTCTAAAAGTAGAGCAGTTTGCCAGCTTATGTTGCCTGCCCTCCATATACCATCACAGAATTCAGTCCCTTTTCCAGTCTCCCCCATATCTCAAGTCCTCTGTGAGATGAAGTGAAGGAAGTAGCATCCTCACCCATCTACCCCACCTTGGTGGGAACCAGATAAATCAGGTAACATGTCAGTTCTTGCCAAAGAAATTTCATTATGGTATCTTATTTTCATCTCCATTCTCTCAATCTTTTATAGCTTAGATTTGTTTCAGGATTCACTGTTTAAAGTGACCATGAGTCATGAAATCAGTTACCAGTCACTTATTATGAAATCCTGCCTTTTAGTCTGGTATAATTTACTTTACAAGCAACATCTTTAGCGCTTTGGTTTCCTAATTAAAACTTTAATTTCAATATCCTATTACACACAAATTCACACACATGCATGTAAAATAGTTGGGAGCAGAAAATGCTTTTCCCAAGTAATCTTAAATTTGGGTAAGCCCCACCTCCTGGGATTGGTAAGAAATCCAATATCAACTAACCACTTATGCCATGAAGATTGTGTGGATTTTTGCCCCTGTGCTGTGACAGTTTACTGGGAATGGCATTAGTAAGGAAGAGTGACTTCCTGATAAACTAATTCACCCCAAAATGATAGCTATGAAAGCTGAATTAACTTAAAATCAAAACAAGAGAACAAAAACCCAAAGTATCTATTCTGAGGGCTTTGGAGACTAAACAAAAGCAGATAATATTTATTAATTTAATTTAATTTTTTAAACATCTTTATTAGAGTATAATTGCTTTACAATGGTGTGTCAGTTTCTGCTTTATAACAAAGTGAATCAGTTATACATATACATATGTCCCCATATCTCTTCCCTCTTGCATCTCCCGCCCTCCCACCCTCCCTATTCCAGCCCTCTAGGTGGTCACAAAGCACCAAACTGATCTCCCTGTGCTATGTGGCTGCTTCCCACTAGCTATCTATTTTATGTCTGGTAGTGTATATATGTCAATGCCACTCTCTCACTTAGTCCCAGCTTACCCTTCCCCCTCCCCGTATCCTCAAGTCCATTCTCTAGCAGGTCTGCATCTTTATTCCTGTCTTGCCCCTAGGTTCTTCTGACCATTTTCCTTTTTTTTTTTTTAGATTCCATATATATGTGTTAGCATATGGTATTTGTTTTTCTCTTTCTGACTTACTTCATTCTGTATGACAGTCTCTAGGTCCATCCACCTCACTACAAATAACTCAGTTTCATTCCTTTTTATGGCTGCGTAATATTCCATTGTATATATGTGCCACATCTTCTTTATCCATTCATCTGTTGATGGACACTTAGGTTGCTTCCATGTCCTGGCTATTGTAAATAGAGCTGCAATGAACATTCTGGTACATGTCTCTTTTTGAATTATGGTTTTCTCAGGGTATATGCCCACTAGTGGAATTGCTAGGTCGTATGGTAGTTCTATTTTTAGTTCTTTAAGGAACCTCCATAGTGTTCTCCACCAGCAGTGCAAGAGTGTTCCCTTTTCTCCACACCCTCTCCAGCATTTATTGTTTCTAGACTTTTTAATGATGGCCATTCTGACCAGTGTTAAATGATATCTCATTGTAGTTTTGATTTGCATTTCTCTAATGATTAATGAGGTTGAGCGTTCTTTCATGTGTTTGTTGGCAATCTGTATATCTTCTTTGAAGAAATGTCTATTTAGGTCTTCTGCCATTTTTGGATTGTTTTTTGTGTGTTTTTGATATTGAGCTACATGAATTGCTTGCATGTTTTGGAGATTAATCCTTTGTCGGTTGCTTCATTTGCAAATATTTTCTCCCATTCTGAGGGCTGTCTTTTCATCTGGTTTATGGTTTCTTTTGCTGTGCAAAAGCTTTAAGTTTCATTAGGTCCCATTTGTTTATTTTTGTTTTTATTTCCATTTCTCTAGGAGGTGGGTCTTGCTGTGATTTATGTCATGGAGTGTTCTGCCTATGTTTCCCTCTAAGAGTTTGATGGTGTCTGGCCTTACATTTAGGTCTTTAATCCATTTTGAGTTTATTTTTGTGTGTTAGGGAGTGTTCTAATTTCATTCTTTAACATGTAGCTGTCCTGTGTTCCCAGCACCACTTATTGAAGAGGCTGTCTTTTCTACACTGTATATTCTTGCCTCCTTTATCAAAGATAAGGTGACCATATGTGCGTGGGTTTGTCTCTGGGCTTTCTATCCTGTTCCATTGATCTATCTTTCTGTTTTTGTGCCAGTACCATACTGTCTTGATTACTGTAGCTTTGCAGTATAGTCTGAAGTCAGGGAGCCTGATTCCTCCAGCTCCGTTTTTCTTTCTCAAGATTGCTTTGGCTATTTGGGGTCTTTTGTGTTTCCATACAAATTGTGAAATTTTTTGTTCTAGTTCTGTGAAAAATACCAGCGGTAGTTTGATAGGGATTGCATTGAACGTGTAGATTGCTTTGGGTAGTAGAGTCATTTTCACAATGTTGATTCTTCCATTCCAAGAACATGGTATATCTCTCCACCTATTTGTATCATTTTTAATTTCTTTCATCAGTGTCTTATAATTTTCTGCATACAGGTCTTTTGTCTCCTTAGGTAGGTTTATTCCTACATATTTTATTCTTTTTGTTTCAATGGTAAATGGGAGTGTTTTCTTAATTTCACTTTCAGATTTTTCATCATTAGTGTATAGGAATGCAAGAGACTTCTGTGCATTGATTTTGTATCCTGCTACTTTACCAAATTCATTGATTAGCTCTAGTAGTTTTCTGGTAGCATCTTTAGGATTCTCTACGTATAGTATCATGTCATCAAAAGCAGATAATATTTAGAGGGGAGTCAAAATTTTGACACAGTGTCTAGTGGGGAGTGAGTTCCTCCCCACCTTTTTTTTCCCTGTGCTATCTTTTGCTTTCCTTCTCTTTCTGTCGTTCCCTCTTTCTACTTTTCTTTCTTCCTTTCTTCCTTCCTTCCTTCTTTCCCCTCCTTCCCTCCTTTCTACTCTCTCTCTCTTACATTTTACATCAAGGGCAGCCATAGTTACGATGATCACAATTGCTTCAGGCAACTACAACTTTGATAGAAAATCCACTAGTTTTCTTATTCAAGGGAGAGAACCCTGGCACTACCAGGATGAGCAGAAAAAGAGAGAGAAACACTAGAAATGAAAGATCAAAAGAGAAGTACAGTTATGGAACACTAATTCTATATGTAAACTCTGTGAAAGTTTGTGACTGACTTCTAAATCACATATATGTGAGGTAAACTGAAAGTAGCTTGAACTTGAGCTCAAAGAACTGAACTGGCATTTGGACCACTGCTCACCACAGATGATCAGCTGGATTTGAGTCTAACAAGTCAATTGCCTGCTTAAAAAAATCAACAACCTCTGGGGAAATATGAGAATCCAGAATCCTCACAACATAACATTCAGAATGTTATGAATCCAAGATGCAATCCAAAGTTACTTGGCATATGAAGAACAAGAAGAAAGGTATGGAACAGATGCCAATTTTGAGATGATATAGATGCTAGCAATATCAGATAAGGACATTAAAAAGTCTATTACAAGTATGCACACTGAAATAAAGTAAAATACACAGACAACACACTTAAATTGAAAAGATAATAAATGTCAGCAAAGAAACAGATAATAAAAAAATTTAAGAAGTTGGACCATCGAGACCTGAAAAATTCAATATGTGAAGTAAATTTTTCAACAGATGGGTTTAATAAGTGTAGCAATGAAAAGGAAAGAATCAGTGAATGCAAAGATGGATTAATATAAATCATAGAATCTAAAGACAAGAAAGAAAAGTATCAAAATAAGTTAAACAGTCTGGGAATCCTGAGGAAAATTTCAAAAGGTTCAGAAGAGAGGGAGAGAGAAGAGGGAGAAAAATATTTAAAGAATTAATGTCAAAAACTTCCCAAATTTGTTCAAAAACAAATATACAGATTTGAGCAGCTCAGTAAACACCAAACATGATACATTTGAGGAGAACCACACCTAGGCACATCATAATCAAATTGCTAAAACACAGTACAAAGAGAAAAAGTTTGAACGCAACCAGTGAATATCAACACATTACATACAGGGAAATAATAATTTGGATGACAACAGACTTCTGCTTAGAAACAGGGGAGGTCAAAAGATGGTGAATAACATCTTTAAAAAGAATAAGAAAGGGCTTCCCTGGTGGCGCAGTGGTTGAGAGTCCACCTGCCGATGCAGGGGACACGGGTTCGTGCCCCGGTCCAGGAGGATCCCACATGCCGCGGAGCGGCTGGGCCCGTGAGCCATGGCTGCTGAGCCTGTGTGTCCGGAGCCTGTGCTCTGCAATGGGAGAGGCCACAACAGTGAGAGGCCCACGTACCGCAAAAAAAACAAAACAAACAAACAAACAAAAGACTAAGAAAAAAAGACATCAGTCAACCCAGAATTCTGTAAGCAGCAGATAGCTTAATAAATGAAGGGAAAATAAAAACACTTGTAGTTAAAGGAAAAATAGAATAATTCATTGTCACCAGACTTTGTAGCACAAGAAATGTTCACAGGAAAATTTTCAGCATGAGTGAAAACTAGACTCTTCAGAAATAAATGAAAAGCATTTGAAATGGTAAACATAAAAGATTATTTTTTTCTCTTAGCTTCTTTACAAATATATATGCTACAAAAAAATACATAAAAAATGTAAATTATCTTACTTGTGTAAGTGGATGCAATACATATAACAACTATATGGAAAAGGAGGTGAAAAGATTAAAGAGCCTACATGGTTGCAGAGCTTGTATATTGCACATGAAGTAATACTATATAAATTCCAGGTAGAATTTGAAAATTTAAGATTGTATGTTGTAATCTCCATAGCAACCAGTATAAAGTAATGGACAAAGGTATTTTAACTCCTTGTTAAAATGAGAAATCTGCAAGATGGCCAGGAAGGAGGACATCCCTCCCTTCCTAACTCCCCCCAGTTCAATTTAAGTAAACCCTCCCTTTCAATGATTCCTGTGGGAAGTTTGTTAATACAACAAAACGTGCTCAGAGAGGAGTGGCCAGGTTCAGCTAATTGTTTCTCTCTCAGGATTTGATGCTGCTTTCCCAGCTAGCTGCTTAGTACACAAGTTCATTGTGACTCTTTCTGTCAGACACGTGAAATTGCTGGGCTGCCAGTCAGAAGATTTAGAAGAAAATGTAGTAAATTATAGATTAGATGTACATGAAATACATGTAGAAAATAAAACCTAAGCAGCCCTGTCATAGAGTGAAGGGAATACAAGGTAATTCTCTGACGGCTGTTGCTACTGTGATTTTATTTATTATATGTTATAAATCTGAAAGTATGCATTTACTTTATTGTTTTTGCAATACTTTAAAAATTTTTTTTTTTTTTTGCAGTAAGCCCTTTGGCAGTAGTGAACAACAAAAGTAAGAGCAAATTTCATTAAAAAAAAAAAAAGTGCTGAAATTCCATCTCTTACAAAAGCTGATGACAAGCCTGTAGCTTAATTTTTTATCAAAATTTACTTTTTACTATGGGGCCATAGTACTTTTTCTTGCTGCATGGGAACAAGAAGTCAAAAATTGCTAAGAAGTGTTGGAATCCACTATTAAACTTAGTACTTTGACTGGATTGCACTGGCTAGGATATCCAATACAGAGTTGAACAAAAGTGATGAGACCTTCGTTTCATTTTTTAACTTACAAAGAAAACTCAGTATTTCAAAAATAAATATGATGTTTACTGTAGATATTTTAGAAGTACTCATACTAGTTTGCTATTTATTTTTTAAACATAAATGGTTATAGAATTTCACCAAATGCTTTTTCTACATGTCATAGTGATCACATGGTTTTTCTCCTTTCTTTTTGTGTGTCAGTAACATTATTGATTTTCAAATGTTAACTCAGCATTACAGATCCAGATAAGCCTTACTAGGTCATGATAGATTATCTTTTTAATATATCATTGAATTTGATTCACTAATATTATGTTTAGGATTTCTGTATCAGAACTATGGTATAGGTATCCAATATAATAAAACCAATGTCTATTAACTCAGAGATATTTTAAATGATATTATTTAACATCTAGGTACCCTCTTTCTCCTTCAAAATTGTCTCATCATGAAAGATAAATTATATGGCACATAATAATATACCATAGCGTAAAATAAGAAGAGCACAGTCAAAAGATTCTGAGGTATAGCAAAGTTCTGGGAAGGATAAGGAAAACACTGGTTGAGGATACAATGCCTAAAATATCTTGGCATCTTCAATAAAATAGAAAAAGACATAACCTCAGTGAAACAAGAGTAGAAAACCTTAAGCCAATGAAAGATAGAGATGGAAATTCAACAGAAGGCAATAAGGAATGAAAAAGATGAGCTTTACAGAGAGGTGGATGATCACAGAAGGAGTTACAAGGCATCTATACAACCAAAAAACAGAATTAACATCCATGTTAGAGCATAAAAAAAGAGCAGGTCTGAAATGGCTGAACACAAAATCAGTAGGACTTTCAGTTCAAATGGCAATTTAAAACCACACATTTAACTTGCCTCTCTAACAACCCCACTAAAATGAATAATGAAATATAAAATTGGTAGAAACATGTATCACCACATGAAACTAAGGAAACATGGCACCCAAAGGCAAAAGAAAAATTCAAAGGCTCTGTGAACTAGAGCATAAAAGCTCTGGATAAAAGGAAGGGCCAACGGTCTCCAACAGAGCCGGCTGTGCTTAGGAGTGGGTGGACTTCCTCCAGCAAATCCTCAACATCAATTCCAAATTTCAAGAAGCAGGACCTGAAGGCAACCTTCGGCCATTGCATAACTGGCTCAGTTCAAACGCAGCCCTACAAGGGCGAGTGGTAACCAGCACAGCAGACCTGTTCTTGCGAACATTGCTCTAAAGAAGGGAGGAGGTCCTGTTCTAACTGGCTGCAAATGAGTGATGACCTTCTCCTTAAAAAATGCATATACTAATCAGATATCTCTAAGCTATCATAAAAAAAGCAAAGATAAAAACAAGAGAGAGAGAGAAAAAAAGAAATCCACAGAAAAAGAAAGCCAGAGAAAAGGCCTTCTGTACCTTCAGAGTGTGCAGGTCCATTTACCTCTTATGCTTGGACCACTATACATCCATGCAAAACAGAAAAGTCAGCAAATGTAAACATGTTCTTCTCACTCATCCAGCCCTAGAAATCTGAACAGTGCTCTTCATGGTCTCTAACCATGCCCATCTTGATTCCCAATATTAGACAGACATGGAGCTCCCTCTTTAATGAGAGCAAACAGAAAAAAAAAACATATATATATATATATTTTTTTTTAAACTGAGGAATAAGAATAAATGTTTCCTTCTAAGACAGATTATTCTAAGAAGAGGTATTCTAAGGTCCTGAAGGTATTCTAAGAAATACCTTCAGGAAATAGTTTACTTCATATACTTATCAAGATCTGAGATTAAAATAAATGTGTGAAAAGAAGTAAATGAACAATGAGAAAATATTGTTTTAAGATGAAAAATTAGATTATCAAAAAGTGTAAAGTCAATGAAGGTTGGGAATATCAGAAACAGTGATATTCTGTGGAAGCCCAGAAAACTATGGAAAGACAAAGAAATTGTGGAAGACAAAGGGTGGATTAAAAAATCAAGTTTGTAAAATATCAAGTGGAGCCCAACAGAAAAGGATAAGGAGATAAATGCAAGTTCAAGGACAGAATCTATGAACACAAGAGTATTTATGGAGAAAGACACACACATTCAAGAAAAGGACTATAGAATAGATGAATAAGCAATAAATAAAGAAAAAAAAGAGAAATTTTACTGAGTTGAGGATTGAGGCTTCACACTGAAAATTTTTATTAAAGAAGTCTACCCAGACTGTTGATGGTGAACTTTCTGAAATTAAAAAAAAAATGAAAGGAAAAAAGAGAATCTGAATTCTTATTTAAATGACTCACTGAGCATAAAAATTTCCCTCTTCTTTCTCTCAAAATCTCATGAAAATGACAAAATTTCTCTGATGTAGGGGAAAAAAGGTAATGCTACAATATTAAGAATGCCTTCAAAAGCAAAGAAATATAGAGTATTTCTGGACAATATTAAGCTAATACAATAATACTGATCACCATACCTAATATGTCTGAGGAACCTTGAAACTTATGAAACAGATGAGAGAACGTCTGAAAAATTAAGTTTGTCCAAAAGAGACCCTCAAAAACAAGGTCACAGAGAGCAAGAGCAAAGGAGCTAGAACAGAGTGTGGGCTTTTTTTAATGTGTAATTAAAGGATTACAAAATAGTTACTGCAGGTCCCTGCTTTCAGGCCTGCTGTCTGTTATATTTTCCAACTGGATAAAATCTGCAGGGCCACTTTTTACTGACTGTGGGAATTCAGCCAAAGGGTCTATAAAGGGGTGACTTCAGACTTTTGTCCCCCCTATGGGGGACAGGGCCACTTACATTGTCCACATAGGTTCTTTCTGCACCTTTGAGGTACAGCCTGCCTACTTTTACCTTCCTGTCCACTGGACAGAGCTGGTCTCAGCACTCATCATTGTGGCAATAACTACTGTCATATGTGCCAAGGAAATTTTCATGAACAATGATCACAGCTAAATCTATAAGTGTATTAATATATGGAAATGAGCAAGGAAAAAAATCATCAGACATTGGAGGAAAAAAATAATTTAAAAAATTTAACACTATGAAAGGGAGAAATCAAAATCAACAAACAGGATAACTTACACTAGCGGAATCAGAGTTAGCACTGAATACAGGAAGATTTTTTAACTGTCTTGTATTCATATTTTCATAGAATGAAAGGATGCTCTGAAAAATAGAAAAGTAATTGTTTCTTTAAATTAAAAACATGATTACTAAGGTTAAAAATACAATAATAACACAAAGGTTGGATAGCAAAATTGTCATGGATAAAGATTATTTTTGTGATTGGGAAGATAAAGCTGAAGAATGATCCCAATGTACAGTTTAAAATTTCAAAGCAATAAGAGTTGAAAGATACTAAGCAGAAGACATGGAGGTTAGATCTACAGTCGCCAATATCCTTTTAAGATTCCGACTGACATCCAACTTCTCATCTCAAACGCTGAATTCTAGAAAGTAGCAAATGAGAATGAAGGATTTTTGAACTAAAAAAACCCTATCCCTATCAAAACTTTGATCCAACTATGAGAAAAAATAGACTTTTTAGACATCAATGGAAAAAAGCTATATTTTACTTACACTTCTTTTTTCACAAAATGTATTCACTAACATATCCTTGAAAACTGAGAAATGAATCTTAGTATGTGGAGGATACATAATGACAAAAGTAATTAACTTTAAATAGTCATAGGTAATAATGCTATGGAACCTAATCCAGCTGTTAAATAAGTGTTCTAGGGCTTCCATGGTGGCGCAGTGGTTGAGAGTCCGCCTGCCGATGCAGGGGACACAGGTTTGTGCCCCGGTCCGGGAAGATCCCACATGTCGTGGAGCGGCTAGGTCCGTGAGCCATGGCCGCTGAGCCTGCGCGTCTGGAGCCTGTGCTCCGCAACGGGAGAGGCCACAACAGTGAGAGGCCCGCGTACCGCAAAAAATAAATAAATAAATAAGTGTTCTAGTCCCAAAAAATTAGGGTCCAAGAGGAAGAGAAGAATTCAAATCCTATGGAAAACAGTGTGGAGGTTCTTCAGAAAACTAAAAATAGAATTACCATATGATCCAGCAATCCCACTCCTGGGCATACACTATAACTCAAAAAGATACATGTACCACTATGTTCATAGCAGCACTATTCACAATAGCCAAAACATGGAAACAACCTAAATGTCCATCAACAGATGAATGGATAAAGAAGATGTGGTACATATATACAGTACAATGGAATACTACTCAGCCATAAAAAAGAACGAAATAATACCATTTGCAGCAACATGGATGCAACTAGAGATTATCATACTAAGTGAAGTAAGTCAGAAAGAGAAAGACAAATACCATATGATAACCCTTCTATGTAGAATCTAAAATATGGCACAAATGAACCTACTTACAAAACAGAAACAGACTCACAGACATAGAGAACAGACTTGTGGCTGGGGGGCGGGGGAAGGACTGGGAGTGTGGGATGGGCAGATGCAAACTATTATATACAGGATGGCTAAACAACAAGGTCCTACCATATAGCACAGGGTATCCTGCGATAAACCATAATGGAAAAGAATACATAAAAGAAAAGAGTGTAAAAAAAATACCCATTTCAAAGCTATAAGACCAAAGAATAAAACTGACAGATTACAAAATTTAAAAAAAAGAAAAAGAGAGAGAGAGAGAATTCAAATCCTACTAGAGTTTTTGCCTGTTCTATGGGACTCTAGGGTTGGGCTATGGTTAGCAATCCAGTTTTGACAAATGTGTCTGCTTAAAAGTTAATGTAATAACTAGTAGAACAGATGTGTGAAGTAGAAAGTCCAATCCATGAGGACAACAGAAAAAGATCAATCTAACAAAACTCAGGGTAAAGGAAAAAAAATCCATTGTAACTTAATGAAATAAAGCTTAATAAAGAGAAAACATAAACTGTGTCTAGAAACGTTGTTGATTATATTTTATGAAAATCCTCTCATTTAAAAGGTCCTGGAAATAGCAGATAAAATTCAATAAAGATTACTTTACTTGCCTAGCTGAATTTTCAAGAATGTTAGAGAAATCTTTATAGTCTGACATCTAGTAATTGGGATCACAAGCTACAACTGAAGATCTGGCTGTACTAAGGGCATTTTCCAGTTATAATAAAACCAGGTTTGGCTCTTAACAACCTCAAGATCTATAGGAGAAAGGGTCTTAGGTGAATATAGGTGGGAGTTAGATTGAATCCACCATATAAATCCCTCAGAAGGTTATACTGTCAGGTAAAGATACTTGTTTTCAAAGAAAGGTAACACAAAACTTTGATTGCTCTAACCAAAAGCAAAAAGTCATAATTTCAGTCTTGCTTATACACAGGTAAGGGGATTAAATTTATTTGAATGTTCCAGAAAGTACCAATTCTGGATGTTAACTTAAAGAGGTTCCAGGTTCTTGACATCCTTTTCAGAAGAAAAAAGAAGACAGCCTTCTCAACTTTGTCACTAATAAATACCTGGTGAAAATGAGCTCATGCACAGAAAGAAGTCATTAAAAGCTGAAGTAAGCTGAAACAACAATCAACAGAATTAAATCTCCAAGGAGTTTAGACAGAGGAAAAATGAGATACAGAACATGAGACTTTTACTTAAAATGTTTAAAGAAATAAAAGAGAATCTAAAATATGTAAAAGAGGATGCTATTTATGAAGAACATGAGTATGTGAAAAATGAACCAAATCAAACACGTTCTGAAAATCAAAAATTATACTCATTTAAATTAAAAACTCAGTGAATAGGTTAAAACACAGAATCGACATAACTGGATAGAGAAATAGTGAAAGAAAAGATTGATTTCAAGAAATAACCCAAAGGCAACACAGCAATTAAGCATATGAAAGACAGATTGAGACCCAGTGGTAGACAGACTGATAAGGACCAACATACATGCAACTGGGGTCCAGAAAAAAAGAGAATGAAGGAGAGACAGTATATATTTAGTTAAGTCTATAACTAATCAAATGCCTCACTCTTCAAATCCTAGAAATAAACCAAATCCTAATCAAAAAAACTAAAATGAAAATCATACCTGAGTGCTAGCTACCATAACAAACCCTAAAATGTTTCACGGCTCAAACCTGATAGAAGTTAATTTCTTGTTCACATAAAATCCAAAATGAGAATGTTGATTATCGAGTGTCATCTATCATTTCTGCTCACATTTTTTTGGCTGGAAAATAGCTCATCAGTCACAACAAGGTGCAAAGAAGAGTGGAAAATGCAGGGTAGCTTTGAACCCAGGAAAAGTAAGAAAAGGACATTGATGAATGCACAGTGTTTTATCTGAAACACCTTACCCTTCTCATCATGAAATATTCATTTTATCCTTCCCCCTATAGAAGGAGATAACCCATGCCTATCTGGTTCAAAGTTCGGTATTTCCAGATGATTCCCATTCCTCTCCATCAGGTTTGTTTGTAAATCACCATGGGCCAGTGATCTGGGAATAAAAATATTTTATTTGCTCTAATACACAGTGGTGGAAAAGGCACAGAATCTAACCGGGCAGGTTCTGTGAAAATCAGCTGCTTGTATGTGGAATGATTTTCATTCTTCTCTCTGGCCAAATCTGAAGTGGGTAAGGGCACACATATTCTCTCAGATATTAGGAGTTACTATAAAGTTATGTAGTAACTAAACTAGAGTATTAATACCACAGTAGTAGTAGTGCCAAAGGTTTGATGGTGGAACTTGATGATGGAACAAGTTTTTAGTATCACTTAATGTGCTTCAGAGCCTCAAAAAGAAGAAATCTGAATTTGTTGGTAACAGAAAAGGTGCAAAAATGCATAAAAATAGATGAATAGGTCATTGAAACAGAATAAGACAGTCAATGTATATATGCCAATTTAATATATGCAGAAAGTGGCTTTTCAAATAGGTGAGAAAGGAATAGATTATTCGGTTATTCAAAAAATGGTATTGGGACAACCCACCACTATTCACTTGGGATTAAAATATAAATATCTCACACCATACATAGAAACAGATTCTAGATAGATAACATAACTTTTCAATGCTATAAAATATACTATAAAACATAGAGAATATTTTCATATTCTTACATAAGGTAAAATCTTTCCTAATGAATATTTAAAAAAAGAAACTAGAGGCTACAAATTTGACAAAATAGATTGTATATATTCCAAATGAAGTTTTGTTTTGTTTTTTAATTACAGAAGATGTGGTAAACAAAGCCAGCAGGCAAGGAAGCTTGAAAAACGTAATCCTCTGAAATACAGAGCAGAGGAGATAAGAGGAATGGATTTTGGTAACAAATAGACTGATACAAAGTGCATTTTAGACTGAAGAACAGAGTTCATTAAATGAGTGGGTCATTTCACACAAAAGGCTATTCTTATTTCAACAAAAGGGAAAAAGTTAAGCAGGCCCCTCAATCTGTATATATGCTTTCAGTTATGGAAAAAGACAAGACTGCAAACAATGACCTGAGGTTTAGTGCTTAAGATCACCCATGTTTTAAATGTGGAATACTTTGCTTGTAGCAAAGACAGCGGTTATGTCTATTTCAGGCTGAGGAACACACCAAGTGCTATCAAAGAGCACACGTGTAATCACAATGGGCCACTTAAATTTGAATGGCACTTTGATAACTGCACAGTGCTTTTGGTTGTGTTATCTCATTTAATCCTCTCAAAACTACACTAGTCAGATAATATTGACCTTCTTTGTTTAAGAGAAATAAAGTCTCAAAGAGAGTTAGACTACTTCCAAAAGGTCAGACAGTGAAGGCAGGAGTCAGGATTTAAATCCAGATCTTCCTTGGACACAAAAGCAGTGATATTTCTACCCCTTCAACTATGACCTCTCCCTCTTTATTCAATTGAGTTTAAAACATAGACATCATGGCTCAAGGAAAATGATTTGCAACATACATAATACATAAAGCATTCATGGCTACACTCTTTAATGTGCTCCTTTGCACCGAAAGATAAAAGGCAAAGAAACCAACAGAAGCTTAAGTAAATGACAAAAATGGATAATTTAAAGATAAAATGTATAAATGTTCAGAATAAACTACATTCTCTCATACTGATAATTAGGAAGATGCAAACTGAAAATGTAACTGCTACCTCATTTCTTGCCTATCAATTTGGTAAAGACATTTGATTATATTTTGTGTTGGATATTTATATATTTCAGTGTTATACAGTGTGTCACTTGATGGTCAGAATACAAGAGAGATGCTATTGATTGATCAGAAATTGATCAATTGATTAGAAAGCAACCCACGTGGTTTTTCCTACTAATCAAGACCAAGAACTTCCCAGAGAAGAGAGTGAGGCTTTATCTTCAACTCTCATTTCTATCAGAGAAGATCTGCTTATATGTTAAATCTCTGGATAAGAGTTTATTTTTTAAAAAATTATTCTGTCAAGAAGAAAAAGAGGAGGAGAAGGAGAAAAAGGAAGAGGAGGAAGAAGAGGACAAAGAAGGAGGAGAAAGGAAAAGAAAACAATGAAGAAAAATAAAGGTGTTGGAAAATCCTTGTTGCATTGGAGAGAGTGCAGGCATTGCGGAAAGCAGTTTCAATTTGACATTTCTTCCACCTCTCATTTCCTATGTGACCATGTATAATTTGCATAACATGTATGAGCCCCAATCTATTCATTTATGCCAATATTTTACAATTTCTACAAAAGCTAAAAAAAAAAAAAGCCTTCAGAGGATAGACTGGTAACTCAACTGATTGAAGGAAACTAGTGTAATCACAGTAGGGTGTAGTAGGTTCTAGAAGCAACTAGAGAGTAAAAGCACACTAAAGGAATTCGAATACAAAAGTTATTAAAAATATCATGCAAGCTAAGTAGGTCATCTCTTGGCACAGCTGACTGGACTGCGTTGGGAGTTTGAGCCCCTGATTTACAATTACGTTACATGGTAGGTTTAGTCCAACTTTAGGGCGTAGTGCTGTTTTATGGCTACAAGTATAAATCAATCAACTTAAAATGTGGAACAAATCACTTGAATGGTCTTATTTTACGGAAATACTCAAATAGAACCTGAGTGATAAATCATCTTTCATTTTGAATGGTGAGCCAGTCCTCAACAAGGATGAGTCTCTTTAAAAGATTTATTGCCTTAACTGAATATTAATTAGCTTTATTTTATATGTCTGCAAATGTTCTAAAGCTTCATTAAAAGTTTTCTTCTTGATTAGGCTCTCAATAAACATATTGATTAATATTACAAAAAAAGAAAAGATCTGAGGAAGGCTCCTCTGTGGAGGACATCTGCTGTTTCTATTTGCCTTGGGTTCATTCTACCTTTTCTGCAAAGAGTACCTCGACTTACCTCCAAGGATTTCCTCCACAAATCCTTAGGTGACATCACTGCAGTGACACTAGGCTTTTCCCATTGTCCATGCTGCCCTGACTCAAAGCGCCCTTGTCCCTCCTTTGCTAGCTCTGGGAATAAGAAACCAAGGGCTCACGATGAGGAGCAAGCCCAAGTATCAAACATCAGCAGTTATTTTTCTCAGTCTCTCCTCTCTCTGCATCTGCTCTATCTTTCATTGCATCATTAAGGGCCCATTTCTCTACTGCCATCAGTTCCTGCCATTTGTATCTGGGAATTCAGATATCTAATGAGAGACTATTTATCAAAGCCACCCCAAAACTGCTTCCCCCAGTGCCTGTGCTCTCTCTCCAATACAAAGAATGATGATGGGTCCCACTTGGGTCAGACTCCCACCACTGGACCAGCCCACTTGGGCTACAGCCACACCGCTCCCACTGCAACTGTGTTGATGGGGTTTGGAGAAGGAGGGACTATTCTCAGGAGGAAAAAAAAAAGGGTGCTAGAAATGCAAACAGATAGGCATCTGCCACAAAGCCTGGAGATAGAGTGCCATGAACGGCAAAGGAAGGAAAATGCCAGGATCATTTCAAAGAAAGATGGAAAGTGTTAAGAGTGACAAAGGCTGCAGAGCACACAGTACCATAAGGGTTGACAGGAATCCCTGGCTTTAGCAATGAGGCAGTCACAAATAACCTTGGCGAGAAGGCAGCTCATTGGGTGAGGTGTGAAGGAGACTGAGGTGACCACATCCAAGGGGCTGAGAATGCTATTAACCCAAGTTAGAAAGAATATATCCTTGACAAGAATGCTATCAAGTTAATTTTGTTTCTTGTTAAAGAATGAGCATGGTCATAGGCTAATAATCTCTAGACTTTATAATCCCTGGTTTTCTACCACGTGAGACTGGGAAGAGAATAGGCTCTGAGCGGATACTGGGGAAAGGACCACACCCCGAGTTTTTTGGCGGTTCAGGATCTCCTGTGTGTTCTTTTTTTTTTAACATCTTTATTATAGAGTATAAATTGCTTTACAATGGTGTGTCAGTTTCTGCTTTATAACAAAGTGAATCAGTTATACATATACATATGTCCCCATATCTCTTCCCTCTTGCTTCTCCCTCCCTCCCACCCTCCCTATCCCACCCCTGTAGGTGGTCACAAAGCACCGAGCTGATGTCCCTGTGCTATGCAGCTGCTTCCCCCTAGTTGTCTACTTTACATTTGGTAGTGTATATACGTCCATGCCTCCTGTGTGCTCTTAAGAAACCATGTCTCTTTGCCATCCAAGGAACATATGCAGTCACCACAAGGAAGGCTCACCACAAAATATCTCACACTACCGGTACCAACAGATTAATTTATATCAACAATACCATGTCTGTTCAACTCCCTAAGTTATATCCTTTCACGTCTATAAAACATTTTCTCTCCCCCGTGTCTGCCTTCCCCCATCAGTCTGACCACAAAAAGCCCTCTCTCCTCTAATATCAATACTTTCCTTTGTGGAAGTTTTCTGGAGTTACCCACAGAGAGTTAATACTTTTTCATTTGAATTCTGCATCTCTGAATGTCCCTCATGTAACAGAGACAACATTATATTATGATGGTTCATGCACTCGTCTGACTTACTTCCCAGGTGTTAACGCTGAACAGGTCAGGAAACGGTGCAGCCATTACAGAATCTCAGGTGTGGGCTGGGGCACAAGACACAGACCAGAGCTCAGGGGTACACTGCACTTCTCTTCCTCAACTGGCCCGCCTTGCAGGATCGTTTGCATACCTACAGGAAAACACCTGTGACGTGAATACACCTAAGTAAGATATCTCCGCTCTGGAACCATCTTGTGTTCTGTCTGCCCAGCTTTCTCTCAACACCTGAAACATCCTGGCATCCTCCAGCTTGCCTCACCTACTGGATGAGACCAGTCAGGACTCAGCCCCACATACTCTGTTCCATTCTCTGCAGAAAAGGTGACCCAGTGTTATGAGAACACATGGGATTTACCCAGCATCTGGACTCAGCACAGAGAAATGTTATATATGAAACGAGGCCACTTGGTGGGGTAGTGCTTGAGTCTCAGCTGGGAAGCTTGCAGGCCACATTTGGCCTGCAACCCTTCGGAGAAGAGGGTGAGCCAGCTCTTTCCAGAAATGGCAGGATGGAGGAAAGGAAAGGGAAAGGCCGGTTAGCAATAGTTGGTGCTCACACGTGTACAACTCTGACTCTCCAGAGAATAAGTTAGCATTTGTTTAGGGATCAGTGACAACAGTACTCACTAAGAATAGGTGAGATTAGCAAGTGGGGCAAAAAAAAAAGTCTTTGGTGCCTCTGTTTAGGGGATCTTCACTGACACCTTGGGTCTCTCAAGGGGAGAAGCCATGAGGCTTTGTGGTTAAAGGCACAGGCTCCAGAGTCCAGGTCCATCCCTGATGGGCTGTGTGATCTTCAACAAGTTACTTAAATTATCAGCATTTAACTTCATTTAAAATTTAAATTTAAAAGTCCTAGCTGGCACGGTTGTTGGAAAGATTATAAAGCATAGAAAGCACTTAATACGTGAAGTGCTTAAGACAGTACCTAGTAGGTGTTCAATGAACAACTATTAACTGGAGGGTTTTCAGATTTCAGGATTTCCAGAAATTTGTGTTTTTAATTTCAGGTAAAAGTTTCATTTATTTGATAGGTTTTGTTTTCTCATGCCATCAGTTGTGGTTTTGGGGGGAAGTTGGGAGAAGCTGAAGGAGATAATGCAATGGACTACCCAGTAAGATGCTGTATTTGACCGGAAGCCTCAGAGAAAAGTAAACTACATTACTATAGTTTTAATTTTTAAAGTATTTAATTATATTCCAATTATTTGTAATTTGATCATCCCAAGTGGCATAGCTCATATATGCAGTCTATTTAATAAACTACAAATTATGTTTCTTAACTCACTATTCTGGAAAATCTGCCTTAATTGATTTCCCAATTATTGATGACGTTTTGAGCACTTGATTCTGCATGAACTTCTATAAGGAAGGATAAAACAGACTAGTCCTATGTAAAATGCCTTGTCACAAAGAGTTAATGCACTGTCAATGATTATGTTTTTAAAGTTATTTTAAAAAGCAAACCAGAACCCTCAGCAGCTTTCAGCCTTCCAGAATATGACAGTAGGCATAGTCAGGGAACTGTTCCGTGCTTTTCTCTACCACTTTTGTGGAGTCTAGGCTCTCCCTGAGCGCAGCCCTGCTTGCTTCCTCAAGTTCCTCTCTCACCACTCTGCCGGGCTCTGTTTGATCCAGTGACATTGGCCTTCCCTCTTCTGGTTTCTGATTCTCCACCAGCCATTTCCTCTCTCTGGGCCTGTACCCACATTACTCCTCTGCATGGTATGCTCTCTGCCCTTGTTTTGAGGCTGTCTACCTAGGTTTAGCTCCCAGCTTAAGTGCTTCCTCCTCAGGGACACCTCTGATACCATATTCTCCTCCCCGATCCTTTTAGAGCACCCTGCACTTTTCATCATAGCCCTTGTCACAAATGCATTTAAATGGTTACTTATGTAATTTTCACTTAATTGTAGTCATTCCTATTAACATGTATTTTTCATATTGAGAGAGACCATGTCTTTTTGATTTACTGCTCTATTCTGAGCATCTAGCCCAGTACCGGTTCAATAAATATTTATGAACTGGGTGAATAAGTGAGGAAGCTTGTAGGAGAAGCCAAAGCTGTTTGATCTTGAGGCTGGTGCTCAGGCTTTTGAGCTGGACAGGTTTGGGATGGAAACACAGATTTGCTATTTAATTATCCTGTGACTGTGAGCAAGAAACTAAATATCTCTAAGCCTCAGCATTTTCCCTTCTGTGACATGGAGATAATATAGTACTTCCACATAAGGTTACAGTAAGATATAAATCAGGTTGTGTTGTACCCACAAATACCTATTATAGTGCACAGGGTAAGTACTCAAAAATTCCCAGTGCTCAAAGCTCACTACTATTAAGAGTGATGTGGAGTAGAAATCTATTTCCATGATAAATGCCTTGCATGTATCATTAAAACTCAGCTCAGGCAGCTGATATCATAGCAGAGTTAACATCAATGGCAGCTCAGTTCTTTCTGAAAGCTGATTGAGAGTGTAACTGACCCTGATATAGCACAGGCAGACCATCTGCTGCCTCTCCAAGCTCAGCCTGAGAAGCAGTCCTCATCAAGTTGTAGCACTACACAGCTTCTCCCACGAGAGCTTCTGGCTTCCCAAATACAGCCAAACTCCCATCCTCAATTATACTGTTTAAAACAATGCACGGTGTCTCTCCTTCTGGGAGGGCTCAGCAGGGGCTCTTATAATTATCACCTAAGCAACATTCTAGTCACTAGCCAGCATTAGGAAAGAGAATGTTCTGGTAACATCTGGTCTGGGCATACAAATGGACTTCAGATCTAAGTATAAAACACGTAGCACTCACCACACCCAACAGTCTACACAGACTGGTAGGATACATGAATATCTAGCTCCTTACATGCCAGTCTCTCCAACATATCCATTTCAGATGCAGTTTGTCCTTTACATCTGCAAAACAAAATCATTTAAAAAAAATCTGTTTAATAACTTTTTCTTTCTAATTACACACTGTAGAAAATTATTTTGTACCAGAAGGAGCACTCGCCCCTTTAGAATACAACTTCTGGAGAACTTTGTAGATAAAAACAATCTTGAGAAAAAAAGAACAAAGCTGAAGGTATCACCTGCCCAGACTTAAGACTATACTACGAAGCTACAGTAATCAAAACACTATAGTACTGGCACAAAAACAGACAAATAGATCAATGGAACAAAATAGAGAGCCCAGAGATAAACCACGTATGTATGGTCAATTAATCTACAACAAAGGAGGCAAGAATATACAACAGAGAAAAGACAGTCTCTTCAATAAGTGGTGCTGGGAAAATTGGACAGCTACATGTAAAAGAATGAAGTTAGAACATTTCCTCACACTATATACAAAAATAAACTCAAAATGGATTAAAGACCTAAGTGTAAGACCTGAAACCATAAACCTCCCAGAAGACAACATAGGCAGAACACTCTTTGACATAAACCACAGCATTATTTTTTTGGATCTGTCCCCTAAGGCAAAAGAAATAAAAGCAAAAATAAATAAATGGGACCTAATTAAACTTAAAAGCTTTTGCACTGCAAAGGAGACTATTGACAAAACAAAGAGACAACCTATAGACTGGGAGAAAATGTTTGCAAATGATATGACTGACAAGGGGTTAATATCCAAAAATATATAAACAGCTCATACAACTCAACATCAAAACAAAAACAAAAAAACCCACACAACTCCATCAAAAAATAGACAGAAGACCTAAACAGGCATTTTTCCAAAGAAGACATATAGATAGCTAACAGACACATGAAAAGATGCTCAACATTGCTAATTATTAGAGAAATGTGAATCAAAACAACAGTGAGATATCACTTCACACCTGTCAGGATGGCTATCATCAAAAAATGTGCAAATAACAAATGTTGGAGAGGGTGTGGACTAAAAGGAACTTTCCTACACTGTTGATGGGAATGTAAACTGGTGCAGCCACTATGGAAAACAGTATGGAGGTTCCTTAAGAAAACTAAAAATAGAGTTACTATATGATCAAGCAATCCCACTCCTGGGCATATATCTGGAAAAGATGAAAACTCTAATTCGGAAAGATACATGCACACCAATGTTCACAGCAGCACTGTTTACAATAGCAAAGATATGGAAGCAACCCAAGTATCCATCAACGGATGAACAGATAAAGAAGACATGGCATATATGAAATATTACTCAGCCATAAAAAAGAATGAAATTCTGCCATCTGCAGCAATATAGATGGACCTAGAGAACAATATGCTTGGTGAAATAAATCAGACAGAGAAAGACAAATACTTTATGATATCACTTATATGTGGCATCTAAAAATTAAAACAAACAAACATATATAGCAAAACAGAAACAAACTCACAGATATAGAAAACAAACTAGTAGTTACCAGTGGTGAGAGGGAAGGGAAGAGGGGCAACATAGGGGGATGGAATTAAGAGATACAAACTACTATGTATAAAATAGATAAGCAACAAGGACATACTGTATGGCATAGAGAATTATAGCTATTATTTTTTAATCACTTAATGGAGTATGATCTGTAAGAATACTGAATCACTATGCTGAACACTTGAAACTAATATAATATTGTAAATCAACTATACTTCAATTAAAAAATTAAAAATAAAGAAAAATTAAATCTTAATTGGGGCAGCTGTTTTTAAGTGAATTCATTTTATAATAAAATTTCAAGTAGTACATCTGAGAGAAGACAGTGGCTAAATGGCTACTAAGACAAGGCTGGGTTCGTTCAGACAGAGATGGTTTAGGAGAAAGACCTTCTTGGCTATCTTTCCATCATTACTGAGAACAAATACATTACATGCATATAAAAGGGAATTTCATATTGAGGCGAGTCTTAACATTTGAAACTACCCAAGAAAGAATAAAAATTTCAGCTTTGCAATAGAGTTGATGCTGGAAAGTGGATGCTCAATCAGGGATTATAGTTGCCTGCTCTCTTTTTTTTTTAAATTTTTATTATTTTTGGCTGCATCAGGTCTTAGTTGTGGCACATGAGCTCTTCGTTGTGGTGTGCAGGCTCAGTAGTTGTGGTGTGCATGCTCTCTAGTTGTGGTGCAAGGGCTCAGTAGTTGAGGTGTGTGGGCTCCAGAGCACTTGAGCTCTGTAGTTGCAGCACGCAGGCTCTCTAGTTGTGGTGCGTGGGCTCAGTAGTTGCAGTTCACAAACTTAGTTGCCCCGTGGCATGTGGAATCTTAGTTCCCCAACCAGGGATCGAACCCGTGTCCTAAAATTCGTTCCTTTTTCAGTTTGGTTGCTTTCACTTGTAAACCTTGTACTTCTTTATCATGATACTCCTTTAGTTTTATCCAAAGATCCTTAAAGTCATTAGATACATCTGCAGAACTAGGGCTTCTACAACTGCTTCCTGAGACGTTCATCTTGCTTAATATATGCTACTCTTCTACCGCTTAATGTTTTCTGACCTCTTCTGTTACATTAGACAGGTATGAAGTTGTCTTTGGCCAGTTTAAATACCCAAAGTCACACTGCTAGGACACAGCTACAGTTACATCACGGCTGGAACTCAAGTTGTGATGCCAATGAACTCCAAAATACTTGGCTTGCAAGACTGCTTTGAGATTCTCAAAAGCCCCAGCAGGAAAGCGAGCTCACTTTGGCGCAGGGAAGAGATGGCTGTTTGCTCTTCTCATTCCCTCACTAATCTGCAAAACTGCCAGCGGCCAAGCCACCTCCTCTGGGCAGCCTGCTCTTTCCAGGGCTGCGGGAGGGCCCAAGGGCCACCGGCCCCAGTTGCCTGACCTCTTGAATCTAGATGAGGCCATGTGACCAAGCCTTGCCAAAGATAAATGAGCAGATGTGCTGCTTGTTACTTTGGGGCAGAAACATTTAGGAAGTGGGTATGCTGTCTTCATCCTCTATTTCCCCTTCCCTCAGCTGTTTCCCGAGGAGCCTGAGGTCAAAGGGATGGTGAAACCACAAGTTGTAAGGAGCATGATTCTCATAATTATTGCCCAAAGAAAAGTCACCTGTTGACCAGGACTATCCATATTGTACTGTTTCAGGGGCCAGACGTTTTATTTCTGTTGTCTCAAGGCACTGAAATTTTGTTAGTATTTATTACAGCAGTTAACATTACCCCAACTCATATATTCTTTTCAAAGGAAAGAAAGTCACACATTTTTCACAAGGTTCTTGAGATCTTTAAGTCATCCAAGAAGTGGAAACATCTGCATGGGTGTGTCTAATATAGGACAGGATTTATCACAGGCACATGTCTGTTCTACTTGCTGAAGTGATATCTCTGGAGTTTTTGACTTTGGCATGCTATGGAATTCTGATAACTACTTCTTAAATATGATCAATTACTAGTTTGAGACACTTCCTAGTTTCTGGCATTTTGCTCCTTGACTTCATGCCCCTGTCATGGACATCGGGGACCACAGAGTCACTATGTGCATGCTCATTATTTCTTCCCCAGTGCACACAAGGCATGACATGTGCAATAGTCAACCCTTTCACTGAGAAGTAGACCAGAAAGCCATACCTCTAATAATCCAAAAATTATAAAGCAAATGAACTCACTGATCATGTTGCAGGCAGACAAAGGACTTAACAATTCTCAGAAGTGGCACAAACTTAGATAACCAGATTCTAGTCCAGTCATAGGATGTATCTGACTCCAAAATTGAAGTTAGGGTAAATTTTAAAGAAAAGTTCAGGTTGATTAAGCCAACAGTGGTCATCAAAGTCAGAATTATTATTGTTGTTGTTGTTTTTAACACATCTAAAGAGTCTGCTTGAGTAAGTTTGGAACTAAGCTTGGACAGCTGGCACTTTAAACCAATTTCCCATGTGCTTACAATGTACAGTAACACTTGAGAACTACTGTATTAACTGTAAATCGTAACGTATAAGCATCCATGAAAAGGCAGTGTTAAGGCTGATACAAAAATATAAATGGAAGCATTTTGTTCTAATGTTAAACACTAGAAATGGGAAGATACAGCTTTTTAAAGGAGAAAACACATATATTATCTGAGAGAAGCTATCTAAATTACAGGTCTTGTTCTTTTACCATCGTCTTGCCCAGGTATCTCGGCCATATAGAGATAGCACACTCCATTGTAGGTTCTTAGTTGGATGGATAAATTTCTGTAAGGAGATTCTTCATTTCTGAAGCTATATCAGGGTCCATGATGGTGTTGGCATAAGGATATATCCAGGGAAGGCAGAAGATGGAGTGCCGTAGGGTTGTCCATCCTTTATGGACACATTTCAACCATTCAATGCCAAAGAGATTTCATAGACTCTCTACTTAAAAATCCTAATGCTGGTAGAATAGTCATTAGAGTATAGGTTTGGATTTTCAGGTCTAAAACAGAAGCATTCATACCCATGGTAGAGAGTTGGTCTAAAGGAAAAGACAGAAAAATAATTACCTTGTTCTATGCATTATACTAAACATTTTATTGACAATTTAAGGCTTTACCTTCCAAGAGGTAAGTGCTCAAATATATGTAATTTTATTTATATATATAATTTATTTATTTACACAATATATATTTAGATATATTCTGATATAATTGGGGTGTTAGCACTACCTTCCCATGGAGGAATTAAATCAGTATTTGATAAAAAGTTCTTTCCTAATCCTAGAAATTCATTGACATGCAGTGTCCTGTCCCTTCTCCTTGACAACACCCTAAAGGCAACATAATATTAAGGGACATATGTAATAGAGAATAAACAACATATTTCAAATATGCAGAGTCTATACCATAACTTGAAGCCTCATTCTTTTTTTTTTTTTTACTGCTCCTATTAGGCCCACAAAACCATCACTGCATTTGAATGAGAGGTTTCACTTCTAACACTCCTGAGTGATGTCGAGATTACTAAGATGTATGGGTGAGTGACTTCCTGATTCTGAAATCCAGAAATCAGGGTCTTCTGTTCCAGGGACACCATCCATACCCAATGGTTCTTTTCAATATTTATTCCTTGGGAGTCAATATGTTGTGAGCAATTTCAGTGGCTTATTTATCACATTCTCCTGGTCTGTTACTCCCTTGTTACCCTCTCTTTCCAAACATGGAAACTGCAGACCCACAGCAATGACAGAATCCCAAAGTTGCTATTACTCATTCTAATGAGGTGCCCTGGTACCTCTCATCCCTCCCTCCAGACACACCATCATTACCTGTGCTCATTTATAAGCATCTCTGCATATTTTCAACAACCCTGCCAAGGCTTGGAGAAGCTCCTCTATGTGATGAAATAATCAGAGAAACAGTGACTTTTCCGGTGGTTAGGCTCAGGGTGAGCACTGCTTGGAAGAACACGCCATGCTCTTCAGGCGAACTGCTGTGTCAGGGAGCCAGGAATGCAGCTGAGGGTTGCTCACTAGGGCCAAAGGCAGCATCAAAGGAATGATGTGAAATGTGAAAAAGAATCAATAATCATTCTTCAAAATAATGCCTTTTCAAACACGGCAAATGTCACTGGCTTTTGGCAACACTACTTGGGATTTATTCTCTCAAAAAAGGGCACCACCACAGGGCTGGAATAAAAAGCCCTGGTATGTTATTCTTTGAAATGGCAAAATGACAGAAGAGTGGGCATGGGAATTCAGATCCAGATGTAAATTAAATGTGCATAATTCCTCGAGGCATTTGCATCCATCTCCCCTTAAGGGCTGTGCTGCTAAGCTAGTGGATCAGGGTAGGTCTAATGGGGGTGGGGGTGGGGGGAGGACAGGAGGGGTCTCAGCAGAGCCTGGATGCTCTCACACACTCCCACATCCCAGTTTCAAATAAACGTCAAAAGTGGGCGCTAACTTCTCGTTTCCTCTGCCGCTTCTGCCTTACATGCTACAACTCATTGTTTCACTCCTCCCTCTCCTCTTGTCCACTTCTGAACATGTTAATCTCACTCTGATTATTCCACTTCTCTCCTTCCCTTGACCTTGAATCAAGCCAGCTGGGTCACCATGATGGCCTGTCCTCTAGTTTCCTGATGCTGAATTCTACTTGCCACCATGCACCAGTCATGTTTACATCAGAATAATGGGTGCAACACTTAGATCTGCTCATACCACACCTCCTGTTGACCTCTGAAGATGTTGGGGGATGATCACCCAACACAGAGTTCAAGCATCTTGAGGTACATTTTACATCCTTCCCAATGTAGCTCTAATCTTTTCAGTGCAGTCTCCTATATGAACCCCCAAATCCCTATACTGTAGCTACAGCCACCCTCCAAATATACCATGCTTAAATGTATGTCTTCTCCCAACTGTCCATGTGGCAGCAACTTGTATCCATCCTTCAAATACCATTGTCTATAATGGAAGACTTCATAGGGATTAAAAGAGCTACAGGTACACATTGTCCAGGATGGATCTCACAGACCAAAGTTGAGATAAAGAAAACAGTTGCTAAACAAAAACCCACCCGTATCATATGAACCCATTTATATGAAATTCAAAAACAGGCAAAATAAATTCATGGTGATCAACCAGTAGTTACCTCTTGGAGATGGGGAGGATTGGCTGGGAAGGGGCACAAAGAAGCTTTCTTGGGATGCTGAAATGCCCCACCCAATATTTTAATTTGAGTGATAATTACATGAGTGTGCACATATGCAATAATTCACTGAGCTATACAATGAAGATGTGTGAACATTACTGTATGTATGTTATACCTCACTTAAAAAGAAAACAAATACCAACAGATAAGTGACATTTTGGAAGAAGCATTTCCTATGTCCAACTGGCCACGGCCACCCAACTCTGCTCATAGAATAATCACTCTCTCTTTTATATTCCCATTGTCTTTTACAGCTTAATTACAACACATGGCCCTTATTGGTGCCTCTTTTGTTCTTAGCCTTGGGCATCTTTATGAAAAGGGATTGAATAGCATGCTTCTTCTCCTCCCCAGCACTTAACATAGTGTTTAGTCAAATGTTGCTGAATGAATGCAATAGGAAATCACAAACAGAATTGCGTGGGACCCCTGCAAATGTGGAACCATTCCTGCTATAAACGTCTCCTAGCAGGGCTATGCATTTCTCAACAGGCAGAATTCTAAACTGCCACCCTCTGTCACCAAGGTGTCTGTTAATACACTGCACCGTCTTCCCCAATAAGAAGTTGAGTGAAGGCAAAAGAATTTATACTACGTGATGACATTCAGACCACCCTGCTCTGGGTTAAGAGAGCGCACACAGTGAGGCTTGTCAGCTGCGTGAACATTAGGCTGGTTAGTTGTTTAAAGAAAGCAAAATTAATTTGCAGCTGTCAGTCAGTTGAGCAAGATTTGCTTCACTTCTGAAATTTATTGACAGGCTCTAATAACCAGCACTTAAATTGTCTTTTCTGGAAGCAAACAGCGAAAACCAAAAGCTAGAAATCGGATGATCACCTCTGGTTCCCAGGCAAAACAGAAAGAGGCTATTGTGGTCATATAGTTTTTACAGCATTTTCAAATTTTAATAGACATTTTTGTTATTGGAAGTTTCCCAAATTAGCTTGCTGTTTTTCTTTACTACTGCAAGGTTAATATAGTCTGAGTGTTTTTGGCAAGGTTTACAGCACAGAGAGTGGGGGTAAAATAAGAACTGTGATTGCCTATAATAAAGAGGGTGTTGAAGACTCAGATTCAACAACCATTTTATTGAGGGACTTCTGGTGATGGGCACTTTGACATATTTTTATTCAACTACTCTTCCCCAAAAGAGGGATTTATTAGACCTAACTACAGATGAGGACAATGAGATTAGTGAGGTAAAATAATTACCCAACATCACACAGTAAGGTTAAAGTCATTTAATATAACTCACACTAAATCCTATGATGTCTGGTGAGGTAATACCTTGTGATGTTATAGATTCAGTTTTTAGGAAGACACAAAGTCCATCCTAGCTTCCCTCAAAACTCATCACATATGTTTACTTGACTTCAATAAGCCAGTCTCCCAGCCCGACATACTTCCTACCATACCAATCAACTCAAGGCAATATGTATCAATAGCTACTGAGAAAGACACACCTGTTCATCTATTATTTTTGCACACAATAGGGAGTCATGAGGAGAAGAGAATAGCCCTTGCTCTCAAGGAGCCCCCAGTCTACAATTAAGGGACTTGGTGTACAGAAAGTTGGGGTTGGTCTTAGTGTGATGATCTCTGCGCTTGCTACTCAGCAAAGAAAAAAGCAGCAGCCTCCTCTGAGGTTGCGAGTTGTTGCCCTTGTGAGTCATGAGCCTTGGATGTCCAAGGGCTGCAGGATCTTGGATCCCAGGGGACAGCTATCTTTGTCTCCTGGACTTCCCGCTGCAGGTTAGACAGCACTTGGATTGCCAAAGGAATTGAGGAGGTAGACAACGCTTGAATGTCAGGGACTTGGTGGGGAGGAGGCAGGATTTGATCTCCTCTTGAGGAACTGATTATACCTATGGCAGACAAGAACTTAATGGGGAGAAGTGAGTTGTAGGTTAAAGATCTTCCATTCCACAGAGATTAAGTGAGGACCCAGTGGGTGTTGAGCTTGTGAGCCCCAGGGGGGAAGGTAAGATGTAAAAAGTTGTCACTCAGTGTGGGAATGGACCAAATAAAGACAGGGGCAAAGTGTTACGGGGGCACAGAGGAGGTCACATCTAAACCCACCTGGAGTAGCTGAGAAAAGTCAGGCAAAGAAAAATGGAAGAGTATTCCAAGATGAGACCCTAGCACGTAGTCTGGCACACAGGCACTAGAGAATTAGTTGTGTATCTGGAACGATGGGGCTTTGGCACAATTAGAACACAGGTTTGTGCTGCTGGTTGTTCTGAATTGTTTTTCTACTTGTGGGTTTCTTGTTTGGTTGTTTTGTTTGATGGTTTATGTGATTTTTCTTTTTCTTTTAAAAAAGTATTCCAAAAGGTGAATTATCTCATTTAAAGATAGAAGATCAGGTCCTATCTATATTAGTCAGCTTTCTCCAGAGAAACAGAACCAACAGAATGGTTGAAAGAGAAAGAGAGATTTATTTTAAGAAGCTGGCAAATGCAATTGTGGAGGTTTGGTAAATCCAAAATCTGCAGGGTAGGCTGGCAGGCTAGAGACCCAAGGAAGAACCGGTACTACATACCATTCAAGCCTGAAGGCTGGCTGCTGGCAGAATCCCTCCTTGCTCGGGCGGGGGTGGGGGGTGGGGGTCAGTCTTTGCTCTATTTTGACCTTCAATTTATTGGATGACCCCCACCCACATTATGAAGAATACTCTGCTTTGGGGCTTCCCTGGTGGCCCAGTGGTTAAGAACCCGCTCGCCAATGCAGGGGACACGGGTTCGAGCCCTGGTCCAGGAAGATCCCACATGCCACGGGGCAACTAAGTCCGTGTGCCACAACTACTGAGCCTGCGCTCTAGAGCCCACGAGCCACAAGTACTAAGCCCACGTGCCACAACTACTGAAGCTCACGTGCCTAGAGCCCATGCTCTGCAACAAGAGAAGCCACCGCAATGAGAAGCCTGTGCACCTCAACGAAGAGTAGCCCCCGCTGGTTGCAACTAGAGAAAGCCCACATGCAGCAACGAAGACCCAACACAGCCAAAAATAAAATAAATTAATTAAAAAAAAAAAAGAATACTCTGTTTTACTCAAAATGCATCAGTTTAAATGTTAATCTCATCCAAAATAGCCCTTCATAGAAATATCCAGAATAATGTTTCACCAAGTATCTGGGCACTGTGGCCAACCAAGTTGACATAAAATTAGCCATCACAGGTCCATAAAGTAAAAAGACATGTTTAGAATTCCCAGGATTTTGTTTTTTATCTTTTGGGTTATACAGAGCCCTTGAAAAATTTTAATCAAATAATGATTTATAAAATAGGTAGGGCTGCATTGCAAATGGTGCCCAAATTTTTAATTGAACAGATGCTAATGATATTAACTGAGACAAATATAGAAAGAAAAATAGGATTTGGTCACGTTGAGTTTGAAATAGCAGTGTGACAGCCAGGTATAAATATGCAGGAGGCATTGGAAACACAGGCATGTGTGTCTGTGCAGCTTAGAAGATATGAATTTTGAAATTGTTATTATATAGTTGACAGCTAAAATCACACATTTACAGGAGGTAGAGAATGAGGAAAGAACTGAGGATGGTATTCTGGTATGTACAGGCATTTTATATAGCAAGAGGGAGCAGGGAGAGGGTAAAGGAAGATTAACTCCAAAAAACACTTAGAATAAATGGTGAATAAACATAAAGAAAAGGTCGCAAAATGCAGAGGGGCGGGACTTCTCTGGTGGCACAGTGGTTAAGAATCTGCCTGCCAATGCAGGGGACATGGGTTTGAGCCCTGGTCCAGGAAGATCCCACATGCCGCAGAGCAACTAATACCGTGTGCCACAACTACTGAGCCTGCGCTCAAGAGCCCAGGAGCCACAACTACTGAGCCTTCATGCCACAACTACTGAGCCCATGTACCTAGAGCCCGTGCTCTGCAACAAGAGAAGCCACCGCAGTGAGAAGCCCACGTACCACAATGAAGAGTAGCCCCCGTGTGCAGCCATAAATAAATAAATTTGTTAAAAAAAATGCAGAGGGGAGAATGGACATTGAATTAAAGGAAGAAGAGTAAATTATGAACAAAACAAAGCCACAGTGGTCTTCTTGGTAAACTATTCTAAATACTTGGGGGTATGAAAATATCCCACCTGGAAAGCTGAAGGAGGGAGACAGAGGGTAAAAGGGAAAACGGTAGATGGAGATGTGAGAACTCTGAACATGAAGAAAGCTGCTACCACTCAACATCAAAGATGAGTGCAAAGAGGAGGAAGAAAGAATACGCGATCCACCGAATAGCAGAGGTGGGATGGAAAAGTTGACACACTGTCAGATGAATCATTTGAAAACAAAATGGTGGAGGAGGTAAAGGGTCTTTTAAAGACCTTAGGGGAGTTTTCTATAACTGAGAGGAAGGCAGAGTTTATTCCCCAGCCCTTCTTTTCCTTCCAGGTGAAAGGTCATCATTAACATAACACTGGCTGGACTCTCTCTGTCCCCCCACCTAGTCTTCCCCCATGGTGTGTGGAGGGATTTATCTTCTTGGTAAACATGGAAAGAATAAACTCAGTGCACATGACTCAGGGCCTCCCTCTTCCTCTTAGGAGCAAGGCTTGCCAGCAGAGGGTGCATGCCCTCGACTGCTCTCTGCCATGTGGCCAATGAAGGGGCAGGTCTGTCTATCTAATCCCGGGGATCAGTGTTAGGGCCATGACCTACAAACATCTGCCTTCCTCTCCAGTGTCATTATTATAGGTAAGAGAAGAGCTATTTTGATATCACTTCTGCTAATTTTTGGTCTTAGTGCTCCATAGATTCATCTAACTATGCATAAAGGAGAGGATGCTGTTATTAGGCATTTGATTCCTAACAAGGATTAAAGTAAAGATGAAATGTGCATGTTTTCTCATCCACATCTAGACTGAGATATTGGAGGGCAGAGATGGGCTGTCCTCCCGCTTCATTGCCCATAGTACCTACATGACCCATAAGAAGCACCCAAACACATCAGGTTTAATTAATGATGATTGAAATGTTTCCTAACTTCGACAACCTTCATTTATTCTCTTTCCTAAATGGTTAGGGAGCAGGAAAAGGCAGACAGACAGAACATGATTGTAACGTATACAGTACAAGCAAACAAACAAACAAACAAACAAAACCCAACGTTCAATATGTAGGAGGAGCTCCTACAAATCAATAAGAAAAAAAGACAGTAATCAGAAAGAAAATGGGTAAGGAAAATAAATGAAGCATTTCACATAAAAGGAAATAAAGTGGTCAATTAACAGACAAAATGATGCTCAACCTCATTCACATCAGAGAATGAAAATTAAGCAATAATAATTCTGTTGTTTCACAAAGATTAAAAAGATTGATGATATCTAATGTTGGTGAAGATTCAGGGAAATGGGCAATGTCTACCGCACTTTCAACGGGGGTGTAAATCAAGGAAGCCTTTTTTGGCAGGTGATCTGGCAGCAGCATCTAAATATTTACTGTGCATATTCTTCTTCCAAGCAACTCCATGAATAAAACTTTATTCTTAAACAGCATGAATACATAATATCAAAAGATATGGGCAGTGGTGATCTTTTCAGCATTGTTAGAAACAATCTTAGTGTTGCTTAGCAGGGGCTGTTTAAGCAAATTATGATATAACTATATTACATTATGGAATGCTCCACAGCCAGGTCTCTCAACCTCAGCACTGACATTTCAATCTGAACCTTGATATTTTGAGCTGGATCATTCTTTGTTGTGGGAGGATGTCCAGTGCATTGTAGGATGTTTAGCAGCATCTAAACATGGCCTCTATCCTTCCTGGCACCCATTTCCCCACAACTGTGACAACCAAACATGCTTCCAGACATTGCCTTATGACAACATGTTTCCAGACATTGCCAAAAGACAGCCTGTGGGCCTAGAGAAAAATTACCTCCACTTAAAAACCACTGTTTCACAGATATACAGAGGAAAGTGCCTAGTAAATATCTAAATATTTGAAATGGTAGGGTTCCAAATCATAGTTTCACACCAGTGGAAAGAGCACGTTACAGAAAAATACATAGAGCACAACATTAATGGCCTAAAAAGATATATGTGAACGTAAGCATTGAGTAAGAATAGGATGAGTATAGGAAAATAAACACTAGTCCCCTGTTGCCAGTGGTTTACTCTGAGTGGAGAATGGGAGTTTTTTCTTTTAATTTATTTTTTATTGAGGTAACACTGGTTTATAACATTATAGAAGTTTCATGTGTACAAGACACGTGAAGCATTGTGTTTTAGTACACTGTAGTATGCACTACAGTGTGCTCACCACCAAAAATTTAGTTTCCGTCTGTCACCATATAGTTGATCCACTTTAGCATTTTAACCTTCCCCCCACCCCTACCCCTCCGGTAACCACCACTCTGTTCTCTGTATCTATGGGATTGCTTTTGTTTGATTTGTTCATTTTCTTAAAAAAATTTAAGAAAATGTTTTAGTGCATCTAACTAAAGGAAGTTAGAAATTGCATTCCACTACAGGTAACAGAGCCTTGAAAATAGTGATTTGAACATGTCCAAAGACAGGCAGTCTAGGGTTGGACTGTGTCTTCCAAGACCAAGGTCCTATATTTGATCGCAGGTAGGCTTATATGTCCAACACCTAGTGCTCACGGGATGGCAGCTTTACCGTGAGCACCAAGTCTTCCTTCCAGGAAGGGGGAGGACAGTGGGCACCAGGTAAGCTGAACTTACCCCCTCCACATACATGTCATTGGCCAGAACTATGTCACATGGCCACATTCATCTACAAGGAATGTATTTTTTTTAAGCTGGCATATTACCAACTTGGACACAATCGATGTAGGCTTCTAATAATACTGCCACACTTGTAAACCTCTTTGAAAATGAAGAGGGGAGGGGAATGGAAAGACGTGTAGGAAGAAAGGGATGAGTGTAGAAGGAAAGATAAAATGGACATAGACCTTGAAGACAGTAGACTTGGGTTTGAAACCTGCTGTCATCACTTCCATATTTATTGATGAAAGTCAAATTAGTTACTTAGAGGCTGCTTTCCCAACTGTAAAATGCCTATCTTACAAGGTGGCTATAAGGATTAAATAAAATTAGTTTTTGTAATATGCTTAAAACAGTGATTGCACACAATAAGTGCAAAGAAAAGTGGATTTTCTTCTTCTCCCTAGAATACCTACAGTCTATTAAATATTAAAACATACAGGGGGACTTCCCTGGCGGTCCAGTGGTTAAGACTTCGCCTTCCAGTGAGGGGGGTGCCAGTTCAATCCCTGGTCGGGGAGCTAAGATCCCACATGCCTCGCGGCCAAAAAACCAAAACATAAAACAGAAACAATATTGTAACAAATTCAACAAAGACTTTAAAAATGGTCCACATCAGAAAAAATCTTAAAAAAGAAAAAAACACGCAAGTGCACACACTTGGTTCTCTAACTGTTTCATGGATGTCATATTGGATTATAGTGAGAGCTTCTGCTCTTCAAGGGCAGGGACTTTGGCATCCTGTGGGATCCCCTAGAAGATATGCATGTCTTTTATACCACATCCACATTCACTGGACACCATGTACCTTCTGCCCTGGACACTGGGCAGGGCTGATGACACAGTGATTCTACACAGAGGTGAGGCTGGACCTTCAAAGTGAGATCCCAGTGAAGGTAAAAGATGACTATTGTGAGGGCAAGTCCCCGCAGCACATAAACAGGACTGACCTTCAGGATCTGGGTTGGCTATGAGGCTACAGAGACTCAACATGGGAAACGAGGGACAGAGAGATGCTCAGAAAGGAACAGAGGGAACCATGTAGTCTTCGCAAGGTGGAAATTTTGCTGAGTGGAAACTGTGTTTATGTGGTATGGGTAATTATGGAGGGCACCAGAAACCCTGGTGTGCGTATACATACACACACACACACACACACTTTTCTAAGGCTGGAGAAATCCCCCTGATTACCCCTCTTAGACTACCCACTTCAATTCCACGCCCAAACACAGCCCCCATCTCCACCCTCTCCTCTCATTAAGTGTGCTCTCCTTTTGGACATCCCAGTCTCTGTCATGGATTCACAACTGCTCTTGGGTTCACAACTGAGTCCCCTTTGACTCACCCGCCAGTCATAAAATCACCTGCCAATGTTGCCTTGCACAAGACTTCCTTCCTTTGCATTTCCACGGCCATCACTTTAAGGTCTGTGGATGACTTACCCAATCTCCTTACAGTTCTCCTCACATTTCATCTCTGCCTCCCCGTCACCATGCAAAACGTTGCCTATTAATTTCTGAAACGCAGTTCTTTTATTACGTAATGCAGTATTACCCTTATTTTCTAGGTAAGTAAACTAAGGTATAGAGAGATGAAAGACCTTGATGTGGTCTCTCTAGCTCCAAAGCTACATGTTTTTTCCTCATAATACCACAGTGTCCCTCAGGCATCAGGGAAATCTCCTCCCCATGCTTCTGGAAGGTGGCTGACTTCCTGCCTTGCTCAACAGCTTCCTGCCTGTGTCTCAGCTGCTTTAGCATCACTGACAACCAAGCCCTCTACTGAGATCCCTGCTGGAATCTGTAGTGAAGCCAACATCAGGTCAGTATGCCAGTTACTCGGCAGTAGAGTCAGGGAGGGATGAGTGCCAGTGCCTGTAACTTCTGTGCTTTAATATTCATTTAACTTTGTAGAGAGTAATTATATTCCACTCATTCTTCACCAGCTGGTATTTACTTCATCCTCCATCAGGTATCAACAGAGCATGGGGCTGCAAGACAGAAATATTACTCTGGCAAACATAAATATTTCATTTTTCACACCACAAATGTGTTGATGATTTATTAATTAGCCTAAAGGCTTCTGCCTCTGCAGAGATGAAAATGAAGCCTTTCTGCTCTGTGGATTGGGTCTGTTTGGGGCACAGTGTCTGTGGGTGATGCTTAGCCGGGAACGTGGCCCAAGTTTGGCAAACAGCCTCTGGAATGCCCAGTCCAAACTTTGCAGGCCCAGCTTTGGGTTTTGACTATGCACAGAAGCCCTGCAGAGAACTTTCCCAGCCTCAAAAGTATTTTATCTTTGCCTTCCCAGAAAATGTAGCTGGGACCAAAGCCAACTGGTCTACCTACCAGCTGGCTACTAAGATGAGGCTGCTGACCTGCTAAGGGGGTCACTACCTGCCTTTGACCCAGCTTTTGAGGTTACAGGACTCATCTCAGGGTTAGGTATTCAGGAGACCCAATGGAGCCTCCCCTGAACTTTAGCCACAAATGTCAGTCAGTGACAGGGCCCAGAGTCCTCTCTTTCATAACTGTCTGAACACTATGAGAGGAATAGCTATCCTAGGGGTGAAGCACTCATGTGACAGAGGTCCACTCCAACTGGGACCTACACACCCACCCTATGCAATTCCCTGAGCTCTCTGAAGAGACTTTCATCTGGGTTCTGAATAAGTCATAAAGTGTTAAAATGAAGAGTAAAAACAGAGCCCAAAACATCAGCTTTATTGTTGATAAAGCTAAATGAGAGGCCACAATTTGGTGTCAGGTCCAAGTGGTCTGCCAACCCTTCACAATTGTTTAGGGCAGTGGTTCTCGGGGTGGGGTGGTAATGCAATTTTACAGTATCTGAGACATCTGTGGGGATGCTATGGGTGTCTAGCAGGCAGAGTCCAAGGATGCAGCTAAAGATCCTACAATGCACAGGAGAGCTCCTACTAAACCCCACACCAACCCTAACACCAAATCACTTGACCAAAATGGCAATAGTGCTGAGGCTGAGAAAACTTGGGCTACACTTGTAGGCAGCACATCTGCGGTAAACATGAGTCTGTAAAGCAGACACACTTACACAGGTCATCCCACTATTCCTGGGGAAGAAGAAAGAAGAAAGATAACCCATACACCATGCTCAGAATCTCTGACAGATTGTCATTGAGGGATGCAGTGGTTGTTGTTCTCTACCCATTATTCTATCTTCATAGGTAGGAGTAAAGGGTGGGGCAGGAGGCCAGGAGCATTCTTGGGAAAATCTCCCTCAAAGATACCAGGAACAAGGAAAACACTCTCCCTCTTAACAGTATCCATCCTCAGACTCTAGCCAGACATGTAGATGAACTTCAAACACCAGCAGGTGATCAATGTAACAATCAGGAAGACATCCTGCCCCGTTCCCTAATTGTAACGTGCTTGCCCTTCGTTGTCCAGCCTCAAACCCTTGGCTTCCTAACCTGACTCAGATATCTGTCCTTGGCTCCACTGACTTGCCCCAAACCTTACCCTGGACCTCAGCCTGATGATCTGACTCCTTTCTCCTTCTGGGGTTTATGATCATTTTTCTGACTCCTCATGTATAACTGAAGCCATAGACTCTATATGTAAAACTGAACTGGCCCCTGGCTAGGGATATCCCAGTAAAAGGGTGAGAAATCCATACATGGAAGGTTCCTGGGTTGGACAAAGTTCTTGATATTAAGAAAAGATAGCAATCACTGGGTATTTACTCTGTTTCAAGACTCTCCCAGTACTTTATCTATTTTCTAACTATCAGCATTACACGCATTGCACACCTCTAGTACCCCTGTTGTACAGATGAGGAACACAAGGCAAAGGCTGAGAGGATGCAATTTTCTCAAGATGGCATGGCTAGTAAGTAGCACATAAGGATGAGAATTCAGACCGTCTGGCCCCAAATCTGCCTTTGCTAACCACTACCCTACACCATGCCGGGGGATGGACATGAGAAAATGAAAGACAACTTCAGCGTGGGGAATGCATGACTAAGTTACACACAGGTCACTAAACAGAGACAAAGGGGACCTTAAGTAAGAGAGGAGGTTTCCCCAGAGATGCAGTGTTTGAGGCTTGACAAATGAGGGCTATTTCGAGGGCTGGGGGCAGTCTTTGGTGGGGCTCTTCTCGCAAAAGCACGAGAACAACATAGGAACCGTGGCAGTTTGGTCTTGCTAGCTGAAACATGGATCGTGAAGACAAGCACTAAAGTGGAGCAGCTGGTGAGGCAGGCACAGTCTAGATCACAGGGGACCTTAAGACACTGCATAAGTGTCTGACTTTTTCCAGAAGGCAGTAGCAGAAGGCCACACAGGTCATTTGTGTCTTAGAGAGGCTCCTCTAAGCCCTAGTGTGGTAAACAGGTTGTGGGGTGATACTGGTCAACTAGGCCCAACAAAAAAGTTCTTATGACAAGGTCTGAACCAAGTCAGGAGCATTTGGGCATGGGCAACAGCAGACAAATAAGAGAGGTATTTAGAGGGTGAAAACCTTTTGGGGTTTCAGTAAAGTTAAAAAACAAAATTTGTGTAAGTAAAGGGAGAGTTTCCTAACAAACCTAAAACCTCATAATAGCAAAGTTCCAGCACAGGGCACAGCCATCAGTGGCCCAGGCCACAAGAGGTAGGAAGGAGAGAATTCCCTAATGGTGGCAGCAGAGTCCGTTCAGCATCTTGGGTGGGCTAAAACGTTCGTTCCAGCTCTTCCGTAAGATGTTATGGAAAAACCCGAACTTTCTGGCCAACCCAGTACATCAAAAAAGCTCTCCCTTCACCAGTGGCCCCGCCCACACAGTTGTCAGGCTGGAGCCACAGGCCTCAAGATGAATAACCCACAGCCTTTACATTGGCCAATGTAGCTGGAGAGGCATGGACTGAATTGAACTAAATGAGCAATTCCTAATTCTTATTTTAGTGAATAAGGAACATCATCCAATAAAATTAGTCATCATTCAAAATGATTAACACTAGCAACTTCCCATGAAATAAGTTAACCCACTTGATTTAGGGAATCTGGAAACCTTCCATAAAGCCATTATCAACATATAGACAGTTTTCATTATTATTAATAAGAATCTGGTTTAGGCAAGTTGCATTAAAAAATGCTTTATGCATCAGTATTGAAACAGATGATATTCTTGGAGATGGCTGACGGAGCCTCTATTTACAGATGCTGCGTCAAGGTTGTATGCAGGTCTGTGAGATGACCAGCCTCCCGCTATGGGTGACAAAGTCCATGCAGGTCACAAGGATTTTTGAGAGGAATCTGTGGCAATCAGCCTCAGCAGAACCATTTCCTGTGGGAAAAGCCAACGAATATTTGTGGACCTGGGAGTACCTGAGAACTCAGGCTCCAGGTCAGTTTTCCTATGCCAATTCTACTAAATTCTAATAATAATTTGTTAACTGAGATGCCTGTGTATCAAGTTTATTTCTGATATGATAGGTTGATGTTAAAGCAGAAATTGGAAATCCTTTTATTTATATTCCTCTAGGTGTATTTTTTTTCCATCTCATTTATTTTTAAGCATTTCTAAAAAAAAGAAAATTTCAATGTAATAATAAAAAATGTACAGCTTCAGAGGAAGTAAAGTAAATGTACAAGAAGTGTCAATGTCTTCCTTATAAAGTAGAATGACTATCATCTCAGAGCACATATTTATCTTACCTTCTGTTGAGCTTTGAGGAAAATGAATAATCAGGAAGTGAAGAGGAGAACAGTGCACCGGATCACTATGGATCCTTTCTTCAAGAGGTTATAAAGAGACACTTGCTCAGAGACTTATATAGTAACACAAAAAGATGAATTCCTAATGGCTGAGCAGTTAAATATTTTTAAAATAAAGCAATAGATCCCTAAAAAATAGAACTGTATATTTATTCAACCTCTGCAGGGAGGACGTTTGAAAACTAAGATTCAATAGAAGAGATGACAAAGGAAAAAAAAGACAATTCTGACTACCTCAAAGTAAATATCACATGTAAAATAAAAACTTAAAAGGCCAATAAGAATTTGGAAAATATTAATTTATTGATATATTTATCATACACAAATCTCAAAGTTGATATCTAGTTGATATATAGGGTGTCTAATAGCATCAGTGATGAACCAAAGGTAACATTAAGTGAAGAGAAGTGCTTGAATGTGGTTATTCAGTCAGGTATTAACTACATAATTGCAATCCTGGTACATGAGTCATTAGACATATTGCTACATAAAAACAAAAGCCTAGATGTTTATACTTTGGGTGGTCTAGGAACCAGATGACCTGATGAATGCAACTGTTGAAACTACTAAAAGTTCTTGGCAAATAGAGTAAAAATTATGTTTACATTTATCAATGATATTGATTTAAAAAACAAAATAAACAGGAAACCTCCAGCTTGATAGAAGAAATGGCAAATAGTCTCTGGAGCAAAGAAAATTCAAAATAAGTGTCAAACAATTTAAATATATGAAGTTTCAAGGAATGATATTTCTTGGTTAAAGATGAAAGCAAAAGGCATATGGTAAAAATCATGAGTGAAGGACAGAAGAAACAACATAGACAAATCAGATCAGCAAAATGTCTAATAGTGGAATTATCAACTTAAAAATGTAAGCTTAAAGGAAAAAAATTGAAACTGTGATTGAAGGACAGGAAAATATAGAATATAACCAAAATAGATTTTTCAGATTATCAAACTGAGATTCTAGAAGTGGAACAAAGTCAGTAATGAAAATATAAAAATTCAATAACTAAGTTCAACAGCTAATTCAACAAAGCTGAAGAGTAAGATAAAGGATAGGATCAAATGAAATTATAAAGAATGAAGAACAGTAACAAAGACACAGATAATTGGAGAGAAATTTTAATAAACATTCAAGGTTAAAACGCCTAACATAAGATCTGTTGGAATTGCTGAGAAAATGAGAGCTATTGAGAGAGAGAATTTATTTGAAAGAACAGCTACAGTAGTCAAGATGATGTGATACTGGGGTAAAGACAGACAAATTAAAGAGGCCAGAAATAGACCCAAACAAATATGGACAACCCATTTTTGACATGATGCAAAGGCAATTCAATGGAGAAAGTATAGTCTTTTACAAAAAAATGGTGGTGGAACAATTGGATGGCCATATGCAAAAAAAAACACCCCAAAACCCTTTAGTCCATACCTCCCACCACATACAAAAATCAAAGGGATCATAGACCTAAAATTTAAAACTTAAACTATACAGTTTCTAGAAAGAAAACACTGGAACAAACCTTTGTGAACTTAGGTTAGCTGAAAGTATCTTAGATATAACACCACTATAGATTTTTGTTCCCCCAAATACGATATGCTGAAGTCCTAATCTCCAATACCTCAGAATGTGACTTATTTGGAAACAGGGTCTTTACAGAGGCAACTGAGTTACAATGAGGCCATTAGGGTGAGCCCTAATGTAATATGATTGGCGTCTTTATAAAAAGGAAACATGGGCAATAGAGATAGCCATGCACAGTGGGAAGACTTGGAGAAAAGATACAGGGAGAATGACATGTGAAAGCAGAGGACTGGAGTGATGGAGCTACAAGCCAAGGAACGCCAGAGATTGTCAGCAATTACCAGACACTAGGAGAGAGGCATGGAACAGATTCTCCCTCACAGATCTCCAAAGGAAGCAATCCTGCTGACACTTTGATTTCAGAACTATGAGATAATAAATTCCTGCTTTTGTAAGCCAGGTTGTGGTGCTTTGTTACAGCAGCAATAGGAAAGTAATACAAACACCATAAACATAATTCATAATTTTTTAAATGATGGTAAATTGGATGTTATCAAAATTAAGAACTTCTGTTCTTCAAAAGTATTTGTTAACAGAATAAAAGGATAAGCACAGACTAGGAGAAGATATTTGCTAATCATTTATCTGATAAATGATTTATATCCAGAATATAAAGACATCTCAAAATTCAATAATAACAGCCCAACAAAATAAAAACAGCCCAAAAGAAAATGGGCGAAAAGTTTAAAGAAAAAAAAAAAAGATGTACAATGGCAAGTAAGCATATGAAGAGATGCTCAACACCTTAGTCTCTAGGAACTGTAAACTAAAATTACAATGAGATACAACTTCACACCTATTAGAATGGGTAAAATTTAAAAGACTGATCATACCAAGCGTTGGCAAGGATGTGAAGCAACTAAACTCCTATACATAGCTGGTGGGACTGTAAAATGGCACACTTTGGAAAACATTTCTGCAGTTTCCTAAAAAAGTTAACGAACACTAATTTATGATTCAGTCATCCCATGCCAAGGTATTTACCCAAGAGTAATAAAAGCATATAAACATATAACTTATATCTGAATGTTCATACAGCTTAATCTTAAATAGCCAAGAACTGGAAACAACCCAAATGGACATCAGCAGATCAACAGATAAACAAATTGTTTCATATCCATACAATGGTATACTACTCAGCAGTAAACAGGAATGAACTATTTTTACACACAACAGCAAGTTTTTAAATAATTAATGTAAGTGAAAAAAAGCTTGACATAAAAATTATATACTTTGTGACTTCATTTATATATAATTTTAGAAAACGCACATTAATTTATAATGACAGAAACCCAATTAGTGGTTTCCTAGGAATGGAGAGGAAGGGCTGGGAGGGGCATCAGGGAGGGATTACCAAGGTGCATGAAAAAATTTTTTTGGGGGTGGATAATGGATATTTATTATCACGATAGTTTTGATAATTTCATGGGTGTATACATCTGTGAAACTTATCAAATTATATACTTTACATGCAATTTATTATATGTCAATTATACAAAAGTATAATATTACAGAGTGTAACTTTATGTGCATTTTCTTTTATGCCAATTATACAAAATATAATGTCAATTATACAAAATCATAATTAAATTGGATTTAACCCCCCAAAATATAAGGGAATAAAGACATGTTTATATTTTAGTATCTTCTTTTATAATAACTATAAATTGCATATAACCTTTAATAATTGTGAATCACTATCTTGTACAGCTGAAACATATAATACTGTACGTCACCTGTACCTAAATAAAAATTTAAAAATTTAAAAATTTAAAAATGTGATAAGATAAATAAGAGGTAGAATAAATGCAACTTTGTAGATGAATGCTCAGCCTCTGGACAGAAACAGACTTGGATTCATAATCCTGAATCAGCTACTTACTCATAAATGTGACCTTGCTCAATTAAAAAAAAAAAAAGAACATTGGAGGAAACAATATGGCATTAAAGCACATCAAGATACCAAGAGGAGCACAAGTGTATTAATTATCATTGTGGTCCGTGTCCACATTGTACCTGACTCTGTAAAAACATAACGTGACTGATCAGGATGCGATGATGTCTTTCATTTCTGTCATAGGGCTGCCACTGAGTACTGCTCCGGTCTGATCATCAAAACTACAGCCATGAAGAATATATCATCATCTTGCCAGAAGACAATTTACCAGTGACTAGTTCTTTTCCATGAATGTTTTTGGTCAGTTTATATTTGAAAACAGTGTGGTGAATCACAACATAAATAGGTTTTATAAGCTTGCTCAAGGTAAGATCCTGGTAGGATACAGGGTTTAAAAGAATTTTCTGTTTTTTCACTATAAAATTAATTTTTAATCACAATTTACACAGTATTTGAGTTAATATTCATATTATACCCATATTCACTATTGACTCACAAAAATTCTTAGTTATACTGACTTTCTATTTCCCCCCTTTTCTCTTTTGTTTAATTTTAAGATCCATTTGATATAACTGTCCCTAATACACATCACATATTTCATAAAAGTTTGTATCCTTACAATGTTAAATAAATAAAACTTCCCCATAAACTAAAAATTGTATTTAATATATAATAAATATTAAAGATAAAATATCAAATAAAAATTGCATCAATGACCATAGAACAATTAGAAGGGAATGTCTCTTAAAATTATGGAAATTTTTTTTCTTTTGAGCTTTCTTTTGAGCTTTCCAACTTTTATTTAATGAGTATATACTATATTTATAGTGAAGGCAGTATCCTACAAATCTCAAAGTCTTAGGTTAAATTATTGTAGCGTGTGATTAACTGTTTTTTGATCAAGCATTACTTTATGATGTAGATTATTGAATAATACAGAGAAATGGAACTAAATAACTTTTATTCCTTGTGTCAAAGTATAATGTTCCACTAAAATGGCCAATTGGGTATCAGATGATTTGCTTCATAGGTCCACAAAGGGTGCAAAGTCTCCTAAAATAGCCCCTAAACAGCAAAATGTAGGCCAGAACATCACAAGGGATGCATCTGATGAACTGCATATGACATAATGTAAAATTCATAAATGGAAGCTGTCTGATTCTAAAAATACTTGAAATACTCAAAAGTAGCCAAACAAATCAAAATATTTCCAAAGGGATGCAAGCACTCACTCTAATAAGTGTAACACTGTGTATATTCCATAACATGCATTTCATTGTGTAAATACGGATTTTGAGTGTCACTAGGAAACTTTCGATTAACCAAATTCGTGCCCATCGTGGTGATGCCAGTGGGCTGGGAAGACCCACTGCCAGCACACAGACACTTGGCAGAAGCCAAACAAATGTCTGAATGGAAAGGGAAGAGGCAACAGGTTTAGCTGCCCTGGGAGGGAAGCTGACAAGAGGAAGAAAGAGTCTCAGAAAATGCAATCAGTAGACACTCAGTGCTAACATGTGTCATATATAGTGAATAAGAGATCATTAAGAACATGCAGCTAAGAGAAAGAAACAGAAATAAACAATATCATTGTAATATTACAAGCTCAGTATCCAGGTCTGTAAGAAGAGCAAACGAAGCTTAGAAGAGGTATTGGCATATCCGCTTTGAACATTGGGGGATAGAGTTGGGGGTCAGTGAGGAGCTGCCCAGAAAAAGGCATATTTTCGGAACTTAAACCTGAGTTAAGATTTTTGTCAAATAGAGAAAAGGGGGAAAAGAATGATAAGGAAAATTGAAAGGGTGTGACTTGCTTATAAAATCAAAAATCCCTTTTCAGTACCAGAGTTTAAATACTTCAGGTGAAAAGTGGCAAATGTGAGTTCAAAGTTAGTTAGAGACAGCGTTTAGAGCTGAGAGAATGCAGGGCTGCATATCTGTAACTTCTTCCTTAGGCATCAGAGACTCCATGAAGGTACTTTCGATGTTGCTGTTGTTTTGTTTATTTTCTTAAGAACAGAAATGAAACATGATCATTATTTTTCAAAAAGCTTTGAAGAAAGGAGTACAAATGGAGGCAGAAATTATTTTAACAGTCCAAGTGAGAGATGATAAGGGACTGAACTGAAGCTCTGTTACTAAGGAAGGACTATAAAAAGACTTTAGAAACATTTTGAGAGATGAATAGTCAGGGCTTGGTTCAAAACTGACTGTGAAGGTGAGAGAGAAAGAGCAGTAGATAAGGACTCTGAAAGTTCTAATTATGACAACCCAGCAGATGGCAGTATCATTAACCCAGATATGGAATGCAGGAAAAAGAGCTGGTTTTTAGGAAGCAGATAATGAGTTTAGCTTTGGACATGCTGATTTGTATGTTCCTCTGGTATATCCAGAAATGTAGAAAATGGAAATAGAGGTCTGGAAATTAAAGGTGAGTTTTGAGTTAGTGAAATAGATTTGAGACTCAAGAGTCCAGTGCTGGTAGTTAAAGCTCTCAGAGAGGATGAGAGACTAATAATCAACAGGATATATGTGTTTGGGTGCTCACTGTGTGATCACTTTACATATATTATTTTACTTAATTCTTACAACGACCCCATACGTTAGGTACTATAGTTGCTTCTCCTACCCACAAGAAGCTGATTCATGAAGGGGTTAAAAACTTGTCCAAGAATAGAAGTGACCAAGCTGGGATTCACAACCAAGTAGTCACAGCACAGATGCTTAGCCAACACTTTTACTTTCCTCAGCCAGTAAATGACAAGGAGGATCACGAATATTTGGGGGGCAAGTCTAGGAAGAGAGACCAATGGACATCACAGAAGATAACCAAGGAGAGTGTAATGTTAAGAAAAGCAAAGGATGAGAAGGTTTCAAGGCAAGAGCAACCCACAGGGTCAAACACTGCAGAGAAGTCTCGGATGCCTGAGTAGGGGGTCGGGGCCAGAGAGCAGTCTTCTGGGAGGAGATGGGAAAGGAGGCTAGACTGCAGGGGCCTCTGGTGGCCATAGGAGTGAAGGGACAAGAACAGTCAGAGCAGAAGACTTTTCCAGAAAGGAGAGAAAGGAGGCAACAACTTGATTGGCAACAGAATGGCGGAGAGATTTATGGCATTTTCAAAAGCAGGGGTTGTCCTGACCTACATGTCTGTCTTGACTCATATAAAAAAGCTGAAGTCTGCAAAAGGGGATCACAGCCTTACCCCCAAGCTTGTCTGAATACACTTTAGGTTAACATAATAGGTCAAAGGGAAGGCACTAGTGTTTAGGGTCGCAGAAGCAGGAACTCCGAAAGGTTGAAGGAAGCCCACTAAGACGGCCCCCGCCAGAGTGAAGATCTTGAGTGCCACAGCCAGGAGGAAGCAGGGACATCAGCATACAGACTGAACAAAGGACACCCAAGACCTTGAAGCGGCACTCACCTAAAACTGCCTAAATGGTGGGGTCTGGGAATCCAGATTTAGCAATGGACTGAGGTGAGGCCCATGTGGTTGGGGGAGGTCTTAGCATCCCCCAAGACAGAACCCTCTTCTTAAGATGACTAATGTCCTTCTAAGCTTCATATTATTCCAGGCTTTGGAGTTTTTGTGCATCCCCCCCCCCGCCTCACTGAATTAATATGCAAAAGAATCTGTCTGTGCTGGGGCACGAGAACACTGGAGGTTACTGGTTCTCAGGGTCCAGTACGGCAGAGGCAGCACCCAAGCCAGAAGGACATGCAGAGAGCCAAACACAGAATTCACAATTCTAAATATAAATTACTGGGAAGTCAGAGGTGGCCAGAGACTTGACAGAGCCTTCCTCTCTTTTTCAGTGAACTTGGGTCTTGCGTGTAATTCCCACACCCATGAACTTTCTCCTAGAAAATGACAGCTAAAACCTCCATTTGGCACCACAGGGCAAGGAAGACATGGGCCTTTAATAGCGGGAAGGAAGCAGCTCTCTGGCCCTGCTCTTCGAATCAACCTACTCAGTACTTAGAAACCCACGTCATCGCAAATCAGCCAGGTACATGGGACCTTAGACAATGGAATTCTGCGACCACCTTCTATTTGCCCACCCTAACTCTTAACTCTTGACATTCTAGGTTCTCTAAGAGCCCCTTTCTCCCAACTAGCCTTCCAATACTTTTTCAAGGATATCACTTTTATGCTATCCCTACCTCTTACCTGACAGCCATGTTTAGAATTGCCTATCTGAATTAAACTCCAAGATTTTCAAACAACATAAATTTAGTATGTGCTTTCTGGTCCCTGAAAGATAACTGAAGATAAAAGGTGTGCCATTTTCCATCTGACTCCAGGGTCCAACTAGCCAAGCTCATCTCTTGCCTGGTTTTCCACCAAGGTGAGCATGAACAGACAAGAAAATAAATCACAAAAGCTTGGGGATGGGGTGTGTATCCTTCCCTGTCAACTGTCCTGAATGATTCTCTTTTCTCTTCCCCAGCAGAACCACATTGGGAAGCCCTCTGTTGTCACTCATTATCTTTGATTTGGAAAGAACAGAACCATTTTGCATAATACATGGGTCTCCCCTAAATTATAAATATGCTGTGACTTCAAATTTTCCCCACTGCCTCTGTCTATACCTTAGTATCAGCTTAAAACTTGTCTTCCCAGAGTCAGGAAGATGAAAGGAAAATTAGATGTGGCAAGATCAGAAGTCAGAGCAAGGAAGTAACCATGTGTCCTGGCCAGCTTCTAAGATGTATGAGAACATTCGACTTAACTAGATTCTCCCACAGCTCATATGAGTCTATTCTTCTGTTTCATTTGCTTCTTCAGTGGCTTCCAATGAGTCCACTGCTTCCCGAGAGCTGGAATCTCCCCAGGTTTGCCCCATTCTGTGCCCTGTCTCCCAGGACCCTGTTCAGCCTGAATCCTGACCCGTGCACTTAACTTGTTGGGATAATTAGAAAGGATTCTGATTCAACTCAGTGGCTTGCTCTACTGGAAGCCAACTTTTTAAATGGCTGTTTGATTGGTATGGTTGTTTGTTTGCAGTATAAGATTTCGTAATATCAAATCATATCTGGGTTCCAATAAAAAACAAACATTTTAATACCCTTTGCCTTCTGTTGTTTGGTTAAAGTAAACTAAAGCAGGGATAGATTTAGAAAAAATAAAGAGCTCAAGGTAATAGCTGGAAAATAACTTCAGCCACGCAGTTTTGCCAAATGTCCTGACATCCACTTCTGCTCAATGCAGTGATGTTGGGTCATGGGTTTTCTCACCTTGCATGTTGCGTATCTCCTATACTTGTTGAAAAGTCAGGCTGCCATTGAGGGGTTCCTGCTTCTCTGTTTGTTTGTTTGTTTTTCCTGGTTCAGGTCCAAAACAAATCTACTCTTAGAAATAAGGCCAAATAGTAAACAGTTAGGAGGTATAATTCCTGAGAAGCCAAGTGGTAGGATAAGGAGCTATTGTCCCTAATCTAAGAGTAGTAAAGGCAGTATCCAGACACTCTGTCCCCTCCTGCTTATCCCCACTGTTACCTCTAAGAACTTACTACAAGGATCCCTGCAGTATCCCAACAGCTCACTCTTGGCAATGACACAGGGCTTTCAAGCCCACTGGTTCACTTTGTCAATGGGAGGGATCATTTCAGCCAAGGAAACCAAGGCATACAGAGTTTAAAAATGTGTTTTGGAAGCTTGTCTTCATTAACACCCATGGAGAGAGCCCCATGCTGTCCTAAGATCATGTTCCCTGTTGTTGAAGGGGCTTATTAGATTCATGAACTTCCTAGGTATTTACTGGCTGCATACACACTTTCTAATTTAATAATAAACAACCAGGGTACAGGGACTTGTTTCCTTTATCTTATATTCTACAGTACTTTGCAGGCACTATGTACTAAAACTTGGTTCTCAAGTTCAGTTCAATTGAACCTAGCACCATATTCTACACGCTTTTGTTTGCTTGTCTGTTTTCTTCTGGTATACTTTATTTTTTATTTATTTGTTTATTTTTATTGAAGTATAGTTAATGTACATATTCTGTTAGTTTCAGGTATACCACAAAGAGATTCAGTTATATATATATTTTTTGATTCTTTTCCAATAGAGGTTATGACAAAATATTGAATACAGTTCTCTGTGCTATATAGTAAATTCTTGCTGTTTATCTATTTATATTTGACAGTATTTGTTAATCCCATACTCCTAATTTATCCCCCTCCTTCCCCTTTAGTAACCATAAGTTTGTTTTCTATGTCTTTGAGTCTGTTTCTGTTTTGTAAATAAGTTCATTTGTACTGTTTTTTAATTTATTTTTGGCTGTGTTGGGTCTTCATTTCTGTGCGAGGGCTTTCTCTAGTTGTGGCAAGCGGGGGCCACTCTTCATCGTGCTGCACGGGCCTCTCACTATCGCGGCCTCTCTTGTTGTGGAGCACAGGCCCCAGATGCGCAGGCTCAGTAGTTGTGGCTCATGGGCCTAGGTGCTCCGTGGCATGTGGGATCCTCCCAGACCAGGGCTCGAACCCGTGTCCCCTGAATTGGCAAGCAGATTCTCAACCAGTGCACCACCAGGGAAGCCCTGTACTGTTTTTTAGATTCCACATGTAAGTAATATGAAATAATAAATGCTGGAGAGGAGAAAAGGGGAACCCTCCTGCACTGCTGATGGGAATGTAAATTGGCATAGCCACTATGGAAAACAGTATGGAGATTCCTTAAAAAACTAAAAATAGAGTTGCCATAAGATCCTGCAATCCCACTCTGGGCATATATGTGGAAAAGACAAAAACTCTAATTCAAAAAGATACATGCACTCCAATGTTCACAGCAGCACTATTTACAATAGCCAAGACATGGAAGCAACCTAAGTGTCCACTGACAGATGAATGGATAAAGAAGATATAGTATATATATAATGGAATATTACTCAGCCATAAAAAGAATGAAATAATGCCATTTGCAGCAACATATATGGACCCAGAGATTATCATATTAAGTGAAGTAAGTCAGACAGAGACAAATATTATATGATATCACTCATATGTGAAATCTAAAAGATAGTACACGCTTTCTCTATGTAATAGTCTAATTGCAATGTGTAAGCCTCCACTCATCAATCAGATCCCAGTTTTCTCAAGGCATAAAAATCTATCTTTTCCTTCATTCTGTGCAGTTCTAGGTACACACTGTAAGAATTTCTGGGTGAACTGAAATAAACAATCTTTATATTTGACTTCTTCTATAGAAGTTGTTTTTTGTTTTGTTTTGTTTGTTTCTGGGTTTGTTTGCTTTTTGCCTTAATAGGAAGAAAATGTTTACATTTTTTACTTCCTTGATCCACTGAGGATTCCCCACCCTCCATCCTTTAAAGTTGAGTGTTGTATGTGCCCTGTGAAGAAATTAATCAGAATCTTTTCCTCTTTAACAAGCCTCCTACTGTAAAGGTATGTATTCCTAGAAATTTATTTGTGTTTTTCCACCTGTCTCAGGGTGCTCATATAGGTCAGGTGTTCTGCAAATTATTTGGGTTGGTGGGAGATAATGCTTGTGCTCATTTACTGTGAGTCCTCTGGGGTGGGAAACAGCACTTGGATATTCAGTGTCCCGCTCAATACTTGACTAATTACAGCATAGGTACGCTGTTAAATTCCAAGTGTCAAGTGGAAGCCATAGCTCTCTATTAGCGCCAAGATAGTCCATGTCTTTGGTCAGAAAATGATAATTCAAGGCTTCTTCTAGGAATGTTAAGAGGCTAAGATTACCTTTAAAGACTGAGCTCTTCAATTAAAAAAGATGTAGTTTGACTTTTGTTTGTATTATATCTTAGTGGTTTGAGAGGTTAAGATAATAAAATTATCATATACAGGCTGTGATTATTGTACTTTTTTAGGTTAAATCAACTTTCAAAAAATCTTCCATCTGCATGAGAGGATGTCTCGCTTGAAGAAGCCAACATACGAACAACTGGAGGAGGCCACAGATGATGAGCTAAGCCCCAAATAAATAACACTGAGTATCTTATTTAATAATCAAATAATTACTAACAGAACAAAGCTGACATACACAAGTAACGCTGCATTTCATCACTAAAGATCATTCCTTGGACCATCGTCATTCCCTGCAGAGGAGAAATTGTGCCCACATTATTAAAAAGTCCATAGATGATCTGAAGGCACATACCAGGAAAAGACCGGCATTATACCAAGGAAGAACTGTGTTTGTCTGAGAATGGAACCAGGCATACTCTCGGGGCTCAGGTAGACAAAGAGGTTGGGTTGATATTAGTCAATAAGTCAATACCAAAAAGGCTTAAGTAAAGCAAGGGTCTTTGCACTCATAATTTCTACAGTGTTGTGCATCCATGTTGTTCACTCCTTAAAATATATTTATTGACGGCCCACTCTGGGCCAAGCACGGTGTGAATTGACAGAAAAAAAAAAAAAACTATCATGTGAAAAACAGACATGGTTTCTGTCTTAAAAAAATTTTGCAACACATAGACTTAAATTCCTTATCCATTATATGCAAAACATTTTTGCAAATTAAGAAAAAATACCAATACCACTTCAATAAGAAAAAAGGGTCAAAATTTTTAATCAAAATTCTATAAAAAGATATACCAAGAATGAATAAATTATGGAAAAGGTATACTTTATCAATAAATAAAAACAAGTATTTAGAGACTGATTATCACATACATAAGTAAAACCACGAAAGAAACAGAATGCCTACTGTTGGTAAGTATAATGATGGTTGATGAGTTGAAATTGAAATCTGGTTGATGAGAATTTGAAATTGGGAGATTAGGATTGACATATACATACACTAATATGTATAAAATAGATAACTAATAAGAACCTGCTGTATAAAAATAATTTAAATTAAATTTTAAAAATAAAAATAAACTGCAACAAAATTTCCAGGTTGTAAGTTTGCAATATCTACCAAAAAGAAAAAAAGCTTCACCCATGACCCTATCATTCAAATTTTAAGAATCTATCCTAAAAAATAATAGCACAAATTGTTATGCTACACGCATATTATAGCACCTTTGTAACAACAACAACAACATAGAATAATAGTCTAAATGTCCATTAATATGGAATGAGTATAATGAATAAAAGTATAATCACACAATGGAATACTATATATTTGTTTAAAACAATGAGATTAGTATGAAGGCAGAGCATGAAAACGAAAACAATGCTCCATAAAAACAGACCAGAGTGACCAGCAGAATCCCTGAACATCTGGGTCTTTACCTTGGTATTCCTTATACTTTACTGTAAACCCTCTGGTTTGGCTGCACCCCTCAAGGATATGCTTTGAAACTCCTGGAAAAGCTTCTCCACGGCTCCTGGTGAACAATTCTTACCGCCCATCCCACTCCCCATCAACACTGCCTCCCACTCAAGGAAGTGGTCATGTTACCTGTTCCTGGAGAACATCTCACTCTCATGCACTGACTACCACCCCATGTTCGTCCCTATTATACCAACATAAAGAAAGGAAGTGAGGACCAGCTTTGAGTGTCTGGTGAATGGTTATCATAGGCAGGGGAGACCCAAGATCCAGTGCAGTTGTTTTTTTACCTTGAATACTGAGATCTTTAAGATACTTTAAAATTGACACTTTTTTAGTCTTACCATTTTTACACTTCTTGCTCAAACTACTGTTGAGGGAGGAGAGGAATAAAGGTGGACATATGTGGGTCACGAGCTAAGGGTTGCTTTCTGCCTATTCTTTGTGGCTTCAGGGGTGTGGTCCAAAGCCAAGCATCCCAGCAGATGTAGCAAACGCAAATTCAGTTCTGGCATTAGATTATCTGTGGGCATTGCATATGGTGGGGAAAGCAGAACCAGGGAGCATGGAAGTGTTCATTCGAGCAGGTGGAACTGGAGAGACCCTGATGATTCTCTCTGTGTTCATTAATTCAACACACCCAACTCCGGTCAGTATCCCCTCTGAGGGTACAGAAGTGAGCACGATAAACACGATGCCTGTTGTCATAGAGCTTGCTGTCTTTTAAGGGCAATGTACAATTCTGCTTTGGAATAGGATACTGGAAAGAGGGCACATAGGAGCAGAATACACAAACATACATATATCATACACAAACGCACAAACTTTCTTTTCTCTTCTGAACACTCATTTTGAAATATCTTGTATTTTCTTTCTAGAAAATGGGTCTCTGTAACAATGGAAATGGCTGCTGTCTTCAGTCCAAGGGGATATAGGATTGTGTGTTTAAGGAGATACTAAATAAGCTTTGATTGCTGCTTGAATGGAACTTTCAATTTCAACTCTTCACCACTCAAAGCTCCCATGATGGATTAAAGTGGCAACAGGAATCACAGCTGCAGACCCTACCCCTCACTTCCTTAAGTCCAGTTGCAAGCTTACTTCACCCCTGCTGTGCCCTTGGAATTAACAGCAAGAGTGAAGGTAACCAATCTCCCCCATCCCCACCCCTGAAAGACCACACACAATGCAGCTGGGAGAGGGCAGTCGCCACTTTGAGTCACAGCCCCTCATCCCACTAAAGCTCTAAAGCCGACTGATTCCTAGACGGAGAACTAGGGGAGCCTCCTGGGCTGCAGGAGCATCTGATTCCTTTTCCTGGATGCTCTCTAGGGGTCAGATGCTGGGCCTAGCAAGATGCCCACGGGACCTTAAAAATGATTGCTTGGGAAGGCCTGACTGGGCAGGAGCTGAGACCGCTTGACCTGAAGTTAACCTTGTGTTTTTATCTCTGCTGAACTATGTACTTTCTGATAAATCTAGTAAGTCTCCTCTTGTTTAAGTGACAGGCAGTTGGGATGGTGATTTTTGCTTCTGGCAAATCCTCAAAGGGAAACATCAACCCACACATCCCAGAAGGGAGGAGAAATAGGTCAAAACAGAAGCAAAGTTGAATTCCTTAGCAGTGGGTGGAGCTTAGGAGGAGGGGCCCTGCTTTTGACTAGAGACCCCTCTATGGGCCCCAGCAGACACAAGCACCCACAGAGCGGTGAGGGGGCTCCGTCTGACTCTTGGCCCAAAAAGAGAGTTGTGGGCACATGCAAATCCAAGCAGCACAAGCAGGCACATCACAGCGGACAGCCCTGCATCCCAGTGCTACTTTCCTCTCCTTTTGAGATTTCTGTGTTTTCTGGCCAGCTTCCTGGCCTTTGCTTTATTGATCCTGGTAACTGTAGAGAAGAAAACAGAAAGACCACCAGGAAAACTAAATTAATCTACACTAGAAAGGGCAGAAAGCTATGCACGATAGGAAAATAAACAAACAGAAGTAGAGCCAAAGAGATAGGAGGAGAAGGGGAGAGAGTGAGGAGTCAGCCTAGGCTGTGTTTACAGAGGGTTCATGGGAGTTGGTAGACGTGAAAGGAGAGATCGAGGGGCAGCTTCAGCACCTCATAAATGAAAGGGTAGGAGAGACACCAAGGAAAGGAATTTCAGAGTGTTGGATTTGGGTTAGCTAGTAATCCCTATCTAGTGCTTCTTAAAGAGCCCTCAGTAAAAAAGTCAATTGCTTCTCAGTGCTCTCTGGATATCACACTAGTTTTACTTCTGAATGCAGCTCCCTGTATTTGGGCCAGTTTTATGTGGATTACATGCTGATTAAACAAACGTGGTTCAGTGGACTTTCGAGTGCCTGACACTCAGCCGTCCAAAAGGGCCTCCAGATTCCGCAGGCTGGAGCCTGAGCCAGCTGATAGCCCGCGATTCCGGGCCAACAGCGGCTTGGGTACGCTCAGTCTGGAGGTTGAGAATCCTCAGGGTTGTGGCTGAGAGCGCTCAGAAAGGCGGGAACCATGTGCCATCATTTCCCCCTAGACACCCTGTCTGTGCAGCAGCTTTTCTCTGCCACCTTTGGCTAAACGCGGTGGCCATGCTCAGCTCCTCCAGCCACTCTGGGCACTGCTGATCTTTCCCTCTTCCTTGGAACAACCTCTTTGTGTGGCGTCCATAACACCACTCTCTTGGTTTCACTCAGCCTTGCTGGGCACCCCTTCCCAGCTTCCTTCACTAGCTTCTCCTCCCCCAGGTTCTACGCTCAGGCCATTCCTCTGCCCACATCACCCCCTGAGTCATCTCATCTGGCTTCATGGCCTTAAAAGCAAACAAATGATGACTCAAGATTTAAATCTCTGGCCTGAACATCTCTCTGATCTCCAAAACCACATTTACAACTGCCCACACGACATGTCCAACAAATGTCCGACAGGAACCTCAAACATCACAGGGCCAAGGTTGAAATTCCACCTTGCCCTATTCCCCTCACCCCCAAACCTCTCCCCATGCAGCTCAGTGTCTTGACAAATGCAATTCATCTGTTCTAATTGCTCAAGACAAAATACCCAAGTCATCCTCAAATTCTCTTTTTCTCATACTCCCCACAACCAGTCCGACAACAAATCCATTGTCCGTTTTCAAAATATATGCCGAATCTGACCACTGTCATACCCCTCACCATCACCACCATCCTGATTCAAACCACCACCACCTCTAGCCTGAACTCCCACAAAATCCCCCACCTCGTCCTCCTGCTTCTGCCTCTGCCAGTCAGCATCCAGAGGAACCTTTCAAAGTGGCAGCAGGATAATGCCACGCCTCCACTGAAAGCCAGCCAACAGCCCCCCAGCACTAAATAAAACAGCACACGTGCACATACACACATCCCGGAATTTTCTTCCCCGTTTACTTTGTTATATCATCTTCCACAGCACCAATCACAAATATACTGTATATTTACATGTTTCTTTATTTCCAGTCTCCCCCCTAGAATCTAAGCTCCCTAATAGTAGGAATGTGTCCTGCTTTGTCTTATCCCTTATACCTGGAATTTTCTGACACATGGTAGGTATTCAACTAATATTAAATTAATAGATTATTGTTCTGAGCTTTATGCTTCCCTTTCCCAAGACAGGATATACCTTGCAAGGAACAGGGGTGTGAAATGGGTGCATTACCCTACCCAAGTAGTTGCTATTCTCATGCAAGAGTATTGTATTTCCCTGTCCCAGTGATTCCAACTTGGCTTGGTGACTTGCTTTCACTAAGAAAATAGGAGTATAAGTAGTGGATACCACTCATAAGCTGACGTTTTAGGAGCCACAGTGTGGTTCCCCATCACTCTCATCCCAGATAGAGGCTAACCCTGCATCTCTGGTCCTGGAATGAAGATGTGGGACACAGCCCCAGTCCATCCATTATAAAGACACGGGATGTGAGTGAGAAATAAACACTCTGTGTTGTAAGCCACTGTAATTTGGGGCCAAGTGTTATGCAGCAGAAGGTAGCCTACACTCAGCTGATGAAGGTATGTGTGGGGGGACCTTCACTGGCCCGTGGATGTTTGTGTGGTGCTGTGTTCCTGCCTTGGTGAGCATGTGCTCTCTGGGATGAGTGGGCTCGTCCTGCTTAGCAATTCTTCAGGGATGATCCTCCAACTCTCCAATCTGAAGAGGACAGGTAGAGGGGCCACTCTAGGATTTTAGCCATCCCATACGGGTATAATGTGGCCGCTTTACTTTTCCATGATGTGAGTTAGGGTCAGTGACGCTGATACACATTCAAAGTACATTGGCTATAATTTCCAAACTTGCTGCTAGACTTACTCATTCTGAGAAAGTCTGAGGAAAGAAAAGAGCCAGCTGACAAGCTCTGTGCCCTCAGCCTGGGCCCAGGTGCTCTGTTGGGGATGCAGAGTGGGAAATTCTTCCAACAACCTCTGGGATGAACGAGGGAAGAGTGATAACTAGTTGATGCCAGGTGGTGAGGCCAGCCATGGATCTCATCTGTGCCTGCTTTTTCACAACTAAAGGGTATATCCTCCAAGCACTGAACTGAGCGCAGCTTCCCCCAGGCAACATTCTAAATCATGGGCTCTGGCTGTGTGTGGGGTGTGTGTGTTGGTGGGGCCCTCTTTCCTGGGCCCACTCACAAAGCAGACTTTGAGAATTTAGACCCAGGATTTCCACAGATCCATGCACAGCCCTTGCGATTTCAAGGGTCTCCGTCCTAGGAGAATGTGCACCCATCTCGCCCAACTTCTTTTGGACCACAGAGAACTGAGCAACAGGGTGGGGCTGGACTGCTGCCTCCCACACTCTCTCCTGGCCATTCCCTGAGGTCTGGCTCACCTCAGACAGACGTTAGGGCAATGCTTTGCATTTTATTCCCGACAGAACAATGCTTCTTCTCCTTTTCCAACAAAGGAATTTTCCATCATATGAAACAAAGTACATTCTGTGAATTAATGAGACAAGGAGGAAGGACTTGAGCTTCCTGTGGAGGCTCTGGGAGGGGCTGAGCTGTCCAGGAAATATTTAGAGGCATTTTTCCAAAGTAACAGACCGCAGTAAATTGGTAAAAGTCAAGAGCTGTTTTCCGGAGCCCACAGAGACTGAAACTCGCAGCTGGGACCCAGGCATGATGTCTAACCTTTGCCTGCCTCCTGTGCCTCTGTCCTAGCATGGAGTTTCTGCCCAGTCCTCTCCAGTCTGTGAAAGCTTCTGTCTTTAAAGTTGGATCATCTATCAGTCGCAACTACTGCCCTGGCCAATGGACATGGGGGATTTGATCAGATTAGGCCAGTAATACAGAGAACATACAGTTTATGCTCATCATCCACTGCTGTTCGTCAATTATGAAGCAAAGATCATGTGGATGCTCAGATCTTGAAAGATGGGCTTGTCCCTGAAGCTTCAGGGGTGAAGCACCATCGTCACATACAGCCATCTCCTGGGATGAGAATCTGTCACATTATTTTAGTATCTAAGGAGCTTACAGCCAGGTCATCTATTCACAATCTCATTTGCTGTGCATAAAACTCGCTTTGTTGCCACTCTTACCAGCAGACCGAGAGTCCCACAGAGAATTAGATTGGATTAGAGTGAGCAGGAGAACTACCATACATAATCATTATCTTTGCAAACCTCCAGGTTACAAATAATTGCCTCCAGGACAGGTGCAGCACTGCAGATGCATTAGGTTCTGTCCACACAATGTTGTCAACCAAGTTACACAATAATTTTTTAAAATAGGATATGCCATTTAAAACCATGGATACGTGGTTATTCTTTTTTTTTTTTTTTTTTTTTTTTTTGCGGTACGCGGGCCTCTCACTGTGGTAGCCTCTCCCGTTGTGGAGCACAGGCTCCGGACTCACAGGCCCAGCGGCCATGGCTCACGGGCCCAACCGCTCCGCGGCATGTGGGATCCTCCCAGACCGGGGCACGAACCCATGTCCCCTGTATCGGCAGGTGGACTCTCAACCACTGCGCCACCAGGGAAGCCCTACGTGGTTATTCTTAAACCTTGAAATATCTGGTAGTACTGGCTCCAGACTTCAACACGGCAACGGTATACCAGAACTGAATAGCTAATTGTTGGACTTGAAACTAGCATATGTTCTTCAGTTGACCAGAGTCTCCACCACTCTCTATTGTATTATTCACATCACATCTCTTGTGGTCATTTGACCCTGTGACCTTAAAAATTTTTGTTTAGTGACACAGCTGCTAGCCAAAGACACTCAGATACTCTAATATTTTAGCTTCATCTCAGGTGGAATGTAAAACATGTTGGGCTCTGGTCAGGATGCGGTCTCCATCCTGCCCCCTCTGTATTGTGCCATCATTGTTCCACGAACTAGGCACTGCATATCAGATTCCCTGTTTATTACCCCAGTGAAGATTTTGATTTAGGGATCGCTTTCCTGCGGCTGTTATGATTACAGGGGGCTTTTCTGGACTTCAGTCTAATCCACTTTTTTTTTTTAAATGTCAAACTCACTTATTTTAATCATCTCACATATTCATATTTTCTTCCATGTCATTCTCTGAAGATCAGCTTTTTAAAACTATTTTTTAAACTTTTAATTTTATATTGGAGGATAGCCGATTAACAATGCTGTGATAGTTTCAAGTGCACAGCAAAGGGACTTAGTCATACATATACATGTATCCATTCTCCCCCAAACTCCCCTCCCATCCAGGCTGTCACATAACATTGAGCAGAGTTCCCTGTGCTATACAATAGGTCCTTGTTGGTTATCCATTTTAAATATAGCAGTGTGTACATGTCGATCCCAAACTCCCTAACTATCCTTTCCCTCCATCCTTCCCCCCTGGTAACCATAAGTTCGTTCCCTAAGTCTGTGAGTCTGTTTCTGTTTTGTAAATAAGTTCACTTGTATCATTTCTTTTTAGATTCCACATATAAGGGATATCATACTATACTTCTCTTTCTCTGTCTGACTTACTTCACTCAGTATGACAATCTCTAGGTCCATCCATATTGTTGCAAATGGCATGATTTCATTCTTTTTAATGGCTGAGTAATATTGCATTGTATATATGTACCATATCTTCTTTATCCATTCCTCGGTCAATGGACATTTAGGTCGCTGCCATGTCTTGGCTACTGTAAACAGTGCTGCAATGAACACTGAGGTGCCTGTATCCTTTTGGACCATGTTTTTCTCTGGATATATGCCTAGGAGTGGGATTGCAGGGTCATATGATAGTTCTATTTTTAGTTTTTTAAGGAACCTCCATACTGTTCTCCCTAGTGGCTTCATCAATTTACATTCCCACCAACAGTGTAGGTGGGTTCTCTTCTCTCCACACCCTCTCCAGCATTTATGGTTTGTAGATTTTTTTGATTCCGTCTGCTCCTCCTGCTTTGAGCAGTGGCCAGTCTGGAAGGGGCATTTTGAGAAGGAGATGCAGTCTGTTTGATGGTTTCATTGTTGTCCCGTATAGCACCATGTTCAGCCTGTGAATGACTTGTTGTCTCCTCCTAAGCAGGAAGGTTCCTGCTGGTGGATAAGAGTTTCATAGTGACATGTCAGCATGATTCCAGAGTTTCCTCTAGACATATAGAGCAGTAGGATCTGCTGCACATTATGGCAAAAAGTATAGTCTAGAAAGCCCATCAGATATTTATATCTCCCTGAACACAGCTAGAATTGTCACTTGTGTCCCCCACCACTACAGGAAAAAAAAAGGCCGTCATCTCTTTCCTGCCTTTAAAACACATGTGCTAAGCAAAAGCAGACATTGGACAGGAGTGATCCATCTACCAGAATGACCCTCTGGTCTGCTCCTGTGTTCACTGCTGCACTCACTGGGCTGAAAGTCTTGACCTGAACTCTCATCTAGCCAATGGCAGCCTTGCCAGCTACTGCACTCAGGGGTGGGTTTCACATCTGATGTCAAATGAATCAATGCAGACAGTTCTCTCTGGACTCAGGAGTCCACCCAGTACTGAGATCTGCTCCTGCAGTAAACAAGTGACCTTCCCTATGGATCATGCTTTTCATATAACCCCAATATCCCTGAGCTTGGGTTAGAATTTGTATGTTCCCTCATTGCCAACTCCCCGTCTGTTTCTTTCCCTCAGTCTCCACCCTCTGAGCTCAGCTCACTGCCTTCCATTCTGAGGAGACTCCATCGTATCAGCTGGTTGGGCTAGTTCTGGTTAGAGCAGGACCACGCATCAAAACTCGAGTTGACTAGTTACGAAGAATTCCTTTTCCTGTTGCTTGCTTATAGAGAATTCAGATGAATATAGAAGAAACAGAAGGAAATAGGTGGTATCCCATTATCGGCTCTCTGGAAAAGAGCCCCGGTATACTTCATTATTAATTTAGCCTTCAGAAAAGTGCTGAGGATCAAACACCCATCTTCTCCACAAATGACTATTTAAATGTAAATCAGATCGCGTCACTCTTTTCTCAAGGAGCTTCCAGCAGCCACCTGCTGCACTGAGAATAAAAGCAAAGCGTTGCCTATGGCCCACAGGGCTGTCACACCTTGGTCCTGACCTATCTCCTGCAGCTCACCCTTGCCACATGCTTCTCTTTGCACTCCATGATCCAGGACAATCACCTTCTTACAGTTCTTGAAAGGCCATGCACACTTTCCCTCTTCTGGACTTCCATCTCCATAGATCTTTTCTCTCTGCCTAGATCACTCTTCTCATGGATTCTCATAGCACTCAGGTCTCAGTTTCACAGCAAGACATTTTCTGCTGACCCTTCTAGAGCATGTCACTCTAATCCCCATCACTGCACTTTACAATTTTCTCTCACAGTACTTATCAAAACTGGTAACTTCACAGTAATTTGTTTTTTAACATCTTTACTGGAGTATAATTGCTTTACAATGGTGTGTTAGTTTCTGCTTTATAACAAAGTGAATCAGTTATACATATACATATGTTCCCATATCTCTTCCCTCTTGCGTCTCCCTCCCACAGTAATTTTTTAAAAATTGTGTATTGTATGCTTGCCCAACTAGACTATTCATGAGGCTAGAGATCATGCTTTCCTTATATACCAATACATCCTCACTGCTTGGTAGAAGTTCAATCTACCTTTTTTGGATATATAAACAAATTCCAGATATCCACAAATGAATAAAAGAATTAGTAGTACTAAATCAAATCTCATTTTCTGAAATTTAATTTTGAAGTTATCAACAATCTATATATAGGTAGGGATGCAGGGAATCCTAGAATGCTCTCTTTCTATTCTCTGCTATCTCAGGCCTGAAATTATTTTACCCACTGAGCTTTCTGTTAATTTCATTTGGCATTTGCTGTCACCTGCTTCATCCACGCACAGGAGTAATACCTATAAAAGGGCTGAGACCTTTCTCCTTTGTCTCTAAACTAGAGTAGAAGTGCATCTGTAGCCCTATCTCATTCAAACTGTCTTAAGACTTCCCACCTTTGACTACAGGGATTGACTGCCCAGCGTTGGATCTCAGCAGGATTACAAACAGAATTATCTATAACTTCCCTTTTGCCACAGGCTTTGTTTTTCTTATGTTCAGGTTTCCTCTGTGAGTTGGAGAAAATCAAAACAGAACTTTAGAGAAGATCAAGAAGAAGAGAAGCATTAATGGCAAATGTCTTCCTCTGAATGTCACTGGTATCCTAAAAAGCACTGAAGAGCAGGACGGAGACCAGAGCTTTGGCATTTGACACATCGTTTTTTTTTTTATGACACAGAGAACACTAACTATGAAAACCTTACTCAGAATTTATCCTTTAACAATGAGCATATACTTATCTGTCAAGGGAGAATAATACTATTAACATCTCAGGATTGTTTTGAAGATAAAATAAGACAATAGGACACCCAAAATAGTGTCTTGATCAAAAAGACATTAATTTCACTCCTTCTATGATCTTCAAAGGTCACTCTTCATCTCCAGTTGTAGAAGGAGTAAAGGTCCCCTCAGGAAATTTCCACTCTGGCCTATGCAGTAACCCAGAAGAGGAGGGTCTCTAAAGCATTACACAAAGCACCCCCTCCCATAGTGGAAAAACTGAGTCTTCAGAAAAATCGTAAAATACTACTTAGTAGGACAGCCTCTGAAAAGAACACACAAATGAAACCCTATCACCCCATGACTGGGCAACTTTGTCACAAGCTTCTTCTTCCCTCCCTCTACTCAGAGTGATATGTCACCGGTCACTTGATGAAGGATCTACCCGGTTTCTTCATTAATTTTCAGAGTATTCAGAAAGCCTCGGTCTTTCTGTAGTTTGTAGGTACCAAACTTACTCAATGTTTTCTATGAATCTACTGGTGATAAAGTGAGTGTGTTTTCCTCCTTTGTCTCAATACCTAAAAGTCCTCTTGGTCAGATCCTCAAGGGGGACAGGAACTGGTAGACAAAGGAAACTTCTTGTCCAGTTAGTGTCCACGTATTTTCTGAGAGAAAACACTCACATGGACACCTCAGCCATCCTCCTGGTCCCATCTTCAGCTTCCACTTTGCCTCTGTGTAGGTTTACTGGAGTCCCAGCTGCCCTTTTCAGTTATACATTGAGCAGTGGCTTTTTGGGCACTTCTTGGTCCAACTGAAGATTCTAATATTGTATTATCTTTGAAACAGATTATATTTCCCCAAATTGATTAGAACACTTTCACCCCACATCCTCATCTCTGACTTTGCTCCTTCAGCATTAAGTGATAGAGTCTTAGCCCCTCCCTCTTGAATCTGGGCAGGAATGTTGCTCATATGGGACCAACAGAATGTGGCAGAGTGATGCTGTGTGACTTGCAAGGCTGAGTCATAGAAGGTGATGTAGCATCCATCTTATGAGCCAGGACACTGACTTTTGGAGCCCTGAGTCATTGTGCAAAATGTCCAACTACCCTGGGACCACCACAGTGGGAAGGCCATGTATAGGCACACACCAGTTCAACAGCCCAGATGAGTTCCCAGGAGAAAACCAACAATAACTACCAGTCTTGTGCGTGAGTTGTTTTGCATATCCAGCCTGTCAAGCTTTCACAATTCTGCAGCACCAGCCAACATCTGACTGCACCTACGTGAAAGAACCCAATATGAGCCTTTTCCAAATTTCTGACCCACAAGATTCTGAGCAAAACAGAGGTGGTTTTAAGCTATTAAGTTTTAGAGGAATTTGTAAGGCAGCAGTAATAACTAGAATAATCCTGGATGGGCCATAGTAAACAGGTTTTCCTAGCACCTGGTTTATCTGGATTAACTCTAGTTTTCAATCTTATGCCCGAGAAAAAAATAAACTGAAATAGATGTCTCATTTGAAGCTTCCAACAGTCTATTATATGCCTGGAATTAAACTTTCATGTTCAAGCTGCCATTGAAGATATGGAGCATGTATGTCCATGGCAAAAGTATGTTTGTTGGAAATCAGATTAGACAAGCTAGTCAGGAATGTAACTATTCATTTTGATAGCAAATCTTTTTTCCTTTATTGGGAAGACGATATGAATTCCTTACTCCAGAAGGCTTTGGGCCATAGCCCTTGAAGGTTGGATAAGGTGGTTTAAAGATTCAAATATCCCTGGGCATTGCAGAGTCTCAGCAATAAGAGATTACCAGGAGCTTATTTATCTGTGTAGAATGTCACCAAAGAGAGGTCTCTGGGATTCAAAAGGAGGAAGCCCAGCTTTTGGTTTCTTTATGGCTGTGGGTCAGGAGAGAAGAATCCCATGAGTCTTCCTCACACCTAAGTGCAGACTATATCTGGCATCTGGGAAAGATTAAAAAGGAAGAGACACAGGGAATCAAAGATTCTGCACACTTAACATTCATCTGAGTACTGGAATCACTATATCATTTTAACTCTAAGGACCAAAGTAAACAGTCTAGAACTCCGAGGTGAAAATGAGAACTGTGTCCTACTGCTCCTATTACAGTTAAGTACTCAGTGAAATCAGTGAGAAGGCTTGCATGGATTACAAAGCAAATCCTAATTACATTTCTAATTAGCCCACAAAGAAAGAATAATTCTATAAAAATAAACAGAGGTAGGCCAGCATGAGTGGATTTATGTTTTAAATTCAAGGCATTTGAAAAATGTTTCTTGGTAGGAAATTGAGTACCACTGAGACTTAATTGTGGAATAGTGGGACAATACCATATGGGAAAGCAAACAGAAATCATGGATCTACTACATGTCATGAATATCTTTCCCTTAAATCCCACTGAAATAGGTATAAAATCTTCCGAAGCAAACAAACAAAATTTTCCTGAATCTGCAAGGATGATTAACAAAATATCTGACCTGACTCGTATTTAAATATGACTTTCCGAATACTACTCATGTTGCTGGTGAGAAGTTTTCAGTTGCATCTTCCTCTGAGAAGTTCTTGAATCACAGTCATATTAAGAATACTCTACTATCAACTAAGCAGCTGGAACTCTATTTAAAAGTATTAAAAATTTTTGATAAACTATATGTATTAACTGCAAGAATACTTTGGAAGGTATAAAACAAGAATTGAAAATAGGCAGTGACAAGCCAATTTTGACTAAAAGGTATTTTTGAATTGTTAATCATTTTTTCTTTCCTCCAGGTAATTCAGTTTTCCAAGCTCATTGCCTTGGGAAAAGAATGTGATGAGAAGATAAAGTGGGAGTGAGTTAGGGCCAAAGTCTTGGCTTTGGTTTGCAATAGCACTGGTCCTTTGGTAATGGAGTGCTGTCTGTGCATAAGCATCATACATGGGAAACACATGACGGGAGATAGTGGTCTCCTTCCAAAAGCCTCATAGACCAAAGGGTGGTTAGGAGTTGGAGAGGGATGGGAGTGATACGACGAAAGCAGAGCAATTAGTGGACCTCAGTAGTAGTTACTGCAGGGCTCAGAGAACTGCCCCCTTGGAGCAGCTCCCACTTCCATAATCTCTATTTCATCACATAAGTCCATTGTTTCCCTCAGCTCATGACTCTGATATGAAAGGTCTTCCTTTTTTACATATAATGGCCTCTCTTTGCAATTGTACCTCTTATTAACATTTTAATATCTGTTAAATCTATAGTAATGTTCCCTTTTATATTCCTGCTATCGGTAATATAATCTTCTCTTTACTCTCATGTTCCCCCTTGCTAAGGAAATGTCAGTTTAACTGATGTTTCAAAGAAATAATATTTGGCTTTTTGATTTTTAATCAAGTACTATAAATAAAATAAATTAATTATAAATAAAATACTCCTTATTTTGTGTTTTTTTTTCTGGCTTCTTGTGATACATACTTAGAACATCTATTTTCAGTCTTTTGTTTTATAATATATCAAGTTAAGCTCTAAGATTCCTCTAAACATAGCTTTAGTTGTATCCCACAAATTTTAAAATGCTATATTTTCATCATTATTTGAGTCAAAATATTTTCAATTTTCCATTGTGATTTATTCTTTGGCCCACGGTTTATTTAAATGTGTTTTACTTAATATTCAAGTATTTGGGGATTTTATTTCTAGATGGATTCCACTGTGGTCAGAGAATAAACTGTATGACTTCAAATTTTTGAAATTTGTGTGGGTGGCTTTCAGGCCCATCGTATGGTCTATTTAGATAAAAATTTCATGTGTACTTTAAAAGATAATATATTCTGCAGGGTTTGATTACATATGCATAATCAGATGACATTTGTTTCTATTTGTTAACAGATTTGTTGTTATTATGAAAGTCTTCTATAGCTCCACTGATTTCGTATCTCCTTTTCCTACCAGTTACTGGGAAAGAGATGTTAAAATCTCCACCATGATTTTGGATATGCTGAAATCTTTCACACTATCACTTTGCTTTATGTATATATTTAAATTTACATAATTTATCTTATTAAGTGCAAACAAATTTATGTCTTTATAATTTCCATTTGAGCAAAGGCTTTAATCATTGTGATATCTCTTTTTATATTTTTATTCTTTATTTTATTTTACTTTATTTATTTATTTTTTTGCAGTACGTGGGCCTCTCACTGTTGTGGCCTCTCCCGTTGCGGAGCACAGGCTCTGGACGTGCAGGCTCAGCGGCCATGGCTCACGGGCCCAGCCGCTCCACAGCATGTGGGATCTTCCCGGACCGGGGCACGAACCCGTGTCCCCTGCATCGGCAGGTGGACTCTCAACCACTGCGCCACCAGGGAAGCCCTATTCTTTATTTTAGCGTGAGACTACTGGCAATAAATTCTCTTTTTTTGTTTGTCTGCAAAGTATTTTTCCATCATTTTTGAAATACAGAACAACAGGTTAGAGAATATTTTCTTTCAGAATTTGGTCTTGTTTTACCCTCTGTTGTTTGTGTCAGTCTTACTGCTGCTTCTGTGAAGCTAATGGGCCTTCTTTTCCTCTGGCTGCATTTAAGATTTTCATTTTGACTTTGGTTACAGCAGTTTTACTATAATGTATTCAAGTGTAGATTTCTTTGTATTTGTTCTGCTATGGTTTGCAGAACCTTGTGAATTTGGTCTTGAGGTCTTTCATTAGATTTTGTGAAATCCTTACCCTGTAACTCTTCAAACATTTCTTATGCCCCGCTTTTTTTTTTTCTCTCTCTCTCTCCTTTCCTCCAAAGACTTCAATCACACATATTTAGACCTCTTAGTGTGCCCCATTTTTTTCCTTCAGATTTTATCTTTGTGATTAAATGTACATATTTTCTACTGCATATCTTAGTTCACTATTACTCAGTTCTGTTGCAATCAAACTTCTGTTGAACCCAGCTATTGGAATTAGTTCAGTTCCAAAATTTCCACTTTACTCTTTTTTATAGGTTCCAGCTCTCCACTGAAATTTTTTATTTATTTTCTTGGACATGTGAACTATAGTTTCTTTACAGTATCTGTCTGATAACTCCAAATGCTGGAGTTGCACTGTACATCTGGAGGTTTTTGGGGTTTTTTGTTTGTACGTTTGTTTTTTTTTTTTACATTATGGCTCTGTACCTTTTTTCTCTTGATTTTCAGCCATATGGTCATTTTTTACTGTCATGTTTAGTTAGTTTTATTGTATATTTTTAAAATATAGAGGCTTTAGATGATTTATATTCTTCCAGATAGAATTTAATTTTCTTCTGACAGACTACCTTGGGAAGACTACCTTGATATAATCAGGAATTAAGATGGCTTCAGGTTGTGTTTCAGGCTTTGTGAGGACTGGCCTTCTTCCAGTTTGCTCTCATTCTTAGGAGGAGCTGTTCAGGGGTCTCAACTAAATGTCTGTGTTGTTTCCCAGATCCCTCCTCCATGACAGGCTTTAAAATTCTCTCTCTCTCTCTCCCCCAACTTCTCTCTCCCAATCTCTCTCTCTCTCTCTCCCTGAGATTATGTACATCTCTTAGCTTTTTAACATTTTAAATATCTGTTTGGCTTCTCAGTCTCTTAGGGATTGGTAAATGCCTCCAGAGAAAACTTCATGCAGCATGTCAGGCTCAGTTTTCTATGATACCCCTTTCTTTTGAATTTTGGACCCTCAAATCTACCCATTCCCAAAACTAAATTTCAAAATGTGGGTCAAATTAATAACAAGTTAACCCAATCTTGATATATATATCAGTGTCAGTCTAAAGAAAGAGTGAATGTGGGGTAGTTCTGTAAAAGGAATATCATGTAAGAACTAGTTAACAAGGCTACTGGAAGCATCGCAAAACCAAATAACGGAAGAGAAAGCAATCCAGAGATTAGCAACAACAGAAAGCTGCTTCTGCTGGTAGGGCAGGAGAACAATGTGATGAAGCGTTTATAGAGGGCAGGAGCCAAGTCTATCAGGTAGACACCAGAATCAGAACAGAGGCTTCCAGCAAGAGTGGGGAATCACATGGGAGATAAAGCCAGTGCTAAGAAGAGAGCAAGAAATGTGATTCTCCCCCCTCCCCTGCTGCTGCTCAATTGTCAATGTGTCCTTTTGGATAAACCTAACTGGTAGTTGGGAAAAGAGCCTGAGAAATGTAGGATCAGTCTTCTTTGTGCAGAACAAAAGGACACTAAATTCACCTACATGCAAAAGGCAAATGACCAAAAAGGTTCTTTTGGAGCCAGGTGCAGGGAAACTAATAGAAATATAAGACTTCCAGGTACCAATTACCTTCATTGACTGATTAAAAATATTCTTAGATTAGATATAAGATGAAGGAAGTTAAAGAAAAAAATGGCTCTTCTGAGTCAAAGGTTTTCCTAAACAAATATTAAACAACTCTGGAAGAGATCAGTCATTTCAGCAGCAGCCAATTTAGTGGGTCTTGGCCAAGATATTTTAAAATAGAATGGAATGGAATAGGATAGAATAGAACATCACAACTCATAGGGACTTTGAGACAAAGTATTTATTCAAAAAGTTTTAAATCTCGGCCACCTAGGTGAGTTATTTAAAGTTGGTTTCATTTCACTGAAAAGGAAGCAGACAAGGATAATTTCATTTAAGAATATCAAGTCAAGACCCTTTAAAGAACAGAGAAAGAGGAAAGAAGATTAAATGCTCTTGGAATAAAATTCTAAAGTGCCAAGTGAAATGCAAATTTTAAATATTCCCCAGCTAGTCAATAAATCCTTACAAATGTGTGGATTGTTCATCAGAATTGAAATAAGTCCTTGAATTTTGATTTTAATTAGTCTGGGTACATGCTGTTTAAAGAATCTTTAAATTTAGACCGTCACCTGTGTTGTGAAACATCCGACAGTAGAAACAAATTACCTCCTCGTGGACTGATCTCCGTTTCCTTCATTTTTCTCAGATATTCAAAGTGAAGATAACAATGACCCCCTCACTGGGTCTTCATGAAGTATTTTTGGCTGGGATAAGTGTCTCTAGTCAAAAGAAGGGCTTAATTTCTGGGAAGGCAATTTTAGTCATTTTGATTAGACAGTTTCTGCGACAAAAGGACTAAGAACTGGATCTGAGTAGAGCCAGCTGTATTCCCTTTATTAGCTGCTGAGGTGTTAGGAGAGGGATCTAAGGTAACTGATGACCCAGCAGGTGGGAAATGGGTGGGCATGGAGGACAGAGAGTTCTCCTTTCAGCCAAAATTGTGATTGCTTGTGTTACTAACAGGAGGGTTCATTTTGATATTTTATTACTAATGAAAAATTTATCAGTTAAGATCAGTTGGGTTGCAAGAAAGGGAAAAGTCAAATCATATTCATAAAGGGAGTGTATTAACCTTCAGTTCTGGAGATCAGAGGTGGAGCTGGTTTCAAACACAGTTTGATTGGAAGGTTTGACAATCCATCAGGACCTAGGCTCTCCCACTCTATTTATTCACTTAGATTTCCACCTCACAGCCTTCATGCTCAGACTAGTGGAGAGCCTCATAGTCATAAAAAGCCTGAAGCAGCTTTGGAACTTAAATTCTCTCCTCGTCTCAGGTAGTGTAGGCGAAAAGGAAAGAGTTTCTTTCCAATGACTCCCTGCAAAATCTTTTGTATCTCATTGACTTTGACTGAACAGTATATCCTTGAATCAATCATTGTAGTCTGATGACTAGCTTTAACTTAGGTCACATCCTCCACAGAGGTCTATGCAAACACATGGGTTGTGAATGGAGGACAGAGAGTCGTTCAGAGGGAAATGAAAGTATTTGACAAAAGCGAAGAAGGAATGAAAGGTGGTTAAACACACCCATGATGAAAACACATGTCCTCTTTATATGGTGGCCAAGTCCACTCAGCCACAGCACACTGTCTTCCTGAAGTGAAATGTGTTTTTGTTTGTTGTTTGTCGGTTTTCCCCGTGCTCTTTTCTCATTACATCTTTGAATGGAAAAGTGTGGAGAACATTCCTGAGAGCAAACTTTGGCTTGAGGGAAGGGAAATAAGAGCCTTACCATATGCTATTAGCTACCATGACCTCTGTTTTCAAAAGCTAATTTGCTCTACTTAAGACATACAAACCGATATTAAAACAACAGATTGAATATCTGTTCATTTGCATTCCTAATAAGGAATAAAACATTGTCAGCAGAACTAAGTGCCCCTTTGAAAATCTCCCCAATTCTCTTCCTTTGTTTCCCAGAAAAATATTATCCTGAATTTAGTGTTTTTTATTCCTACACCTTTATTCATATATTATCTAAAATTTTTATGACTCTCAATACAATATGTAGTACTGTTCTGCATGTTTTTCACATATGCAAATATATAATTATATTAAATATACATATTATAAATATATATTAAATATATATATTTCATATATATGTAGTCATGTTGATTACAACATTTTTCTCAATTATGTTTGATACATGTAGCTCTAGTTCTTTCATTTCACTATTGTGTTGTAGTCCTGTTTTTTTTTTTTTTGGTGTTTGAATACATCATAATCAAATTATCCATTCTCCAGTTGATGGACATTTGTATTGGTTCCATTCTAGCTATTAGAATCAATGTTGTATGAGTCTTCTACCTGTTTGCTGGCATACATGCTTAAATACCTCAATGGTAGAAACCAAGAAGTGGAATTGACAGCTCTGGGAATATAGGCAACTTCAACATTACTGGTTATTGTCAAATTGTTTTTCAAATAAGTTGTACCTACATACATATTCACCAGCAAAGTACAAGTATCCCTGTGGCTCCACATCCTTGCCAACATGATACCATCAGATGTTTTCATTTTTACTGTTCTGACTAGTGTGAAATTTGTGGTTTTAGTTTGAATTTCCATAACTAATGACACAGAACATTTTGACATATCTTTACTGACTATTCAGATTTCTTCTGTGAATTTTCTGTTTACATTTTTGCTGATCCTCTGTCCACACCTCAACACCCCCTCTGCTGCTTATTTCTTTTATTAGTGCTTTGTAGAATTTTGTATTATTCTGTATATTATTTCTTTCATTGGGGAGAGGGGTGTATATATATTTCAAATATCCTTCTTCCAGATTTTGTGTTGTCGTTGTATTTCTTAATAAACAGAAAATGTAATTATAATGTGATCAAAATTACCATTTTGTTTTTATGATTTGTGTTTTCTGTGCCCTAATTAAGAGATCCTTCCTTACCTCAAATTTAGAAAAATGTCTTCCTGCATGGCAGCTGGGCTTTCCCTGTTACTGAACTTCATGATGATGTTTATACAGAAGAAAGCCCATCTCACAGACAGATGGCTAGAGAGCTTTGCTAAATTAGCTGTGTCTTTCAATGTCTTTGAAGCAAGTGTTCCACACCAATGTGGAATGATTTCTTTGGGAAAGATCTTTCATCCCCTGTAGGATGCCTGTGGATCTATATACAGCTGAAAGGCATGTCCCATCCCAGTGGCACATAATGTGGGCGCTGAGGGGCAGCAAGAGGAAGGGGCCTTGAGCACAGGTTCAAATGTTCACAGGCATATGCCAGAATCTCTTATGCATCTTTTTTCCCCACCACACCCCCCTACACACACACGACGTCCAGATAGGCAGCCTGGTCTGTGCAGCAGGGCGATCCATACTTAAGTGGTGGTTTTAATCGCACCACTGTGTAATTTTAAATTTGAAGCCGAAACACTGGTGCCTGTTAACCCCGATCAAGTTCAGGAACCCCTCTCTCTCTCTTACACTCTATCTCCCTTACCTACTCAAGAACAGTTGCATTTTAGCATTTGATTTTTTTTTTCTCTCTCTACTGTGAGACTTGCAATATGAGGAAAACAGTGAGGAAGATAGGAGAGAAGGTAATGGAAGGTAAAGCTTTCAAAACTAGAAAATATTTCCATCTGCCAACTAGAGAAAGCATTCTGACTGTGAAGCTTATGGGGTAGCCACATTTATCCCTGACAGAATTCCGGGAATCACTTTACCTTAAGAAATTTTCTCTAGCATCAGTACTTAGTCTAGTGGCCACGGCCATTTGAGGCACTAGGTAACAAAGCAGAAACTAGGGTAGCTTGTCACGGAGGTTAAGCCTACTACTATGGGGAAACAAGCTCTGTGCTGTGTCAGTCTTAGATGAGGTTGTAGGAATTAGGCTCTTTGTCAAACTGCAATAAAATCTCCATTCTCCTCCCCAATCTCTCCCCACCAACCATCACTATAACAACTCACATCTCATAATAAGCAATCAGCTCCCCTGTAGTCTCAATCTACTGACTGCACCACCAATCAGTCTGTGAATTGCCCAGGTGCCTCTGGAGGCTTCCTAACACTTCAGCATGTGCCCTGTATCCCCAAAGACCAGCATACTTGCATTTGCAAAGGCCCCCTGAGCAGACAAAGAACAAGGCTAAAATGTTTGGTGTGGGGCCAGGGGAGGACATAATTTGATGTGATAGTAATAGGCCCCTCCATGCAATGGCACTCAGTATTTCGGTTTCTTCAATTCAGTTTCTGTTTCTTTCATAATTCTTATTTTTAAAATTGTTTTCATTAAATTGAGTGATAAAACTGATTCATTTCATGATTCAACAATGATTTTATGAACTATCATATATTAAGTAGTTAACATATTTTTCCCTCTTGAACATCAGGATAAAGAAATTATGTTGGGAAATTTGAGGTGGGGGGTCATGCCCCTCTTCTTCCCTTTCTTTTTTCCCCATGCTGTGTTCCTCCCCTTAAGTTATGAATTCTGAAGTCCTCTATCGAAATAAGCATCAGGAGTGTTGTCACTCAAAGCTCAAAGCGAGATCATGGGGTCTCTTAGACCTTGAAGAAAGTCTTACTTATTTTAGAGGCTGTTATCTTTTTCAAAAAAGATAGACTCAAGAAATCTTTCACAAATCCTTTACCTTTCATCCTGGCTATCCAAGGCAATTCATTTTAATTCTGATTGTGCACTTTCCTTTGCTCTTCCTTAACAAGCTTTAGAAAGGTGGGTGTCTGCCTCCCTGGGAGAGCCTTTGTCCAGCCCCGTAGAGCTCTGGCACCATTAGCCTGACCTCCCCCCTTCTTATAAAAGCAGCATGCCTGGGTCTCCTGGCAAGAGCTGGGCACAGGGAGGAAGGGCAGGCCAGCTACTCTCCTAACAAGAGAGAGTCGATGTGAGTATTCTTCCCTAGAAAAGTATGGAATGTCTCTCAAGGAGATAAGCCATGACCACAAAGTCTTCTACCTGGGAAGGAAACATGGTTCATACTCATTTCCATCTCTGCCTTGAATAAGACTGTCATTCTGCCCACGGAAACATGTCTGGAATCAGTCAGAAGAATAGGACCATCCAGCATGATGTGGGGTAGGGAGTGGGTGAGGGGTTGAAGAAGAATGAGATTAGATGATTAGATGATGGAAGTGGGGGAAATTCTTGACCAACAGATTCTTGCTGTGCCTACTCAGCCCTTCAGCAAACAACATCCTCTGGATGATGTTCTGCATCAAGATGAAAGAAGAGTGTTTTAGGTCTAAGAGTGAAAATTTGGGATCCCAGGTCCTGGAACTGTTCTTGTGCCTGGAGTAGGAGCTTCTGAAACATGTTCAGTGTCCACAAGCCAAGTCGACACGACACTCAGATCACAACCTCACAAGAGAAAACTTTCTTGGAGGAAGTATACATTTAGATTTAGGGCAATTCTCACTCATTCTTTCCTGAAGTGGTTTGCTAGTGTTATTCATTGGGTCTCATAAACAAAACTTTGCAAACTGTTGTTCTGAAACTCCAAAAGCAGAATGTTTTCTGCAGTCAGGCTGATCCAGAAAAGGGTCAGAGGGTTGAAAACATGTCCCACGTGTAGTACTTCCTGAACTGGTTTCCTTCTCTTCACCTGAAACTTTTTGACTTTTCACCCTTTTATCAGCTTCAGATTCCTGGAAGCTTAGTTTCCAACCATCTTCACTCTGTCTCTGATTTTTTTACTATAAGAAATAAAGACAGGTTGTTTGACCTGAGGCGATCCAGCACTGAGGCATACCTGGCTCTTTGGTGGGACTAATATGGCAGACTTTGGGAGGGCTCATGCCAAGGAGTATTTCCGAGAATTTCTGCTGCCAGTGTCCTTGTCCCTGCAGTGAGCCACAGACACCCTCTGCCTCTGCAGGAGACCCTCCATCACTAGCATAACTTGAAGTCATATCTATGAAGCCAGAGCTGAAATTAATGTCAGGGATCTGGAGCCCTGTTCTGTTGATCCCCCTCCTACAACTGCAGACATTGGACACTTTCTGAGAGCTGCTGTGTGGTGCTGGGTCTTGGTGCTCTGGCTGGGTATCAGGCCTGTGCCTCTGAGGTGGGAGAGCCGAGTTCAGGACACTGGACCACCAGAGACCTCATGGCCCCATGTAATATCAATCGGTAAGAGCTGTCTCAGAGATCTCCATCTCAACGCTAAGACCCAACTCTACTCAACAACCAGCAAGCTCCAGTGCTGGACATCACATGCCAAACAACTAGCAAGACAGGAACACAGCCCCACCCATTAGCAGAGAGGATGCCTAAAATCATAATAAGTTCACAGACACCCCAAAACACACCACTGGACACGGTCCTGCCCACCAGAAAGACAAGACCCAGCCTCATCCACCAGAACACAGGCACCAGTCCCCTCCAGCAGGAAGCCTACACAACCCACTGAACCAACATAACCCACTGGGGGCAGACACCAAAAACAACAGGAACTACAAACCTGCAGCCTGTGAAAAGGAGACAACAAACACAGTAAGTTAAGCAAAATGAGAAGACACAGAAATATGCAGCAGATGAAGGAGCAAAGTAAAAACCCACCAGACCAAACAAAAGAAGAGGAAATAGGCAGTCTACCTGAAAAAGAATTCAGAGTAATGACAGTAAAGATGATCCAAAATCTTGGAAATAGAATGGAGAAAATACAGGAAATGTTTAATAAGGACCTAGAAGAACTAAAGAACAAATAAACACTGATGAACAACACAATAAATAAAATTAAAAATTCTCTAGAAGGAATCAATAGCAGAATAACTGAGGCAGAAGAACGGATAAGTGAACTGGAAGATAAAATAGTGGAAGTAACTACTACAGAGCAGAATAAAGAAAAAAGAGTGAAAAGAATTGAAGACAGTCTCAGAGACCTCTGGGACAACATTAAGTGCACCAACATTCGAATTATAGGGGTTCCAGAAGAAGAAGAGAAAAAGAAAGGGACTATGAAAATATTTGAAGAGATTATATTGAAAACTTCCCTAATATGGGAAAGGAAATAGTCCATCAAGTCCAGGAATCGCAGAGTCCCATACTGGATAAGTCCAGGGAGAATGATGCCAAGACACATGTTAATCAAACTATCAAAAATTAAATACAAAGAAAAAATATTAAAAGCACAAAGGGAAAAGCAACAAGAAACATACAAGGGAATCCCCATAAGGTTAACAGCTGATCTTTCAGAAGAAACTCTGTGAGACAGAAGGGAGTGGCAGGACATATTTAAAGTGATGAAAGGGAAACACCTACAACCAAGATTACTCTACCCAGCAAGGATCTCATTCAGATTCAGCAGAGAAATTAAAACCTTTACAGACAAGCAAAAGCTAAGAGAATTCAGACCACAAAAACAGCTTTATAACAAATGCTAAAGGAACTCCTCTAGGCAGGAAACACAAGAGAAGGAAAAAACCTATAAAAACAAACCCCAAACAATCAAGAAAACGTTAATAGGTACATACATACCAATAACAGCCTTAAATGTAAATGGATTAAATGCTCCAACCAAAAGACATAGACTGGCTGAATGGATACAAAAACAAGACCCATATATATCCTATCTACAAGAGACCCACTTCAGACCAAGAGACACATACAGACTGAAAGTGAGGGGATGGAAAAAGATATTCCATGCAAATGGAAATCAAAAGAAACCTGGAGTAGCAATTCTCATATGAGACAAAATGGACCTTAAAATAAAGATTATTACAAGAGACAAAGAAGCACACCACATAATGATCAAGGGATCCAAGAAGAATATATAACAATTGTAAATATTTATGTACCCAACAGAGGAGAACCTCAATACATAAGGCAAATGCTAACAGCCATAAAAGGGGAAATCAACAGTAATATAATAATAGTAGGGGACTTTAATACTGCACTTTCACCAATGGACAGATCATGCAAAATGAAAATAAATAAGGAAACACAAGCTTTAAAGGCCACATTAAACAAGATAGACTTAATTGATATTTATAGGACATTGCATCTAAAAACAATAGAATACACTTTCTTCTCAAGTGCTCATGGAATATTCTCCAGGATAGATCATACCTTGGGTCACAAATCAAGCCTTGATAAATTTAAGAAAACTGAAATCACATCAATTATCTTTTCCAACTACAACACTATGAGACTAGATATCAGTTACAGGAAAAAATCTGTAACAAATACAAACACATGGAGGCTAAACAATATGCTACAAAATAACCAAAAGATCACTGAAGAAATCAAAGAGGAAATCAAGAAATACCTAGAAACAAATGACAATGAACACAAGACGATCCAAAACCTATGGGATGCAGCAAAAGCAGTTCTAAGAGGGAAGTTTATTGCAATACAATCCTACCTCAAGAAACATCTCAAATAAATAACTTAACCTTACACCTAAGCAATTAGAGAAAGAAGAACAACAACAAAAAAGAAACCCAAAGATAGCAGAAGGAAAGAAATCATAAAGATCAGATAAGAAATAAATGAAAAAGAAATGAAGGAAATGATAGCAAGGATCAATAAAATTAAAAGCTGGTTCTTTGAGAAGATAAACAAAATTGATAAACCATTAGCCAGACTTACCAAGAAAAAAAGGGAGAAGACTCAAATCAACAGAATTAGAAATGAAAAAGGAGGGCTTCCCTGGTGGTGCAGTGGTTGAGAGTCCGCCTGCCGATGCAGGGGACGCGGGTTCGTGCCCCGATCTGGGAGGATCCCACATGCCGCGGAGCGGCTGGGCCCGTGAGCCACGGCCGCTGGGCCTGTGCATCCAGAGCCTGTGCTCATCAACGGGAGAGGCTGCAACAGTGAGAGGCCCGCGGACCGCAAAAATAAAACCCCAAAAAACAAAAAACAAACCTAAGAATAAACCTGCCTAAGGAGACAAAAGACCTGTATACAGAAAACAAAAAGACACTGTTGAAAGAAATTAATGATGATACAAACAGATGGACAGATATACCATGTTCTCGGATTGGAAGAATCAACATTGTGAAAATGACTCTATTACCCAAAGCAATCTACAGATTCAATCCATTCCCTATCAAACTACCAATGGCATTTTTCACAGAACTAGAACAAAAAATTTCACAATTTGTATGGAAAAACAAAAGACCCCAAATAGCCAAAGCAATCTTGACAAAGAAAAATGGAGCTGGAGGAATCAGGTCCCCAGACTTCAGACTATACTACAAAGCTACAGTAATCAAGACACTATGGTACTGGCACAAAAAGAAATATATAGATCAATGGAACAGGATAGAAAGCCCAGAGATAAACCCACGCACATATGGTCACCTTATCTTTGATAAAGGAGGCAAGAATATACAATGGAGAAAAGACAGCCTCTTCAATAAGTGGTGCTGGGAAAACTGGACAGCTACATGTAAAAGAATGAAATTAGAACACTCCCTAACAGCATACACAAAAATAAGCTCAAAATGGATTAAAGAGTTAATGTAAGGCCAGAGACTATAAAACTCTTAGAGTAAAACATAGGCAGAACACTCTATGACATAAATCACAGAAAGATCCTTTTTGACCCACCTCCTGGAGAAATGGACATAAAAACAAAAATAAACAAATGGGACCTGCTGAAACTTAAAAGTTTTTGCACAGAAAAGGAAACCATAAACAAGACCAAAAGAAAACCCTCAGAATGGGAGAAAATATTTGCAAACGAAGCAACTGACAAAGGCTTAGTCTCCAAAATATACAAGCAGCTCATGCAGCTCAATATGAAAAAAACAAACAACCCAATCCAATAATGGGCAGAAGACCTAAATAGACATTTCTCCAAAGAAGATATACAGATTGCCAACACACACAAGAAAGAATGCTCAACATCATTAATCATTAAAGAAATGCAAATCAAAATTACAATGAGGTGTCATCTCACACCAGTCACAATGGCCATCATCAAAAAATCTACAAAAATCTACAAAATCTATAAATGCTGGAGAGGGTGTGGACAAAAGGGAACCCTACTGCACTGTTGGTGGGAATGAAAATTGATACAGCCACTATGGAGAACAGTATGGAGGTCCTTAAAAAACTAAAAATAGAACTACCATATGACCCAGCAATCCCACTACTGGGCATATACCCTGAGAAAACCATAATTCAAGAAGAGTCATGTACCAGAATGTTCATTGCAGCTCTATTTACAATAGCCAGGACATGGAAGCAACCTAAGTGTCCAGCGACAGATGAATGGATTAAGAAGATGTGGCACATATATACAATGGAATATTACTCAGCCATAAAAAAAAATGAAATTGAGTTATTTGTAATGAGGTGGATGGACCTAGAGTCTTGCATACGGAGTGAAGTAAGTCAGAAAGATAGAAAAAATACTGTATGCTAACACATACATATGGAATCTAAGAAAAAAAAAAGTTTCTGAATAACCTAGGGGCAGGACAGGAATAAAGACACAGACATAGACAAAGGACTTGAGCACACGGGGAGGGGGAAGGGTAGGCTGGAACGAAGTGAGAGAGTGGCATGGACTTATATACACTATCAAATGTAAAATAGATAGCTAGTGGGAAGCAGCCACATAGCACAGGGAGATCAGCTCGGTGCTTTGTGACCACCTAGAGGGGTGGGATAGGGAGGGTGGGAGGGAGACACAAGAGGGAGGTGATATGGGGATATAGGTGTACGTATAGCTGATTCACTTTTTTATACAGCAGAAACTAACACACCATTGTAAAGCAATTATACTCCAATAAAGATGTTAAAATATATATATATATATATGCCCCTAAAAAAATAAAAGAAAGAAATAAAGACCGCTTTGCAGAACGCCGTGTGTGTGAAGCAATCAGCCTTCTCTCTGAAACAAAGATTAAAATTCCACCATAGATGAACCTGGATCACTGGATTTGACTTCATGGGTGCCTCCTTTTCTTTCTTCCATTCATACATCTGCCCCAAGCAACCCCCTTAACGGTTCCAAGGATATATCATGTCCATATGTCACTTTTAACCTCTGGCCCAACTACTGATGCAGGTTTTCTAAAACTTAATCCCTAAGCATGAGAGAGCACAGAATTTTCATCAAGACTTGGCAAAAACTAAGAAGGAAGAAAGAAAAATAAAATAAACATAGAAGGCTCACAGACACAGAGAACAGACTTGTGGTTGCCAAGCTGGAGTGGTGGGAGAGGGAAGGATTGGGAGTTTGGGATTAGCAGATGCAAACTAATATATATAGGATGGATAAACAACAAGTTCCTACTTATAGCATGGGAACTATATTCAGTATCCTGTGATAAACCATAATGGAAAAGAATATGAAAAAGAATAAAATTTTTTAAAAAATAAAATAAACATAGAGAAGATACAAAGCATAAAAAAAGTCATTTAACTTTCATTCATTATTCAATCCTTTATTCAACAAGCATTTATTGAACACCCATTAAGTGCCTGGAGCTGAAGATACAATGATGAACAGTACAGAAACTCCTGCCTTTGTGGTCAAAGAGCAGTTTGGGTTTATACTGCAGAGGTTTGTGGAGCTCTATAGTACCTTGCTTCTGGGGATCCAAATTCCTCTTCACTTTCATACTCTTGTCCAAGAAAAACAAACAAGTAGTTGAACAATCCAGGAAGAAACTGCTATCCCATGACTTGGAATCTAATCCTCAATACTAAAGAGCTTCTGACTCTAATTTTCTTCCATGATCCTCATTTTGTCCTCATCATTTTTCACTGTGAGCTACAGAGCTTTACACATCCAGGAATGGGAGGACACTCCACTTGTCAGCTACAAATTTGGAACTTTATCATCAACTCAATGGATAAGTAGAAATCAGGCATTTAGCAGTGAGTAAAGGAAATGCTTAGGTTCACAAAAAGGAAGATTTAAGGTTGGAAAGAACAGATATAATTCAGCCTTGAGAGATATTAGCAAAGCTAGACCTCAGACCCAATTTCTCCTGAGTTGTCTTTCATGTTGTGTGTGTGCATGTGCATGCATTACGGTAGCTAGGACACTGATAGAGACCACATAGGTTTTCTTATTACACATAGTGGACTGACAGGATAGAGAATACATTTAGGACTGTATAAACTACACCTAAATCCGGGAAACTACTTCTTCTGCATTTGGGAGTGCCTATCTTCCCTGGCCATGCTGGCTACATAAGCTTCTCTATGTAAACATCCAATGTATTCTAGGTATTCAAAACCATGAGAGGACTGGGATTTGGGAGCTAGGAGATGACTGAACTTGGAACTGAACTTGGAACTGAACTTGGAATTGTCCAAAACCTGGACAATTCAAGAAATAATGGTTTCAGTAAACACTTCAATCAGATAATCACAAGGATACTGATAAGAAGTTCTAGACAAGATTGTCATGGGAAATAACAACTGGATGTACTAATTACCTGACTTTACAGAACAGGTGATGATTCCTATGACCCAAGATCTGGGAAATGGATGTTGTTCTTGACCAAATTATACAGGTCCCATCTAATTCCTTGAATTCTCTGGGCAGGTCCCCTCCTTCAGTACAAATACAAATGAAAGTACAGTGAATTTGTAATTTGAGATAATGGTAGTACCAAATGAGGCAGATTAATGAGGTATCTGCATCTTGTAGAGGGTTCAGCAACGCTTTCTTCATCCATTTCTCAATTATCTCTAACGAGGAACTAAATTTATATTTTGTCACCTATTTTCAGGCCAGGAGAGCTATTCTATCAGCAGCATGTGCCAGGTAACTCATGAGAGCAGAGGAATGAAGATTCCCCAAGGTGAACTGTGAAAGAGAAACAACGGCCTCAGAAATCATTACTTTCATTTTATTAAGTCTGTATATTTTGCCTTTTTATATAGTGAACATTTGCTTCTTGGGAAACTGTTTTTTAAATGAAAAAAGAAATCGGTGAATGTCACTATCAAAGAAATGAGTCTAGTGAAATAATTCACAGGCTTGCACTTGAGAGATGTTTGAAGTAACTACGGGGTGTTTACTTTGGAGAAGAAAAAACTTAGGAGGTCCTGATGATTAGCTTCATGATATAAAAAGGTCAATAGTGTGAAAGAGAGATTCAACTTAGCCTATGTCAACTCAGAGAACTGACCTCAGGATAGCATTTTATTATAAAAAGCTAATTCTCTAAAAATCAGTGTTGTTCTGTAATGGACCAGAATTAAGAGTCCCAGGGAAGTGGTGAGGTTCCTGTCACTGGAGGTACCCAAAATGATGGATGACCTTTTGGAGTAGAATGTAATAAAAGAAGAGAAAAGTAGGAATGGTCATAAATTACCACCTATTCTATGCTAAGACTTTTCATATGTCATTTAATACCTGTTTCCATGAGGTAGATATTATTTTCCCAGTTTATAGATGATGACACTGAGGCTCAGAGAAATGAAGTCATTTGTCTAAGATGACATGGCTAGAAAGTGAAAAGCCAGAAGTAGAAATCCAGTTCCACGGTTCTTTCTAAAATATTTGCTTTTGAGATAGAAGGAATAAATAAGGAGTTAGTCTAGTTGTCTGTAACTATGCTGCCTACTAAATCATCCTGACCACTGCCACTGATGCAAAACTAGAAGGTATTGAGCCTTGGGTACACAACTATCTCAAAGCTAAGGAAAATTCTACCTGCCACCTGGTTCTGTACAAATCCTGGAGACCTCCGAATCAAATTAACAAGGAAGAGAAGTAACTGACATCAAGGGAGATTGCTTCTACCCAAGATGCCAGATCAAGACTTCCTACTTTAGATAAACAGGAAACCCTTGCTTTTCTTATTTCCTTTACTTTGGCATTGGCCTGGAAAGACTCATCCGTATCTCCCAGACCATTGTTAAGGAGAGTAACCTTTCAGACTGCCGGATTTGTTATCAAAGATTCCTATCTACCCATGATCATCTAGATCAGATTCAGAAGAAATCACACTAAGAAATCTCACCAGCAGCACCTGTCTCTGCAAGGCATTTAAGATGACTCTTTGCCTCAGGCTAGGGAAATGCAGTAAAAACCTGACTAATCCCTGGATTGAACAGGTAAACACAGCAATCCCTGTGAGTGAACCCACAGGGACTCCCTGGTTAGGAGATACAAATGAGAATATGATCAGAAACCTGAAGCCTCGTAATTATTAAGAGTTGACTCAGATGTAATGCTGGTCCTGATGTTTGCTAACTAGGAGAACTTTATCAATTTATTTATCATCTCTGTGCTTGTTTCTTCATCTCTAAACTGGAATAATCACCCTACTTATCTTGCAATTAAGATGCAAAACACAAAAAAGCACTGGTACATGGTATGCACTCAACAAATGTCAGCTATTACTGCTCATAGTATCAGTTGGAACTAAGAAAAAAAAATATTTCCAATACATTTGAACATCTAATATCAAACAGGAAACAAACACAGATCGTCATCTGCCCTATTTGATGAAAATTTTTGTGTCTTCTCCTGAAGACTCTGGGACCATGCTTTCTCCTACTCACTCAACCACTACTCAGTGACAAAGGATATTAGAGCTGGGAGAACTGACCCCAATTTCTTGGCTTTCAATTCCATGCTCCCCCATTCTAGCTTCTAGGGCTGGCCATGATGCCCCTGCCCTCAGCTGCAGAACAAATCCTGGCCAGGGTGGACAGTCATGCTTTAATCATGCTCTTAAAGCCCATTACCCTGTGGGCTTGTTGAGGTTCCTGCTGTCCTGAGCTTCCCCATCCAGCCACCTTTCTGGAACTGGGCTATGTCTGGGTTCCAGCCACATTTAAAGAACTTCTGCTACTGTGCAAAGCTGCCCTTTCATGTGGGTTGAACCCCATCCTCTATGACAACCAAAATGAGCTGAGAAGCCTCCTAAGGCAGGTTGGGCATCCAGGACCATGAAGCTCCCCCTGCATGTTGCTGAGCAGCCGGGGAGGGTCGGGGGAGGAGGAGTGCGGCCAGTATCTATTCCACGCTTATTGCCTGCAAGGAACTGAGTTAAGCAGTCTACAAAAGTAACCTTATTAATGTCTCACAACAACCCCTCAAGACAAATACTAAGAGTATCCCCAGTTATTGATGACAGCTACTACATGATGGAGACTTTATCGGAGCAGAGCTCTCCCTTGCTCTGAAGTCCAAGATTTAGGCCACCGTGTGGTAACTGTTCTTGATTAATATAACTGCTTAGAATTAGGATAGGCAACTTTTGGGCAGAAGAGGGATTCAGGGGGAAATAAGAGCGGGGGGTTAAGGAAAGCATTACTTATTAACTGAAAATAAAGAGAACTTTATTGAATCCCACAGGGGAAATACATATATTTAGCATTATGGAAACATTTTACCTTAATATATGTGAGTAGTAGAGGCTATTTCCAATCTGTTGTCTCGAAATTGGATGGACTCCGGAAGTAGTTCTTACTCCCTTGAATCTCAGCCCCAGCCTGGATAGGGCTCAGGTTCTTTTCTTTTCTTTCTTTTTTTTTTTTTTTTATAAATTTATTTATTTATTTTTGGCTGTGTTGGGTCTTCGTTTCTGTGCGAGGGCTTTCTTTAGTTGCGGCGAGCGGGGGCCACCCTTCATCGCGGTGCGCATGCCTCTCACTATCTCGGCCTCTCTTGTTGCGGAGCACAGGCTCCAGACGCGCAGTCTCAGTAGTTGTGGCTCATGGGCCCAGTTGCCCCGCGGCATGTGGGATCCTCCCAGACCAGGGCTCAAACCCGTGTCCCCTGCATTGGCAGGCAGATTCTCAACCACTGCGCCCCCAGGGAAGCCCCTCTTCTTTTTCTGAAAGGTGTTTTGTGTTTTGTGTTTTTTGGTTTTCGGTTTTTTGGCCGCACTGTGTGGCATGTAGAACTTCCCCAACTAGGGATGGAACCCACGCCCTCTGGAGTGCAAGCGTGGAGTCTTAACTACTAGACTGCCAGGGAAGTCCCAGGAATCAGGTTCCACACGCAGTTCTGGACACTGTGATTGCACTTCACCCACCACACTCCAGTGGAGACCAGTGCCCCCCAGTCATCCCAGCTTCCCCTCCATTTCCCTACATACTACTGAGCTCCTAGAATGCGTTGTGGCTAAGCATCTCCAAATGGCGACAACATCATCCCAGTCAATACAAGTGATTTTCCTGGGAAGTTATGTGCATGTAAGTTGATTCAAGAAGAATAAGCAAGAACGGAAAGCTGGCATCATGATGCATTTTCTAGCAGTCGTGCCTTTCTATGAAATGAATAGCATATTCAAGATACTTTTAAGGTTTATAAACAAAGGCACTATTCACAAATGCATCAGCTGGGTTTAAAGGAACTACAAGAGGTAGTGCAGTGCCTTGGGCTTAGCATCAGGGACTCTGTTATCCACCCCTAGGCCCAAAAGGATGAGGGGAGAAACTATTTACTAGACTCAAGGTGGAGAGAATGATGTAGAGAAAGCTTCCTTGAGAGGAGCAGAGACCTTCAGTTGGAAAATACAGGCAGCCTTAGTAAACCTTGCAGGGAGGGAGCTGCAAGAATTAATCTCCTGGTCCTACTCTTCTTCTACCTTCTCATTATTTCCAGTTACAGCTCCCAAACCCATAGGATAGCAAGAGAAGTGTACATGATCACTTTCCAAGGCAGAAAATCAGATGGAGAAGAGAGAAAAGTAGATCTGGAAAGTAACAGAAAGCAAAAAGAAAACCACACACATAAAAACAGTTATGAATATAATTACACATCACAACTGCTTAGCTTATGAAGACTTATAAGAAGTGCTATAAGAGGTCTGAATAAAATGTTATGAATTAGAGCAGAAGCACACTTGTGCCTTTATTCAAATCCTTCTTAGAGTATCTTCTTCAGAGAGAATTGGTGTTCCTGCAGCGCAGAAGGGTTAGTAAGACCAGTTTCCAATGTGGCCAACCAAAGACTGAGTGATATACAACAGAGCCAGTGATACACGGTGCTATGAACTAAACTGTGTCCCCCCCCCAAATTTATATGTATAAGCCCTAAGACCCAATGTGACTATATTTGGAGATAGGGTCTTTTAGGAGGTAATTATGATTAAATAAGGTCATTAGGGTGGGATCTTAATTTGATAGGATGGGTGTCCTTATAAGAAGAGGAAGGGACACCAAAGATCTCTCTTTTTCAAGAGAGCACAGAGGAAAGGCCAAGTGAGGACATAGCAAGAAGGTGGCCAACTACAAATCAGGAGGGAAGGCTTCACCAGAAACCAAACCTGTGACACCATGATCTTGGACTTCCAGCCTCCAGAACTGTGAGAAATCAAGTATCTGTTGTTTAAGCCGCCCAGCCTGTGGTATTTTTGTATTGGCAGCCCAAGCAGACTAATACACATGGCTTCTGAGATTCGTCACCAGACTTTTTGTCACCCTGCCTAGTCCACCCAGCCCAGCCTTGTAAGATTCTCTAACTGCATTACAAAGATGATTATTTCAACCCCAACAAATCTTCCCTTGGACTAGTAAGGAGTTTTACCCCTGATGCTCACAGATCTGTGCTTTGCTACCTTTGTCCACAAACCAGAGAACTCAGAAGGTAATACCTCCCAATCCCCAAGCACTACACTGTAACTATCTAGCCAACCTGTTGGCCATTAGAAAAATGGATTTTGTTGGTCACAATCCAAGGCGTTATAATGTGCGACCTCTGAGTACCTTCTTGATCATCACAATATGGTCTTTTGGCTTCTGCCCTTTGAAAGTATCATTTGACTCCCATAAACATACCTTGTAGATTATAGTATTATTAAGATCATAACTTTGGACTTTATAATGTAGTCTCATGATCCATTCTCCTTACCCCACCAAGACATTATAAACTGGAAACTGGCCTTCAGACTGCCACTTCAGACATGATAAGATGGTCTTGTGACCATACCCCTTGGACATGATAATGCAGCCTCCAGGCCAATGTCTTGGGATATTATGTTATAGCTTTCTGGTCATCAATTTGGACCTTTCAATTCGGTCCACTGGCCACTGTCTCTGACATTTAGTTCTAACAAATAGATGAATACCTAGGGTTTTAACTTTGCCCACTTCTGGCTTGCTCTCCTCTCTCTGTGCTCCCCTACTTGCCATCCCAGCAGACCTTGTGGCAGAGCCTGTGTGAATTATGACAAGCTGAAAAATCTAAGACTTGAGCATGCTGGCAAGTTTGATTTTTTTTTTTTTTTTTGCGGTACGCGGGCCTCTCACTGCTGTGGGCTCTCCTGTTGCGGAGCACAGGCTCCGGACGCGCAGCCTCAGCGGCCATGGCTCACGGGCCCAGCCGCTCCGCAGCATGTGGGATCTTCCTGGACCGGGGCACGAACCCGTGTCCCCTGCATCAGCAGGCAGACTCTCAACCACTGCGCCACCAGGGAAGCTCACGTTTGATTATTTTTTCTGCAATTCCAACAAAGTGGAATAATGGAGTTATCTAACTGCAGGATACAGTTAGAAAATGCATTTCCTTAAAAAATCAAAATGTCAGTGCAAGATAAAGCATCTAGACTTTGTTCAAGTCATCAAAATTCTCTCTTATTCTTTTAATTTAGTGGAAAGAATGTCAGTTGTGACCAATGTCTCCTAGATCAATATCACACTTCAGTGCTCTATGAAGAAATGTACAAAAGGCAAAGTGTGACAACCCATGGCGTCTCCCTATTCTTGCCAATGGGTCTTTGGTGTTGATGCTCTGCACTGGCTAATAAGGAAAAGTTCATGATGTTGCCATAAGGAGAGTATTCTACCCACATAGCAGGGTCTCTCCAGCCTTTAGGACTACCAGGGAATGGGGAAAAAGCAGACACAGTTGATCACCACTGCTCTGTGCCTCGAGTTATAATTTCAGGCTTGACTGAGAAGTCTTAACACACAATTTCTCTAACTTTGAAGCTTAAATAAATATCTCTAGGTTTCTATTTTTTAATTTCCTTTTTCAAAGCATTAACGCAGGTCTCCTTGTTGAGATGCAGTAGATGTCACCGACAGGAAGCAAAGCTGCATGCCCACTGCTCAAATTCAGGTATGCCTGTACATGTCTCGTCATGTTCTGCTCAGTTGCTAGGACTGGTTCATGTCATGGTATTTATTTTACCCTCTTATAAGGATGAGGTAAAAGCGCAGTTGAAGCTGAGGGCCCTCCCTGAGTCTGGGACAAAGGGAACGAGAATAAATACCATTCTCTTAATTCCAGGCACTAACGTAAACGAGAAACTGTGTCCTCCCCCACACCCAACTCCCACAACACACACACACACACACACACACACACACACACACACACACACACACACACACACACACACACACACACACACACACACACACACACACACACACACACACTTCCCTGCCTGGGGAGTAAGCCTCAGAAAACCAGTTTTGTCCTTGACCAGTAATTTAGGGCTTTACCCGGGGCATTTTCTTTCATAGTATCTTCAGTCTTAAAGGAAGATGTTCCAAGTTCCCAGGGATAAAATGAAAGACTGAATCAAATTCAATAGTATAATTCTTGGTTTTTCACTCTAAAAGTCTGAGTACAAAGCGGACCTTGTGGCTGAGCGACAGAGCTATATTCTTCACTGGCCATCTCAGAAGGGCAGTAGAAAAAACCTTGGTAACGGAGAGGAAAACAACGCTGAAAGTGAGAGCAAGGGAGTTTGTGGAGAGTAGGTTGCAACAGAGGAGTAACAATGATCTCTCTGGGATGCTGGTATGACATCAGCACAGAGTGTGTGGAAGCCCCACCTAAAGCAAGAGAGGAGGCCTTTTCTGCTTAGACTTTAACTCCATTAAAAACATGATATCAGCTCACATTATTTTATTAGTGATATAGTATCTATCTAAGGCCTATATTAAATAATTCTATATAGTAAGTGACCTTGGACTGAAACACCTTCAGGACCACCAGTGGAGCAGAGACATATTAATGACTCCTGATGTGAAAACATGCCTGAGCTTGATCATCTGCTGGGACCCCGGCACGACTGGCCCCCTTCTATGCCCTCTCTTACATCACAAGGATTACAAGCCTAGGAGCTGCATTTCCTAACCAGCTGGGTTCCGGTTTAGATTCTGCCAGTGAAAGGCACTCATGTGAGAGATGGAAGGTGGACAAGAAGGTGACGTCATAGTTTTTGTGGCAGATACGGACAGATGCATGGGTTTCAGCAGATGGTAGAGTAGTGCCCAGGGTTTGGAGCGTATTTGAGTGAATCACTCACTTTGGCGCTATGTGAAAGTGAGGCATCTCATGCAGGGGGTGGTTTCTGATTATTCTATCACATATTGATTTCCTAGAAGCCATTAGAAGCTTTCCCTATCGCTCCCTCAGTCCATCTAATGGTATTGTAGTTTTCTACACAAAATAGTTTCCTGTTTGGAATTTTACAGTGCTTTCTACTTTCCTGACCAAATCCCACCTGGGAAAAGGATACTACTGGGATGAGGGTAAGTGGGGTGGCTTAGGAAGAAGCACCTGCTGGGGGGAGGATAAGACACGTGAAGATTTCATCAACTCTTCTGGGGACACTGAGCTGTATTCTTCTTGTTGATACCCTACGTTTCTACCAATATGACTTTGGGCTATTTATCTGGGGAAATTATCACTGTACTCATGTAAACATAATTTACATCTCTCCTCCCTCCTCCCAACCCTATCCCCTGCCTTGTTCTTTATCTTATTAACAAAGAAAAGAGACAAAAAATGGTTCTAACAAAGAGCCCATTGTTCTTTGTTACCTTACACACTAGCCCCTGCCCCTCATTCTACCTTCATCTTTCTTAAGGAATTATAATTACTTATATTCTATCTTCATTTGGTTGTTTCCAGTGATAATTCTAGTTTTCTTCTGGAGTTTTTTAACTCTCTGAATCTATTGTAAATTGTAGTAGGCAGACTTGTATCATTCTAACATGAAGACATATAACAAGTATTCAAATTTTCTGAATCAAGATTTAAAGGCAGAAGTTGTTGTTTTCAATCTCCCTCTTGACAATATCTCACGTTTTACTGGTCTTTATGGCTGCTGAGCCAGTGCATCAAGCTAATGTTGCCACAAAACACTCTATAATCCTGAGTTTTGTGTCTCAACTCCTGATTGAAACTAATAGCTGTGAGCTCACTGTTTAATGCAGTTTAATCTGAAGTGTTATTAGATATAACACCTTCTACTCATCCACAGTGAAGCCATCATTCCCTCTTCTCCCAACCAGAACAGTCCTGAAAACTTCACAACTTAATGAAGTCCTCTTTCCTCCAGGACATGTATGGAAGAGTCCAACTGGCCCATCTCATGGAAGCTCCTATATACCACGAGATATACCCACTTAGCACGGAAGGAGAGCAGATCTAGTTAAAATGAGACAAGAGGTAAATCCAGTTAACCAGACACACAGAAACTGCAAAACATAACCCTATACCAAAAGTAAATGAAGTATAAGGCACCACTGTCAACTCCTCCCTGTTTTGGAACCTTGATGTTTCATCGACTAAACTTGAGGTGGGACCATGTGACATGTGGACCAAGTAAAGACATCAGTGTCAATCCATATGAAATATTAGTAGAACTTCATTCTTGTTCTTTTTTGATAAACTATTAAAATAGAAGCCCTTATCTTTTTTAAAAATGCATATTGCAATGGATGATCTTGAGCACCCCTAGAGTGTAAACAGCCCATTTTGGAAACCACTGGTCAAGAACACTGCTTCGCACCAGGTGGTTCATGGGCCAAGAAGACAATATTCTTTTGTCTTCCACTAGTTCTTCACTTGGTCCACTGCCCGCTTCTGGCCTTTAAACAATGGCTGTGCTCCCTCCACTTCTCCATGATATCCATTATGAAATGTGTTTGGGGCTGAAAAGTATATTTGTAACATACCTATGAACCAGGATTCTGTCTAGAAAATGTGTCTTTTCTTCTAGGTGGTAATTTTGGAAAACCAAGACCCAGAGGACTTTTTTGACTTTTCTCCTCACAGTTTATTACCCTGCAGTTGAGCGGGGTGTGAGAAAGAGGAAGTAAAAGTGTACCTTTGGGTCAGTTGACTAGCAATTAGGAAACAGTGACCTGGACACAAGATGGCTAGCCAGCCTTGTTCTCAGAGTGGATCCTGAGTGGGGGAACGCACGAGCCTGAATCCCAGTTCCCTGGGGCTCCACGAACCTCCCAGTAACTGCTGCAGGGGACCTGAATCTCCTCACAGGTCCCTCTCAGGAGCCAACCATGAGGACAACACTCATCATGACAGATGAATAACACTCCTCTTCAGAAATCTTTCTCTTAGAGTCATCAGTGGTTCCATTTTTGCTTCAGCTTTACATGGAGATCTCAGAGACCCAGAGAAGGTTAAGGAGAAGTCAAAATTGAAGTTGTAGGTGCTCAGAAGGAACTTTCAATGCATGAGTTTCATCAATCCATGAAAAGAGATCCAAACTTTATATTGAAGTCAATGGGCAGTTAAAGAAGGTTTGTGCACATAGGCATGACATAATCAGACCTATGTTTTAGAAAAAATTCTGGCAGTAGCTTGCTTGGGAGAATGCCAAGTGGTTAGAGTTGATTCTCTTGAAACACCCATATTTTCCGAGTTTCTGGTATCCTTGTGTTTTAATCAAGTGCTCCTTTGAAAGTGCAAGCTCTTTTGTCAGCAATTTCGGTTCTTTGCAGAGCATCTGGTTCTATCTGGTTGCCCATTGCTGGGCCTGGGAGAATCTACCTCACATAGACCCAGAGAAAAATAAGAGTTCAAGTCAAGACTCTGTGACTATATACTGAGTTCCCAGGTCTCTGGAGACTTCACTACCACATGCCTTCTTTCATTTCCAAAGGAAAGAGCTTTTGTCTGTCTTCCTATAACATTGGCATCAGCCCCCTCAGTAGTAGACTTAGGAAGAGGTTCTCACAAAATAAGGGCTTCCATGTGTGGCAAGGAGGGGAAATGTGGTGAGGAAACATATATCAGTTCCACAGGTTTACTGTCAAAAATCACAAGGGTGAAAATGACCTGAAAAATTTGAAAGACCCTGTCACTGTTATTTCAATGCATGGGTTTGGGTAGATATAAATTCAACAGCTTGCTTGTGAAAACCTATAGCTAGATTGATATCTCCCTTAGCCATCAAAATAATCAAGGAAAGAGGAATCTGAAAGGAAGAAAGGAGGGAGAGAAGGGGGAAAAGAGAAGCATATTTTCTGGACATTAGAGGAATGGAAAGGGGCTGGCATCAACTTTCCCACAGCTTATGTTAATGCCAAGTGTTCCATATGCTTTTTCTCCTCCAGTAACCCACGGCTATAGAAATATACATCCCCAGACCATGTGCACCTTCACTATGGCTACTCCACTGGTTTCAGCACAAAGATATTTTCCTTCTTTGTGAGTGCTCTAAAGATCTGTTTGTGGTTCTTGTTTTGAAGGAGAAGCCTCCCTCTGGTTTGGATATCTCTGGGTGAGGACATGCTCATCTGCCCCAGCCTACACCTGAGGACTAGACAAAAGACCTCTGTGCTCTTTGTAGCTCTGCTGTCCACCTGTAGTGGTGAGGTCATCCTGGAGGAGGTACTTTTGCAGACCACCATCCTGAACTACCCCAGGGGCCAACATTCACATTAAAACCTATTTGAATGGTTTTAATATCGACCCTCACTTTCTGCAGGGCTGCCCGTGGTAACTGTGTATTTGGTACCCAGGGCATACACTGATGCCTTATATCTGGATACCACTGAGCAACAGATATCCTTGTGTCCTCTAAAACATATCCTCCCCTAATTGTGAACAAGAATTAGGAGTCTAGACTCAGAAAAGACAACCATCCCAGAGCAAGGTCTCCCTAAAAAGCTCTCACCTCCCTGTACCTATACATGTTAGAGTTCTGTCTTTAACTGTCAATGTTTCCTTGTTATCATATAACATCACATCATATCACATTACATCCTATTACATCATATCCTATCACATCACTTAACATCACATTACATCACATTACATCATATATATAAGGAAGAAGGTCAACATGGAGTCCTGGGAAAGGTACACTGGAGGATCCCAGGAATCATCAACCCTACGGAAATTATGCAAAATGTTTTGCCTGTATAAATATCTGCATTTTTTCATGAAGAAAAATTTCCATAGTTTTTTTTATCAACTTCTCAAAATGTTTTAAAACACAAAATGGTTAGCAACCAGGAGTCTAGAGGTAATTCACTTCTCATTGGATATTTTAGCCCATCATTATTTGGTAGTTTATGTGGTTTCTAGTTGTCTCTTTCCTCAGGGGTTCAGAAGCCCTGACCACTTTTTTTTTTTGTCTTTCTTTTGCTCTACTTGAACTCTCTTTCCTTGCTTCCTGTGCCCCCCTCCAGGCTTTCCATTTATCTGTGTGCAAACATACCTGCTGGCCCAAATTATCACTCAGAAGAAATGTTTCATTTCTCATTCGGGAGTATTAATGGCCATAGAGTCTGTATGCTTATCTCATCTGTGTCCCAAGAACATAAGACACCTCCAACAAGGAAGGTTTTCTTTTCAAATAAAGCAATCTCACACTTGTCATATTCCTCCCTGACAGAATGGTTTGTCTTCCCTGGCTTGCGTGCCCCTCGACCTCTGGAAGACATTTGCCACCTGGGAGAAGATGCCCACAGTGGGGGCAACCTCTGAAGTTCATGCTTCACACTGGTCCCTTTGTCACCCTTAGTAATTTACAGCAGTTCTCTTGGTACAGTAAGTGTCTAAATGGGAGGGCAAAGCCTTTACCAAGTCTCCTCATAAATGTGCACAGAATACTATCCTGCAATGAACTCCCCAATCCAGGGCACAAAGTAGTCGTATATACGGATGGTTTTCTTTTTTCAGTTTTTCCTGTAGTCTGATTTTTTGTTCAGTGTCTGTTGGCGATGGTGTAGTTGTGGGCTACCAGTATATACATTTCCTCTTTCATGCAGCAAAACCCACAGGTCACAAGGCACAGACAATCACTTCTCCAAAACGGTTAATTATGTAAAAAATTCCTAGCCCAATACTGTCATATTGCTGTACATTTTTCAGGTTTGCATAAATATTTTCAGTTGATCTTCACAACAACCCTATCAGGTTGATAGGGAGAGGGTAGTTAGTATCGTATTACACAGGCAAAGACATCTTCAAAGAGATTAAAGTTACCCCATACACTAATAGCTAAGAAGGAGCAGACCCTGGAGGTTTTTGTTTTGTTTTTAATCAAAGTCCAGTGCATATTCCATGATATGAGACTGTATCTGAAATTTGAAAGTACACAAATTCAACGTTAATATGCCTACAATCATCCTTTGACGGGAAGTCTCAATTTAGTCTCTAGGTTTCAAGGGCAAGAAGGTAGAATTTTCAAAGGGTGCTGGGGGTATGACTTCAGGATAGTTATGTAATCCTAACAAATGTCAGACTCCTAGAAGATCTTCCCTTTTCTGAAGTCACGAATAATCAAAGTGATTACAAAAGTGATTCCATATTCTCCTTTGCATCTCTCAAAAGAACACAAATAGGAAAGCAAGTAATACTTCATTGCAGTGCCTCTGATGAACCCAGGGTCCTCTGTCCCATAAATCCCAGATCTCAGAGCTACTCCAGAGCAGCAGCCATGTCATCTTCCCAACACCCCTCCCTGAACTCGCCGCATGGCTGTTTATCCCTCTTTACTCTCCTCCCTTAAACACCCATCTTCTAGCTTCTTCATTTGTTTATTGACACAGAGATTCGGGCAAAGTACTTCTGACTTCTCTCCCAAATATCAATCCAAAAGTAACATAGAAGTGAAAGGAGTGAGAAAAATGGACAAGAGAATTGATCTTCTTTCTGGTGGCCTGTGTACTTAACCTGCAGATAAAGTTACATCACAGGACCACTAAAACAAGGTTAAAAAAAAAAATCATTGCATACTAATTAAATCATTCTACTTCTCCCTCTTCTTAGTCCCAAATATTTCATAGTTCTCTAGTACATGTTTTACGAAATTATCTAATTCGGACAACTCTACTTAGACCATGTTAGGAAAGAACTGTTTATTGAAACATAAAGTCATTTCATGATTCATCATTTTATGTTTCATGGGCCCTTGATTCTTGTCTAGTCTAGTAAAAACAGCAGCACTATTTAGTCCTTAGCACACCAGGGACCTCAGTTCCTAATCCTTCTCACCCTTCCAATTCCTCTGCTAATGATTATATGAGAAACTTCAGCTTCTGGGGCAAAGACCCTACTGCTCTGTCAGAGAGAAAGAAATGTGGGAAATTTCTGGATACTGATAGACTTTAGGCTCCTGTTCAAATGTAAATAGAGAGAGAGACTTGAGGGCAGAGAGGACAAAAAATTACTGTTCTTAGGAATTTGCAGAAAAGGAAACTGAAATGGCCAAGAAACATACAAAAGATGCCCAATCTTACCAGTACTTAGAGAAATTAAAATTTGAACCATATACAGTATGATTCTACACCAGCAATTCTGCAAAAATTTTAAAGTATGACAATGCCAAGTAATGATATGGTATAGAGACATGAAGACATGTATTACACTACTGATGGGAATATAAACTGGTCAACCACCTTAGAAACTATTTGGAAATATCTAATAAAGTTGAAAATTTAGATACTCTACCACCCAGCAACTCTATACCGGCATATATATTCTATAGATCACCTTAAAATTGTGTCATAAGGGGCTGTATATAAAAACGTTCACAGCATAATAAGTTGTAAAATTTTCATACAACGAGATACCATACAGTACTCAAAGTAAGTGAATACAGCTGGAAAAATCAACATGAATAAATAAATAAATCTTACAAACAAGGCTTTGAGCAAAAAAATAAAAAAACAAAACAAAACAAAGCAACTGGCACTAGAATATTTCCAGTATAATACAATTTACATAAAGTTGGAAAACATGCAACTAAATACCATATAGTCTTTAGGGATACTTAGATGGGTAAGAACAGCATAAAGAAACGGGTAGGTGTGAGAACAGCCAATCAGTATACCGGGCACATTTTGGAGGAAGGACCTCCAAATAATGGGATCAATGAGGGGTATACAGGAAGTTCAACTAATTTTCTACTTCTTGGATGTACTATGCATTAGTGTTTATGATAGTTTTCCTTACAGTTTCAAATGTATAAGATCTTTCATGCTTTATTATTTAAAAAGTTCCAGCGCCTTGACTGCATGTTGGACCTCACTACATTACAGCTTTACTTCTATCACTCAACTGGGTTCTGGAACTTGGCATGGTGGGAGGGGGACTGGGGTGGTCACTGCCAGTGGAAGCCAGGTGAGAAGGTCTAACAGTTAGGACGGATGTGTTCCATTGATCTGCCAAATAGAAGGTCAGCAATTCCTCTCAACATCATGAGAAGGTCATGAGTGTAAAAGAAAAAGAAGACAGGACTCAGAGTGTGGTTCACTGCCACTTCTGAAAGTGTAGTTGTACTCCCCATTAAAGGGGAATCCATCCTGGCATGGAAACAAGTTTTCTGTGCAGATGTTTGGGTTTAATGCATCACTTAGGCTCCAACAAGGGAGGCTTCACCTTGAAAGCACAGCTGGATCCTCCTGGCTGGCAGGTTCTATTCTCCACATTAAGGGGTCAGAGAGTAGGAGGGGTTGTGACACCTGTTCCCTAATTAACAATTTAGAAGTGCTTATTTCTCCAGCACTACCCTTGGTAAAGAGAACTGCTAATTGCACTTCTGGGGCTTCAGTGGCCTTGAAGCATAGGTACATGTGGGCCCAGGACAGGACTCTCTGTCTTAAACCAACTGATCTTCTGCCAAATGTGAGGTCCTCACCTGGAGATGAGTTACTACATATACAATTCAAGGATGAAGAAAATGGACAGGCGATCATGTCAAGGGAATACGGTGAAGGTAGACAGGTCGGGTAAGGTGGGGGAATCCACAGGGTAAAAGACACTCATCTGGCTGGTGAAACACTTGTAGAGAAAAGTGTGATCATCAACAGGTGCAAGTGCAAAGGATGGCAGCAGATCGCGGAAGGCAGTTCGTGGCCATGGAAGGCCAAGATAAGGAATGCAAGTTTTTGACTTAAAGGCAATGGCAGGTATGGGGTATTATGCTGTGATTAAAATGCAATATGATGTCTAGAACTTAGAAAGATCGCCCTATGCTACATCTTTTGCTATATTTTCCTGTGCAATCCATTTCTCCTTACTTTGTTTTTACACACCTCATCAAAGCATGGAACAAGCGAGCAGGGCCTAGGAATGTGCAGAGACAATACTCACTTAAAACTCTGTGAGCAGGTTAAGGAACGAGCTGTCAGGATGGAAAGTAAACTCACCTCCCCAAAGAGGGAGACATCCATCTCCTCAGCCAATGAGTTGGATAAGCTTTGGGCAGATGACTTCCAACCATAATGTGGTGTTGTTCTGAAATGAAATGAGTCACCAAATTATTGGGGGGTTTACAATCCTGGCTAACTGGCTAAACTCTCTAAAGGCTTTGGAAGATGCCAAGTGAAGAAGTAGACTGGTCTTCTATCGGTCATGCTTTCAAAGAAGCAAGCACCTTCCAGCTGTTGAGAGTTGAGCCCTGCTGTGCCAAGCCACGCCACAGTATCCTAGAAAGATGGTACCTTTCCTTTGCCATGATGAAGGAGGAACCCAAGAGGAAGTGAAGACCCAAAAACTGAGTCCTCTAAATATTTTGACCAAATTCTTAGTATAAATATTCTCCAGGAAACTTTGAGTATTTTCCCATTTCATCTTTGTTCTAAAACAAGAATAGGACTCCTATTTGAGGTCTGAGGGAAGATAGAGGGACCTTCAAAATCTTAACTATAAGCTTGATATGAATTGTTTCCCATGGGAAACCTCTGGTTTTAAGCTTCCCCAGTCATGGACTACTTTGACACAGTAGAGGGTGTGGCACAAACTGCAAGGGTTTGCAGCATGATTCTGCCACCCTCCAATTCTATAATCCTGGGCACATTACTTAACCTCCACATGACTCAGTTTCCTGATCTGTGGAATGGGGAAAGTAATGATCACTATTCTTAGGGTGCAAGTGAAGACGAAATGAGTGCTGGGAGCTTAGTATCTCCAAACAAACCCATTATCCAAATTGTTAGTTGTCTGTGGGTATGTCTGTGTATGTGTGTGCAAGTGTCTTTTCAAGATGAAGACAAGTGGGTTCCATTTCACACCACAAAGCAAGAAATTTAATAACATGTAACAGCAGATATTTCTTCTCCCCCAAACACTTCTTTGGTTGCTAGTGTTTAGGACTCCGGCTATTGGAACACCCAGCCTAGCAACTATAATTCCCATGCAGCTTTAGACCTCAGGTTTTGATCTTTGCTGTTCTTCCAAACCCCTTTCTTACCGCAAGAAACTAAGCTCTGTCCTAGCTATCCCAATCCCTAGAGTCCCTGTCCATGGTTTCTATTAACCTTCAAAGAAATAGAGGGAAAATAAAATAACACATTCTTTGTCTTGTTATTTTCATACTAGGAAACTGTTAGAATCTGGACGTTGTCCAGCTGCCTCATTTAATGTTCTGCTTAAACTAGAGTTGTATCTTGAGTTGATAAAAGAAAAAAAAATTAGCACATCTACACCTCACACATTTATCTCTCTTGTGTGTGAGAACATTAAGTTCTACTCTCTTAGCAAATTTCAATTATGCAATACAGTGTTATCAACTACAATCATGGTGGATTTTTGTGTGTGTGGTTTTTTTGTGGTACACGGGCCTCTCACTGTTGTGGCCTCTCCCGTTGCGGAGCACAGGCTCCGGACGCGCAGGCTCAGCGGCCACGGCTCACGGGCCCAGCCGTTCCGCAGCATGTGGGATCTTCCCAGACCGGGGCACGAACCTGTGTCCCCTGCATTGGCAGGCGGACTCTCAACCACTGCGCCACCAGGGAAGCCCAACTATAATCATGTTTTACATCAGATCTTCAGACCTTATTTTATTTTATAGTTAAAAGCTTATAACCTTTTCCCAACCTCTCCCTATTACCCTCAACTCCCAGTCCCTGGAAACCACTTTTTAAATTATCTGTTTCTATCAGTTTGACATTTAAAATTTTTTTTAGATTCCACATATAAATAATACTATGCAGTACTTGTCTTTCTCTGTCTGGCTTATCTCACTTAGCATAATGCCCTCGATTTCCTTCTTTCTCATGGTTAAATAATATTTAGATATATACCATATATAAGCACATATCACATCTTCTTTATCCATTCATTTATTAATAGACACTTAGGTTGTTTCCATATCTTGGCTATTATGAATAATACTGCAATTAACATGGGAGCACAGATACTTCTCTAATACTTTGTTTTCATTTCCTTCAGATATATATCCAGAAGTGGGATTGCTGGATCATATGGTAGTTCTATTTTTAATTTCTTGAGGAACCTTCATACTGTTTTCCATAGAGGCTGAACCAATGTACACGTCCATCCACAATGCACAAGGGATTCTTTTTCTCCATATCCTTGCCAACACTTACCTCACTTGTCTCTTTGATAAAAGCCATTCTAACAGCTGTGAGGTGATATCTCACTGTGGTTTTGATTTGCATTTCCCTGATTATTAGTGATGTTGATCGTGTTTTTCATGCACCTGTTGGCCATTTGCATGTCTTCTTTGGAAAAATGTCAATGCAGTTCCTTTGCCCATTTTTTGATAAGATTGTTTTTTTGCTATTGAGTTGTATGAGTTCAATGTCAATTCATTTATGACAGAGGAACCAAGAATATACAGTGGGAAAAGGATAGTTTCTTCAATAAATGGTGTTGAGAAAACTACACAGCCCCATGCAAAAGAATGAAATTGGACCTCTCTGTTACACTGTACACAAAAATCAACTCAAAATGGATTAAAGACTTGAACATAAGACCTGAAACCATAAAACTCCTACCAAAAAACATAGGGGTAAGTTCCTTGACATCAGTCTTGGTAATGATTTTTTTTTCTAATTTGACACCAAGAGCAATGGTAACAGAAACAAAAACAAACAACTTGGACTCCATCGAATTAAAAGGTTCTGCACAGCACAGGAAACCATCAACAAAATATAACATAGGAGCAAACTATAACATAGGAGAAAATATTTGCAAATCATATATTTGATAAAGGGTTAACCTCCACTGCCATTTAAAAGTCTTTCAGGATTTAGGTTGCTCTAATCCTTGAGAAAGTATTTACTTTTACTTACTTTTAATATACGCTACATTCTAAAAAGTTTCAAAGTGATATCATACTTTTCCAAAGGGATCCTTCTACCCCCTCAAACCACATATTTGTCAGGTTGTGGGATATGTTCTCACAACCTGATACAAACTATTTTCTAGAAAGTGAGGTTTCTCCATCCAATATTTTACATGAAAAGTTGCCAAGCATCAACCAAAGATGCTTTGCCATTGCTCATTTTTACAGCATTTATCTATTACCTGACATTTGTAAATAGGATGTTAGACTGTCTGAAGCTTTTGTTGGTCTCTCAATGGTTATTCACAAACAGCAAATAGTCAGAGACAAAAAGTCATGAAGTTCAACACACTTGAGCTGTTATAAGGGCAATGAAGGATAAACACAATTCTGCCAGGGCTACTGTAAGGTTACAGGTGTGTACCGCTTCAAGAAGGGCAATTTACACCATGAAATTGGATTAACAATCGCTCAAATGATCAAAATACAAGTATGAACGTGTTTCCTCAGAAAGGATTTATGTTTTTTAAGGCAAGGTATGTTAGCCAGCTCAGACTGGCATCACAAAATACTACAGACTGGGTGGCATAAACAACAGAAATCTATTTCCTCACAATTCTGGAGGCTGGAAGTCCAAGATAAGGGTACCAGCATAGTTGGGTTCTGGTGAGGATTCTCTTCCTGGCTTGCAGATGGCCACCTTCTTGCTGTCTGCTCACATGGCCTTTTCTCAGGGTATGCACGTGGAGAAAAAGAGAAAGACTGATCTTCTTAAAAGGCCACAAATCCTATCAGATTAAGATCCTAACTTATGACTTCACTTAACTGTAATCACATCCTAAAAGCCCTATCTCCAAATACAGTCACATTGGGGGTTAGAATTTTAACATATGAATTTTGAGGAAACACAATTAAGTCCATAGCACAAGGTAATATAATAAAAGGGATTCCCATCATAGTTTGAGCATCTGTGATTATTCAGTATCTTCAGGCCCCTTAATGAGAACAACACACATGGATACTACCCAACCAGTGGTGCTTATACTGGTGCAAAATATAGTTTCTCATGATCATACCATTCCATAATACAAATGCATTTCTCTGGATTCTTAATAAATCTGGAATTGTTTCTTAATGGCAGTAAAAATACCAATGAGATATTCAGATAGTCAGAATGTCCTCAGCTTCTTGGCTCTCTTATCTGATTCTAGCTATAAAGTGTTTCATATTGAAGGCATGACATAAGAACAAAGTTTCTATAAGCATTTTAAAGATATTTTCCTGTTTACCTTCAAAAAGGGGAAGATAAAGATTTTCAATCTTCCAAAAATTTTAGATGGAAAATCCCATAGAATTGCATCATGTGGTTCACTCATTGTCCTGAAGCAAAACTCCTATGCAACTAGAGCTCCTTCAAAAGCAGTATCAGAGCTGTACATGCATATGGTAGAGATTATCATGTTCTCTTATCACTTATATTGGTTTCAGTAAGATCTGTAAATGTTAGGCCTAAATCAAGAACTGATAAATTCTAGCATGGGGTATTGTGGCCCTCCAAAATAGACAACTATCCTTGATCAGTGAACTGGGTTATTCTAGGTAAAAATAAGAGAAAATAACTACTATAATTGAAAGTATACATTCATCAGAATCTAAAGACTTCAAACTCTGTGCTAGAAACTCTCTGTATCATAGGGTAAGGATGGAGTGGCGGTGGTATAAAGATACATATCTGAACCTTTCTCAAAGAAATGTACTATGTCTTTTATTGCTAAACAACCCACTCTCAGGAAGTCATTGGCGTGTCAAAAGTTGACATCTCTACGGAAACATTTTTCAGGAGGGGAAATTAATGCTTTGATGGGGACATCTTTATCCCTGTATTAATTCAATCCCATGTCTAACTCAGAAGTGACTTAAAGACTATATTTGGAAACAATGTTTAAGACTCTGTTTCCTTCTTTCCGTGCCTAGGCAGAAAAATCTTCCCTCTGAGGTCACAAAACATTCTACCTGCCTCAAAGTGCATATACTGCATTTTTCCCCCACCAAAGTGCATATATTTATTTGTTTAACTGTCTGATACCTTTTGTCAGATTAAAATGTCACTGATAGTAAGAATTACATCATATTGCTCTTTGCTATGGTGATAGGAGCCAGAACATAAAAATAGTTCCTACATTAGTCCCAGCACATGTAGGTTTCTGAAGTTATATAGTGGGGTTCAAAATCGGCATGCATTTGTTGTCAGGAGCACAAGGTCAAAGGAGACAGGAGGTGAGGCCCTGAGGTAAGGGACTCTGACTTTTTCAACTGAGACAAGCATGTCACGTTAGCTAAGTCAGTACCCTGGACAGTGACACGTGGACTGGTTCTAATAAAATTTGATACGCTTTTATCTGTAAAAAGCTCAGAATGATGTTCTTAAAGTTCCATGGTTGGCAAAAGGACAAACAACGCTTACAATGAGCTTTGTTCTTACGGCTCTTGGGATCTGTCCTCACTGTTCTTCCCAGCTTTTAGTAACATCTTCATCAGAAGTGACGTTCAGGTCTTGCTGACCATTCCATTAGGATATCTATACTTCTGAACAAATATAACCAATTGACAGGATGGGATTTTTTACTTTTCATGGAACTTTCTTTTTCCTTTATGTGCTTTATATGATGGTGAGTATGGAGTAATGACCATGGTCCTTAATAGATATGAAATGGATAGACAAAGACTATTCAGTCATATTTCCATAACACACCTGGCTCACAAATGATTTCTCCTATATGTTTCATGGTAAGATAGTACTTGTTACGTCAATTCTATGTGCTGTCACACCCTTTGGGGTTTCTGATTTGATTAAAAGAACTAACCTCACTTTTTTTCTTGCTTCAAAACTTCTACTGCCTTTATATGTGCGCCTCCTTTCTGCTTAATAATACAGCTTTACCTCTGGTAAATCATAACTGAGATAGCAAACACATCATTAGGTAAGCAACCTAAGCTGAAAATTGGCTATATTTTCAAAATGCTGATGCATGGGATTTGGAGGTCTTACCTTACCTGACAGATGGCCAAAGAAAACGGTTACAGCAGACCCCTTCCTCCACACTTCAATGCTTTGTTAAATAAGAATATGCCTATTTAATTAATATTGATTTAACACTGACTGTCCTTGAGACATATTACCCTCTGACACATTTTTACCTTCAAAACTGCCAAAATTGCAGAATGTATAATTATTAAAAAAAATTCAAATCCATTTCCAATCCCAGGGTTATTGTGGTTTGTTATCACCAATTCCCAGCTACTCCAGGAAGGAGCTACATGTCTCAGCAAGCAGCAATGTCTTTATTTATGACCCCCAGAGATTCACTAGTTTTGCCAGACATTTCTCAGAGCATGTCCCAGGTCACCCAGGAGTGGAACGTTAGGGCAGGATAAAAGATTCTGACTATATTTGTCTTATGATCCTGGCATTCGTTAGAACATGACAACTTCACTTTGATAGAAATATTAGGTAGTTATTTCTTTGTAAGTAAATGACATAAAGAAGGGATTTATCACTTGGAAGAAGAGGGCAAGTTTATTATTCTTGACACCTTCTATCTGCATTTGAATAATGGATAAATAACCAGAAACCCTTGTTTACCTAAGGTAAGACTTTTTTTTCTTTCATTTGCAAATTTGCTTATTCAGTTCTCACTCTTGGATTGCATCCAAGTTTCAGAGAAGGCCTTTGGGTAATAGTCCCTTTCTAGTAAAACCCCATCCCTCTGTGAGGGGAAATGTACACATCATTAGATCCAGCAAGCATCTTTTGAGATCCACACTCCATTTTCAGTCTCAGAATAGTAGGCCTGTCCTCCCACATATAAATTTTACTCAAATATCTTAATTAATCAGCACCCTCATTTGTGTGATGGTGCAAATCACAACACTTTTTCTAACTCTGACCCCTCAATGAGTGAATGATATGCAAGAAGGCCAAATATCTGTTGAACTTTCCAGGTAGACACTGACTGGAGGAGAAGATGGGAGGCACTCATTTCAGCCCTAACCAACCGGAAGTCATTTGCCCTTGGAAGTCCTCTGCCCAAGTCTGGGCAAAAACAGTATTTTCAGAATAGCGTGATCAGAGGCTCTCTTCCTGGGGCAATGTAAAGCCAAATGTTAGAGGTCCAGAAGTGAAAAATCTCGGCTACTTTTATCTCTAGTAATAATGGGGTGGATTTGTAAGTAATAAGACAGAAAATAAAGAAAAGCCTGGGACAAGGGTGAGCCATTGCTTCACCTAATTTAAAGAAAGATGCATGGTCACTCAGACTGGTATGATATTCTTGATAGGGTTGAGGTTAAATGGTTGGGCATGAAAAAGGGTCAAGATAAAACCAGTTGATGTAACAGAATGATTCTGAGTTGAAGCACAGAAGTTAGGGCTGGTAGAGGCCATCTCTGGAGCAATCTTTGCTAGAAGCATCAGGGACAGTTCCCCTAGTTACTGCTGCTGTGAGAACGGGGTTTTGCCAAAACAGCTGCCTTATTTTCCTTTCTGGTATGACTTTGCTTTTCTTCTTTGCTTTGTTTCTATGGTAATCATGGCCCTTTTCTCTGGATCATGACCGTGTTCACTCTCTAGTCAACATCCATGGCCACAACTCATTTCCACACTCCCATGAAGTAAATTATCACAGAGAATGAGTGTTTGGGGTGCGTTGAAGACAGAGAAATGATATCAAATGTCTCTGTCTGAAAAACTGTAGCAACTAGAAGAGTCATATAATTGTTCCAGAAAGTTCTCACTTCCCATTCCAATCTCTGGAATAGCTCATCCACTTGGCACCTTCCTCTAAGAACACAGCCACACTGCACAAAGGACTTGTATCAATGCAGAGATCACAAGGAAGGTTTAGTAGAGTCTCTCATGCACATCTCAGCATCATCTTCAGTCCTAAAAAGGCAGCTGTCATAATTTCACATGTGGGCATCTTCCAGGAGGCCCTTGGGCAAATAAATGTCCCATCAGTCCAAAGCTTTCTGATTCACACCATACAGTTCCCAAAAAAAAGGAAAAATTGTATTTTGGAAAAAAAAATAGAACTAAAAAGTTGTAACTGTTAACTATTATTTTCAAATAAAGCATCTCAAGATATGTATGCTTTTTTCCAGAAGATGTTTTATATTATTTCTACAAACATAACATGTCATGCCTGCAAAGTTCACATTAGGAATGTCTGCTTACAAGCTCTGCCAACTCCTTGTTGAATATTTCTATGAAAGAACACAAAGAAGGGGCTGCTCCTGAATCTGCCTCAAGTGAGTCATGGAGTTTTGACTTTATGTCACTGCTGTCAATCATTTTTGCTCCAGAGGAAACTATTAAAAGGATTCGACAAATCCCACCTTTGAAGCTCTCTGTGGTTATAGTCAAGCTTTCTATTTTGATTCTTCCTAAAAGGTGAATATTTGAAACAAAAGGACCTTGCAAGTATTGGGAGGACTGAAACCAATGTTGTGATATCAGAAGGGTTAGTACCACTGGTTGGACTGAAGAATGAAAAGGCAATCATATGAGCCTTTGATTAAACTCTTGTCTCTTGCTACCTTAAACCTTCTGCCTCATTGATCATTGCATATAAACAAAAAATAGACCAAGGCTGAAAACTGGAGCCATACTCTATTTTGACATATACTTAAAATAGGGAATAAACCCTAGGCAATGAAAGAATCATGGACTTGGAGCTCTGGAATGTGAAGGTGGGCTTATATTTCCCCATTTATTTACTAATCTGCCTTCTTTACTGTATCTATATCTATATCTTTACTATATATCTATATCTTTACTATATATTACTATATATCTTTACTATATTACTAATCTGCCTTCTTTACTATATCTATATCTAGACACTATATATCTTTACTATATAGTAGATATTTACTATCTCTCAGCCTTCAGATACTTTCCATATACTACAAATTGTTATACTTTTTCCTTATGTAACAAAAAAGTATGGTCCAGTAAGAGACAAACACCCATGAACAATTCTCAGATGAGCTCAAGCATCTCCTGAGTATTTCATTAGCCATCCCGGTGTTCAGATTGACTTATGCGCCTCAGGTCCATCGTTTCCTCACCATTAGCCATCGTTAGACCATTATGACTCCCTGTAGTCCCTCAGCTTACTACTTCCAGGGAGGAGGTGCAATCGTGCCCAGCGGTGCTGAGCTAGTTTTCACTATCGCTAATTTTCTGCCAGAATCTATGAGTAATGTCACATTTCATGCTGTTCCAATAAAAACATTTACTCCCTGGCAAGGCTAGTAAAGAGCCTGATGGAGAAACTACAGAAAGTCCCCAGGGGGGCAAAAGGTGACTGAGATTTTGTCATGAGAAAAACTGAGTACCCACCTAGGCTGACACAGCAGATCAAAACAAAGAAAAAAGAATGAGGTCATCAGGTCATGACCCAAACACTTTGAGACATTTATTCATTTACTCAAAAATATATTTTTAGCACCTACAATGTGCCAGACACTGTACAAATAGAACAGTCATGTCTGTTGGACACAATCCCTTGGAGCCAGAAGGTCTGGGATCTGCTCCATGTTTCCACCTTACTGAGCTGTGCAACTTAATAAAAACAGCTTAACTTTGTGAGGCCCCTGGCTCCTAATCTTCTAATCTACATAATAGTCATCTGTTTCACAATACAGCTATGTAATAATCTATATAATATATTTTATATAATATAACCTATATAATAATCATTCAAATCTTAACTTACTGATAGAAATTCATGGAGAGTGGCATTATACCTATTGGAGGCATATATATATATATATATATACACACACACACACATACACACAGAGACACACACACACAGAGACACACACACACAGAGGGGGAGGGGGAGAGAGAGAGAGAGAGGGACAAAGAGAGAGACAGAGAGACAGAGATAGAAACAGAGAAAACCCTTAAGAGGAGGATATTCTCCTATATAAACACTCATCTTCTAACACTGTAGAAGAAAGGTAGGTCCTTCCAACATTCAGCTAACAAATATGTGTCATCTCCACATTGCTGTCTACCCACGAAGCAAACACAAAGGTCAACTGGACATGAGAGAGAGTAATGGGAGTACCCAGTTATCTAGGGCATAGTCTTAAACATTATGCAAAGTTGATACTGAGACATCAGGAAACATGCCTGAAGCATAGTACCTTCCGAAGAAGGTACTGCCAATTGATGGAAGTCTCTAGGACCATCCCATCATTTTCTCTATATTTACAGTGTCTGAGGAAATTTGAACATATTTACATGGATATACTTTCTCCTATGATGGTGCTTTGCTGAAATAAATTCCCCCTTCTGTATTAGCCTCTAACTTGTTATCACTACTGCTTTGAGGCATCTGACTCAGTTTATATGAAGACTATAGGAACATATAGGTAATATAACTATAGGATTTATTTAGTATGCTCCATACAGGTTGCCCAACAAGACCCACCCCATTAGTTGTGTCTCAAGGTGGAAATGGGATGCCTAGAACCCTAATCCCTTAATCCTCAAGTGGCCACCATGAGGTAATATACCCTTATTAAGCAGAATACACACTGGACATTGCCCTCTATAGCCACTGACTGGTGCTGCTTCCAGGTGCCAGTCTGTTCTCCCACCATGGTTCTAGAGCCATATCACCTTCATGGTCCTTCTAGTTCATCTCATGGTCAAGAAGCTGCCTAAACAGCTTGCTTAATGCTCCCTTCCCTGGAAACTCACCCTGCTTACTTCCTGATGTTGGGTTGTGGGTTCCTCTTGAGAAGGAGGCATCCAGAGGCCCATTTTTAGGGCAACAAGAATAAATAGAAAGACATTTGCAGAATGAGTAGATCCAAAAATTAAAAGAGGAATCGTGGGGTCTCTCAGTCCAGTCCCCCAGCCATCTTCTACCAAAGCCCCTCCGTGGTCTCAGGAACTTTACTCTGTTCCTGAGAACATGTCAGAACTCTCTTCTTAAGAATGAAGAATGAATAAAGGCTGAAATAAAATGAAGAATGAAGGGCAAAATAGATGAAGGTGGTCAAAAGGTACAAACTTCTAGCTATAAGATAAATAAGCCCAGGGGATATAATGTACAGCATAGTGACTATAGTTAGCAATACTCTGTTGTGTATTTGAAAGCTGCTAAGAGAGTAGATCGTAAAAGTTCTCATCGCAAGAAAAAAAAATCTGTAACTGTGTGTGGTAATGGATGTTAGCTAAATTTATTGAGGTAATAATTTCACAGCGTATTTATAGATCAAATCATTACGTTGTACACTTCAAACTATCACAATATTATATGTCAACTGTATCTCAATTTTAAAAATGAGGCTGAAGTGACGGGACTTTGAGTTTCCCCTTAAAATCTGCTAATATTGCCTGTCCACCTCTACCTCACCCCATCCTCAGCCTCACGCTCTTGCAAAGGAGAGGACTGATGATCATTTCTCCCCAGGGGGTATTTAGACTTTAAGACTGAGACAATCGATGGAACAGAATAGAAAGACCAGAAATAAACCCACACACCTATGGTCAATTAATTTTCGACAAAGGAGGCAAGAATATCCAATGGGGGAAAGACAGTATCTTCAGCAAGTGGTATTGGGAAAGTTGGACAGCTGCATGCAAATCAATGAAGTTAGAACACACCCTCACACCATACATAAAAATGAACTCAAAATGGCTTAAAGACTTAAATATAAGATATCACACCAGAAGAGAACACAGAAGAGAACATAGGCAAAACATTTTCTGACATAAATCATACCAATGTTTTCCTAGATCAGTCTCCCAAGGCAATAGAAATAAAAGCAAAAATAAACAAATGGGACCTAATCAAACTTATAAGCTATTGAACAGCAAAGGAAACCATAAACAAAAAGAAAAGAAACCTACAGAATGGGAGAACATATTTGCAAATGATGCAACTGACAAGGGCTTATTTTCCAAAATATACAAACAGCTCATACAACTCAAAAACAAAAAGACAAACAACCCAATTGAAAAATGGGCAGAAGACCTAAATAGACATTTCTCCAAAGAAGAAAAACAGATGACCAATAGGCTCATGAAGAGATGCTTAACATCGCTAGTTATTAGAGAAATGCAAATCAAAACTACAGTGGGGTACCACACATTACACCAGTCAGAACGGCCACCATTAAAAAGTCTACAAATAACAAATGCTGAAGAGGGTATGGAGAAAAGGGCACCCTCCTACACTGTTGGTGGGAATGTAGATTGGTGCAGCCACTATGGAGAACAGTACGGAGGTTCCTCAAAAAAATAAAAATAGAGTTGCAATAAGATCCAGCAATCCCACTCCTGGGCATATATCCAGAAAAAAACTATAATTTGAAAAGATACATGCACCCCTACGTTCATAACAGCACTATTTACAAATAGCCAAGACAATGGAAACAACCTAAGTGTCCATTGACAGATGAATGGATAAAGAAGATGTGGTATATATATATATATGCACACACACACACACACACACACACACACACATATATACACACAGACACAGGCATGCGCACGCACACACACACACACACAATGCAATATTACTCAGCCATAAAAAAGAATGAAATAATGCCATTTGAAGCAACACGGATGGACCTAGAGATTATCATACTAAGCGGATAAGTCAGAAAGATAAAGACAAATACCATATGATATCACTTATATGTGGAATCTAAAATACAATACAAATGACCTTATCTATGAAACAGAAACAGACTCACAGACATAGAGAACAGACTTGTGGTTGCCAAGGGGGAGAGGGGGTAGGGGAGGGAAGGATTGGGAGTTTGGGATTAGCAGATGTGAAGTATTATATGTAGGATGGATAAACAAGGTCCTGCTGTATAACACACTATATTCAATATCCTTTGATAAACCATAATGGAAAAGAATATGAATTATATATATATATATGTATAACTAAATCACTCAGCAGACATTAACACAACATTGTAAATCAACTATACTTCAGTACAATTTTAAAATATAAAATAAAAATAAAACTGAGACAATTCAGATTGCTTTGGAATACTCTACATTGAACATAGTAGTCTATGAGCAGTGTTTCTGGTAACAGGCCCACCTCCTCCATCACAGCTAATTTGGTTAGCTGTGTCCATCTCAGCTGGTGAGGGCAAGTGGAGGCAAGGTAGAATTACTAGCTAGAATTATTTAGACATTACCTGGTTCTGCCTAATATTCCTGCCATCTCTGTACTTCTTACAGACAGACAGGCACACACACACACACACACACACACACACACACACACACACACACACACACACACACACACACACACACACACACACACATCTGTCTTCCTGATAAGCCTTCACTCATTTTTCAAACATCTACTGATAAATGGCAGTGTTCCTCCTTGATCACGGTTCACAATTATTAGCTTCTTCCCACGGTTAAGCACTGCACACCACTCCTCACCCTCTCCCCTCCTCCCCTCCCAGATTTGCCAGCTTGCTCCCACTACTCTACGCCTACAGCGAATTCAACAGCACATGTGGATGTGCCAGTCTCTCCTGGGAACCAGTAACGACACAGCTTCTCATCCCATCTCAGCCTTCTTGACTTCTTGCCCTCATTCTGCCAGTCTGATGTTCTTAGTGCCCATGAAATTGAAGATGAGAGAATGTTTATGAAAGAAATGGCCACTTTTAAACTCCATTTTATGCTCACCTCCCAGATATTGATGGGGACCCAAGAATAAGCTAATTATTATCTAGTCAAGAATAAAAGGCCCTAAACAAAGAACAAAGTTTTACTTAGATGGCCAATAGACTGCCATTTGGCAGTACTGACTTGTGGCAACACTTCTCCAACTTTTAGTTTGCATAAGAATTACTTGAGGGAGTTTCTTACAAATGAAGAATCCTAGTCTCTACCCTCAGAATCTTGGAAGCCTTGGGTGGTCCCCAAAATATAGGTATATAAGGAGCTTCTGATGAAGGTGGTCTGTGGACAATACTTTGCAAAACACTGGATTATGCTTAAGAGAAGAGTTTGAGGCCATGCTCTCTGCTTTAAATGAGATTATTACTTTTCAATTAATATCTTCTGTGATTATATGGCACAGAAGTTTCATTAAACAAGATTAAAGAGAATACAAAAACTTACATGTTTGTCTGTGCCTTGAATGCTGTGAATATACTTCTGAAGGCAATCTGTATCCCTTTTTATAAAGATTCAGATTTCAATCAGCAATTGAATTTGATGACAGTCCCCATGAGATTAAACAAAATCCCAGTGGACACCCTGATTTTTCTGCTACTAGTTACATTTAAGGGCTATTATCTATAGAACATTAAGGAGGATATTATCTATAATCCTAAACCCTAATTTAAAAATACAGTAATATTACAACTTAAAAAGAAAGTTTTGTGTTTAATACTCTATCTAGGTGCATTCTAAGAGAAAAATACTGATCATTGTGGAAGATGCTTCAAAAAGTCCTTGGATTTAAGGAATATACACAAATAAGCAGTCAAAGCAAGGTAAGGGAACACTAACAAGTATTATTTCTTAAGTATACTACATAAGGTAAGTATTGCTCAACATATAAAATGCATGTGAGTAGAAAACACTAAAAGGCAAAATATAAACTGGGAAATATATATAATATTGATTTAAAAGGTATAATGGTATAATTACATAAAGAGCTCTTGACTTACTGCTCCTCCCTTGCCCTAGAGGATCTTCTCTTTTTCTCCCTTTCTGCCATTCAAGCAAGCTGCAAACCCTCTGAAAAAAATGCCTCTGCACCTCTAGCTCCTGCAGATTTAGCGTCTTCAGTGGAGTCTCCTATAGTGGGTCCCTGTAGCTGACAGGGTCTTGGTGCTCTGGCCTGGTGTCAGGCCTGAGCCTCTGCGGTGGAAGAGCCGAGAACAGGACATTGGACCACTAGAGACCTCCAGGCTCCATGTAATATCAATCAGCAAGACCTCTCCCAGAGATCTCCATCTCAACGCTAAGACCCAGCTCCACCCAACGGCCAGAAAGCTCCAGTGCTTGACGCCCCATGCCAAACAAATAGCAAGACAGGAAAACAACCCCACCCATTAGGAGAGAGGCTGCCTAAAATCATACTAAGTTCACAGACACCCCAAAACACACCTCCAGATGTGGACCTGCTCACCAGAAAGACAAGATCCAGCCCCACCCACCAGAACATAGGCACCAGTCCCCTCCACCAAGAAGCCAACACAAGCCACTGAACCAATCTTACCCTCTGGGGGCAGACACCAAAAACAACGGGAACTACGGACATGCAGCCTATGAAAAGAAGACTCCAAACACAGTAAGTTAAGCAAAACGAGAAGACAGAAAAAAATGCAGCAGATGAAGGAGCAGGGTAAAAATACATGACACCAAACAAATGAAGAGGAAATAGGCAGTCTACCTGAAAAAGAATTCAGAGTAATGACAGTAAAGATGATCCAAAATCTTGGAAATAGAATGGAGAAAATACAAGAAGAGTTTAACAAGGACCTTGCAGAAGTAAAGAGCAAACAAACATGGATGAACAACACAATAAATGAAATTGAAAATTCTCTAGAAGGAATCAATAGCAGAATAACTGAGGTACAAGAACAGATAAGTGAACTGGAAGATAAAATAGTGGAAATAACTACTGCAGAGCAGAATAAAGAAAAAAGAATGAAAAGAATAGAGGACAGTCTCAGAGACTTCTGGGACAACATTAAATGCACCAAAATTTGAATTCTAGGGGTCCCAGAAGAGGAAGAGAAAAAGAAAGCATCTGAGAAAATATGTGAAGAGATTATAGTTGAAAACGTCCCTAACATGGGAAAGGAAATAGTCAATCAAGCCCAGGAAGTGAAGAGAGTCCCATACTGGATAAATCCAAGGAGAATCATGTCAAGACACATTTTAATCAAGCTATCAAAATTTAAATACAAAGAAAAAATATTAAAAGCAGCAAGGGAAAAGCAACAAATAACACATAAGGGAATCCCCATAAGGTTAATAGCTGATCTTTCAGCAGAATCTCTGCAAGCCAGAAGGGAGTAGCAGGACATATTTAAAGTGATGAAAGGGGAAAACCTACAACCAAGATTACTTTACCCGGCAAGGATCTCATTCAGATTCGAAGGAGACATTAAAAACTTCACAGACAAGCAAAAGTTAAGAGAATTCAGCACCACTAAGCCAGCTTTACAACAAATGCGAAAGGAACTTCTCTAGGCAGGAAACACAAGAGAAGGAAAAGACCTACAAAAACAAACCTAAAACAATTAAGAAAATGGTAACAAAAACATACATATTGACAACTACCTTAAATGTAAATGGATTAAATGTTCCAACCAAAAGATATACACTGGCTGAATGGATACAAAAATAAGACCCATATATATGCTGTGTACAAGAGACCCACTTCAGACCTAGGGACACATACAGAGTGAAAGTGAGGGGATGGAAAAAGATATTCCATGCAATTGGAAATCAAAAGAAAACTGGAGTAGCAATTCTCATATCAGACAAAATAAAGACTTTAAAATAAAGACCATTACAAGAGACAAGCACACTACATCATGATCAAGGGATCAACCCAAGAAGAAGATATAATAATTGTAAATATTTATGCACGCAACATACGAGCACCTCAATACATAAGGCAAATGCTAACAGACATCAAAGGGGAAATCGACAGAAACACAATAATAGTAGGGGACTTTAACACCCCACTTTCACCAATGCAAAGATCATCCAAAATGAAAATAAATGAGGAAACACAAGCTTTAAATGACACATTAAAAGAGATGGACTAAATTGATATTTATCGGACATTCCATCCAAAAGCAACAGAATACACTTTCTTCTCAAGTGCTCCTGAAACATTCTACAGGATACATCATATCTTGGGACACAAATCAAGCCTTGGTAAATTTAAGAAAATTGAAATCATATCAAGTATCTTTTCTGACCACAACTCTATGAGACTACATTATCAATTACAGGAAAAAAAAACTGTAAAAAACAAAAACAAATGGAGGCTAAAGAATATGCAACTAAACAACCAAGAGGTCACTGAAGAAATCAAAAAGGAGTTCAAAAAATACCTAGACACAAATGACAATGAAAACACGACAACCCAAAACCTATGGGATGCAGCAAAAGCAGTTCTAAGAGGGAAGTTTATAGCAATACAATCCTACCTCAAGAAACAAGAAATATCTCAAATAAACAACATAACCTTACCCCTAAAGCAACCAGAGGAAGAAGAACAAAAAAAGACCCAAAGATAGCAGAAGGAAAGGAATCATAAAGATCAGATCAGAAATAAATGAAAAAGAAATGAAGGAAACAACAGCCAAGATCAATAAACCTAGAAGCTGGTTCCTTGAGAAGATAAACAAAATTGATAAACCATTGGCCAGACTCATCAAGAAAAAAAGGGAGAAGACTCAAAATCAACAGAATTAGAAATGGAAAAGAAGTAACAACTGACACTGCAGAAATACAAAGGATCATGACAGATTACTACAAGCAACTATATGCCAATAAAATGGACAACCTGGAAGAAATGGACAAATCTTAGGAAAGCACAACCTTCCAAGACTGAACCAGGAAGAAATAGAAAATATAAACAGACCAATCACAAGCACTGAAATTGAACCTGTGATTAAAAATCTTCCAACAAACAAAAGCCCAGGACCAGATGGCTTCACAGGCGAATTCTATAAACATTTAGAGAAGAGTTATCACCCCTCCTTCTCAAACTCTTCCAAAATATAGCAGAGGGAGGAATACTCAAAAACTCATTCTACAAGGCAACCATCACCCTGATACCAAAACCAGACAAAGATGTCACAAAAAAAGAAAACTACAGGTCAATATCACTGATAAACATAAATGCAAAAATCCTCAACAAAATACTTGCAAACAGAATCCAACAGCACATTAAAATGATCAGATAACATGATCAATTGGGATTTATCCCAAGAATGCAAGGATTCTTCAATATACGCAAATCAATCCATGTGATACACCATATTTACAAATTGAAGGATAAAAACTATATGATAATGTCAACAGATGCAGAAAAAGCTTTTGACAAAGTTCAACATCCATTTATTATAAAAACTCTCTTGACAGTAGCCATAGAGGGAACTTACCTCAACATAATAAAGGCCATATATGACAAACCCACAGCAAACATCGTTCTCAATGGTGAAAAACTGAAATCATTCCACTAAGATCAGGAACAAGACAAGGTTGCCCACTCTCACCACTATTATTCAACATAGTTTTGAAAGTTTTTGCCACAGCAATCAGAGAACAAAAAGAAATAAAAGGAATCCAAATTGGAAAAGAAGAAGTAAAGCTGTCACTGTTTGCAGATGACATGATACTATACATAGAGAATCATAAAGATGCTACCAGAAAACTACGAGAGCTAATCAATGAATCTGGTAAAATAGCAGGATAAAAAAAATTAATGCACAGAAATCTCCTGCATTCCTATACACTAACGATGAAAAATCTGAAAGAGAAATTAAGGAAGCACTCCCATTTACCATTGCAACAAAAAGAATAAAATACCTAGGAATAAACCTACCTAAGGAGACAAAAGACCTGTATTCAGAACACTATAAGACACTGATGAAAGAAATTAAGGATGATACAAATAGAGGGAGAGATATACCAGGTTCTTGGATTAGAAGATTCAACATTGTGAAAATGACTATACTACCCAAAGCAATCTATAGTATCAATGCAATCCCTATAAAACTACCAATGGCATATTCACAGAACTAGAGCAAAAAATTTCACAATTTGTATGGAAACACAAAAGACCCTGAATAGCCAAAGCAATCTTGAGAAAGAAAAACGTAGCTGGAGGAATCAGGCTCCCTGACTTCAGACTATACTACAAGCTACAGTAATCAAGACAGTATCATACTAGCACAAAAACAGAAATATAGATCAATGGAACAGGATAGAAAGCCCAGAAATAAACCCACGCACATATGGTCACCTTATCTTTGATAAAGGAGGCAAGAACATACAGTGGAGAAAAGACAGTCTCTTCAATAGTGGTGCTGGGAAAACTGGACAGCTACATGTAAAAGAATGAAATTAGAACAGTTCCTAACACCATACACAAAAATAAACTCAAAATGGATTAAAGACCTAAATGTAAGACCAGACACTATAAAACTCTTAGAGCAAATCATAGGAAGAACACTCTTTTACATAAATCACAGCAAGATCCTTTTTGACCCATGTCCTAGAGAAATGGAAATTAAAACAAAAATAAACAAATGGGACCTAATGAAGTTTAAAAGCTTTTGCACAGCAAAGGTAACCATAAACAAGACGAAAAGACAACCCTCAGAACTGGAGAAAATATTTGCAAATGAAGCAACTGACAAAGGACTAATCTCCAAAATATACAAGCAGCTCATGCAGCTCAATATCAAAAAAACAAACAACCCAATCCAAAAATGCACAGAAGACCTAAACAGACATTTCTCCAAAGAAGATATACAGATTGCCAACAAACACATAAAAGGATGCTCAACATCACTAATCATTAGAGAAATGCAAATCAAAACTACAATGAGGTATCACCTCACACTGGTGAGAACGGCCATCATCAAAAAATCTACAAACAATAAATGCTGGAGAGGGTATGGAGAAAAGGGAACCCTCTTACACTGTTGGTGGAAATGTAAATTGATACAGCCACTATGGAGAACAGTATGGAGGTCCTTAAAAAACTAAAAATAGAACTACCATATGACCCAGCAATCCCACTGCTGGGCATATACCCTGAAAAAACCGTAATTCAAAAAGAGTCATGTACCACAATGTTCACTGCAGCACTACTTACAGCAGACAGGACAGGGATGCAACCTAAGTATCCATCAACAGATGAATGGATAAAGAAGATGTGGCACATATATACAATGGAATATTACTCAGTCATAAAAAGAAACAAAATTGAGTTATTTGTAGTGAGGTGGATGGACCTAGAGTCTGTCATACAGAGTGCAGTCAGTCAGAAAGAGAAAAACAAATACCATATGCTAACACATATATATGGTATCTTAAAAAAAAAAAAGAAAAAAAAGTGGTTCTGAATAACCTATGGGCAGGACAGGAGTAAAGACGCAGACATAGAGAATGGACTTGAGGACACGGGAAGGGGGAAGGGTAAGCTGCGAGGAAGTGAGAGAGTGGCATTGACATAAATACACTACCAAATGTAAAATAGATAGCTAGTGGGAAGCAGCTGCATAGCACAGGGAGATCAGCTGCGTGCGTTGTGGCCACCTAGAGGGGTGGGATAGGGAGGGTGGGAGGGAGATGCACGAGGGAGGGGATATAGAGCTATATGTATATGTATAGCCTATTCACTTTGTTATATAGCAGCAACTAACAGAACAATGTAAAGCAATTACACAGCAATAATGATGTTTAAAAATAAAAAGAGCTCTTGAATATAAGACACAAATTATCCAATGAAAGTAGTAGCAAAATTCACAAACCCTACACTCATAAAATAGAAAATATAAATGGACATTCAACATTTGAAAACGTAATGCAACTAATTAGTAAAAAGAAATATCGATTTTAATAATGAGATGTTTACCCTAAATAAGCTAGAATTTTTCAAATGATAATGCCCAAATTTAGGAGAATAAGAATTTTAAATTAATATGACCATTTTGGAGAACAATTTGACAATATCTTACTCATTAATTCATTAAACATATAATTATTGAATACCAAGCCTGACCTGAGGCACTGGAGACACAAAAGTGAGCAAAATTTCTTAAACACCTTAAAAGTATTTATATACATTGACACAGCAAATACTGATCAGTCATTTATGAAAAAGGATGTTTACTATAAGATTATATATAAAACTTAGAAATAACCCAAATGTCTAACACAGGGGCATTTGTTAGATTATTGAGGGTATATCCATCTTATGAAATTATGCAATCATAAAAATAAATATTTAGAGGCATGAAATATATATTTACTACATATATTTAATTAGAAAAAGAAGTTTATAGAAGAGTATACATAGTATGATCCCATTTCACAGAAAATACATATATTCATATTTATGTCTGTATAGAAAAATGTCTGGAAAGTTATACATCTAAGTATAACAGTACAGAATTTTTATTTTAAATTTATTCTTACTTTTTATGCATTTTTCTAATATCTGCTAAGTGTAAATTGCTTTATATAAAAAGTTCTTTTTTTCTCATGGATTTTTTAAATTAAACATTTTTATTTTGAAATGATTGTAGACTCCCATGCAATTATAAGAAATAATACAGACTAATCTTCTGTACCCTTTACCCAGTTTCCTTTAATGGTAATATCTTGAAAAACTATAGTACAATATCACAACCAGGATAATGACATTTACATATTCTAGATATAGAACATCTCCCTCACTGCAAGTATTCCCTACGTTGACCTTTTATAGCCATGCCCACGTTCCTCCTGCCCTAAATCCCTCATTAACTCTGGAAACCACTAATCTGTTTGCAGTTTTATAATTCTCTCAAAAACGTTTTATAAATTGATTCATACATATGTAAATTTGGGGGACTGGCCTTTTTCACTCAGCATAGTTCCTTGGAGATTCATACAGGTTGTTGTGTATATTGCTAGTTCATTGTTTTTAATTACTGAGAATTTTCCTTGGAATGAATGCACCACACTTTGTTTAACCACCCATTGAAAGACACTTGGGTTATTTCCAGTTTTTAGCTATTACAAATAAAGTTTCTACTAACATCCCTGAATACATTTTTGTGTAAACACGAGTATTCATTTCTCTGGGAGAAATTCCCAGCAGTGTGATTGCTGGGCCATATGTAGGTGTATTTTTTTTTTTAATCTTGAATTTTCTTTTATTTTTTTATACAGCAGGTTCTTATTAGTCATCCATTTTATACACATCAGTGTATATATGTCAATCTCAATTTCCCAATTCATCACACCACCACCACCCCCTGGAAGGTTGACTTTATGTTGACTTTAGTTTTTTACAAAACTTCCAAATTGTGATCCATTTTCTCAGTATTCACCAGCATTTGACATTATCACTATTTTAAAAATTATTATAGCCATTCTGATAGGTAGATAGTGATATCTCATTGTGGTTTTAATTTTCATTTTCCTAAAGACTAACAATGATGAACATCTTTCATGTGCTCATCTATACCTCCTCTTCAATGAAATGTCTTTTCCTCATTTTCTAATTGGATAGTTTGTTTTTTTCCTGTTGAAATTTTTGATTGTTCTTTATATATTCCAAGTATTAGTCATTTGATGGATATGAAGTCTATGATCTTTTTAAAATTAACTTTTGTATATGGTGTTTGATTTTTTTTAATGTTGAACCAGCTTGCATTCACAAATAAACCCCATTTGGCTGTAGTATATAATTAGTTTTACATATCACTGAATTCTGTTTGGTAATATGTTGCAAAAGATGTCTGCATTTATATTCATGAGGGATACTGGTTTTTAGGCTTCTTTTTTTGTACTGTCTTTATCTGGTATTGGTATCGGGGCAATATTAACTTCATAAAATATATTGGGAAGTGTTCCCTCTTTTTATATTTTATGGAAGAGATTATGTAGAATTGATGTTAATTATCTTTTAAAATAAATTTATTTATTTATTTGGCTGTGTTGGGTTGTCGTTGCTGTGCACGGGCTTTCTCTAGTTGCGGTGAGCAGGCGCTACTCTTCATTGTGGTGCGTGGGCTTCCCATTGCTGTGACTTCTCTTGTTGAGAAGCAAGGGCTCTAGGTGCGCAGGCTTCAGTAGTTGTGGCACGTGGGCTCAGTAGTTGTGGCTTGCGGGCTCTTGAGCTCAGGCTCGGTAGTTGTGGCTCACGGGCTTAGTTGCTCCATGGCATGTGGGATCTTCCCAGGCCAGGGCTCGAACCCATGTCCCTTGCATTGGCAGGTGGATTCTTAACCACTGTGCCACCAGGGAAGCCCCATTAATTATCTTTTAAGTATTTGGTAGAATTCTCCAGTGAAACCATCTAGCCCTAGAGATTCCTGTTTGTGGAACTTTAGAATTAGGAACTCAATTTCCTAAATAGTTATAGGGTTATTCAAATTATTTACTTCAGATTGGCTGAAGTGAGGAAGTTTGTGCTTTTCTAGGAATTGGTTCATTTTATTTAAGTTGTCACATTTATGTGTGTGAGTTGTTCATAGTATGCCCATGTGTGTTAAGTTTTCTATGGCTGCTGCGACAAATTAATATAAACTTGGCGGCTTAAAGCAACAGAAGTTTATTTTTTCACACTTCTGGATAAAATTAGTCCAATATAACTTTTATTTGACCAAAACAAGCTGTCAGCAGGACCATGCTCTCTCTGGCAGCCCTAGGGAACAATCCATTCTTTACCTTCTTCCAACTTCTGGTGATATTTCCTGACTTGGGGCCATACCACTCCACTCCCTGCCTCTGTCATTACATGTCTACTCCTCTTCTGTATGTATCCAATCTCCCTCTGCTTCCATCTTATAAAAATACATGTGATGGCATCTAGTGCCCATCTAGATGATTCAAGATAATCTCTCCATCTCAAGATCATTAATTTAATCACTTCCACAAAGACCTTTTTCCTAAATAAGGTAATATTTACAGGTCCTAGGGATGAGGACCTGTTATCTTTGAGGCCGCCATTCAACCCGCCACACCTTATTATCCTTTTTATGTCTGTAGGGTCTGTAATAATATCTCTTGTTTCGTCCCTTATGTTGGTAATTTGTGTCCTCTCTCTTTCTCTTCTTTTGGCCTACATGGGGCTTGCACAGCTTCTTGAGTCAGTCATTTTGTCTCAGCCCTTGTTTCTTCCAGTACTTTTTCTACCCTGCCTCTCTCTCCTCTCCTTCTGAGACCTAAATGGCACAAATATTAGAGATCTTTAGATCATTAAATATTAGGACCTGTTAGAGTCCCACCGGTCCATAAATTTTATTCATTTATTTTTCAGTCTATTTTTATTTCATTGTTCAGACTGAGCACTTTCTATTGGTCTATCTTCAAATTCACTGATTCTTTACTCTCGCCTCTCCCTTCTGATGTTGAGTTCATCCATTGAGGTGTTTATTTATTTATTTATTTTAGCTACTGTAATTTCCAGCTCTAAAATTTCCATTTGGTTCTTCTGTTTCTTTGCAGAGACGTTCTTTTTATCCACTTTTTTCAAGCATGTTCGTAATTGCTAGCTGAAGAATTTTTATTTTGGCTGCTTTTAAATCTTTTTCAGATAATTCTAAGATCTCTGTCATCTTAGTGTTGGCATCTAATGATTATCTTTTTGCATTCAGTTTGAGATCTTTCTGGTTTTTGGTATGATGAGTGATTTTTTTCATTGATACTTTGACATTTTCATTTGATCTCCTTCCTGGGTTGCCTCTTGATGTGTTGGCTCAATGGATCTTGTCATTGGAATTTATATTTAGGCTGTGATAGTCCTCCCACCCACTCTTTCACACACACCTTTGAACAACCCTTCCTTACTCAGCTAGCACACATCTCTCTCCCCAGTATTCCACTACTTTAAAAGTAAAATTTGAAGCATTTTTATCTTAGCTCCTTCATAAATCTGATTCCATGAAACTTGGCATTTTCACAGAATTTCACTGGTCCCAATCTCCCGTGAAATGAAAGTCTTCTTGTTATGAGGTTGCAGTAAAACTGCTGTCTCCTTTAGAGTCCCCTCACCTCTTTACTTATGCATTTGTCTCTGACTTACCTAACTCAAAAGAACTACAGGTAAGCCAGTTATTTACATATTAACTTGGATAACCCTGAAACAGAAATAGCACCAAATGTGTGACCAATGCTCGTGAGTCAATAAATAGAAAGCCAGGTAGGAAGTAGAGTGGGTGAATATGAAGGCAGGTGGTTTAGAGTGAAAAAAGGTTTCAGGTGACACAAGAATTGTAGAAAGGTGACAGTAAACAGAGGGATTGCTTTAATTCATGTTAGAGGTCATTTCATTTCTAAACCAATACATTTTCAGTTTGACTTTTCATCTTGACTTGAGCATAGACAATGGTTGTAAAGGCAAATTTCAGGGGAATGTGAGTTAATTGTTCATCAGATTAGGCCAGTCTCCAAAATGTCATTTGCTGCTCTATCCTGCCAAGTAGACCTAGTTTCACACTCACAGGACTTTAATATCAGGGCCCAAGAAGATTTGCACCTCCCAAGATCTGAAGTAGCTCAAAGCAGGTTTTCTCCTTGACACATGAACTTCATCAGTTAACCTGCCTCACAGTAGTTCTCAAATACAGACCCTACATGGGGTATTTGCCCTTCTGCTGCTTCTAGCCTCAGCCTCAGTAAAAATCAAGCAGATAAACAAATACAGGCTTGAACTGAATTTCAACAGCATTGCTAGATAAATCTTTCAGAGTTTATTTGATACTGGCTGTGTTTATAATATAGCCTGTTTTTTTTTTTTTCCTCCTCCTGTTTAGTTTCCAGGTAGTCTTAGGTTTAAGTGTTGGCCTAGGGACTTAATACCACCCCTGCTCTTCATATATAAATCAGAATTACAAGATCCCTTGGCCTTCTGTTCTTCCTGCCTTGTAATGAGCTAAGAATGGGAAGTAGATGTCATCTTCAGGCTCTTTCATGCTGTGACACATCAGCTGAAAATGACATCCGGGAAAAGGCTGTGTTCTGATCATAATAAATGTGTTACATAATAAATGAAGCTACAGTCTCATGTATTGTCTGTGAAGTGTGCTACATAACTTTTCTCTACAGTCATTAGCCTTCATTTTAATGTTTCTCTTTCATTAGCTTTCCTGAGCAAAAAAGCTGTAACATTTTTTTTTAACATCTTTATTGGAGTATAATTGCTTTACAATGGTGTTAGTTTCTGCTTTATAACAAAATGAATCAGTTATACATATACATATATCCCCATATCTCTTCCCTCTTGCGTCCCCCTCCCTCCCACCCTCCCTATCTCATCCTTCTAGCTGGTCACAAAGCACCGAGCTGATCTCCCTGAGCTATGCGGCTGCTTCCCACCAGCTATCTATTTTACGTTTGGTAGTGTATATATGTCCATGCCACTCTCTCACTTTGTCCCAGCTTACCCTTCCCCCTCCCCATATCCTCAAGTCCGTTCTCTAGTAGGTCTGTGCCTTTATTCCCGTCTTGCCCCTAGGTTCTTCATGACCATTTTTTTTCTTAGATTCCATATATATGTGTTAGCATACGGTATTTGTTTTTCTCTTTCTGACTTACTTCACTCTGTATGATAGACTCTAGGTCCAACCACCTCACTACAAATAACTCAATTTCGTTTCTTTTTATGGCTGAGTAATATTCCATTGTATATATGTGCCACATCTTCTTTATCCATTCATCTGTCGATGGACACTTAGGTTGCTTCCATGTCCTGGCTATTGTAAACAGAGCTGCAATGAACATTGTGGTACATGACTCTTTTTGAATTATGGTTCTCTCAGGGCATATGCCCAGTAGTAGGATTTCTGGGTCATATGGTAGTTCTATTTGTAGTTTTTTAAGGAACCTCCATACTGTTCTCCATAGTGGCTGTATCAATTTACATTCCCACCAGCAGTGCAAGAGGGTTCCCTTTTCTCCACACCCTCTCCAGCATTTATTGTTTGTAGATTTTTTAATGATGGCCATTCTGACCGGTGTGAGATGAGATCTCATTGTAGTTTTGATTTGCATTTCTCTAATGATTAGTGATGTTGAGCATTCTTTCATGTTTGTTGGCAGTCTGTATATCTTCTTTGGAGAAATGTCTATGTAGGTCTGCCCATTTTGGGATTGGGTTGTTCGTTTGTTTGATATTGAGCTGCATGAGCTGCTTGTAAATTTTGGAGATTAATCCTTTGTCAGTTGCTTCATAAAGCTGGAACATTTAAAGCTAAGTAATACAAAATGTTTAAGCAATGTTGCTAGGAGCCAGTGTCCTGGAGATATTGTATATTGAACAAGTTATCACCATCAAGTATTCCCCAGGCACTGAGGCAGCAGATTTGATCTTAGGCATTTGCAAAAAGCATTTCAGATGTGGTCCCTTAATCAGATAGCTTAAAGTCCAAGAGTTATAATACTGGCATTATAATAAAATAAAATAGAGTAAATGTAAACATATGGCAAATAAAGGAAAAGGTGGGAGAGGTAGGTAGATAGATAGATAGATAGATAAACTGAACTTAGGTAGAATACATTCAAGTAACAAATATATTGTCAGTAGACTCAATAAAATCTTGCAGAGTATGCAAAGTTAAGGGGCCATATGGATAATTAAGAAGAGAAGGCTTGAGCTGGACCAGTTAAGCAAGATTTTGTGGAAGAATGATTATTTCAGGATTTCCTTGCAAGCATTCTAATAACATGTAAGGCATGTTTGGGCTAAGTTTCCAAGTCAGAGGAGCATGGTGTAAATTCATTTATGAGATGTCAAAGGGTTGGGCTGAATTGTGGCTTAAGAGACATGGGAGATTAGGTGAAATTCTGAGTATGGATCATAAATGTACAGGACCCAAAGGATATCCAGACAATATGGTTAAAAATTTGGGCCAAAAAAGGGGGGGATCATTTATCTAACAAGAAGCTTTTGAGACATAGCTCACTTAGCTCATATCATTCAGAATATCCAAGGTTGGCTATTTCCAGAGCCTGTCATTCCTGGAATAAACACATAGGAAGCTTAGTCTCTGGTTTACTGAGTTATTCATGATCTGGCAGCCCGGTGGACTTGCTTAGAAGATCAGGATCAGGGTCTAGGACTCCTAAAATCCAGGGAGTAAGCATCTGGGTGTCACTCAAGTCATTCACATCAGTTGAGAATCTTTTGGAAGCACAATGGTAAAGACAAAAGACTTGGAGTCTTGGAGTCTAGTCTCATCTCTGTGATTACCAGATATGTGCCCTTGGGCAAATCATGCTGTATACATGAGTCTCAGTATCTGAATCTAGAAAATGTGGAGTTTCTTCTACATTAGCATTTCCTAAATAGTCTTCAAAAAGCTGTTCAGTGGCTCGTGGTAGATTATATTCAAAGATGGCCACAAAAGTTCCTTCTTCCATTCCATGTGCCACTTTGCAATGTGACTATTCTTCCATCAATAGTGGACATTAATTTATATGTCCCTTGAATCTAGCCTGGCTTTGTGACTTACTTTGTTTAATATTATACAGCAGAAATGATGTTATTTGATTTTCAAGGCTTAAGAAGCCTTATAGTTTCTGTTGTTTGTCCTGAGCCCACCTTGAAGGAAGATTTGGGGAGGATGAGAAACCGCATGGAGGAGAAGTGAGGTACCTCAGGTGGCACCAACTGCCAGACCATCTTGGAGTTTCCAACACAGGAAATCTACAGAATTGTGAAAAATAATCCATCATTGTTTTTTTAAGCCACTAAATTTGGGGGTGTTTTATTATGCAACAATAGAAAACTGAAATGGTGTTCAATATCAATATGATTTTATTATCAAATAAATTAGTTGAAGATCAACTGAGCAGTATAAATAGGTTTCTCAGACTGGACTGTCAGAGCTTCTAATGTGCTGACATTGCTTTAAAACTCCAAACTGTGAGAGAGATTTGTATACCTTGTCTGTCAGACTTATTTAATCATTATTTTCTCTAGAAAGCTGTCTAATCACTTGTGGGTCACAGTTTGGGAAACATTGATGTAGTTGAATCCCAAAGGCCCTGCCAGTTCTAGCATTCTAAAAATCTGCAAATGAAGCAGGGAGGGTTTTGGTCACTATTTCTTCTTGATTATCTTGATGACAAGAAAACTCCTTCCATAGTTGGTTGTTACCAAATTTCATTATGCACTTCCACTGAAACCATTTTTTAAACTATTAACAGAAGAAAGCAGTGTTGGAGTTATTAATGAGCAGTTAAATAGAGATTTAAGAGCTATTAACCTGCAGCTTGGTGGTGGAGTCTTGGCTGTCAGGTGGTGTGGGAGCCTGATGGATGTGGACCCATGAGAGGCTGTCACAATGATGAAACAAGCAAAGAGCAGGCTAATAGATTTATCTATTTCTTCTTGGCAGATTGTAATAGTATATGGAATTGTCCTGCTGATCTAGGGATCTACAGAAAGCTCTTAATAAAAAGAACGCGATTAGAAGAAAAAGAACTGCATTCTCTATACCCTATACTCTCTCAGACTAGTCAAATGATCAAAGGGTGTACATGTGAGGCTTGTGTGCACGTATGTGTGAGAGTAGATGTCGGTAAGGGTTTTGCAAGTCCTGTTTTTCATACTGATTAAATGTGGCTCTTTGTGCATATTTATGTTTATCAGAGTGTTTCTGACTTAGTCTGTTAAGTTTGTGTGGACATCTGGACATGCATTTTCTTTGTATATTCATGTGGTTTTTGTGTGTGGAGGCAAACATGCATACAGATAAATATGGCTGGGACAGTACGTGACTGATAATGATCCACGGTTCTCTGTGAACCTGCAGGGCATAATGCAAGGTGACAGGAATAAAACAGAGCCAGAGGAAAAGGAAAGGGGCCACTGGGACACAGTGGTTTCATGAGGTCAGTACACCATATAAGTACCTCCACTGAGGGGAAGTTTTGTCTTTGTCTGGGGGTGAGTGAACTGGCTCCCTGTCTTAGTGAGTTCATCCTCCATTGTGGTAAAGGAGATCAGAGACAGCAAGTGGAAATGAATCAATAAGGAAATGCAAGCCTGGGAATCAGATCAGTAACTTCAATCTACTCCTGGCTATGACTGGCCCGATGTCTTATTTGAGATAGAAAGTTGAGAACTATAATAAATAAAGCTTTTTTTATAGCTTAGAGAGGAAGAGAAAATTCCTCCGTTCTCTCCCCACTTAATTAACATTTGCCCTAGGTAAACTATTACTCTTTTGTTTTTTGATAAATTAGTCCAATCCAAACTCATTTGGGTTCCTGTCATTTAGTAATTTCTAAATTCATACAGGTCCTCACTCTTAAGTAGTTTGCAGCATTTATTTAGTGTCAAACCCTCCATTCACATTTTACATGCACAGTTTTAATTAATCTTCCTAACAGCTGAATTAGGTGGTATTGTTATGTCCATTGCACAGAGGGGCAAGTGAAGTATGGAGAAGTTCAGGACCTGGTCATAGTCACACATCTGTGAAGATTTCAGATTCACAGCTATAGCGGATCGACCCCAAAACCCATGCTTCTGATAACTGCACTACACTGGTTCTCTTAAGAAGAGAATTGCCCAAGCTTACCTCCCATCATTTCTTTCTGCTTGGGGTCAGAACATGGGCATGGAAGGACTTTCATTTGGTTCCTTGGGGCTGATGAAAAAATCTGCTGGCTTTACCCCACTATACCTGTTTCTCAAGAGTATACTGAGAAAAACTGTGGTCACCTAATACACACACCTAGAAGTAAGGGAAGGTACTCTCCTTGGGTGGAATGATTTCCTCAACTCTTCTTCAAGTCCAACTACTAGAAAAGGAAGAGATACCCTGCTCCAGGAGCAATGGCTGGAAGGGGTCTGGAAAAAAACAACTGGGAGCAGGTCACTTGGCTCTATGACCCCAAGTAACAGTGTGTTGAGTCCTCTGGTAGCTAGGACAGGTCATGACAATTAATGACAATAAATCCATTTTAACCAAAAAAATTCCTGAAGCTCATTCCTTCGGGATCAACAATGTTCACAGCTTTCCATAGGGCAAAAATCAGCTGCTATGATCTGAGCAGCTTGGAGCATGTACTACCAGGTTTAATCTACAAGCCTTGAGCTTGTCAAATAGGCAGATACTAAGTAGGCTAGGAAGTTTCCATGAGGTTATAAAAAATTCACTTCTGCAGAAAACTTAGAATTAGCCCTTGATAGTGCTCTTCCTTTTGATTATAGATAAAAAGATGAGATAATAAAATTAGCATGAGCCTCTGGTCCTGACTTCCTAGGCTTCCCTCATAAGAAACTGACAACTTGTGGCCAAAAGGGGAAATATTTTGTTGGGTTAACTTTCAAAGGAGAAAAGAAGGGTGCCAACGTTTAGCAAACACCTACTTCCTACCAATTACTGTGATGGGAGTTCCACACATGTTGTCTTATTTGATGCTTATACCTGCCCTAGGTGGTAGATAGGATTGTTTCTATTTTATATTTGAACCTCCAGGGTGTTACAGCTGATAAGAGGCAAAACCTGACACCAACATCAGTACATTCTGTTTTTGTTTTGTTTTGTTTTCCACTCTACATCTGCCTAATCCAGGTCATGATGTTATTATTTTAAAAATTTGTTTATCCCCCAAACACATAGATGCCTACTACCTCACTACCAAGGGGGAGCTTTGAAACTGGCAGAAGACAAAATGGCACATAGTGAAACAGGCTAGTCCGGTGGGGTAGAAGTTTTGTGGGAAAAGTGAAAAGATCCTAAACAGAACCTGACTGCAGAAAATCCTCCTTTGCTTTGGGGAGTGGGGGTCTTGTCTTCTGCATCCAGTAACTAAGATGGGACCCATGACTACCTTCTGCCCTTTCCTTGGTATATCCAAGGGTAGCCAGTAGGGAGCTTCAGAGAAAGGATGTCCATGCAGCGAGCCTCTGAAGCATGCCTTCAAGTGTCGGTCTTGGACTGAGACAACAGCTATCCTGCTTAGTCCACATAGGGCCAATCAGGTCATGAGAGTAGGAGCCATGTGGGCATGTGGAGCTGGAGCTCCTGCTGGTAAACAAGACAGTGTCCCCGGCATACCCCTATGCATACATCCTTCCCCCATGTGGAGGGAAGTGTCAGGACAGGGATCCAGCATTCAGACATCTAAATTCTGGCATTATCTCTCATCATGTATTTATAATCCTGCTTTACACAGGAGGAAATTGAGGGCTCTGAGAGATAAGTAACATGAAACCAGTAAGTGATTGCACCAGGACTGCACGAAGTCCGTCTGAATCTAAAGTCTATTATCTTTCTCGCCACCTCTCAGCTTCAGTCTAGGAAGTTGTCTGAGAAGGGCCTGGCAGTAGGTTATGGTTACAACCCCAAGACATGTACTGAATTATTATGTTCAGGGCTGACACTGTGATTTGCATTGCAGGATACAAAATTACGTATTGCCCCTGCCCTCCAGAAGCTCCTGATCTAGTGGAAAAGACTCAGTAGAGTCAAAAACAAACCATAAGAAGGGGGATAATAAAGGTTTATTGCAGAGATTTATAAGAATAAGACACATTAAGTTTATATTCTCCTAGGAGGCATGAAAGACAGTTTTATTGTAAAACCTGGTCTCTGAAGGAATGGCAGCTTCAAGAAATGGCAACACATAGGACCTTTTAAGCAGTGAGAACAATATGAACAATGACAAGGGGCTCGAAGACTGAAGGACATATTCAGGGATAAGCAAGTATTTGGGGGGTCACTGCATCAGATGAAACAGAAGGAGACTGGAGAAGAGCTGAGGCTAGAAAAATAGTTTTGAATTCGAAAACAATATTAGCTGATAATAGAGAGGCTTTCATTCCAAGTAGTCTAGAGTGTATTCTTTGCTTAGGACCATATTCTTTGCATAACAGGGAATCCCAAAAGTTCCCTGGTAAAGGACTTTAGGAAACTTCTCTGGTGTCTGTGTAGAGGACCAACAGAGCAGGTGGAGAACTAGAGCCTGGGAGTTCAGGCAGGAGTGTTCATTTATTTAAGAGTAAGAATGATGGGTTTGTTTCTCATCGTCTCACTCTGATCTTTGTGTCTTTCTGCCACTATGTGAGGCACAGACCCAAAGCCCTAGTATGAGCCTTTTCAATCAATGGTTCACAGCTGCGAAGTGATGATTTTGCTAAGCATCCAGATTAAAGATTTAGGGTGGGATTATTGGGAAACCTGTCAGAGTTTAAAATATCTAGTTGCACAAAGAAATCTCTGTCTTCAGGGTCACAGCAAGGAACCAAAAGAGGGCCCCAAAGGCAGTGTCTCTGGCAAAGCAGAGGGAGCTATTCTCTTTTCCCTCAGGGTACTAAAGAGAGAATATTGACCACGGGATAACATTTTGCAGAAAGGGAATCCAGTCGTCGGGGCAGTAGCCAACCAGGGGTATAACCTGTAAGGAGACACCGGGTTCCGTTTCACAAAGGTTTGGGTACTGCAACTTAGTCTATCTACCACAACCTGGGCCAATGCTGGGATAAGAAGTTCAAGTTGAGTGTCAGATCTAACTGTCTCTAATAAAATTCTAGGCAGGCTTGGTTGTCTGTCTCCTTACCAGGCAGGTGAGCCTGGAATGGGTCTTCAGTGGACCCCAACAGACAGAAGGACAGCCTTCCAACCAGATACCCCAGGTGTGTCCAAGCCTGGTTGTACTCAGGTATTGGTTGAGTCTGGACTCCTGCCATGAATATCTGTTCAAGCCCCCTCGTCCTATTGGCTTTCACTGTAGTCCCCACCCCTCTAACCCATATGAAGGACAGGTCTTGTTCCATTTGCCCCTGACAGAAGTAGATTTAGTGGAGCCATGTCACTACACCTTCCTGCCTATTAGTGCCATACTCCAGGGATCCTGGTATTTTTCCCATACTTATTAGGACAAACCCTTTGCTCACTAACTCCAACCCATGCTAGCCCAATGGTTCCTAAGCTTTTTTAAACAATGTATTTTGGGCTACGTTTTTTCTCAGTGGATCTTGGTCTACCTTAGGGTTTCGTTCTATTCTTGGCCCCACTAGACCTTGCATAATCCTACCCTCCAACCACTTAAAGTCATTTTTAAGTAGTGTGACCTTAGGTAAGTTAAGAAACTGCTCCCCATCTCAGTTTCTGTGTCTGTAAGTGAAGAAAAATGATACCTCCTTCAGAGCACCGTCAGGAGGATTAAGTAACATCAAGCCTACAAAACTCCTGAGCACAATGGCTGGCATGACTCTGGCTACCCTCAGATCATGAGGGGCAAAATGGAGAATGGCGCTTCTCGGGGAGGGGACCAGAATGTGTGGATGAGAGTGGGAAACGTGGAGGCTTTTTTTTTTCCTCTTTTCAAGACTGATCTCCCTGCAAAATATTTAACTTCAAGACACTAGTCTGTGACCCGTTTTAGACACTACTGTCCAAGGTGGCCTGTACCAGCTCAGCAGTTCACCCCACTCTGGCTGGAGTACGATGATCTCTTTTCCAACAATCTTTCACCCCTCCAGGTGCTCCCTATTTCTAAAGTGAAAAACTCTTAAAGGTAAGGATAGGAGTTGTGCTCCCAAAACATAGGCATCTTAATAATTTAGGCTGTGTCAGGTGCCCCTTCTATCTCCTACCACAACACTTTGCACTTGTCTCATCATAGGACTTGTTTTGCAACTGTAGGTTCTAACGATCCTCATCCCTGCAAGACTGTGACCTCTGAGGGCAGGTGGTATGTAGTTTTCCCTGTTGTACCACGTGGGAGAAAGCCAGGCACACAGTAGGGGCTCAAAGAACTTTTGTAGAAACAAATGCATGATTGAGTTAATGCAAAAGGTCCAAGGGACTCCATAATCCGGAGACTCAAAAACAAATGGAGAACTAACCTAAGTATTCATCAATGGAGGAATGGATCAAGAAGATGTGGTATATATAAACAATGGAGTATCATTCAACCATAAAAAAAGAAAGAAATCTTGCCTTTTGTGACAACACACATGGACCTTCAGAGTATTATGCTGAGTGAAATACGTCAGAGAGGACAAATAGTGTACAATTTTATTTATATGTGGAATCTAAAAACAAAACTCATAAAAACAGACAAAAGATTGGTAGCTGCCAGAGACAAAGCGAGGGGGTTGGGAAGTGAGCAAAGTGGGTCAAAAGGAACAAAATTCCAGTTATAAATAAGCCCTGGGCATGTAATATATAGCATGGTGACTGAGTTTGCAATACTATATTGGATATGTGAAAGTTGCTAAGGCAGTAGATCTTAAAAGTTCTCAAGATTGGTTCAAGATGGCGGAGTAGAAGGACGTGCTCTCACTCCCTCTTGCGAGAACATTGGAATGACAACTAACTGCTGAACAATCGTCGACAGGAAGACACTGGAACTCACCAAAAAAGATATCCCACATCCAAAGACAAAGGAGAAGCCACAATGAGACGGTAGAAGGGGTGCAATCACAATAAAATCAAATCCCATAACCATAGGGTGGGAGACACACAAACTGGAGAACACTTATACCACAGAAGTCCACCCACTGGAGTGAAGGTTATGAGCCCCACATCAGGCTTCCGAACCTGGGGGTCCAGAAATGGGAGGAGGAATTCCTAGAGAATCAGACGTTGAAGGCTAGTGGAATTTGATTGCAGGACTTCCACAGGACTGGGGGAAACAGAGACTCCACTCATGGAGGGCACACACAAAGTAGTGTGCACATCGGGACACAGGGGAAGGAGCAGTGACCCCATAGAGACTGAACCAGACCTACCTGCTAGTGTTGGAGGGTCTCCTGCAGAGGCAGGGGGTGGCTCTGTCTCACTCTGAGGAGAAGGACACTGGCAGCAGAAGTTCTGGAACGTATACCTTGGCGTGAGCCCTCCCAGAGTCCATCATTAGCCCCACCAAAGAGCCCACATAGGCTCCAGTGTTGGGTTGCCTCAGGCCAAACAACCAACAGGGAGGGAACCCAGCCCCACCCATCAGCAGGCAAGCAGATTAAAGTTTTACTGAGCTCTGCCCAGAAGAGCAAGAGCCAGCTCTACCCACCACCAGTCCCTCCCATCAGAAAACTTGCACAAGCCTCTTAGATAGCCTTATCCACCAGAGGGCAGAGAGCAGAAGCAAGAAGAACTACAATCCTGCAGCCTGTGGAACAAAAACCACATTCATAGAAAGATAAACAAGATGAAAAGGTAGTAGCCTATGTACAAGATGAAGGAACAACATAAAAGCCCAGAAAAACAACTAAATAAAGCGGAGATAGGCAATGTTGCAGAAAAAGAATTCAGAATAATGATAGTGAAGATGATCCAGGACCTTGGAAAAAGAATGGAAGCAAAGATCGAGAAGATGCAAGAAATGTTTAACAAAGACCTAGAAGAATTAAAGAACAAACAGAGATGAACAATACAATAATTGAAATGAAAAATACACTAGAAGGAATCAATAGCAGAATAACTGAGGCAGAAGAATGCATAAGTGACCTAGAAGACAGAATGGTGGAATTCACTGCTGCAGAAGAGAATAAAGAAAAAAGAATGAAAAGAAATGAAGACAGCCTAAGAGACCTCTGGGGACAACATTAAACGCAACAACATTTACATTATAGGGGTCCCAGAAGGAGAAGAGAGAGAGAAAGGACCTGGGAAAATATTTGAAGAGATTATGGTCGAAAACTTCCCTAACATGGGAAAGGAAATAGCCACCCAAGTCCAGGAAGAACAGAGTCCCATTCAGGATAAACCCAAGGAGAAACACACCGAGATGCATAGTAATCAAATTGGCAAAAATTAAAGACAAAGAAAAATTATTGAAAGCAGCAAGGGAAAAACGAAAAATAACATACAAGCGAACTTGCATAAGGTTAACAGCTGATTTCCCAGCAGAATCTCTACAAGCCAGAAAGCAGTGGCATGATATACTTAAAGTGATGAAAAGGAAGACCCTACAACCAAGATTACTCTACCCAGTAAGGATCTCATTCAGACTCCATGGAGAAATCAAAAGCTTTACAGACAAGCAAAAGCTAAGAGAATTCAGCACCACCAAACCAGCTCTACAACAAATGCTAAAGCAACTTCTCTAAGTGGGAAACACAAGAGAAGAAAAGGATCTACCAAAAAAAAAAAAAAAAAAAAACCAAAACGATTAAGAAAATGCTAATAGGAACATACCTATCAATAATTACCTTAAACGTGAATGGATTAAAGGCTCCAACCAAAAGACACAGGCTTCCTGAATGAATACAAAAACAAGACCCATATATATGCTGAGACCCACTTCAGACCTAGGGACACATACAGACTGAAAGTGACAGGATGGAAAAAGATATTCCATGCAAATGGAAATCAAAAGGAAGCTGGAGTAGCAATATTCATCTCAGATAAAACAGACTTTAAAATAAAGAATGTTACAAGAGACAAGGAAGGATACTACATAATAATCAAGGGATCAATCCAAGAAGAAGATGTAACAATTATAAATATATAAGCACCCAACATAGGAGCACCTCAATACATAAGGCAACTGCTAACAGCTATAACAGAGGAAATGGACAGTGACACAATAACACTGGGGGACTTTTAACACCTCACTTACACCAATGGACAGATCATCCAAACAAAAAATTACTAAGGAAACACAAGCTTTAAATGACACAATAGACCAGATAGATTTAATTGATATCTATAGGACATTCCATCCAAAAACAGCAGATTACACTTTCTTCTCAAGTGCTCACAGAACATTCTCCAGGATAGATCACATTTTGGGTCACAAATCAAGCCTCAGTAAACTTAAGAAAACTGAAATGATATCAAGCATCGTTTCTGATCACAACGCTATGAGATTAGAAATCAATTACAGGGAAAAAAACGTAAAAAACACAAACACATGGAGGCTAAACAATACGTTATTAAATAACCAAGAGATCAATGAAACAATCAAAGAGGAAATCAAAAAATACCTAGAGACAAATGACAATGAAAACACGATGATCCAAAACCTATGGGATGCAGCAAAAGCATTTCTAAGAGGGAAGTTTATAGCTATACAAGCCTACCTCTAGAAACAAGAAAAATCTCAAGTAAACAATCTAACCTTACACCTAAAGGAGCTAGAGAAAGAAGAACAAGCAAAACCCAAAGAGAGCAGAAGGAAAGAAATCATAAAGATCAGAGTAGAAATAAATAAAAGAGAAACAAAGAAAACAATAAGAAAGATTAATAAAAGTTGGTTCTTTGAGAAGATAAACAAAATTGATAAACCATTAGCCAGACTCATCAAGGAAAAGGGGGAGAGGACTCAAATCAATAAAATGAGAAATGAAAAAGGAGAAATTACAAGAGACACCACAGAAATACAAAGCATCCTAACACACTACTGCAAGCAACTCTATGCCAATAAAATGGAGAACCTGGAAGAAATGGACAAATTCTTAGAAAGGTATAACCTCCCAGGAGTGAACCAGGAAGAAACAGAAAATATGAACAGACCAATCACAAGGAATGAAATTGAAACTGTGATTAAAAATCTTCCAACAGGGGCTTCCCTGGTGGTGCAGTGGTTGAGAGTCCGCCTGGCGATGCAGGGGACACGGGTTCGTGCCCCAGTCTGGGAAGATCCCACATGCCGCGGATCGGCTGGGCCCATGAGCCGTGGCCAATAAGCGTGCGCATCCAGAGCCTGTGCTCCGCAACGGGAGAGGCCACAACAGTGAGAGGCCCGCATACCCCCCCCTAAAAAAAATCTCTTCCAACAAACAAAAGTCCAGGAGCAGATGGCTTCACAGGTGAATTCAATCAAACATACAGAGAAGAGCTAACACCCATCCTTCTCAAACTCTACAAAAAAATTTCAGAGGAAGGAACACTCCCAAATGCATTCTATGAGGCCACCACCATCACCCTGACACCAAAACCTGACAAAGATACAACAAAAAAAGGAAAATTACAGGCCAATATCACTGATGAATATAGATGCAAAAATCCTCAACAAAATATTAGCAAACAGAATCCAACAACACATTAAAAGGATCATAAACCATGATCAAGTGGGATTTATCCCAGGGATGCAAGGATTCTTCAATATACGCAAAACAATCAATGTGATACACCATATTAACAAATTGAAAAATAAAAACCATATGATCATCTCAATAGATGCAGAAAAAGCTTTTGACAAAATTCAACATGCATTTATGACAAAAACTCTCAAGAAAGTGTATATAGAGGGAACCTACCTCAACATAATAAAGGCCATATACGACAAACTCACAGAAAATATTCTCAATGGTGAAACACTGAAAGCATTTCCTCTAAGATCAGGAACAAGACAAGGATGTCCACTCTCACCACTATTATTCAACATAGTTTTGGAAATCCTAGCCATGGCAGTCAGAGAAGAAAAAGAAATAAAAGGAATACAAATTGGAAAAGAAGAAGTAAAACTGTCACTGTTTGCAGATGACATGATACTATACATAGAGAATCCTAAATATGCCTCCAGAAAACTACTAGAGCTAATCAGTGAATTTGGTAAAGTTGCAGGATACAAAATTAATGCACAGAAATCTCTTGCATTCCTATACACTAATGATGAAAAATCTGAAAGAGACTTAAGGAAACACTCCCATTTACCATTGCAACAAAAAGAATAAAATACCTAGGAATAAACCTACCTAGGGAGACAAAAGACCTGTATGCAGAAAACCATAAGACAGTGATGAAAGAAATTAAAGATGATACAAACAGATGGAGAGATATACCATGTTCTTGGATTGGAAGAATCAATATTGTGAAAATGACTATACTACCCAAAGCAATCTACAGATTCAATGCAATCCCTATCAAATTATCAATTGCATTTTTTACAGAACTAGAACAAGAAATCTTAAAATTTGTATGGAGACACAAAAGACCCTGAATAGTCAAAGCAGTCTTGAGGGAAAAAAACGGAGCTGGAGGAATCAGACTCCCTGACTTCAGACTATACTACAAAGCTACAGTAATCAAGACAATATGGTACTGGCACAAAAACAGAAACACAGATCAATGGAACAAGATAGAAAGCCCAGAGATAAACCCATGCAGCTATGGTCAACTAATCTATGACAAAGGAGGCAAAGATATACAATGTAGAAAAGACAGTCTATTTAATAACTGGTGCTGGGAAAACTGGACAGTTACATGTAAAAGAATGAAATTAGAACACTCCCTAACACCATACACAAAAATAAACTCAAAATGGATTAGAAACCTAAATATAAGACTGGACACTATAAAACTCTTAGAGGCAAACATAGGAAGAACACTTTTTGACATAAATCACAGCAAGATATTTTTTGATCCACCTCCTAGAGTAATGGAAATAAAAAGAAAAATAAACAAATTGGACCTAAGGAAACGTAAAACTTTTGCACAGCAAAGGAAACCTTAAAGAAGATGAAAAGACAACCCCTCAAACTGGGAGAAAATATTTGCAAACGAATCAATGGACAAAGGATTAATCTCTAAAATATATAAACAGCTCATGCAGCTCAATATTAAAGAAACAAACAACCCAATCCAAAAATGGGCAGAAGACCTAAATAGACATTTCTCCAAAGAAGATACACAGATTGGCAACAAACACATGAAAGGATGCTCAACCTCACTAATCATTAGACAAATGCAAATCAAAACTACAATGAGGTATCATCTCACACTGGTCAGAATGGCCATCATCAAAAAATCTACGAACAATAAATGCTGGAGAAGGTGTGGAGAAAAGGGAACCCTCTTGCACTGTTGGTGGGAATGTAAATTGATACAGCCACCATGGAGAACAGTATGGAGGTTCCTTTAAAAAGTTAAAATAGTGTTACCATATGACCCAGCAATCCCACTACTGGGCATATATCCAGAGGAAACAATAACTCAAAAAGACACATGCACCCCAATGTTCACTGCAGCACTATTTACAATAGCCAGGTCATGGAAGCAATCTAAATGCCCATTGACAGACTAATGGATAAAAAAGATGTGGTACATATATACAATGGAATATTACTCGGCCATAAAAAGGAATGACATTGGGTCATCTGTAGAGATGTGGATGGATCTAGAGACTGTCATACAGTGTGAACTAAGTCAGAAAGAGAAAAACAAGTATCGTATATAATGCATATATGTGGAACCTAGAAAAATGGTACAGATGAACTGGTTTTCAGGGCAGAAATTGAGACACAGATGTAGAGAACAAACATATGGACACCAAGGGGGGAAAGCGGAGGTGGGTGGTGGTGGTGGTGGTGTGATAACTTGTGAGATTAGGATTGACATGTATACACTGATGTGTATAAAATGGATGACTAATAAGAACCTGCTGTATAAAAAAATAAATAAAATTAAATTTTAAAAAAATTTGCCTTCCAATGCAGGGGATGTGAGTTCGATCCTTGGCCAGGGAACTAGGATCCCACATGTTGCAGGACAACTAACCCCGCACACCACAACTACTGAGCACGCAAGCTACAGCTAGAGAGCCCGCACTCCACAACTAGAGACAGAAGCCCGTGTGCTGCAATGAAAGATCCCATGTGCTGCAACTACGACCCAATGCAGCCAAAAATAAATAAAAACATAAAATAAAAAACTCATTGTTTAAAAAAAAAGGTCTCAGCACACACACACACACACACACACACACACACACACACACACTCACAATGTATTTATGTGAGGTGGTGATTATGCTAAGTAAACTTATTGTGGTGATTATTTCACAATATGTACATATGTCAAATTATTGTGTTGACACTAAGCTTATATAGTGTTTTAAAAAATGGAGGGCAGAGTAACTAGAAAGGCAAGATACAGTTTCTGATCTATTTCTCCAAGTTTCCAGGGAACTGATTAGGGTTTAGAGCAAACGGGTTTTCTGTTTATTCTGCACAAGGAAACTCTAAGGCATTATTCTTGCCATTCATGGTATCTGGGGAGCAACACTGGTCTTGCCTAAATAACCTCCGTTATTTCATTCCTCTACTCTGTGCGAACATGAGCAAGACATTCTAACCTCAGCCTCATCCTGTGAGATTTACAGTGGTTCTGTGCCTTGCCTCATGGCCCTCATGAGGTGAGACCTGGTGTGCAGATGAACACAGGGACATGTAACAAGTGGGCCTAAGACAAGAACACACACTGTGTTCTTCTCCATCTGCCTGAGTTAATTTTTAATAACGCAAACAATGAATGCTTGAGCTTCTTTCCTAAAATATTTTGACTAGCAATTTAGTGAGTGGGAAGGTTTTAGCCAGGCTGTCTCCAAAACAGTGAGTAAAGAAAACAAAGTGAAACATGCTAATTTTGAAGAAAATTAAACTACTGATAGCAAGCAATTTGGTAAAATACTCATCAAAGTGTGGGAAAGGGAGGGAAAATAGTTGCCCAGATTTGTCCTATTGGGATCCTACTGTACCACCAAGGATTTGGCCCCATTTGAAAATCTGGGGGGTTAGACTGTATGCTGTAGTATTAACAGTGTTTCAGCAACATCTTCACAAAGTTAAGACCAAGTAATGCCAATATAGCAAAAAGCTCTGGATATTCTGGGGCTCAACCCTACTTCCTCCCTCACTGAGCTGATCTGCACTGAATTTCTTCATTCCAAAATGTCCTCAAGGAGGACCTTCAAGATGGCAAAGGAGTAAGCCATGAAGATCACCTTCCTCCCTACAAATACATCAAAAATACATGTACATGTGGAACAACTCCTACAGAACACCTAATGAATGCTGGCAGAAGACCTCAGACTTCCCCAAAAGCAAGAAAATACCCATGTACCTGGGTAGGGCAAAAGAATAAAGAATAAACAGAGACAAAAGGATAGGGATGGGACGTGCACCTCTGGGAGGGATCTGTGAAGGAGGAAAAGTCTCCACACACTAGGAAGCCCCTTAACTCGTGGAGATAGGGGGTAGGCAGGGAGGAAGCTTCGGAGCCACGGAGGAAAGCGCAGCAACGGGGGTGCGGAAGGCAAAGCGGAGAGATTCCCACACAGAGGATCGGTGCCGACCAGCACTCACCAGCCCAAGAGGCTTGTCTGCTCACCCGCTGGGACAGGTGGGGGCTGTGAGCTGAGGCTCAGGTTTGGAGGTCAGACCCCAGGGAGAGGACTGGAGTTGGCTGTGTGAACACAGCCTGATGCGGGCTAGTGCACCACAGCTAGTCAGGAGGGAGTGCGGGAAAAACTCTGGATCTGCCTAACTGTCAAGAGACCATTGTTTCAGGGTGCGCGAGGAAAGGGGATTCAGAACACTGTCTGAACGAGCTCCAGAGACAGGCACGAGCTGCAGTTATCAGTGTGGACACCAGAGACAGGCATGAAACACTAAGGCTGCTACTGCAGCCACCAAGAATACTGTGTGTGAGCACAGGTCACTATCCATACCTCCCATCCCGGGAGCCTGTGCAGCCCGCCACTGCCAGGGTCCTGTGATGTAGAGACAACTTCCCTGGGAGAACACACAGTGCGCCTCAGACTGTTGCAACATAATGCCCACTTCTGCCGCTGCAAGCTCGCACCGCATTCCATACCCTTACCTCCCTCCGGCCTGAGTGAGCCAGAGCCCCCTAATCAGACACTCCTTTAACCCCCTCCTGTCTGGGTGAAGAACAGATGCCAGAGGGCAACCTACATGCAGAGGCGGGTCCAAATCCAAAGCTGAACCACAGGATGTGTGTCAACAAACAATAGAAAATGAAATTTCTCTGCACGGCCACAGGAGCAGCAGATTAAATCTTCACAATCAACTTGATGTACCCTGCATCTGTGGAATACCTGAATAGAAAATGAATCATCCGAAATTGAGGAGGTGGACTTTGGGAACAACGATATATATATTTTTTCCCGTTTTCTCTTTTTGTGAGTGTGTATGTGTATGCTTCTGTGTGTGATTTTGTCTGTATAGCTTAGCTTTTACCATTTGTCCTAGGGTTCTGTCTATCCGTTTTTGTTTGGTTATTTTCAGTATAGTTTTTATCACTTGTTATCATTGGTGGATTTGTTTTTTGGTTTGGTTGCTCTCTTCTTTCTTTCTTTCTTAATTTTTTTTATTATGTAAAAAATATTTTTAATAAATTATTTTATTTTACTTTATTTTATTTTATTTTATTTCTTCCTTCCTTCCTTCCTTCCTTCCTTTCTCCCTTTTATTCTGAGCCATGTGGGTGACATGCTCTTGGTGCTCCAGCCAGGCATCAGGGCTGGCCCACTGTGGTGGGAGAGCCAAGTTCAGGACACTGGTCCACAAGGGACCTCCCAGCTCCATGTAATATCAAATGGCAAAAAACTCCCAGAGATCTCCATTTCAATGCCAAGACACAGTTCCACTCAACAACCAGCAAGCTACAGTGCTGGACACCCTGGGACAAACAACTAGCAAGACAGAAACAGAACCCCATCCCTTAGCAGAGAGACGGCCTAAAACCATAATAAGGCCACAGACACCCCAAAACTCACCACCGCATGTGGACCTGCCCACCAGAAAGTCAAGATCCAGGCTCATCCACTGGAACACAGGCAAGAGTCCCCTCCACCAGGAAGCCTACACAACACACTGAACCAACCATAGTCACTGGTGACAGACACCAAAAACAAGGGGAACTAAGAACGTGCAGCCTGCAAAAAGGAGTCCCCAAACACAGTAAGTGAAGTAAAATGAGAAGACAAAAAAAGACACAGCAGATGAAGCAGTGAGGCAAAAACCCACCAGACCTAAAGAATGAAGAGGAAATAGGCAGTCTACATGAAAAAGAATTCAGAATAATGATAGTAAAGATGATCCAAAATCTTGGAAAGAATGGAGAAAATACAAGAAACATTTAACAGGGACCTAGAAGGACTAAAGAGCAAAAAATCAGTGACGAAAAACACAGTAAATGAAATTAAAAATTCTCTAGAAGGAATCAATACCAGAATAACTGAGGCAGAAGAACGGATAAGTGACCTGGAAGATAAAATAGTGGAAATAACTACTGCAGAGCAGAATAAAGAAAAAAGAATGAAAAGAACTGAGGACAGTCTCAGAGACCTCTGGGACAACATTAATTGCAACAACATTCGAATTATAGGAGTCCCAGAAGAAGAAGAGAAAAAGAAAGGGACTGAGAAAATATTTGAAGAGATTATACTTGAAAACTTCCCTAATATGAGAATGAAAATAGTTAATCAAGTCCAGGAAGCAGAGACAGTCCCATACAGGATAAATCCAAGGAGAAACACACCAAGACACATATTAATCAAACTATCAAAAATTATATACAAAGAAAAAATATTAAAAGCAGCAAGGGAAAAACAAGTAACACAAAAGGGAATCCCCATAAGGTTAACAGCTGATCTTTCAGCAGAAACTCTGCAAGCCACAAGGGAGTGGCAGGACATATTTAAAGTGATGAAAGGGAAACACCTACAACTAAGATTACTCTACCCAGCAAGGATCTCATTCAGATTCAACAGAAAAATTAAAACCTTTACAGACAAGCAAAGGCTAAGAGAATTCAGCACCACCAAACCACCTTTACAACAAATGCTAAAGGTACTTCTCTAGGCAGGAAACACAAGAGAAGGAAAAGACCTACAAATGACAAACCCAAAACAATTAAGAAAATGGTAATAGGAACATACATATTGATAATTAGATTAAATGTAAATCGATTAAATATTCCAACCCAAAGGCACAGACTGGCTGAATGGACACAAAAGCAAGACCCATATATATGCTGTCTACGAGAGACCCATCCCAGACCTAGGGACACATACAGACTGAAAGTGATGGGATGGAGAAAGATATTCTATGCAAATCGAAATCTGGAGTAGCAATTCTCATAACAGAAAAAATAGACTTTAAAACAAAGACTATTACAAGACACAAGGAAGGCCACTAAATAATGATAAAGGGATCAATCCAAGAAGAAGCTATAACAATTATAAATATTTATGCACCCAACATATGAGTACCTCAATACAAAAGGAAAATACTAACAGCCATAAAAGGAGTAATCGATAGTAACAGCATCATCGTAGGGGACTTTAACATCCCACTTACACCAATGGACAGACCCTCCAAAATGAAAATAAAAAAGGAAACAAAAGCTTTAAATGATACATTAAACAAGATGGACATAATTGATATTTATAGGACATTCCATCCAAAAACAACAGAATACACTTTCTTCTCAAATGCTCATGGAACATTCTCCAGGACAGATCATATCTTGGGTCACAAATCAAGCCATGATAAATTTAAGAAAATTGAAATCATATCAAGTATCTTTCCCAACCACAACGCTATGGGACTACATATCAATTACAGGAAAACATCTGTAAAAAATACAAACACATGCAGGCTAAACAATACACTACTTAAGAACCAATAGATCACTGAAGAAATCAAAGAGGAAATCAAAAAATACCTAGAAACAAATGACAATGAAAACACGACGAACCAAAACCTATGGGATGCAACAAAAGCACTTCTAAGAGGGAAGTTTATAGCAATACAATTGTACCTTAAGAAACAGGAAACATCTCAAATAAACAACCTAAGCTTACACCAAAAGCAGTTAGAAACGAAGAACAAAAATACCCCAAAGTTAGGTGAAGGAAAGAAATCATAAAGCTCAGATCAGAAATAAAAGAAAAAGAAATGAAGGAAACAATAACAAAGATCAATAAAAGTAAAAGCTGGTTCTTTGAGAAGATAAACAAAATTGATAAACCATTAGCCAGACTCATCAAGAACAAAAGGGAGAAGACTCAAAGCAATAGAGTTAGAAATGAAAAAGAAGTAACAAGTGACACTGAAGAAATACAAAGGATCAAGAGAGAGATTACTACAAGCAACTATATGCCAATAAAATGAAAAATCTGGAAGAAATGGACAAATTCTTCGAAATGCACAACCTTCCGAGACTGAACCAGGGAGAAATAGAAAATATGAACAAACACAAGCACTGAAATTGAAACTGTGATTAAAAATCTTCCAACAAACAAAATCCCAGGACCAGATGGCTTCACAGGTCAATCCTATCAAACATTTAGAGAACAGCTCACACCTATCCTAAAACTCTTCCAAAATACAGCAGCGGGTGGAACACTCCCAAACTCATTCTACGAAGTCACCATAACCCAGATACCCAAACCAGACAAAGATGTCACAAAGAAAGAAAACTACAGGCCAATATCACTGATGAATATAGATGCAAAAATCCTCAACAAAATACTAGCAAACAGAATGCAACAGCACATTAAAAGGGTAATACACCATGATCAAGTGGGGTTTATTCCAGTAATGCAAGGATTCTTCAATATACGCAATTCAATCAATGTGACACACCATATGAACAAATTGAAGGAGAAAAAACATATGATCATCTCAATAGAAGCAGAGAAAGCATTTGACAAAATTCAACACTCATTTATGATAAAAACTCTCCAGAAAGTAGGCACAGAGGGAACCTACCTCAACATAATAAAGGCCATATATGACGAACCCACAGCCAACATCATTCTCAATGGTGAAAAACTGAAAGCATTTCCACTAAAATCAGGAACAAGACAAGGCTGCCCACTCTCACCACTATTATTCAGCATAGTTTTGGAAGTTTTAACCACAGCAATCAGAGATGAAAAAGAAATAAAAGGAAACCAAATCGGAAAGAAGAAGTTAAGCTATCACTGTTTTCAGATGACATGATAGTACACATAGAGAATCCTAAAGTTGCTACCAGAAAACTAGTAGAGGTAATCAATGAATTTGGTAAACTGGCAGGATACAAAATTAATGCACAGAAATCTCTGGCATTCCTATACACTAATGATGAAAAACCTGAAAGTGAAATTAAGAAAACAATCCCATTCACCACTGCAACTAAAAGAATAAAATATCTAGGAATAAACCTACCTGAGGAGACAAAAGACCTGTAGGCACAAAATGATAAGACACTGATGAAAGAAATTAAAGATGATACCAACAGATGGAGAGATATACCATGTTCTTGGATTGGAAGAATCAACACTGTGAAAATTATACTACCCAGAGCAACGAACAAATTCAATGCAATCCCTATCAAACTACCAATGTCATTTTTCACAAAACTAGAATAAAAAATTTCACAATTTGCATGGAAACACAAAAGACCCCAAATAGCCAAAGCAAACTTGAGAAACAAAAAAGGACCTGGAGGAATCAGGCTCCCGGACTTCAGACTACAGTACAAAGCTACAGTAATCAAGTATGGTACTGGCACAAAAACAGAAATGTAGATCAATGGAAAGGGATAGAAAGCCCAGAGATAAACCCACGGACATATGGTCACCTTATTTTTGATAAAGGAGGCAAGAATATACAGTGGAGAAAAGACAGCCTCTTCAATAAGTGGTGCTGGGATAACCGGACAGCTACATGTAAAAGAATGAAATTAGAACACTCTATAACACCATACAGAAAAATAAACTCAAAATGGATTAAAGACCTAAATGTAAGGCCAGACAGAATAAAACTCTTAGAGGCAAACATAGGCAGAACACTCTATGACATAAATCACAGCAAGATCCTTTTTGACCAACCTCCTAGAGAAATGGAAATCAAACAAAAATAAACAAATGGGACCTAATGAAGTTTAAAAGCTTTTGCACAGCAAAGGAAACCATAGACAAGACGAAAACACAACCCTCAGAATGGGAGAAAATATTTGCAACTGAAGCAACTGACAAAGGATTAATCTCCAAAACATGCAAGCAGCTCATGCAGGTCAATATCAAAAAAAAAAAACGAAGAACCCAATCCAAAAATGGGCAGAAGACCTAAATAGACATTCCTCCAAAGAAGATATACAGATTGCCAACAAACACAGGGGAGAACGTTAAACATCATTAATCATTAGAGAAATTCAAATCAAAACTACAATGAGATATCATCTCGCACCGGTTAGAATGGCCATCATTAAAAAATCCACAAACAATAAATGCTGGAGAGGGTGTGGAGAAAAGGGAACCCTCTTGCACTGTTGGTGGAAATGTAAATTGATACAGCCACTAAGGTGAACAGTAGGGAGGCACCGTAAGAAACTAAAAATTGAACTACCATACGATTCAACAACCCACTACTGGGCATATACCCTGAGAAAACCATAATTCAAAAACAGTCATGTACCAAAATGTTCATTGAAGCTCTATTTACAATAGCCAGGACATGGAAGTGTCCAATGACAGATGAATCGATAAAGAAGATGTGGCACATATATACAATTGAACATTACTCAGCCACAAAAAGAAACGAAATTGTGTTATTTGTAGTGAGGTGGGTGGACCTAGAGGCTGTCATACAGTAAAACAATCCAAAGTTAGCAGGAGGAAAGAAATCATAAAGATCAGATCAGAAATAAATGAAAAAGAAATGAAGGAAACGATAGCAAAGATCAATAAAACTAAAAGCTGGTTCTTTGAGAAGATAAACAAAATTGATAAATCATTAGCCAGACTCATCAAGAAAAAAAGGGAAACGACTCAAATCAATAGAATTAGAAATGAAAAAGGAGAAGTAACAACTGACACTGCAGAAATACAAAGGATCATGAGAGATTACTACAAGCAACTCTATGCCAATAGAATGGACAACCTGGAAGAAATGGACAAATTCTTAGAAAAGCACAACCTTCCAAGACTGAACCAGCAAGAAATAGAAAATATAAATAGACCAATCACAAGCACTGAAATTGAAACTGTGATTAAAAATCTTCCAACAAACAAAAGCCCAGGACCAGATGGCTTCACAGGCGAATTCTACCAAATATTTACAGAAGAGTTAACACCTCTACTTCTCAAACTCTTCCAAAATATAGCAGCAGGAGGAATACTCCCAAACTCAGTCTATGAGGCCACCATCACCCATATACTAAAACCAGACAAAGATGTCACACACAAAAAACTACAGGCCAATATCCCTGATGAAAATACATGCGAAAATTCTCAACAAAATAATAGCAAACAGAATCCAGCAACACAGTAAAAGGATCATACAGCATCATCAAGTGGGGTTTATCTCAGGAAGCAAAGATCCTTCAGTATATGGAAATCATTCAATGTGATACACCATATTAACAAATTGAAGGATAAAAACCACATGATAGGGCTTCCCTGGTGGTGCAGTGGTTGAGAGTCCGCCTGCCGATGCAGGGGACACAGGTTCAAGCCCCAGTTGGGGAAGATCCCACGTGCCGCGGAGCAGCTGGTCCCGTGAGCCATGGCCGCTGAGCCTGCACGTCTGGAGCCTGTGCTCCGCAATGGGAGAGGCCACGGCAGTGAGAGGCCCGCATACCGCAAAAAAAAAAAAAAACACATTATAATCTCAATAGATGCAGTAAAAGCTTTCAGCAAAATTCAACATCCAATTATGATAAAAACTCTCCAGATACTAGGCATAGAGGGAACTTACCTCAAAATAATAAAGGCCATATATGACAAACCCACAGCCAACATCGTTCTCAATGGTGAAAAACTGAAACCATTTCCACTAAGATCAGGAAGAAGACAAGGTTGCCCACTCTCACCAGTATAATTCAACATAGTTTTGGAAGTCCTAGCCGTAGCAATCAGAGAAGAAAAAGAAATAAAAGGAATCCAAATCGGAAAGAAGTAAAGCCGTCACTGTTTGCAGATGACATGATACTATATATACAGAATCCTAAAGACGCTACCAGATAACTACTAGAGCTAATCAATGAATTTGGTGAAGTAGCAGGATACAAAATTAATGCACAGAAATCTCTTTTATTCCTATACACTAATGATGAAAAATCTGAAAATGAAATTAAGGAAACACTCCCATTTACCACTGGAACAAAAAGAATAAAATACCTTGAATAAACCTACCTAAGGAGACAAAAGATGTTTATGCAGAAAACTATAAGACACTGATGAAAGAAATTAAAGGTGATACCAACAGATGGAGAGATATAGCATGTTCTTGGAATTGGAAGAATCAACATTGTCAAAATGATTATATTACCCAAAGCAATCTACAGATTCAATGCAATCCCTATCAAACTACCAATGGCATTTGTCACAGAACTAGAAGAAAAAATTTCACAATTTCTATGGAAACACATAAGACCCCAAATAGCCAAAGCAATCTTGAGAAAGAAAAACGGACCTGGAGGAATCAGGCTTCCTGATTTCAGACTATACTACAAAGCTACAGTAAGCAAGACAGTAAAGTACTGGCACAAAAACAGAAATATAAATCAATGGAACAGGATAGAAAGCCTAGAGATAAACCCATGGACATACGGTCACCTTATTTTTGATAAAGGAGGCAAGAATATATAGTGGAGAAAAGACTCCCTCTTCAATAAGTGGTGCTGAGAAAACTGGACAACTACATGTTAAAGAATGAAATTAGCACACTCCCTAACACCATACCCAAAAATAAACTCAAAATGGATTAAAGACCTAAATGTAAGGCCAGACACAATAAAACTCTTAGAGGCAAACATAGGCAGAACACTCTATGACATAAGTCACAGCAAGATCCTTTTTGACCCACCTCCTAGAGAAATGGAAATTAAAACAAACGTAAACAAATGGGACCTAATGAAACTTAAAAGCTTTTGCACAGCAAAGGAAACAAGAAACAAGATGAAAACACAACCCTCAGAATGGGAGAAAATATTTGCAAATGAAGCAACTGACAAAGGCTTAATCTCCAAAATTAAGGCTTAATGTCCAAAATATACAAGCAGTTGCATATTAAAAAAACAAACAAACAAATGCAAAAATGGGCAGAAGACCTAAATAGACTTTTCTCCAAAGAAGATATACAGATTGCCAACGAACACATGAAAGGATGCTCAACATCACTAAGCATTAGAGAAATGCAAATCAAAACTACAATGAGGTATCATCTCACACTTGTCTGAACGGCCATCATCGAAAGGTCTAGAAACAATAAATGCTGCAGAGGGTGTGGAGAAAAGGGAACACTCTTGCACTGTTGGTGGGAATATAAATTGATACAGCCACTATGGAGAACAGTATGGAGGTTCCTTAAAAAACTAGAAATAGAACTACCATATGACACCAATCCCACTACTGGGCACATACCCGAGATAGCCATAATTCAAAGGAGTCACGTACCACAATGTTCACTGCAGCTCTATTTACAATAGCCAGGATATGGAAGCAACCTTAGTGTCCATCAATAGATGAATGGATAAAGAAGATGTGGCACATATATACAATGGAATATTACTCAGCCATAAAAGAAACAAAACTGAGTTAGTTGTAGTGAGGTGGATGGACCTAGAGTCTGTCATACAGAGTGAAGTCAGTCAGAAGGAGAAAAACAAATACCGTATGCTAACACATATATATATGGAATCTAAAAAAAAGGTGCTGAAGAACCCTGGGGCAGGACAGGAATAAAGACACAGATGTAGAGAATAGACTTGAAAACATGGGGAGAGGGAAGGATAAGCTGGAGTGAAGTGAGAGAGTGGCACTGACATATATACACTACCAAATGTGAAATAGATAGCTAGTGCGAAGCTTCTGCATAGCACAGGGAGATCAGCTGGATGCTTTGTGACCACCTAGATGGGTGGGATAGGGAGGGAGGGAGGGGATATATGTATACGTATAGCTGATTCACTTTGTTATACAGCAGAAACTAACACAACAATGTAAAGCCATTATACTCCAATAAAGCTGTTAAAAAAAAAAATGTCCTCAAGTCCATCAGAAGTCCTCTGTTCACGTTCTCTTCTCCTTTTGTTCATTCCCGTCCCTTAGTTTTGTCTCATTTTGAAAGGACAAGACAGAACTTTTTCTTCACCCCAAGCCTGGAGCTCAGAGAATCTGGAGACCCTTTGGTCTGTGACCGCTGAAGGAAGCGGACTGCTTTGCATGCTCATGGTTTCCTTCCTTGAGCTTGAAATTGGCTAAATGCATTCCAAGCTTTTCCTATGCAAAGCAGGATATTGTTCTTTTGTTCTATAATTGAGGGTTGCAGCTAGCATACCTGTAAAAATGCAAAGGCTCATCTTACAATTAATCTTTTGTCTCCAACTTTTCTATGAGAATTGAAGTATTAAAATGCAAATTCGTAGGGCAATACATGTGCTAACACTGTCCAACTGAAAGCTTCCCACCCCCAACAAACTGTACGTGTTTCCAAGCAGTTTCTGGGAACCCTGGCACCCCCAAGTGGACAATCCCACACTGGAAAACAATAGATACGTGACCTAATCGTCCCCACTCCAGCCAACAGCCAGCCAATAGCCAGTAATGAGACTGACTCCATCCTAGACCAGCCAACCCTCTGCCAGCACACCAGCTGATGAAGACACCTAAACAAACCCAGCAGACATCAGGGGAACCCAGTCAGGACCAACAAGAACTGCTCATTCATAGATCTATGATCAATAGGGTGGGAGGGAGGGAGACGCAAGAGGGAAGAGATATGGGAACATATGTATATGTATAACTGATTCACTTTGTTATAAAGCAGAAACTAACACACCATTGTAAAGCAATTATACCCCAATAAAGATGTTAAAAAAAAAAAGACTGCATAAAAAAAAAATTAAAAAAAAAAAACCAGTGTTTTAAGCCACTAAGTGCTGTAGTGGTTTGTTATGCAGCTACAGATAACCAATATACTAAAAGCTATGGTTATTTCATCTCTTCTTTTCTCCTGCATCTTTGCCTTAATTATTCAGAGAATTCACGAGTGTGTTAACTCCAGCCTGGTAGAGTCTGTGAAAAAGGCTCTGCAAGGCCAGATAGAACAGCTTTGCAGCACAGATGGAAGTATAACACAGATTTTTTTTTTTTTTTTTTTTTTTTGGTCACTGTCTCTGCCTCCAAATACTTGTTGAAGTTGCCATGAAGACCACACAATTCCCTCCTCAATTTTCTGGATAAACACAATCATTTCCAATGTTTTTTTTTTCATCTATAATTTTAGCTTCAGGAAATATAGTAGTCAGGCTGAACAAGAATAATCAGAAAGGCTTCTTGGAGGATGTAGGAAAGTACACAATTCTGAAAATGAGTTAGACTTAGATATTAAGAGGAAATTTCCTGTTCAGGGAAAGGAGAATTGGGCAAGGAAAGGCATTGATTGACTCACCCACAAATATGATTGAGCAACTACTCGGAGTCAGACTCCATTCTACAAAGTGTGGATAAGTCCATGAATGAAACAGACCAAATTCCTTCAGGGGAACAGGTAATGAGTGAAAAAGTAAAATATTGTCAGAGGGTAGTGAGAGCTGGAGAAAAATAAAAATTCGGATTTCTGGGGTGTTGGAGAGTGGGTTGCAATGTTTGAAAAGGTGGTCAGAGAAGGCCTCATTCAGAAGATGACACTTGATCTGTGTCCTGAAGAAGACTAGATTGTAAGTTTGGCAGATATACAGGGAAAGAGCATGCCAGGCAGAGGAAACAGCAAGTGCGCAAAGCCCAAGGAATTAGCAGTCTAGGGTCTGCAGAGAAAAGCAAGGAAGCAAGTGCAGCTGGAGCAGGTTGATCAGGGGTAGGAGAGTAGAGGGCAGTAGAAGATGAGATCAGAGAGGAAATGGGAGAGGGGCTTTGTGAAGAATCACACTGGCTGCTGTGTTGAGCACAGACTATTGGCAGCAATGGTGGAAGCAGCGACCCCCATCAGGAAACCATGAGCATAATCTAAAAGAGAAGTGACAGTGGCTTGTGCTCTAATGGTGGCTTTGGAGTTTGATATGGAATATGGCACTTGGAACGCAGGTAGATTTTGAAGGTGATGCTGAAAAAATTTGCGGATGGACTGGATGTGCTCTGTGACATAAAGAGAGGAGTGAGAGTGAATCTACTGTTTCATAATTTGCCACTTATAAGAAAGGGCAATCAGGTCTGGGTGAGAAAATACGAAGTTTGGTTTGGAACAGGAAAGTATAACTCCTATGATGCAGTCTGCATATCCCAGTTTGGTCAGTTTGCCTGAAAAATGTGTTATGGGCATGAAACTGGTGGGATGTGAATCAAGAGAGTTTGGGTCAAGATGATGGAAGGTTCTCGAATGTCTTAAATAACAGAGTCAAGAGTTTGAACACTTTTCTGACTGTGGGGATGGGGTCATAGAGGGCCAGAAAATACTTTGAAACTTGTTGTCCATTAGTGGCCCTCAGAGTGTGGTGGGGAAGGGAGTAGGTTATAAAAATCAGGGGCTACCCACTCAAACATTTAGAGCAGCCAGGTAGTGAGTACAAATGAATGAAGCAGGATATAAGAAAGCAAAACCCAAGCTGTCTGTTAAATGCAACTGACTGTTGGTCTCAATGGCCAGGGGACAGTGTGATTGAGACTGGGACCTTCCATCCCTGGAGGGAAGTTGCCATTTATCTCCCAGGTATTATGGCCATATATAAAAGCATTCCCAGCATTGTCAGATCTTCCAGTTTTTGTTTGTTTGTTTGTTTTTTAATGAAAGCTAGAAATCTGGATTTTTATGTGAACTCTCTAGATTTGTATAATTTGGCAAGCTATTGATTTAAACGCACAAATACACATACTGGAGGCAAAACAACTTGCAACTTGAGAAAGATGAGGCCCACTGGCTGCTAGTTCCAACCTCTGATAGAGATGTCCTGTATACCCTGCTTTGTGGGAGATCTGATTCAGAAGCCAGATTCTCAGGCCCCCTCAGGACATCCTGACTTTCCCATCAGTCACCATCAGAGGGTAACTATTGGCTCATTCCTGGACCGTGGTCCTTGTAACTCTGACAAGATGATTTGGCTCAGGGTGTGATGAGATCACCAGATCATTGCTCTCCTGCTCCCATCAGAATTAGAGCTTGTAGCAATAAGACTGGTAGTCTTCCTATATATATTCCCTCTGCACACACTGCAAGCACTGCAATTCTCTGTTGTAAAGCTTTCCCTGCATGTAAAAGACTATTCCCTTAGAAGACTGCAGAAGCTGAACCCCTGGGGACAGCCCTTTGTCACTGACAAAAGGAGTTGGTGCGTATATACTGAAGCTTCATCACTTCTTGGGTAAGACGACTCTGAAGCAGCTTCCACACCATCTCCCAGAGGCCCCCAGCCAGACTGAGCCCTAACTGCCAACAGTAGTAACTTACTCATTAGTACTCCATAGACTGACTTCAGTCCCTTACTGGTGTATCCTGGCACAAATATGTGTGTTCAAGTCCTTGTCCCAGGGTCCCCTGGGATAAAGCATCATACACTCTCGCTTGTTGAGTGGCCAGAGCAGCAGTGTGATTAGGTTGAGTACCCACATTTGCAAGCTCCTCTGCTGGGGCTGGATTCTGAAGCATGTGGAGACTCTGTGACAAACAGGCTGACTTTTGGCCCTTCCAAACCTGGTTTGATTGACAAAGGCATACAACTCTGCTTGAAACAAAATGTTTTTTAGCTCTGTCGTAAACAAGCTAATCCACAGACAAAGTACTCCCCCTGCTTCCTCTCCCCTCAGCCCCAGCACAATTTGTTTGGGATCCTTGGTTGACCTTTTAATTGTATTTCAGTGGAGGATGGAGAGAAAAAATAAAAAGCCTCCCATCTGCATTCATACAAGCAAATGACTACAGCTTAGGGCAAAGTCTGTGATCAAAAAAGGGACAGGACACTCTACCAGCTGCCTAGATAAGCCAGGGACCTTTAGAGCCCAGCAGACACCCCAGCTCTGTCCCCCACAGCTTTTAGGGAGTCCCTTCAGCGGAGCTAATTGGGGGCTACTTGCATCTGTTCATCTGGCTTAAGAAGAAAGAGAAGGAAATAGGACAAAAACAGCTTAGGCAAGCACTGAACTCAGCAAAGACCCTGATCTGATTTCTGGGGCATCAGGGATGGTTCCCCACAGGACTACATTTCCCCTTCCTCCTTGTCTTTCTCTTGTTATTTTCCTGGTGCTTAAATGCTGAATTTTGTCCTAGTACTACAGTAGGTACAGTCAAAATAAAGCTAGACTGGAAAGACCGTGAGGGCAAGGAATGCGTGTGTCTCATTTTCTGATGTGTCCTCAAGGCCTAGCACAAGTCTGCCAATAGTAGGCATTTATTTAATCACTATATGCTGAATAAGTAAGCAAATACATAAATAAGTCCTAGGGAAACAGTTTCAATATAAAAAGAAAACAAACTTGTTCTTACAATGTCATTAATAGATTTAAACAAACAAACACGCAATCCCCCCTCCCCCCCCCCCCACCGGCCCACCCACACCCACACACCAGTTCTAGGTGCAGGAAACACAGCAATGTTCTAGCTATGCAAAAAAGGTTTAGGAAACATTTTTAGTCTGACAGGGATACTGTTGCTCTGCCTCCTTCTTTTTCTGTTTATTCTCAACAGTTGTTAACAGGGTCCCAGAATTTTAAAACCATTATCTTATTTGCTAAATTTTTAAGTCACATTTGCCTGTGATTTGCTGGTTCAACGATTGCTCAAACCTTTCCTCGCTCAGTTTTCTCACCTATAAAAGTAGTTATAATAATAACATCCTCCTTAAGAGGTTCTTATGAGGATTAAGCGAATTATTTCAGGAAAAGTACATGGAACAGTCTCTGGCACATGGTAAATTCTGTTAGCTATTGTGATTACCTGACTTCTGAACAATGGTAGAGTAAACAAGATGACATGAACCTTTCTCCACTCTAAATCCCATCAAATTATTCTTCACACCTTCCAAAAAATGTCATTTCTCAGCAGTAGGTGTGACTAAACCTGGTGACAATAGCTTTACACATTTCAGAGGAACCAAACTAATAAGCATCTCTCCATCACTCATGAACCTACCTCCACTGCACCCAGCATGACCTCACCAGCTCCTGTTTCAGAAATAAATTCTCTACGAGTAAGACTGGAAGAAAGGCAGCCCTTATCACAGCCTCCTTCGCAGTCCCACTGTGGGTCTGACAGGCAGACGGAGGAAGTGGGCCTGGGACCCCACTCTCATTCCCCACATCACTGGAAGAAAGCTGCCCTGAGGGCCTCCTCTCAGTCCTTAGACGGTGGCCTCCAACCTCCAAGCCTTAGGCGGAAAGGGCAACCCTCTGATAAGAAAGAGGGCTGTGAATAAATAGATGCAAATAAAGATGCACAACCTGCAGAACTCCCTAATTTCAATCCTTGAGGACGCAGATCCCTCAGCCCCTGTACAACCAGCTGTATTCAAGCTCTCCTAACAGAAATAATACCCAGGCAGCCAGCAGATTCAACCCAAACCAAAAAAGTCTGCTCAGCCACTTAGAGAGGATATAAATACTTCAGTACAAACATATAGACGGATGGGAAATGAAGAGTTGGAATGAAGAGCTTTCTAACTCTGTAACTAACTTGTGATCTGATTAGCTGATGGGCTCTGCTCTAATTGGGTCTTATGAGAAGCTTCACTAATAACCCATACCAATCAATTTTTGTTAAAAGCAATCCTGTCTATGCCGTATTCCACAAAATCTGGACTTTCCTATTACAGCTGTCTTAGAGTGGGAGAGGGAGAAAGACAGAGATAGGAGCAGGCAGACAGAAAGAGACATAGAGATAGAGATTTGGTTAGACGTGTTAGCAAGGCAGCTTGCCAAATTAAACACAGAATTAGCTACTTAGGAATTCATGCATTTAAAATTTAAATATAAACAAAAATCAAAACAAAACTTGATTAAAACTAATTCCAGAGAGAAGTCTTGGTATTAGCTTTTAGGACTGAAAATTAAGAGGACCTGAGAGTACAACTGTCCATGATACGGTTTGGTAAAAAAAAAAAAAAAAAAAAAAAAGTTGTGATGAATAAATTCTCATTGATATCTGTGGATCCATTTTTTAGGGCTATTGAAACAAAGCCATTAACTGGGTGGCTTAAACGACATAAGTGTATCGTCTCAAAGTTTTGAAGGCTAGAAGTCCAAGATCAAAGTGTCAGCAGAGCTGGCTCTTTTTGAGCGCCGTGAGGGACAATCCGTTGCATTCTTGTCTCCCATCTTCTGGTGGTTTGCTAGCAATCTTTGGTGTTCCTTGGTTTCTGTGGCATCACCCTACTGTCTGCCTTCATCTTCACATGTATTCTCCCCATGTGCATGTCTGTCTCTGTGTCCAAATGTCCCTTTCTTACAAGGACACCAATCATATTGGATTAGAACCCACCTCAATGACCTCATCTTAACTTGATCATCGTCAATGACCCTATTTCCAAGTAAGTTCACATTCATAGGTACTGGGGGTTAGGGCTTTGGCATCTTCTTGGTGGATACAATTCAACCCATCATAAGCTGAAGGCCTCCATTTTTAGTTTTCAACACAAACAACTTCTTCAAGTGAGTAGAACTTTAGTTTAACTTAGTTTCATTTAGATACACTTAGTTCCTACAGAAACTCATTTAATTTTGCACCTTAAACAAAATCTTGTGAGGAATTTTTTTTTTTTCAGAGCAGAACTTCCAATCTGTAGGTCAATTTAGAAACTTGACAAACTTTCACAGGTACCATCTGTATTAGTTTCCTACAGCTGCTGTAACAAATTACCACAGATTTGGTGGCTTAAAACAACATAAGTGTATTCTCTTACAGTTCTGAAGATCAGAAGTCTGAAATGGGTTTCACTGGGCTGAAACCAGGGTACTGACAGGGCTGTGTTCCCTCTAGAGGCTCTAGGGGAGGATCCATTTCCTTTCCTTTTAAAGTTCTAGTGGCCACCTGTATTCCATGCCTTATGATCCCTTCCTCCATCTTCAAAGTGCACCACTCCAATCTCTGCTTTCATGATCACATTGCCTTATTCTCTTCTGTAGTAAGTAATTAAATATCCACTTCTTCCTTCCTTTGATAAGTATACTTGGGATTACATTTAGGGAACACCCAGATAATCCAGGACAGTCTTCCCATCTCAAAATCCTTAATCACATTTGTAAAGTCCCTTTTACCATATACAATAACATTCACAGGTTCCAGAGACTAGGACCTGGATATCTATGGGCGATGTTGTTCAGCCTACCATACCACCCATCCTAGATCAACTCAAATGACAGTCCACCCCATTTTCACAAAGAAAAACCTTAAAAGAGCATTAGATGTAGAGAAAAGGGAACCCTTCTACACTGTTGGTGGGAATGTAAATGGTACAGCCACTATGGAGAACAGTATGGAGGTTCCTTAAAAAACTAAAAATAGAGCTACCCACTCCTGGGCATATACCCAGAGAAAACCATAATTCAAAAAGACACATGCAGGACAATGTTCATTGCAGCAATATTTACAATAGCCAGGACATGGAAGCAACCTAAACATCCATCGACAGCGGAATGGATAAAGAAGATATGGTACGTATAGACAACGGAATATTACTCAGCCGTGAAAAAGAACGAAATAATGCCATTTGCAGCAACATGGATAGACCTCGAGATTATCATATTGAGTGAAGAAAGTCAGACAGAGAAGGACAAATATCATATGATATATGTGGAATCTGAAACAATGGTACAAATGAACTTATCTACAAAACAGAAATAGAGTCACAGATGTAGAAAACAATCTTTTGGTTACTAGTGGGGAAAGGGAGGGAGGGATAATTGGGAGATTGGGATTGACATATATACCCTACTATATATAAAATAGATAACTAGTAAGGACCTACTGTATAGCACAGGGAACTCTACTCAATACTCTGTAATGACCTAGATGGGAGCAGAATCTAAAAAAGAGTTGATATATGTATATGTATAACTGATTCACTTTGCTGTACAGAAAGTAACACAACATTGTAAATCAACTATCCTCCAATAAAAATTTTTTAAAAAGAGCATTAGTTTGCTAGACGTTTCCTCAAACTTCCAGTTTTCTTTTCAGGTATAGGTTCCTCTTTCAACATCTTATCAAAGGAAAGTCTGATTTCAAATATAATAATGCCCCATTGATCAGTGCATGGATAGATCTGAACTGTAAGAATATTTGCAACTATTATTAACCTTCAATTCTGCAAACACACAATAATTTCTTATGCATTACCATTTTTACAAAATCTGTGCTGTATGTTTTCTGCAGGATACTGGGAATGAATGCAGCAAAATCCTCTTGGCAAATCAAATCATTTCAAGTTTTATAAATTAGAGATGTTTAGCACCTCTTCCTTTAAATTTACTCCTTAATAATTTTAAACCACTTTTACATGAACTCAGAGCATGTTCCTGTCAAAGTGAATAAAAGAATAAATTTGCCACTGTAGAAGTAAGATTACTGTTCAGAAAACATTCTCTCTTACTCTCATCATCCCAACCTCTATGGAGAAATTCTACTTTGCACCCAATGATGTTGAACTTAACAC